>NC_036446.1:21300001-21926251 GCF_002775205.1 Xiphophorus maculatus | reverse complement strand
TTTCTGCAAAACGAGTGTCGTAAGAAGTACTGTTAGTGTTAGTAATAAACTGTATTTTTACTTCCTGGGTTGATGTTGCAATATATGTTTTTTTAATTTATGTTATGAAAAGTAAATCCCAGGTTTTGAAACTATATATCTCCATAATGGTTGATATTATTGATTATTGATTAGTGTTTGGTCTTAGGCTACATTCACACTGCTCGCCTTAATGCTGAGTTCCAATTTGTTTGTGAAATCTGATATTTTTTTGTGTGGTCGGTCACATTTCCAAATATATGTGACTTGCATGTGATTTCCTGTGTGAACCGCAAGCAACTTAAAAGTATCCTGCATGTGCAGTAGAGGATGAAATAACGTTACGTTCTCAACGTTTGCAGAAGTAAACATGGATGGTAAAGGTGGAGCATATCTTGCGATTTTATAGTCGTTGTCCAACCGGAGCCAGCACATTATCAACTTAATCGTCATTATCATTTGACATGGTTGTTGTTTTTCTTTCCACTTCTGTGCGTCTGAATGGTGACATTTGTCGAGTATCAAAGACCATATGTCAGACACGGGTCACATTTGAAAAGATCGGATATGTATTGGATTAAGACGAAGTGGCCTGGGTTGCATTTGTAAAAATCTGATCTGTGTTGTTCAGATTGTCATGAAAAGATCAGATACAGGTTGCACATTGGTAAAAAAAATCTAATTTGGGTCAATTCAATCTACAATGTGAATATAACTTTATTTATGCCACCAACTTTGCTTAGCTTGCCATGAGAGGTTAAGCGGCTAAAGCCTTTCTTCTCCCAGTAAAAAAATTATCTCATCGTTTAAAAGTAAAAAACTGTATTTTCTGAAATGCATTTCCTATAGAGGTAAAAATGGGGGAAAAAATAAAACAAAAGGCCAGGCTTGTTTACACATTCTGGCTCAAATGTAAGTAAAGCTGTTTGCTTTGTCTTTCTGCATTAAGATCATGGGCCTGCTTGGAGGAAGGATAGGCAGTTGGATCCAGAAGTCACAACCTTGCCTTTTGCAATTTTGGACTGATCATGAGAGACGTTTCTTCAGTTGTACAAGAGGAGGACATATTGTAAGACAAAAAAGATGTAAACCCTTAAAACATATTGCCCTGAAGAATCACAGAAAAAACAGTATAAACACATTTTACTTTCTCACACTGTCCTTGACACAAAAAAGAGACAGTTTCTTTTTTTTCTTTTGTTTTAAGACAGGGCTTCTTTTTATTTTCTCAAAAAGCTATAAAAAGAATGGAAATTTAGAATAAATGTTACACTGCATAGCTCATGTAATTACTGTCAATTTAATACATTTAAGGTCGACACATTACTGTTAATTCATTATCGCTATTAAAAGTGGCTATAGCGGTACTTTGAGTATTTAAGAAAGCTAATCAAATAGAAAATGACTCACGGCAAAGATGAGATTAAAATATATGATTCACCAGCAGCAATAAACTGCTAAGTAAAATGTTTTCTCAGAGTCTTGCCAAAAATGCCACTCCATGCACAGAGAAACACTAATTAAAGTGTCTTATCACTGGGTCATCTGTTCATTGGGCTTATACCACTTCTGTGGTCAGTCCTACATCCTCTCTCATCCATGCTGAGAATGACACAACCAGTTCTCTCTCCCAAGGTCCACAGAATCTCTTGACTTTTACACAAACAAAAACACTTTTCTAGGAATGTTGCTCTATGTAGCAAAAGCTAAAAATAATTTTTAAAAGAGGTGAAGCTTTATCCTTATCAGCAAAGTGATAAATCTGCCTGCGAAACTCCCACCAAAACGTATTTTTCTTTTAGTGCAGCAGAAAAAAAAAATAGCCAATGTAGGTTGAATTGGTTATGTGGTTATTCTATATGGACTCCAACATAATCTGAAAGACATTGTTTTCTTTCTAAAATATAATGCATCTTTCTTTTTACATGACATTAAATATATCCCAGTATTTGGACAGCACTCCAAGAAGAAAATTGTCCTTTTGTAAACCGCATTACATGGGTATTATGAAATTGTAGATTCTCTTTCATCCAGGTCATGATTCTCCTAAATGCTTGAATACAAAGCAACCAAATGGTTTTCCATGATGCAATTCAACTGGTGACTGAAAGGGTACAAATGTTGTAATTCATGGAAAGAAAAATACAAGGTACACTTAGCTGCTCAAAGCTACCATTTAATTACCAACATTTGCAGTGGTTTTAGCAGAACACAAACATGACAACACTGCAAATGTGGTTACCCAGGAAAAGTAGATTAAAAAACACAATCAACCCGAGTCAAGAGGGAGGGTTGTCAGAGCTCTTCAATTCCACCCTTTGCTATATTTTCAAACTAGTTAGTATTTGTAATTGTATCATACTTGGTGCAGATAAATTCTCTAAAAAAGAGCAATAGTACTAAGGTAATAGATTTATAACTGCTCTTAAACATGTTGTACAACAATTGGTAAGATCTTGCTTTTAATTTTTTAAACAACAGAAAAGTAATTGCTAGAGGTGCACAAATAGGAAAATGTTGGTATCCAATATTAACATTTCTGCTATGGCAGTATTTACCAATATTTAACTTTTTTTGATTACTCCATTATTTGCCAGAGTAATTGATAGATTACTCGATTCTAAAATAATTATTTACAACAGCTTTAGTGTATTCAGATGTTATCTTTATTGCCTTGAACACAAACTTTAACCTAAAATGTTTTTTTGTTGTTTTTTTTGCATTGAATAAATGTGTACCTTTTTTTCTGGTAAGCCAATATGGACTAACTTTAGTTGATTAAGGACAGTCATTATTTATGAATGTATGCTATCATTGCTGATCGGCTGCCATTAATGTTCTGTGTGTAGTGAAGATATCCAAAAACAAAACACAAACACACTTTGACTTAGGTGGCAGGGCTGCCAAAAACGTTTAAAAGGATTTTCTCCAACAGTCTCAAACAGAAGCGGTTTGTATGAGTGTGTGGGTCCAGTGCTGAGCTCTTTCATATAGGGGAAGGTACACAATTTTACAAGTGCAATTCACAAAATAAGAATAGACTGTTTCTCATGTCAAATCTAATCTTTCCTCGTAAATTTCAGAAAGAAAGAACATCCCTTTGAAGATGGTGAGGTGCATGTAGACATGAAACACAAAAGGTTTGAGAGAAAACTGAAGGAAGCTATATATGTTGAACCAAGAAGGTGACCTCAGCATTCTGCTGTCTAACACATACAATGTTACAATTCTCCTCCTTAGTCTTTCACTACCATATGAACCTTGAGTCGTGCTCAAATCATTGTCCATCTCGATATAAAGAAGCATTTGAATGAGATAGTTTTGCTCTTTGATACTACAAGAGTCTTTTTTTTCAGGAACTGATAAAGTTTTCTCTCCCTGTACTAGTCCCTTTCTTTCCAAGAGTAAAATGAAAATCATCAAAACAGCTCGACTAAAAAATATGTATGTTCATAGTCTGAACATTGTTCAACACAAACTACAACAACTGCTCTCAATGTTGTTAAAAGCAGTAATCATTTGACTTGATCTGATTACTGATCTCTAACTCATTCCATGATTTCCACCAGCTGATTTAGTATGATGAATACATTCAGTGGAGTTTCTACATCAGTATGTCAAAAAAAAAGCTTATCTGGTGCACAAAATTTCCCAGACTAATGGAAACAGTGCCTGCTGAAGGTCAGCTATGTCGCAGGGTGATGAACAACGTAAGATGAGTGGAGACAACCAGAGGATGCTAGGTAACGACAGCAAATAGTTGTGATTGGCTGAGGGACACAGCACATGGTAGAAAACAGCAGACAACCCCCTTTAGGGTGGGAGGATAAAAAAACGGAAAGCTTTGGGAAGAAAAGAGGGACCCCTTGTAAGATATATAAAGGATTCCAGCCTGATTTTTGCTACAGTTAAACTGAACCATCAATATGTTTGAAAATTTTTTTCTATGTGAAATTTCATTCAAAAATATTAATTTTCCAGAGTGGCATTGCAGATGCCCTTACCACATTTTTATTTTCTCTTGCTTTATTGGTGTATGCATTGTACATCAACAACTAAGTCAATGTTCATCTTTCCTTGCATGAGTGTAACACATGGACTTGGACATGGATTTTCAGGGCAGAATAAGTGAGAGATATTTGCCAAAAACACCAAATGTCTGGAAATTGAGATGAATTGCTCATGTTAGGCTACGTTTGCAAAGATGGACTAACAGACGGGGGAGAGTAGCCATCGGTCAGGGTCCTGGCCAGGATTCACAATGACCCTAGGGCAGATTACCAGCCATCTGTACAGTGCTATAGATATCTGCAGACTGCTCCAGTGGCAAAACGGGGAAACATTGGAGATGGAAGAATGGACGATTGACCTTTGGGTAAATAAGTAAAGTGGCAAGGCTCATAGGACAGACAGACAGGATGAGATGGACAGAGGCAAAGAGAGAGAGAGGGGGTGAATGACAATGATAGATGGAGACCCTTACAATCTGGAGGAAACGGAAGGCGCATGACTTACACCCAGCCATGTCCTACAGTATATCACTTATGGCTGCTTGGCACAGCCCAAGGCTTGGAGGAAGAGGAAAGGTGAAAGAGTCTGTCAGTTCCATCTTCTCGCAGGTGCTTGGAGACAAGCCATTTGTCAAAGTTTGTCATTGGCTCTGAGGTTATCTTGCCTCTCTGATAGAAGATGATAGGAAGAACATCAGAGTCTGTGCGTGTTGGATGGGGAGGAATGTGTGTGTGCATGTGTGCGTGTGTATGGGGAGTTGGGGGACGGGAAAGGGGGATTTCATTTGGTCTCTATATATAAAACATCCATCACCCGTCAGACGTGTAGGTGTCACCTAACCAGGCAAATCTAATGATGTGATCCCTTGGAAGTGGGGGGAAAAGGAAATCGATCTCCACAAGTTGTGTGTGAAGTTTAACAGTGCTCAGCTTTGCAGGAGCAACAAGCCCACATCAGTCATTCAGAAACAACATTTTAAATAAATAAAAACAGTCTGATGCACAGCCCCACTGGGGAATAACTTAATAAAAATGTTGTTCTACTTGGAGTGTTAGCAAAAACAAACATCATAAGCTGTCAAAACAGAAATAATCTCCTTGGAACGGCACATCAATTATGAAGCTAAATACATTTTACAGGTAAAACATGTCTATGTAATTCAAAATGATATTTATGTATTGTTAACAGGTAAATAAAACAAACTATAATGCATGTTTTACTTGCTGCTTCCTAAAACATAATTTTATTTTTGTAATCTGCTGCAATAGGGTTAGGGTGAATCTTAGATTTGAATACAGTGTAAGCATTGGTACTAACAAAAATAGGTAAGCACTCTGTTTGACATGACTTCATGAGATCACATCAGAGGTTTACACAGCGACCACTGTGTATGCCGAAGAGTGATGCGTTTGGGATGGTTAGCAACACCAAAGCTGTCTGAACAGATTTCACAGACACACTTCATTTTCTGACACAGTGTGACAATGAGCAGTTTGTGACAACCTGACAGCATTTACACCAACATGTCGAACATGACTGCCTACAGGAATGTGGTTGATAACTGGCACCTCTATCCAACTCCGGATGGCAGGAAGACCTTTGGCCCTGTCCTGTTTTATTCTACTAACCCCAGATTTGCTGCCATTTCTGTCATATTAGTTTGTCCTTGCAAGTTTAATTTGCATTACAGTAGCATGAACAAGCCTCTGAGTTTTGCACTTTCCTCTCAAGGGACTATTGTCTCTAGAGAGGACTAGAAGTAGGTGTTCAGCTTATTCTGCTGGCTCAGCTGACACAGTGGCTGTTTTTCTTCCTGAAAATAAGCTGGGCTTTCAAAATATTGTAACTTTAAGGACTGAACAATATTATTCAGCCATCAGGAAAGACATTGGACTTTCCTACAAGAATTTTTGCAAGTCTTCTTGCAGTTGACCTCAAATGTTTATCCAATCAAGATCAGCATGTGGGGCTTCAACTGTGAAAAACCTAAATAAATCTTGCTTTTTACCTCTCGGTATGCTGACCTTTATTCTTATTTTTGTGTGGAGTTTGTGCATAAACTCCACAAAGGTTTGCTTTAGTCAGCATCATTCAGTGACTTGTGTTATGCTTTCCACCCGATTCTGAGTCCAAAGTGAAGAGCCTCCAGACATCCTGAAGGTCGGTACCAGGAAAAGCTAGCCCCACCTTTGCAGATGTGACCCCTAGGAATATGGGGCCACAGGAGAAGCTGGAGCATCTTTCGCTCTTGCTTAAACAGGGCCAGCAGAGGCCAAAAGTAAAAGTAGATAGGTCATCTAGTTTTTCCAGCAAAGTCAGAAATCCAGGAATCTCCTTTTTACTGTACGTTTTCTATTAAACATACCATTTTTAAACTCATGCCATCAAATTAGTGTTTCCTTGACAACTCTTAACTTTTATGATAGATGTGGTTTTTGTTTTAAATAAGCTGCAAAATCTTTCATGTTAATTATTTTAAGGAATATTAATTATACCATTTTAAAATATCCTTTTTCAATGCGTCTTTAATTTATGCTTTTTATCAGTGATTTTTAATAACCAGTGAGATTGGTTTATTGCATCGCAAACCAGAGCTAAGACAAAAAATATACGGTTAACATTAAAATGGTGATCACATTTTAATGTGGAACATTTCATAATGAAATGTTCCAGCTTTCTCAAACATGGCGTGGTGCCTGAGAGTAGACTGGCTTGCATTCTCCAAAACAGATTAATAAAAACTGGGATGACCTTGAATTAGTGCTGGCTGGCTCTCCGGCACAGCTGACGTGAAGTCTAAAATTACTGCTTGGGGGTCAGCAAGGGCCCCTGCAGAGGGAGTGAAGAACCACAGACTGTTTTTTGCCATGTCGGTAAGGTGGAGGAGAAACATCTGTGACAGATGAGAGAAGCATAAACCGTATGAGTCAATAGAAACATCCTGTTTTATTCTGTGCACATGCCCTATCCAGATTGAAAGAGAAAGATAAGGAAAGGTCTAAGGTCAGACAAAGTAGGCATTAGAAACATTAAACATGATCCAGAGCAGTAACGTTCTGTCCTTATTTCATTTCTTTCATCGACAAAGAAAGCATTCCTCCTTATTCTTTAATTAAAATGTTTAGCCGAAGGTCAAATCATTATATTCACCTTACAACCACCAAAGGTTTCTTGGCAGTATTCATAGGAACTTGTTTAATTAGCCACATACATGAAGAATTAATTAGAGTAGCAAACTAGTGTAAAATGGGAAAAAAAATTGTTAAAGCCACACCACATTTAGAGGATGAATCTTATGGCATATTATAGAAGATATTAGCTTAAAGAAAAATCTTTCTTTTTTTATTTTACAGAGTTTGGAGCACAGTTCATAATTGGAAAATTCAGCCAGAAAATATTTTCTCTTTTGTATGAAGCTTTACCGTGGGTGTTAAGATGTAGTCGTGCTTGCCAAAAATTCTAGTATCACTTTAAAATATTACACAACTCTCTGAAAAGTACCATTAGCACATACTTCCAGACATTTAAACCCACTACATCGATGTACAGTGTTGTGTCAGTCTTCCTAAAACTTAGCTATGCATTTTGCTTAATCTAAAATATACCACGACATAAGTGCATGTTGTAAATCTTATTTTGGTCAATTTTATTTTGTTGTTTTTATTTGGCATGGTATGTTTTTTGTATTATGTAGTGGAAATTGAATTTTGATTCTGAACACAGACACTGATATCAGAGGTAAGTTTTTTTCTTTTCTATGTCCTTAACATTAGGGTTCTGATTTTCATCAGTTTTTGGCCTCACTGATAATTTTTTGGTTACTGCCCTTTAAAAACAAGTTTAACTACTGTGCCAATCATTTTCCAGTGTATGTTAAAAAGCAAAATTGTACATTTATCATCCTGATTGCAGTTTGCTGAGTAGAAATATGATCAATAAAAACAAATATCACAGTTTTTTGAAGCGTTGACAAGGACAGGGCAGACAGCACAGCCAGACCTCAAGATGTTTTTCATGGTCTCACCCGTTTTCCTACATCGCCTTCACAGCATTTCCTGCCTGTCCTCCCTGAAACATTAAAAGATTAACCTGTGATCGGGTCCATGACTTTCACCCTCTGTAGCAGGGCAGCGCAGGGAAGGTGAGGGTGAGTTTCAGCACATAAATGAATGGAGGGTAGAAGGGCATTTGGCTGTTAATGGTGCCTGTCTGGAAGATCACAAAGGCCAAATGACCATGCCATGCTCTGTGCCAGCCATCTAATTCATTAACGATAAAAGGAGAAAAGACCAAATCTGCACCCTACAATACTAGCCCTTATTTTACCCGATTTGGAAGAGATGCAAGAGAAGACAAAATGTGGATGAAACCAGTTTGTTTTTGATAGAACTGCCATCTAGATGTTAAAAGTCGAATCATTCATTCCTAAGGAAAGGAGATATTGGAGAGTCACAATGGCTTCAATAAAATCAGAGCTCCCTGAAGCTATCTGCAGTCCATCTTCATTACAGCTGAGCACTCTGCTGATCCCTGTCTCTGTTGATGTAACCTTTGATCAAGGAGGCTATTGTTTTTGTCTGTTTTCATTTCTGCTTATTCACTGCTAATAAAAACCAAGGTATTCCAGTGACCACAGATGGTCAAAAAGATTAACACCAGACAAAGAAACAGCATGGATGTTAGTTTGAAAATTATACTGGTGGCGTGCAAAATCTGATAAAATATAAACCAAAATTACAGTTAAATGTGAGTCTTAAGAAAACAGAATTAGCTAAAAAAATGGTAACTATTAATTACAAGTAGGTATTATAAATATGGTTGCACCAAAGGCATGTAATATGCAATGATATTGATTAATGCTGCATTGCTAATAAGAGTTGTAAAATATATATAAATGTACAAACATCTTTTTGTTGTTTTATAGCCAACAGACCCCAATTAAAAGCTACTCTAAACCTGCTACTGAATAAAATAATTATTTCCACCTCAAAAATATTGTTTTATTGATGAACTTGCTATGTGCCATTTTTCTCTAAAACAACTTAGTTGAAGTATCTCAGGGACTTAGCTCCCTTACCACTACTTTACATTTTAAAGCTTATTCTGCTTTGACCCGGATTGCCTGGTGCTTAAATAGTTATCCAACACTTTCGCTGTCTAGCTACTACGTCGCAATATGCAAATTACATAGTTGTTTGTGTGATCGCCATACGTCTGTGATATATTGTGCCACCGTGTTTACAAGCATACAAAAATCATGTCAAATGTTCCTGACAATATTCGATCTGGATGAATGAAGGTCCACTTCTTACAACTCAATGAAAGGTATTGGCAGGTATCTCGCCTTGAATTGAGAACTTCAGAATGAATCACAAAATGTTTACCTTTTCAAAGTCACACTCCAATGTATAATATATCCTTAACCTTCATACATTTAGCTTAAAGCAATTTCCTGAAATGAAGGTGCATAACACATATGAGAATAACTTTTCTTTTCCCTAACTTTATGTATTTTTACTTGCAGACTTCTGCTACTCATTTTATTTTTATTATTTTTTTACATTTAGGGACATCTGTGAGTAAAGTGAAAGGTTTATGCAATTTTGATTTCATCAAAAACCATGAACTGACAAAGAAAACTATTGTTGATACCTAAACCTGTAAACTTCTCAACTAAACATGGTGACAAACCAGTGCATCTTTACTTAATTGATAATACTAATGAGAAACTAAGCTATATATATATATATATATATATATATATATATATATATATATATATATGCGACAGAATGGCGACCTGTCCAGGATGTACCCCTCCTCTCGCCCAGAACGTTAGCTGGAGATAGGCAAAAGCACCCCTCTAAGGGACAAGGGTGTACAGAAAATGGATGGATATATATATATATATATATATATATATATATATATATATATATATATATATATATATATATATATATATATATATATATATGCGTGTGTGTCTATATACACACACGCACAAAAAACACTGTAATGTGGCAAGCTGTTTTGCTCAGACTTTTAGCAAACATGATACACAGAGCACAGACAGCAGGACAAAAATCGCATTCTGCCATCAGTTCCAGTAAAGTTTTAGGAGGATTGTGCAAAATGAACTATGCATCCTCTGGAGTTACAAAACTGAGTCAACAAGCAGCAGTACAGACAGCATTATGTAGACTCTGCAGATGATGCTGTGATCTGAGAGCGCATTCTACTGAATTTCTGTAAATAAGATTCAACCACTCAAAGCATCAGAAAGTGCTGCAAATGAAACCATGGATGTTCAAAATCATCTCTCCTGCACATACAGTGTAGCTTGACTAAATGTGCTTTATTTCTGTTTTATTGTTATCAGACAGTTTAGACATGATTTGAAAATTGCGGGGGATGATTAATAAAACGACACATAATAAAAAAATATTAAGTATACGTACTTTCAAAGCAACAGTAACAGAACTCACTGAGTACTATGAGCCTCTAACTTTGTAAACTCAAACATTTTAACAGCTGATTTCTTTTCTATATACCCTAGGAAAGATAGTTTGTTAATGAGTACAAAAAGCATCCTTTGATATGACTACAGCATTGTGGCAACAATGTAATTTAGGAATCATTATTAACTTTGTACTAATCAAATTGTTTTTTCTAACAAAGTAGTTTAACCTTAAAAAGAATCAGGAAGTGTTATCAAGCAGAACTGATTGCAGCATTCATTAAAAAGTTTAATTTTAGCCTTATTCACTATGGGCCAACCAAGTATTGTTATGCTTAGATTCTACAATAAAGTGACACAATTGCTTCTACAGTAAGTGTAGTCTTGTTGTACTGCCTTACCATAACCTTTATGTGAGTAAACTATAGCTATAACTGTCTTGGTCTTAACCTTCTGGAATGTAAACAGAATTTATTGTGTCTGTCTATAATTTAATGTGTCATGTCAAGATATGGATTTGTGGTTCATTCAAACTGTAAGACAAATAGAAAGCAAGACTAAAAGCAGAGGCTGGATGGCGTTATTACGTTTGGATTTCAAATATTGCAGGCTTTTATAAAACTCAGAGTTTCAATAAGATAATAATCTATATTACATATTAGATACACGTGGTGCTTATTTTTAATATTTGATGCTAACAACAATTTAAAATGTAAACTCCACAATCAATTTGTCCATATTTTAAAAAAATATTAAAACCTTGTTTTTCAGTAATTACTCTGAAAAACAGAGTAATTACTATTTGTCTCACAAGACAAATAATTAGGCACTATTCACAGCAAGTATATTTTGAAAGCTTTTTTTCATATCTTCCTTCATTATAGTTCTTAAGGAGGAAATTAAACAGGTCAAAATCTGTATTCTCATGTCACAGCTGTACAAATACTCAACATTAGTCCCAATTTTTGACTGGTGCATCTCTGTTCATTAGAACAAAATCCTACATTTAGTCAATAGCAGTATGGACATCCAACAGAGAGAATATTTGAAAATCATTCTCTGAATGATGATTTTGCTTACCCTTTATAAGTTCAGTCACATAGGCATGTTCAGCCAGAGCTGATAAACAGTGAGCTTTCAAATTGATTAATCACCCTGTTTTTTATTAAATCTAATAGAAATTAAAGGCCTTTTCTGAGAGATGCTAATCAAATAATTACACAGCAACATAAGGTGTGATGGTGGTTGGCCAGGTCTGAATTACAATGGTGACATTCCACTAAACAAGCCAAAACCTTATCATGTCTCATAGCCAAATTTAGCTGTGTAACTGTGGCTGATGAACAGTCTGATCGCCTACTTTAATCTCAGAGGTGAAATCTAAAAGTCTGGGTGTTTTATTCTTGGCTGCGCAGCAGGAATTGTTATTTTCAGTGATGCTTTCAAACTGGTTCTGAGAGTGGCCCAAATTGAATTAGTCAAAGTCCCATCTCACAACTTAATCAGCTATACTTTTAGACCACTAATTAAGAAGAATAATTACATCTGCTTGTCCCCTATGGGGCAGAGTACTCTTCAGGCATGCGTTCCAGAGAGACTATTATTAATTGTAGTAGCTGAGGAGTAAAATGATATTGGTTTTCCTGCATTGTCATGTCAAGTGTGGCAAGCCCGAGGAAATAATTGCTTTGATAGGGTCTGCTGCTTTCAAAATCTCAAGTTATTTTGATAAACAATTCAGAAATAATGGACTATAATTGTATTAGATGTGTATTTATTTTAGCTCTTTTATCCTGGCCTGTATTGCAACTGTAACCAGAGTGCACCCATTCTGGTGGTTTGAGTAGACCTCTGGATTGTGGGAAATGAAAGAGCACTTGGTCAATATCAGATATGTTGACAATATGATAGGGGAGTGCAGAGAGATGGGAGCTTTTGTGATCACTGGGATTACGGCTTCAAGTGCAATAAATGTACCTCTTGATTGAGCAAATGAAGTGGAAGCAGTTCACACAAGGATTTTTTTAAGCAACCACATTCAACAAATCCACTTGAAATGAGCCAATTTCAAGAAGAAAAACTGTTCATGATTTATTTAATGGTAGACATGATTGATCATTTAACCTGCTATTTGGTGAACAGCTGGCAGTAGTAAAAGAGAGAGGGCTTTTAAAATATTAATATTCTTGTTTGAACATCAGTAATCCTCTTTAAGATGCCAAAAAGTCCATACTTTCTGGAATGCAGACTGATTGCCAGAAATGTCTGTCCCTTGACTGTCTGTCATATTTCTGTTTGCACACCTCCATCTGCTAAGTTATTATAAAATGTTCTTCTGATGCCCGAGTTTACATGGTTCTCTGTCTCCCACCGAATGCATGCAATGTATGACAGATTCATAAATTAACTTCTCTAAACATTAGTCTGTCGTGTGGAAATGTAATAAGTTTAGTGACGTGTCATAGCATCAGGGGACAGTGAACCTCAGATAGCAAAACTTAGGAGGTGAGACAGGGTTCACATGTAAATGATTCGTGTGAAGTATTAGATTTGTAATGCGACAAGACAGAACTCAGACATCCTTTTCTCATCATGTGTAATTGGCTCAGGCACATTCTCTGTAATATGCTTATAAGATTAAGAGTCACAGAAGGAACGTGTCGTCTGCAATTCAGAAAACGATGGACATTTGATTTATTAAAGATGATGATAAGTTATAAAATTTTAGTCATTCTTTTAAGTATTCTCAATTGGACAATAGAAGTGAATTTCCTAGTCTCGTCCACATTTAAGAAGCTTCTTTCCGACCTCATTAGGTCCTTGCCTGTAGGCAGCTTGAAGAAAAAGAAATAGCATATAACAAAAGGACGAGACAGACAGCTGATTCCCATCTGTACTTCAGAGATGACACACGGGTATCTGTACTGTAGATACAAGCAGTGCCTTCCTGTTCTTTGAGTGCCGTTCCATATACACCTTGGTTAGAGCATCGAGCAATCAATAGAGTCACACAGATAAGAGTTGCAAGCTGATAAGGCTTTCAAAGAAATTCAGAAATTCTCACCAGAAGGATAATCACCGATTAGATTATCTCCTTGAAATTCTATGTACACCTGAAATATGTAGGTGTATATATATATATATATATTTAGGTGTGATTTTTTGTTGTTTATGTTCAAAACCATTTACATAGGGACACAAGACCAAAACTATTGTCTACATCTTTCACAAAAATAAATAAATAAATATTTCATTCAGGATGGGAAAACTGCGTCTGAGGTTGAATGTGCAAGGTTAAAAAGGAATATGTTTCGTAATCTATAAAATGTTAGTATTCAATAAAACCAACAGAAATTGTTTCTCCAATCAGAAAAAAATATTGAGTTATTTGGAGTCATTTTGGAGAAGTCAGCTCACGAGTCGGTGTTGGTAAGAGAACAGAGAAATCCAACTTTTGCAACTGTAATTTAAAAGACACCAAAAAGTGACCCATTTCTTTACAGATGAAGTAAAAAAAATAAGAAAAAAAATTACTAGAATACTCTAATCTAATCTCTCTAATCTGTCCTTGAAGAAGTGATAAGGACATGAATTATAGATATTTAATTTTACTTCACATAGAAGCAATGATCTACCTCAGGGTCATTCAGTTTTTTGGGACTTAAAAACATCCAAATAAATACTAAAAATTCACTTCATTTCTATGTGTAAGTCAGATGTAAAGAACAGGAGAACAACAAAACACGTCATGTAGTGGATGAAATTACTGATTAATGTTAAAGAATAAGGCAGAATTATCTTGTTCCTGTTTTTTAGGTTTAAATTAAATCTTTAAGTGGAGGTCACCAAACTGTGTCTAGCCAGAGTAAAAACTCCTGTCAGCTGCAATAAATCCACAAGAAGAATCTCATTATGTTCAACCTTGTCACTGGATCACAACTTTTATATGGCAGTTATTATGAAACAGTGACCGAGTGTGTAAAATGTTAAAAGTCAAGTTAAAACACTGGGAAAAGATGAAGGCTCATGGTCAAGGGCTTTTCATTCCTGGATGCATAACCCTAAATGCTCCATTTATATCACATGTCAAGTATTCATGCATTTTAAAGGCAATATTTGCTCTTAACGCCATAACAGAGACATTTACTTTGCTGTATAAGCCTATATTTATAAAACAATGACAATACTTTCTCAGTAATAGGAGCAGTATTAAGCAAGCCAGTAAACATTGATGCAATGGCATTGCTTGTCAAAAAGATATATTCCTTCATCATAAAATAGTCATAGCTCTGACACATGAAGATGAATAAAATTGTACGATGTTTTTGTCAATAATCGACACCCCTGACCCAAACATGCTACTAAAATCTAAAACGACCCACAGGAGCATTTGCCATTTTCTCTTTGCCAAATAACAGCAATGAAATCATCATGTTTTTCATAATTTTTTCCACTCTTTTGCTGAAAGAGGCCAAGTTGTCTGCTGTGACCATCTGTTGGTATCTATTTTAAGGGGTCCCCACACTGAGCAGAGTAATGTAAATCAGAGAGGTTTCAGTGGCAGGTATAATGTATTGCTACTCCAGTGTTTGGTTTTTAAGGAGTTCCAGTGCCCTCAGAGAATAACACAGAACAGAGAAAAGACTAATTTATTATGGATTTGAAAGTTTTCACTAAAAATTGAAAACCTTTTTACTCAAACAAGTTGCTTTTCCCCCCCCTCTAATTCAAGTAAACATTTGGAATAGACTTATTTTTCAGCATTACAGAATCCAATATCAAATTTTTACATTGGACCTGAAGTTGGTTGATTTGATTGTCTACAGCTTGTCTCGTAACTCAGTACAGGAAAATCAATTTTCCTATCTGCTTTTAAATTTGCTCACCAAAAAGAATTGCACCACTTCCCTCAAATTCTTTTATACGTGTGTTATCTGATACACAGTAACTTGCAAAACAACAGACTTGATTAACTATGTAGAAGTGAAAAACCTGCACTTAAATAAAGTGCAGGCTTTGGAGAACCTGCAATTTATTTAAACTTTTTAACAACAGACTTGATTAAAAATGTAGAACTTCTATATGTATCACAAACTTTTTCAGAATACCTTCTTGTTGTGATGTATTGCAGAAAACCTGTGAAAGCTCAGTTTGAGTGCAGTCCTGGATGTACACCGCATTCACTGCATTTTTTTTTTTTGCGTCATTTATTTTCTCTTTGTTTTGCTTTAGAGAACCTGCACTTTATTTAAACTAAAACAACAATAAAATGAGTGTAAAGCCAAACTAATATTATGTAGTTCCAATGTTTCACACCAGCCTGCGCAAGACTAATTCCGACAGAACCTTGACAAGAGCTGCACAGTTCCTCACTTCTTAATTGTGTTCCTGTTCTTCAGAGAACCATGTTGCTTGCAGAGCAGCAAAATCCCAGTCATTCTGATTCGAGTCATACTTATGCTCCTCCACACTGAGCAGCTCTATGGTAGACTGTGGTTCTGTCAGTTTACTGCGGTGGTTGAAATGTTGGGGTTTTTTGGAGTAGGCAGTGATGTAAATCAACAAATGCAGTCTACTTTCAATCAAATCATAGTCCCAAGCCATGGGTTGCACACAGCCCATGGCTTGTACTACCCCTGAAGTGATTCAGAAAAAAACAGAGTCGCACAAGATCTGCTAATGGAACTGAATCTGGCCAGGGCAGACGGGGAAAGAATCAGTTAAAGCTGCTCAAATTGCGCCTACAAAGACTCTGCGAGTTTTTGTCTTATATTTAGTCCTTTTGATGGGCTTGGAACGGATAGATTCTATGCTACACATCCTTCATTTCAAGTTGTTTAGCTTTTTCCATCTCTCAATGTTTGGGTTGTTCTTACTTATGTTTAGTTATAGTTTCTAAATTCTAAAACATTTTAGGTTAATTGCAAAACATTTTTGCAGTCTGTCACAAAAACTGAATCATTCAAAGAGCAGGTTTTCAACTAGTTGTCTTGGCTTCCACACTGTATTTAAAAGTACCACACTCCACATATAACAAATGCCATCCTTTAATCTTTGATCCGTGATCCGGTCTCAGTCCGTCACAGAGCTAATGTTACGTCTCTTATGCATTAAACGTGTCACTGGAAAAAAGCAGTTGAGAAGATGGCCATTCCAAGGTTAGGTCTGATGAATGGAGATTGCTTTGGGCACTGTGCTTGACCTAAGTTCAGTCCTTGACTTGATTGATTATGGCATTTGATGATGAATTGAGGGATTGTATGATATCTATGGGAAAGTCTTATACTATAAATGTATCTATGGCTGCACCCCATACTATCACCCCATACTATCACAAATGTGTTTATGAAAACGATACAAATGTCCTTACTGTCCTGTATGAGAGAAAAAGTGAAGAAAAAATTGACTTGGAACCTACCCTCCAATAAAATCCTCATATGACATTTATATATTTTATAAAACCTGCAGAAAATAACAAAAGGGGTTATTAGAGATTCTGTCTGATCTCATTCAAATATTTTTTGCTGTCAAAGCTAAGCCATTTTACACTGTCACCTCAAGCTGTGGTTATTCTGAATAAATATATCAAAACATTAAAATCTGCAATCCATCATACAAACCAGGACCAGGACATTGCCTCAATACTACATTAGTTTAAAAGATCCACAGATAAAAGAAAGTGATCCCACTCCAAGGTATGATTCAGTGCAGGATGATGCATCGTTTTATGTTTCCCACTGGATCAAAATAAAGATTATATTTCTTTCTCCTGTTTGTCTTTGAGTTATTTGTAATCTCTGATTTGCATTTGCTGCCTTGTTTATATTCCTAATTAAGTTTCTTTTTAAATGATCTGAAATCTATTAGATCTGACTTTGGATATCAACTGCACTCCCAAAAACAATTACTGCATCCCTGCAAATTTCACCTTCACGACCTGCAGCGGAGTTGAAGGGAACAAAATCGCCTGCCCTTTGATTTGACAGTTTGATTACCAGATTGAGCTGTCAGCACCCAATCCATTTGTGATATAAAGATGGGGTCAAAATTCACACTCGTAATTACACACGGTGTGAAAACACAGTTTGACTGTTACATGAAGTTTACTGCCTTGCATATGAAAACAGACAAAAAAAAAGAATTCTTATTTTTCAGTCCTTATTAAATTAATTTTCACAAAGGCTGATGTTCCGCACACAGATTTATGTGCACATTTCATTTATTTCCATTACTGAGGAAGATTTAATTCATGCAAGGCATGTATCACTGTATGTGACTATATGTGGGACTATATGAGTATATGATTATTGATATTTTCCAACCCCTAAAACTTCCTCAGTTTTGATTGTGAAAACGGTGAGAATATCTGTCAAAGATGACTTGTTGAGAATTGATTTGTGGAAAAAGAAGTAAATACACCTTATTGGTTAAATTTTTTCAGTACTTAGTCTTTTTAACACTAGGAGTACCAGAGAAAGGCCTTTCTACCTTTGGAGTAAATGTCACAAATTGAAATCCCACTGTTGAACTGGCTTGCCTGCAGTACAAGGGGTCATTACATGAAGCTACAGTTGCTAAAATCTGAAAATGTTAGTACCTGACATTTTGAATGTATTTTATTGTTTCAGAGTACAATCACATCCACACAAGTAGGGGTACATTTGTGTGTGTGTGTATACACACAAGTTCTTTTAAGTTAGTTTTTGCTTGTTGTTTTAGTAGAGGGAAATGTGGAAATAATGCAAACGTTGGCTGGAGCAGATAGAAGCAAAGTAGTGAATTTCCATCCAAAAATCGCCTATCATATGGAAAAAAAACCAAACGAAAAAGCAGCAGATGGTGATATTTTAAAATATTTAAATGAGAGTGTATAGGGTCTATGACATGAATGCAGTAACAGAGCATGACGTGGGTGGTTTCCTGATACAATGTTTGCAGGAAAGATTTCCCACCTGACCAAAATTAAGAGCATGATTTTTTATGAACTAGTTCTTTCTAAATATGGATTTTACATGTTTTTGTACTCCACATAAAATATCTTGCTTCTGACATTATACCTACTACAAACAGGTTGTAAATTCTGTACACTGGAATTGAATCACAGAATAATTTTAGCAACACTATGTAGGAGTTAAAAATAAGGTAAATATCACAGCGTTGTTGGTGCTGCAGCAAAACTATTTCCAGGCACCACCAGGTCTGCAATGCACTGCTCTGTCAGGAGTCACTCACTAAAGGAAACATATCTTTGAAAAACGTATGTGTGTCATTTTTTGCTTGTTGTCACATTGCAAGGAAGTTATATAATTTGGTTTATGAGAAGTCACAACTGAATATTCAAGTTTAATCACACCTGTTGCAGAAAGCTTACCTCTAATATCAAATCCATCCATCAAACATGATATCTTTTTTTGCCAGCATGCCTTGGGAACACCATTATTCATTGTCATGTATTTGCTGATTAGCTGTGAAACGGTACTTCCTTCATGTAAAATGGTTGTTTTTGTCAATAATATAAAGGTTTGTTTCACTCAGTTGATTTGGAAATGAAAAACCAAAGCAGTGCCTGCATATGGGTGAAATAAAAAAAAGGATCTCTACACGCTTCTCTGCAGAGGAATGGAAAAGAAAAAAAAAACGAACTTTTTTTCTTCATTTTTCCACATTGAGTGACTCAATTTCACGCTCCATTGGCATATCTGGGGTGATGCGCCATGAAATCAGTCCAATTTTGGGATTTCAGAGGACCAGTATTTTGAAACCTCCTGAGAGATGTGGCCATATTACTCTCTCCACCTCTCGACAGATTACACTATTATGTGACAGTGGCAGAAGGTAAGACTGCGGTAATAAGACACTATGTTCTCTTTTTAGTAAACTGGTTCCCAACAGTGCTCAGAGCCCACATCATTGATCAAATCTCAAATGATTCAACTAAAGGCTTCACCTTATTTATAACTGATAAGTTCACTCATTATTTAACGCTGCAGTCTGTTAGTACAGAAAAGTGAAACAACTGGGATGTACTTTTGCATTTAGTTATTGCTTGATGACAAATAAGAATAAAAACATGAATAAATGTTCAAATGTATTTTGCAGTGGCAAAAAGCCTGTGACTGTAGCTGTGATTAATGCACCGAATTGCCAAATGCCAGTCCATTAGAAATACGTAAAAAAAGAAAGAAAGAAAAATACCGGATGGAAACTCTTATCCTAACATAAATGTTATAAATGTTAAGCTGAAAATATTGATCAGACTTCACAATTTCTTGAGACACCAGATTCTGACTTTGACTGTAACACTTCATCCTCAGATCTTTTTATTGGTTTCCATTTCTCATTTTGATCAAGAGTAGATTACTAGTTGGAACTTCATGGGAGATTTCCTGACCATGCTAAAGTTTGAATACATCACCAGTTTCACATATTACAATCTAATGTCTCATTTGGTGAGGATGCCCAAGATCCCTGTTGGTATCAGTGCTGACTTGCAGCAAAAAGGTCTTGTATTCAAATTCCAGTTTGAGTCTTTCTTATTATAGTTTGAGTGGTCTGCTTGTGGGTATGCTGGCTTCTTCCCACAGTCCAAAAACATGAATGTTCAATTGCAATTTCTAAATTGCTTAGATATAGGTGTGTGTGCGTTTACATGTGCATGTTTAAGGTTATTTGTCCAGAGTGTCTCTGTTTCCATGTGACGAAATGACAATCTATCCATGACTGCTGGAAATAGGCACCACCGCCATGTGTTTGGCATATAGGATGTATAAGATTTGAACTTTAACGTCAGACATTCATTATTTCAGTAACAAAAAATTAAAAATAGAAAAACAACTAAAAACGAAGTTGAGATTCCAGCCAACTCTAAATTTAATATGGCTGCTTTGAATATAAAACCCAGGGGAAAAATACATTGTTGTTGGTGTAACCATTTAACCAGGTTGACACATAGTATTCTGTACAATCTGTTTGTGTAGACATTACTTAGGTGTTTGAAGTCAAAGCTGGACTGAAATATTTAGTTATCGGATTGTATTCCTTATACTAGTTAACGCCTTGTATTTGTATTGTGGCTTTATGTTGACCCTTCTGGGCCACCGTGGATAGCAGCATTAGACTGACAGTGAGAGCTGCCAGCAGAATGATACAGGATAGATTTTTTTTCATCTTCAGAAGCAAATTGCTTGCTCTCAATGGCAAAAGTTGCATTTTGTGACATTAATGTTGTCAGCTGTAACAGACTGCCAAGCTCCACAAGACCTGGCAGTAGACAATCAGGTGCAGCCAAGACTTGTGACCTTGCTGATTGGACAGCACTGATAGTATCTTGCATTCAGGAGGTGCTGATGAAGGAATAAAGAGCACCATGCAAAAACATGAGTAGATGAAGAAATCCTACATGTAGACTTGTTTTGAAAAAATACAATCTGGCAAATGTTTTTTGGACTCAGGGTGGGTACTTAACCAAAATAATCCAAATCCATCCATTTTCTACAGTATTATTTATTCTTTTATGGGACTTTTTTTTTTTTTTTTACATTGCCTATAAGGCAGGTGCTTGTTATTAATAAAGCATGATCTGTGAGATAGTTTCTCTTTCATAGCATTTGTTTCATGTCTCACAATGGGAACGCCCCTGGCACAACCTCATCAGAAGCTCCTATTAACATTACACAAGCCAGGATTGGCTGGAGCTAAGCCTGTCAGCATCAGAGAGGGTAGTGCAGCATCAGCCCCCTATACATAGAGTTGATGCTGCACCGTAGGGGGCTAATGCTACACTGACATTTTATTCAAAAACCTCTTCTCTTGCAAGGAGCAGAAGTTCCAACCAGCTCTCGTGAAGGTACTGTTATCATTCTCTGAGCCCAGCTAAACTGTCCACAGACATACACACAAGCTTGGTCGCCAGGCGCTTGGGTTGGGGTTGTTTTGTTCGGTATCACAGCGAACAGCTGCTCTCTGGTAAAAATACAAAAAAAAAAAGCCGACTCACCGTAAGGTAGTATGTTAGCCGCCTAAGAGTAGCAATTTTCCTGTTGTAAGCCACCTCCCCTTTCAAGTCAAACCACTACTGGTTAGCTTAGCAGTTGCCAGCTATTTCTTTTCCATAGCTTTAGAGCCAACCCCCTGTAACATGCCGACCACCAGGTCTTCTAGTAAATGGAGGAGAGTCCACAGGCATGAACCTATCTGTGTGACAACAAAACTTCAAGTTGGGACACATACCCGTAGTGTGTGGTGTTTCGGACAGAAACGTGCCTGAGCAGCCTTTTACTCTGAGGAGATGTGCTCACACTGTATCCGGTTACATAGAACGGTATATTGACAAAGATTTGATTAAAATTATTGCAGATTGATCTAATGCTTCATCACTGCCTAGAAGTGTGGACCCACTAAACACATCAACTGATGAGATTTATCTTTCGTTTTTTATGCCTGTATTTTGATGTCTTGTGTACCATATCCTGCAATCAGAATGTACTGGTCCAAAGCCTAAGGGATTCTTTGCCATCACTGAAAAGTTCACACATGACATGTTTTTCAAACTGAGGCAATCACTCAAAGTGCTGATTGATGATGGCGTTCCAAAGGATCTGAGAGAGCGAGATACATTTTGGAAGGTGATGCCATTTCTGAACCGCATTCTGAAAGGCTGCAGATCTCAGGCTCAACCAGAATGTGTTTGTATTGTTGAACAGATGATTCCATTCAAAGGAACTTGTAGATGTCGACAATATCTGCCAATAAAACCAAACCCAGTTGGCATGATAAACTGTTTGTGCAACGTCAGATGGGATTGTGCTAGACTTTGACATTTTTCAAGATGCAGATGCACTCCTTGAGCAAGTTGAAGAACCAAATGATCTGGGCTTGGAAGGGTTGGTAGGTCGTCAGTCTCATACTCTGCATCCCAATACAAAGGTTTACTTTGATCGGTTCTTCACATCCATCCAAAGTCTTTGCGGATCTGGCTTTAGCCAACAGCTGGCTGCTGCACCGCCAAGATCACTGTTGGTGGCACACCAAGGAGGAACATCAAGTAGTTTCTTGCACTTCAGATGGAAGTGGCCAAGCTCTTTGGCTCAGCGTAACAACACCATCTCTGACTTTTCAGAGCAGGAAGATGACCCAGATGTCTTAGTCCAAGGGAAAAAGTGCCATGTGCATGTAGTATCCCCCACCTCAGACCAAAGGAGGTCTAATGCCCATCTGCCAGAGGCAGTAAACTTGAAAAATTCAGCGCACTGCAAAGTAAAAGGCTGCCCATGGAAGACTGGAGTGCAATGTTTTACATGCAAGGTGTTCCTCTGCTTACAGGCAGATTGGAACTGTTACACAGCCTTTCACATATAGACTTGTTGAGGCCATTTGCTGTGCAAGTCCCTTGGATGTTTTTTCCCTTGAAATGTTTCATGGCATGTTCAGAAATTGTGTTTAACAGTTAGAACTGAAGCAATCAAAATGTTGAGAAGGTTTTTTTATTATTATTATTATTTTGTTACAGACATATGCATTCCTGCAGCTGTTAACAGAACTTAAAATCAGCCATATTGCTCAAACGGCACAATTGTTGTTTATCATTTTGTTTTTGAATTCAGGAAATGTGCTGGTGATTACAAGCACTAAATACAAAATTTATATCATTATTCAATTGTGATTTTACTGTGCTCTATTGACATTTAAAATGGTCTTCATATGTATACATCATTTTTCTCAGAAACTACATTGAGTGAAAAGATAATTCATTGTTTTTGCAATACTTAGTTCCTAATCAGCCCAGATAGCAATGATAAATTAATAATGCTTGTGATGCAATGGCTTGGGTCTTAGAAGGTTCAGTTAGATACTCCAACTTTAAAATTGGATATAGTTTTTAAAAATATATATATAAAGTGATATTTCTAGCTAGTTTACATACAGTGGAAGGTCAAAAGATTGTCAAACTAAAAATAAGTTAACTTTAATTGTACTAAATAAAACCTCACAAAATGATCTTGTCAATGAGCATAGTGCTCCAGTTTTTAATTTAATTTTTCCAGAAGCCAGAAGTCCATTGGAAGTGATTATATTAACTGGACTTAACTGCCGGCACTGAGGAGCTTTGAAATAGATGAGTTTGGCGCTAAACAGTAAAGGATCAGCAGGCAGTTTTCTAAAGACAAGGAAGAACAAGCACACTGCTGGGAAAAACTGTGGGCAACTGAAGAGTTCATATCTGAATTTTGAGAACATCGGCCAGTGAAAAACCACAGGGTAACTGAGACACACAGGTTGGAAATTGATAGACTACAGAAGGAGCTGGCCAATGCCAGGGGGACTAAAAAGGAGTGGAAAAACCTCAAAGATGAAAGCTGCATGCATAACTTGAAAATTTAGTCTATTGCACAGTAGTTAAAACAATCAGACAAATTGAGAAAGTGGAAAGAAAGGTGTCTTTGCTTTAAATACTCTGGAGCATTCAGCAGCAGCTGGGGATTAATCAAAGAGATGCAGAGCAGCTGGGACTGATGCAAACCTAAGGTGCACACAACAGGCTCTTTTCATCTGTTCCCTGTTTCCTGCCCCCTCATCTCCTTTCTCATCCGTCCTCCTGCCTGTGACCTGGAAATTGATCACAGTGCGAAATCTTGAAGGATGTCTCAATAGCTGTGATGCATGTGAAGCAGAGGAGCTATAGGTGATAATACACAGGTGTATCCTTTGTGGATTTTATTTGAAAAGCTTTAACATTTAAAAGGGGCTCATAGAAGGTGATGTCTGTGATTCTTTTGCTTTTTATGTTATTGTGCAGGAAACACATGCACCAAGAGGTTTGGCTTCATATGCACATTTCCACATGATCAACTAACAAGCAGTGTCCTACTAGGTGGCAACTGATGTGCACATACTGAGCTCTAAAAGAAAAGTTTGTTTTTTTTGTCTTGTTCTTTATTCCTGGCATTTAGCAAAGGCATTAAATCATTTTAATACTAAACCATTGTTCACATGTCTAGTGGAGCAATTACATTATCTTTATTTTTGAATTAATACTTATATTGTGAAATAAAACTGCAGTACAAATTTCTAGTTTTATTTGAAAAAAAACTAAGTTAATTAAAACGGCTCCATTTCAGCTGCTGGTCATTTATCTCTTTGTAAATCTATTAGTGTTATTATTTCAGTCGGTGAAAAACAAAATCAGCTGCTGATGTTATGTCTGTCATGTGAACCCTGAGAAAAATCTTTTGGCTGCGTGTCTTAGGAAACATAGACCCATGAGTTATTTTTTTACATCTGTATTAAAGGACTTCCTAAAATGTGTTCCCTTTTATTTCTCACAAAGTGAGCAGCAGATAAAACTCAGACGAGGACAGGCTGAAAAAGATCTATTCATTTAAACAGAGGACGTCAAGGCTTTATTTTTCACTGAAAATAATTAACCTTCAATTTGTAAGGACTAATCTGGACAAAGCTTTATTTTTTCCCTTCTTGTTAATAGTAGACTTTTTCCCTCCTTAATAATTCATTACTGCATCACTGTAATTTTCCATGAGGAAAATTAAAGATGCCTCAAGTTTAAAACAGTACATCACTGTGTCTCAATCTATCTGTATTATGAGCTACCCATTTACACAAATACTCACAAATGTTTTGCTACGCTTAGTTTGTATTTTGTGTAATTTAATTAAGTTATAATAGATCAATTATTTTATTTATTTTTTTTTGGAGGAGATGGGGGCTGGACAATGTTGTAGGAATGTATTCTGTTGGTGCATAAATCTGAACCCCATAAATCACATCCTTTTCGCTTTTGTTCTGCTGGGCCCATGAAATGTACCTTAGAACTGTGTCTAAATCTTAAAGTACAAAACAGAAACTAATTGTCTCACATCCTCCTAATATATCAAGCTCATGCTTTTGTTTTGTTTTTTTTTCTGAACTTTTTTGTTGTATTTTGCTTCTACGTCTTAAAATAAATTAGCTCAACTGGGAAGTTTTTGTCAGGGTAATTGTGAGAGTGTTCTAGTATTGAGTAAAAAAGTATTTAATATAAATAGTTGTGTATCTGGGCCCTTGAGGGTCTCGAATGTTTTAGAGTTGGTCATGTCGAGTAAATTGGAATTCTTCTTTTTGAATATTGAACGATGAGTTCTACATTTCCTCTTCTTCCAGGAAAAGTCTAAGTGATGGTGAAAGATGAAGATCAATGATCAAACTCAATTATACTTTGCAGCCATTACTTATGGCAGTTCCAATGATATACTCCCACTAGAAGACGTGCTGTGAACACGTAGTGATGATAATTATGATTTGAGTTCATGTTACATTTTAATGATAATGTCAGACCAAAGGAGAAGTGCATTGATGAACTTGAAAAGAACTGGCATCCACACATGGAAAAAATGCTTTTGATGTCCACATCCTTTTGATGTCTACATCCAGCAATCAAAAACTGACCTAATTTGGAACTTATCTTTCCCATTTAAAAGGCACTCAAAAATAATATATATACAATATAGTTATAAATGTGAACCAATTTGAAGTGTATAATAAATAACTTTATTTAGTACAATACAAGGATAAAGCAAAACAAACCAAAAAATGTATATTTATTTTACAGAGTACTTTAAGTGTCATTTGAGAACATTTGTAGGTGGCAGAGTGAGGAGTTGATGGAGAAATCTACATTTTAAAGAATGAAGACGAACAGTGATTACACTGTTCCCTACAAGCCTCCCATATTGCAGACCAGCCTGTTGGAGAAACAGCACAGTATCCACATTGACTGTGGGCGGGTAGTCCCGTATCCAATGGGACAGATGATGGTTCACTCCTGAGAGCTCCAAAACTGGAGAAATCAAACAACATGATCCTCACAGTGCTTCCAGGTTTCTTCAGGTGGGTCAGAGATTGTTGCAGAAAATAGATGATGGCCTCATCCACTCCGATGCCAGGCTGAAAGACAAACTGCAGTGGATGCAATGAATGAGACATAGACATTACCAGCAGGTGAGGTCTTCAACTCCTGGAAAGACTGTCATGTCAAAACTCCTGTTGGGACAGACATGAGCTTCCTTCTTCACAAAATGGAAAAAAAAAAAAAATAGGGTCAAATTGTTGGAGCTGTAGGAATTCTCTTTTGTCTTTGGTGAAAGACCATGAGACATTTCTCTCCCTATTGCTAGTGAATGCCCTGATATGGTTCGCTTCTTGCTTTTGGAACGGTCTCCGGTGCCATTGCCTTCACACATGCATTCACACATGCATTCAAATTGCACCAGAGTTCACTTTTTTCAAACCGAGGCCTTGGTTTCTTTTCTCTTTTTGGTCCGCCTCAGAGTTCAATTGTGCATTCACACCTCCCCAAACAAACCAGACTTTCTAGACAAGCAGACAAGAATTCGATTAAAGTGTGCTAAACAGGGTTGGTGTGAATTCACCCTTGTAGTCAGATGCAACTTATGTCTTTTTCTTCTCCCTGATGCGTTAATTCATGCTGATGTACATGAACCAAGGAGTAAACATTACTGTCTGCAGCTGCAAGGAAAACTAAAATAAGAAAAAGATGTTTACAAAATCTGCACACTATCATACTTTTCAGAGGTTTGACATCTTATTAGTATGCCTCTCTAAAATCTCTTAAGAGATCAATTTGTTTTCTAGTCCACACATGCACAGGGAGAAGAAAGTCGCCAGCTACGATGCAATCCCAGTGTTTTCTTCATAAGGGAAAAGGACCAACAGTTGTACTACTGGTTACAGGAATAGATCATTGAAATAGGACACTTTAGACTGCAGTATAACAAGTTAGAAAGAAGATTGTGTAGGTTTTGGATTTTCTCTCCCTTAACAATAAACACTTCATTTAAAAAATGCATTTTGTGATCACTTGTGTTGTTTTAGACTAATATTTAGACTGGTTTGATGTTCTGAAACACTTAAATGTGACAAATGCAAATCAATAGGGGGCAAACACTTTCTTCACATCACTGTACAAAATAAACATTCATTACTCACCCACATTGGACTATCAATGCTTTTTTTGTTTCAATATCGAAAAAATCCGTGAATGGACAGTGTGTTCATGTTGAAAATAAGTTCTTCCAGCAAAACTGAAGGTGGAAAGTTCATTCATGAGGTCACAAGTGCACAAGCTTCTTCTTTATCTTTTTAAAAAATTCTGAATACTTTAGGAAAGCTTTAACAAAAAAATGCCTTTTTATTGAAGGAATTGTCAAAATGTGTTCTGCAGGAGAGTAGAGCACTGGAGAAATCAAACACCATGGTTTCATTCTCTCAGTGCTTCCAGGCTTCTCCAGGTGAAAACTGGAAGTGCAGAGTTCATTCATAAGGTCATGCATGAACACGCTTCCTCTTTCATTTCACTCACTAAGATTTCCTGAATACTTTAAAAAAGCTTTAAAAAAGTGTTGTGGATTTGGATGCACATATAAGATAAGAGTTTAATAATAAAGAATTAACAAAACAAGTGTATGAGGTTTCCCCTGTGTGTGTGTCTTCACCTAGAACACAGTCATTAAATAATAATCTTGTGTCTGACTTTGTTTAAATCAGATATGGGGAGCTTTTTTGTCCTTAGTGACATTTTGATCTCTGCTTTGTCATTAAGTGAGGGGATGTGATGAAATTTACATAGCCCTAATTCTTCAGCCTGCTGACAACATATTTTTCTTGTGACAGCCATCTTTAATATTTAGATGAGTACTTTCCTATGCCCTTCAACTGTGCCTGCAGTATTAATGTAGACTTAATGGGAGAGGTTCCATAAATGAGCCTCAAATGGAGCTAGGCACTTTAATGCTTGCTAGAATGGCTGTTATTTCCACACTCAGCCATAATAGTCTTTATTGCATATTTAATAAAGTGTGGGTTTGTATTAATTGTTTAGCAGCCATGGACTTCATTAAGTGGTTGTGATGTCCTGGATGGGCTTTCCCAGTCCATATTGCCATCTCTTTATCCCTTTTCATTTTTCTCATTTTGCACTGCACTGATTAGCTTAATGCATGTTTATGGCTGCTGTTCATGCAGTCAGTGTGGGTGTATACCTTCGAATGTGAAGAATATTGCTACTCTTACAAGTTAATAACATTTTGCATTATCTAATGAAGTTGGATATTTCTTTATGGTGTATTTAAATTTTTTTTACCGGCTACGATGCAAAAAGTTTTATGAATGTATTTGGGAGAACAATGATGTGTTTGGCCATTTATGGCTTGATACCTGCATAAAAATTTATCAAAATCTACATTTCCTAGTTTGAAGATTGACAGAATAATTCTATCACTGGATTTTCAATTCATAGAAAAAAAGTAACAAAATTACAGTGTCAGAGCTAGTGTTTTTTTTGTTTCTCTCTTTTTTAATAGGTAGCATAATTAGGCTATGTACATTAAATTATGTCAACATTCATAAACCAGTGTGTCTCACATTCTACCAAAAATCTATTTAAAGGATGAATTCTTTTTGATAAAGAAGCCAGGAGACTTCTTCAGAATTTTAGGATTGTGATTTCTTTAAAATAAAATTAATCCATACTCAAATTAATAACGAACAAGAAAATAGGCATTGTCATTAAGAAGTAAATGTATTATTCATCACATTAAGATGTACTGGATTGATTAAACCATGAAAACACACAAAAGATCATTTTTAATAATTACATGGAGATCCATCAGGGACTGGTAGGCTTTCATTTTTGGCACAAGGTTTACATTCTGAGGGTTTGTCAATGTATTATTTTCAAAACTGTGTTACACAAAAAGTGTAAAGGACTAAATGAAATGTACATTATCTCAATATCACTCCACATATAAATATCGAGAAAAACTACCTAGATTGTCATAAGTGGACAATAATTGTTTAAATACCCTGTAAGCAGATTTTCCATGACTAATTTGTTTATTGACACTTGTTTGATGCGCAAGGAAAGATTCATGAAGGAAGCAGGTGGAAAGACAATCAAGTGATTAAGAAACTAGATGTTAACTGCTATATTGACTAAACAGCAAATATTGGTCAGAAGCAACTTTTTCCACAGAATCATATAGTTTTTTTGTTTGTTTTTTATAGGTTGGAAAGATTCCTTATTATCTGGGGTCTATGTTTTCTATAAAGCTAAAACAGCAACACGTTAATACTTTTAATCTATGTGTTTACTTATGACAAATTACACGATTATTGCCACATTTCCCAATATTAATGCATATTGTCTTAATATTTTGCAGCATGTGCACACATCCAAAGTGTAAAAAAAAAATTAAATCCTTATAGAAATCTTACACAAAATTTAACAAAATTAACAACACAAAGCATTTTTCAGTACTGAATACGGCTGGTTAATTTGGTCGAGTTCTCACCTGATCAGGAAAGGCTTTTGGAATGATTATAGGGTATGCAACTGACTTGGTGCCAAACGTTTCAGGGAAGGAGACTTTATGAGGTCCTGATTAATGAGTGTCAGAGCACTATGTCATGTTATTCAACCGGTGAACAAAATAAATTTTACAGACTGTAACCAATATATTTGAAGAATAGAGACCAAGAAGAATGTCAAAAATATTTTATTCCAATGTTATCCCTAATAAGCGAGACTGTCTTTACACAAATACTTCTTTGCAACCTTTCAACTGAAGAAGACTTCTTCAAGGTTTCACACATTAGTGTGTATATGAATTTATTCCTATTCATAACTTACTTTATCGCTTCCTAAACATGCAAAATAGTGAAATAAGAAATATCACAGGAAGAACTCTGCAGCTCTGCTTTCAACTTCTATATAAGTTGGGCTACAGTAATAACGGTCTTGTACGCTTGCATTTCCAATAACTTAAAAAAGACAGAAAATAATTCAAGTTCCCATCTTCAAAGTTCTTTATGACTTCCTTTTATCTGCAGTTATTTCCAGAGAGACTGTGGAAAGAAAGCATGTGTCAACTCTAGTGATTTACACCAAACAAACATCCATTTTCTTTGTCAGAGATTAAATTGCATTGTTGTCTTTCCCACTTTATCCACTGAAATTGATTGAGGTAAAGATAAGCTGTACCGTCATAATCTAATATGACATAAGCTAAAAGCTGCTTAAGATTTCTGGTATTAGGAACACTAAAAGGGACATTTCATTGCATAGATTTTTTAAAAATGTTTTACAATTTTTTAAGGTTTAAATACTTACCCTTATCCAGACACCAGTGAAACACTTTTATTCTGGAAAATCAACACAAAAACTCCAATTGCTTCAAAGTGTGTAAGAATCAGTTGATTACATGATAAGAAGAACTGGTCCTAAATGGTACCATTAGTGGACCTTAAAATGAAAAGACATTTTGCTTCCAGAGGTCATGCTGAAATGAGTGGAGGTGCCATAATTTTAGGACACATTAACAGTTGACTGAAAAGAGTTTTGAATCACAGCCCTTGCCTTTTGAACTCACTTCAAAGACATAAGAGTGCTTAGCACTGTGGTTTGACAGCTTTGCACTCATGAGGACAGCCTGATCTTTGTCCCTTTTCCCCATTTAATTCCCTGAATGGACTCAAGATAATTGGAGAGCATTATCGCGATGGTATGATGTATTAGAGCAATGCTGTTCTTAAGGACCCACCAAGCACAAGAAGAAATGTTGAAAAGATGTTTCAACAGCTGCAGTCATACAATTTAAATGTAAATGACACCTCTTTCCATTTGTTTTGCATGTTAGCCAATGTAAATTTAAAGCTGTTAATGTTATATATTTAACTGATGAACTTCACATTTGCTTGTACAGTGGAAAAAAGGATGTTGACCGAACTGAGCCCTACCAAATTATATAAAACCTGTGAAAGCACTCTTTATACTAGAAAGTTGGTTTCACAAATGAACAAAGGGAAACGTTTAACGTTTTCTTCCCGTGGCCAGATTAAATTCTAAGCTGATAAACATTTGAGCTCCCACTCCTGTGATTCAGCACACAGTTCAATGTACTAAGTTTGATAAGTGAAGGACAAAACCTCTCTCATGCATTTCCATCAACAGTCCCTGCACAAGGCCCCATCACATATTTCAATACCTCAGAGAGCCCTTACACAACAGATAGGCAGGCGGTAGCTGTGATGTAGCTCCCACGACAGCCATTATCGGAAAGAGGTTGTGAGGACACTGTATTGAGAAGACAGTTAAAACTGTTTAATGAGAACTTGGATTCTTGTTTAGAAAATTTACGAGAAGGGATAAATTGTTTATCCGTCAATAGAAAAACCTTAGCAAAGACCAAATGGAACACCTAAATTTGGATTAAGGGTCAGATCTTCCGCATGCTGTAGGTGTGTGACCGTTGGGTGCATCTATCCTGAGCATGTACAGCACAATGCTTTTGTTGGGGCTAATAGTTGTAAATATCCTCTTTTTCTTGTGTAAGTTCTGTGCAAACTCTCCTTAACACAGTCTATCTCAGAAACCTCCACCTGACACAATAAATAATGTGTCAAGAGCATGGCAGTATAGATCAAATATACAAATATGTCATACAGGCATCAGCAACCTGCCATCCATAAATGAAGTTGAGTAGACATAAGTTTGCATGAAGGTCAATGCAAGAGTTTGATGTCTGAAAATGCATGGTGAACAATTGCTTTCCTGGGTTTTTGTTTGTGCCCTTTTCACATAATAGCTCAATACAACAATAGCCTCTCTCAAAAAGATAAGGGTGTGAGAAAAAAAAACATGCATGACTAACCGCTGAGGAGCCGGCCAGCTGACCAAGTGAGAATGTGATGTGCATGGAGACTGAGACTGCACAGCAAACCCATTAGCAGGTCTTACAGCTTAACTGCAAACTACTTCTTTTCCATTCTTATGGATCATTTACAGCTTCAAGAACATATGCATTGAGTAAGAGACCACTGTGTCTTTGTCTTTGTGGCAGGTTCACTGCAAAACTTGCATCTCAATGCTGCTGTATATCTGAATTTAATCTCAAAGCAGTAATAAGAGTAGTGGAGTTTATCAGCCAGTATAATTTTTGGTTATCAAGGATGTCAAACACAGGCTGTTGAACCGACATTGCTACCTGTGGAGTTGAACAGATTTTTCGGGGGTCAAGTTTCCTTTGCTGCTTGGTTTTCAGGTTGATGTGTCAGGTGCTGCTTGGTCTCTCTCACCTGATGTAAGAAACTACTTTCATTTTTATCCACCAACAGTTTCACAATAAATTACTTGTTTTTGTTACTGTTATGAGCTTTCTTTTATTCAGTGAATAAAAAAGATGCAACCAGTGACTGTTTCCAATGGAATCAAAAACAAATCAAAGAAAAGTAAAGAAAAAACTGTGCCAAAGTTGAATTTATTTCAACTATGAGAAAAACAAAACAAAAAACAACTCACAAACACGTTACAACAGAAGAAGAATCAGTCAGCCTAAATTAAAGAGATGAAAATTCATTAATTGTAGGTGTATTTTAACATTGAAGAGATAATAAAGATTGTTAATAAATCATTGTTAACAAACTTTTCACTTGGTAGTAGCAATGATAATTGCTTACTGACATGCAAAACAATTTTTGTAAGCTCAAGATGAGCTTAAAAAAAAATTCAGCTCCTAACCATTTTGTATTTGTTTGCTTAAGCCATCATTCAACATTCGAGTCCCTAAATTCAAGTGTTTTGTTTACATAGAACAGACAATTTAGCAAAGAATGATTTTTACAGGACATTGGATCTATACAGTCTGTCAGAAAAAAAGTATTATTTGCACTTTGTTGTTATGCGGCATCTTGGAAAATTGACAAAACAACAGTTGGACACACTTGAAATAGTATTTTTACCAAGTAAATGATACTGATATTACCAAAGATATATGAACTGAAAACTCAGTACAGTGAACAGACCAATCAGCTGAGGAACAATGTACCAGGTCCTCTGTTTGCTGGGTTTCTTTTCTCCATCACTTAAAATGGTGACCTTCAGACACTGGGTATTTGCTTTATATGTTTTTTTAAGTCTGACACTAGAAATGACTTTAAACTTTTGCATAGCACTAGGTCTGGGAAAGGTCATACAAGTGAGCATCCAAATTGGCCATTTCGCCCATTTAAATTACGGTTTAAAGCCTGAAAATGTGGTTTCTAGTTATATAGGAATTCTTCATTAGGGAGAAATACAATTGGAGAGCAATACCAGTGACAACTTTGCAGGATCCTCCTATTTGTCATGCAGATCACCCCGTGGGCAGAAGCAAAGTGGAGCTCTACTGTTCCAGTCCCTCATTAAATGGACATGTGAAGGGGATTTTACAGCATCAAATTGTTGACCCAACTGTTTGCATTTGCAAAGCTCATGCATTGATAACAGAGTAAATGATGGCTTTCTGTGCTGTGCAGAGCAACAGCACAGCAATCATACATTTACAAGTTTTGACTCCAGACACCTAAATAATGTTATTATGAAGGTAAAATCAAATAATAGCAGTGGTAGTCCACATATTTATCACCCAAACCTCATAGTTACATCTAGTTTCAGCAGGCTGTCTGTGGGTGTGAAAGATCTGAAATCAAATTACATGATGAAGCAAGAACCCTTTCTGTGTGCTGGACACACATATTAGCAAAAGCACACAAACAAAAAGCATGTTACACTCTGCAGAGCAACACTGATGGAGAGTCTGCATGCCATCTGTCTTTTGCTTTCAGTCTGCTGAGCTCTGTCTTCTCTGCTGGTAGGATTTCACTTATTCTTAGTTGATTTGTAATTGGGCCTTTTATCTTTTAGATTACCCTGGCACAAAAACAAAAATATGTGTTGATGGAGTGCAAATGTATTCCTGTAATTATTGGACGAGTCCGTATCAAACCCATTTGGAAGCTTTCACCCAAACCATAATCTTCTGAATCATTCAAATCTGATTGCAGCATGACTTTGGTGACATCCATCTCATCGTTAATTTGGTTAAAAAAAAAACTTTAACCAGATGTCAACTGAAATTGCACATACAAGTTTTAAAATCTGAATTTTTCAGTGAGCAAAGAGTTACATCATTAGCGCTGGAAGTTTGGTACTGTGGGGATAACCATACACCCACAGACTCATGATTTGCATTTGCTTTCCTGTGGCCTGCTGAATTTTTTCATGTTATTCCAATGTTTCCCCATTTTGCATGAGCAGCATCTTTGTGTCCTGCTGTGCAGACAACCGCACCTAACCAGTGTGTGGAGGTAAGACGATAAAAATAATTTGAACAGTGTTGACCACTGCTGGTGTGGAGAACAGAGAGACACAATAGACAGAATAGATATATTTACAAAATCTAGTCATTAGCCTGCATGTGTTAAGCAATATATTAATACACATTTATTTATTTTTTTCATTCCAAGACACAACTACTTATAAGAAAGCTTGTTAGCTGCACACAATGTAGAGCACATAAACCAAGCTGAAAACATATTGACAGATTTTCTTTCAATTCCAACTGTGTAAGAGAATAACATTTGAAATTCAAAATGTCAAGCTTTTCCTATTAAAACTCCACTTCTATTGCATGAAATGATTGGTATTGATCATGACTGATACACATTGTTCAACTCACAAATGTAATTTTCAGTTTTTTCTTTAAAATTTGGACAAGAGATGTGACAACAATATTAATTCCTTTTTTTGTAATATGCTGTGATCAAAGATTTACTCAATTTCTGGACTTGTTTGTGTACTTACAATGACCAGACTGTTTCCTTTGCTGAAGCTGGTAACATCTCATCTTACAGGAGGTATTAGGTTAAAGATCTGTCTTGAAGAATGATCAAGTCAGAGAGGTTGGATGTATGTTAATTGTAGTTGCCACATCTGTGTAGCAGCCCATGAAAAGGTCAGCATGGAGCTAATGTTGTAGAGTGTAGCTAATTTACAGTACAACATTGTGTCTCATCAAATGCAAATTGAAGACTGAAAGATGAAACATATAGTCTAACATTACTTTGTTACACTATATATATATATATATATATATATATATATATATATATATATATATATATATATGTTATAGCAATTTGCAGAGTAAATCAAATGGTTGTTAGTGAGGGAAATAACACCCAGTGAACATGAAGATGAAAACTGACAATATGTCTAACAGTCTTTAAAAGTGTTCTGTTCTTTATGTGTCCTCATTAAACAAGGCAAAAATGAAGAAAATATTTGACAAACACTGTCAGGTTGACTGAGATCATAAACAGAGGCAAGGGAAAGAGTGGCTCAAAATGAACTAGTCTTTATCTCTTCACATTAAATGTAGTTAATGTGCCCTCTTTAGCAGTTGCTTCTACAAATCTTAAAATTGAAACTGCTTAGCGGGGTAAAGACTTTCCAGTTTGTATCAAGTGTACTGTCAGTAAATTTTACACCATCACAACCTCTGTAAAAAAAATAAATAAATGAATAAAAAATTATACCCAGAATAAAAGTTCTGCTTTACATGTTTGTTCTGTCAGACTATATTGAAAAGCAGTCTGATGTTTCCCAGTTCACTCACAAACTTGGTTTAAGTCATAGTAAACTGTATCATCAATATTAATATGACATTCCGCTGGAAATGTTTTGGTTCGAGTGTTAACTTTGGGAAGATTTCAGATCTTCAGGCTTTCATGAGTTTGAAGAGTAAAACTCATCTGCTCCTGCACTGTTCCATTTTTAATGTCCATCTTGAGTATTAACCTACTTATCCATCTACACAAGGATATTTATTTACGGTGGGCTGAAAAGTAGCGGCAAAGTTATCTTCAAAGCCGTTGTGCAAAGACGGAGCTCGCAATCAACCAAAAACGAGTAAGAGAAGAGAGTAAAGTTTATTTATAAAATGCTTTTCACAAACATAAAATTATAAAGCGCTGTACAATAAAATCAGCCTTAAACTAAAGAGTAAAACGAGCATTAGAAACTCGATGAAATCATGACATGAAAGCCTGGGAAAACAAGCAATTTCAGCTCCTATATGAAAACCTCCATAAAATCAGAAAAAAATGAAGCTGCAGGGGAAAACTGTTCCACAGCTTTGGGGCCTCTGACTGAAAGGCCCTGTCTCCTTTAGTTTTCACCCGCATACATGGAACAACTAAAAGATTGTTGTATGGGAACAAAGGCCAGGAGCAGCAGAGTATTTAGTTAAAAGCTGACAAAGATAATCAGCTGCCTGGCCATTTAAAGCTCAGTTCATCAGCACAAGAACTTTGAACTGGATCTAAAATCCACTGGGAGCCGGTCTAGTGAATATTGAACCGCAGTGATATGACTGAATTTACTGGATTCGGTGAGAAGTCTGGCTGCTGCGTTCTGTATTAATTGTAGATGTGAAATTGAAGATTTGTCCAGGCAAGTAAAAAATGGTATAAACGCATAAATAATTTTCTCTCGGTCAACTCTGGAGACCATATTTTTTATTTTAGAAATGTTTCTTAAACAAAACAAAAGAACAGGAAATAGTGTGACTCAAAGCCTAATGATGAATCCAATGTGACCCTCCCGCAGTCTTAAGAGATGGGGTCATTTGACCCCAAAAGGTTTCATGAGGTTTTTGTTTGGTGTCGTTTAGGGAACTGATGGTCTGAAGGGACAACCCCCCGCCTTCCCGCTGTCCGACAGTGACATTTGCCACACTCCTTCTGAGTGTCGCGCTAAGACCACTGGAGGATTAAATCAAATTATGCCAAAAATACCCAAGCACCTCCTAATAACAGAAGAGGTTCTGTGACATTGTCTGTCTTTTTTACTCCAAAAACTTGAACTACTACTATCATTGACATTGGAGATAAAACAGTATTTGGATTAATATTTAAGCATGAAACACCAGTTGGAGTTAGATATGAGGGCAAATCAAAGTGATTTGAATTTCAAGTTTGCGTTTTACTGTTCGCTGGGGGAAAACTGCAAAGACACAGTGTGAGAACTTATGATTCATAATTGAAATGCTTTACTATATTTTCAGTTCCTCATTGCCCTGTTGTACCTCAGACTTACAGGGAATATCAATTGAACTTAATAACATGCCCATATTTTAGTCGTTATCTATAGTTATTTCATTTCTCTGTGTTTGACAAGGTCCTGGAGATTGAGGTCATGTCAGCCAGCTCCAAGAGGTAACACCTGTCTCTCATCTAAATGTCGTCAGTCTGCCTGTGATACTAAATTCATTGTTCTTTACAGTGAAATAATAAAGGCTCCACAAATCCCCCTGCAGGTCCAGTGGAGACAACAAGAACATTCAATATGATTTAGTCTTTTTGAAGTGCACTCCGGTGTTCAGAACGTCTTTGTAAATGCGTGTTCGTGTGTGTGTGTGTGTGTGTGTGTGCGTGTGTGTGTGTGTGTGTGTGTGCAAGCGTTCTCGCCTTTGTAAAGAAGCAAAGGGTCAGGGTCACACTCCAAATCACTGAGAGCCCGCGGGGAACAAACCGAGCCTGTTAGAAATAGTGCAGAGACAAGCTTAACCTATTTTTAATAGTCCATTTCTCTCTATCATTCCCTTCCTACACCTGTCCTCTGTGATGAAAGGCTTCTGTTTTGAAGGTTAACATACTATCAATAAACTGACATTGAAAAGTTCACATTGGATTTTTAGACATGAGGCTACTGAAGAATTTAAATGAGGTAACATTTGAGAACAGAAAAATCTGTACTGAATAGATTTCATCAAGTCAAAATAAGATGAGCCTAAACCTAACAGGTGAGGCTGTTAATGTTTTATGGTGGGAAACAGTGGAATACTTTCCATTTACTTGCTCCTAAACAACAGTGCATTTGCAAAATTAACATGCAACAGAACTCACAGCTGCAAATTACGGTTGTTTCTTGATGCTGGAATAATAATTTTACACTACATTACGGCAGGTACTTACAATTCAGAGATGGCGGGTGCACACTTAACAACATCAATTAAGGCAATAGTTGTGGAGATGTCAGATACTCCACTGAAGCAAATCTTCAGCAGGCAGGGATGTGCCATGTGTTGTATTATGACACCAGCTGCAGCAGCAATCCCGATGGGAAATAGTTTTGATGTTTTTCCATAACTGCCACTCTTCCGCTTATCAGTGTTCCTCAAAAAATTATTTGACAGCTTAACATGTGGTGATGCACACCTCAAGTAAGGGACATTTTTTAAAAAGTTTAAGAAAAGCTGTCAAAAGAGTTGCATATATATATATATATATATATATATATATATATATATATATATATATATATATATATATATATATATATATACAGTATATACGGTATATATATACTTAAACATTTTCCCTTTTTTCCAGAACAATTTTGATGTAATGTATAAAGTGGGGGAAATCAATTGCCAATCACAAAAAGTTAGAGAAAGCCAAGAAAAACATTCATATTTAGAAAACAATCTCTGTGAAAATTTTATTATCTGGTTTATTCCAAGCTAATGGCACAAGAAGCATCTCATGATGGGTAAAAGCAAGGATATTTTTGAAGAGCCTTTGCAACCTGCAAATTTCCAGATCGTCATTTTCTTCTGTGATCAACTGGTGTCCTTTTCCTCTTTTAGTTGATTGAAAGCTGTGAAGTGGCTTCATTTTTAGTGTGAGTTTTGCAACGTTATAGGAATATGTTTGCTTTGCAAAAATCGTGTGTTAAATACCTATCTTCTCCTTTGTATCCTCAGTATGATCATTAGTGGAAGCTGCAAAACACTGACAATCAATATCAGCCAACCACTGTTTTTTAACAAATGCATGCAGTAGCATTCTGATTTGTAAATGGAAAACTATTCTTTTATCTGAAATCTAATTAGAGGTTAAAGACAACAGCATTTCCTAAGGAGGAAAGAATGCCTTTCGAATTTTTTTACATATGAGCGTTACCTGCATGGGACAGAAATTTTTCGTCGGCTGTTGACTGTGAGGTCTGTCTTCTGTTTGTGACAGAGGCAGCATGTTAAGGAGGTGATAGAAGAAGGCAGACATGGAACGCGTGGAGTGTTAAGGGGCGTCATAATAAGTGAGAGGTGGAAGCGAGAAAAGTGTCAGAGGGTTGAGAGGACTGTGAATGGAAACACTGGCCCTGCTTGTCCTGTCATTTCAGCAGACTCTCTGAGCGCGGCGTCGCTCCGGAAGCCTTTGCTTCCTCTCGCCGCCTCTACAAGACATCCTCTCTGCGGCCTCCGCTGCTAACAGACGCCATCAGTCACACTGGCTCAAAAATCACTTGCTTCCAATCTCACCACTGCTGTGAAGGCAACTGCTCGAGCTTGTCTCGCAGATCTGCTCCTCCGTGTGCTCAGCAAGCAAAGACATATATTTACACATACACCCCTACACGCACACCCCCGCATGCAAAATTCTTTTTCCATGCTGCCAAAGCCAAAAAAGCACCAGTGAATTTGTCACTGTCCTGCTTTTTATATCCTACTCTCGATGGAGCTGGATGCTGGATGCACAGGGACAGAATCCAGCTCATGTCATTCATGTTTGCTGGGCTTATTGTCTTCATGTGAGCTTTATGGGCTCACCACACATCCTCAGGAAGGGAAACTTGTGTTATTTTTGGGATATATAATAAGAAAAAAATCTTCTTTCCTCACATGCAGAAGAGCAAGCAATGATGTGTGAGTTTGATGGTAATTTCTGGATTAGTGATAGTTGTCAGCTGCTTTTTTTACAGTTTAATTCTGCTAAATTTTCTCATTAATGTTTTTACTTTTGTGGTTACTTTGCAGGGTAACTTGTAGGTCTTGACTTAGTAAAATATTTCAGCCACATTCCAGTCCTGTAAAACCAAACTGTTGTTCCTGGTGCTTTCTTTAACAACCCCTACTGGCAAATGCTACGCTTTTTGACAGCTCAGTTCTTCAAGGTAAAATTTGCTGTGCCTGCTGGATAATAACTTCCAGGAAATGTTGATGTCAAAGTCTAGACATACTGACAAAGGTCAGTGTCTAAGGGTGTACACCACTCACAGACTGTAGTTTATATCAGTGAGGAAAGGCGGACACTTTTGAAGAAGGTCATAGACATAATACAGTTTAATTCAAGTCAGCTTTAGACGAGGCAATTTATAACAAAAACTAATCTACAGGCATGTCTTACAAGCATGAGACAAGAGATTTTGTTCATATAAAATTTATACAAATCATCTGAATCCAAATTTTCTCAAACCAATTATAGTCCTAAAAAAATTAATTCAAATAGTCAGATTTAAAACCAGTCACATGTGGTATTTTCCATTTCAAGTTTGAGTGGACACTGGCCTCAAATGGCCCAGGGTGGCGAAAACAGGAATATTGTTCTGCGGTAATGACACAATACCTGTTAAGAGAAAGATAGAACAATTATACATGTGTTCATTAATATCAAGAAAAAACAACTAAATTGTGAACAAAAACACTGTGAAAAACTTCAAGTTGTCAAACTTTATGATGCCTATGAAAACTAATGGATTGTTTATGTCGACAATGTAATATTAAAATCTCACCATAGAGGAAATCACTAATCGGTTTATTTGTGTAGCACATTTCAGCAACGAAGCAGTTCAAAGTGTTTCACATCATAAACACTTAAGGAGAAGCAACATAGAAAAGCAGCATTCGGCTTCTATGCACCACATTTCACCTGAAAGGTAAATTATTAAGCTTCGATATTTAAATACTAACAATAAAAATGTCATGTTTTAGTCTGCTTGATTATTTTATAAATATCTATTCATTCTGGTAAGCACGGTGAGGCTTTTCTCTCTTCCTAAACTCTCTGTGAAACTAAAAGGAAGTGGTGATAAAGTTGAGCGTTTATTGGAAACTAAAGGCGGAAGCAAAAATAAGAAGTCATAAAAACAACATAATCAACAACTGAAAAACCAATGACAAACATTACATGTTGACAAGTGCCATTATCAAAATCATCAATACACGTCAAATGTACTGATCAATGTTCCATTAATTATGGTTCAAAAGCAACTCTGAGCAGGTGGTTTTTAGCCTTGATTTAAAGGAACTCAGTGTTTCAGCTCTTTCTAGAAGTTTGTTCCAGATTTGTGGTGCATAGAAGCTGAATGCTGCTTCTCCTCTAATAGCCCCTGCACTCAGATAATGAGTTTTTCATGCAATATTTGCAAACCTGCTAATTGAAGAACACAGCATTTTGGTAATGTTAATATATGTGTGACCCTTTGATAATAAAATCCTGAAAGGTTCTTCCTTCAAACTTATTTTTTTTAAAGTCTACTGATTTCCCCAGGCAATATCTGGCATGTTTTCTTAAACTGGGATATATGTGCAGTTTCTTAGCCATAACTTCATTGAATGCAGAGTGTGTATCTTTCTCATCCCCTCAGTGTACACTCTCCAACTTATGTAAATTCCCTGCAAAGTATACAGCCAAAAACAAAAATACCTGTAACAAAATCTAAATTGAATTTGCTGATGCTGTCTTTTTGTTTTGTCTCTCTGGAAGCAAGAAAAAAGGAGAGGAGACAGAGCTATGGTCAGGATTACAATTTAATGTTTATTATTTAAGGAGTGCTATCACCCAGATTTGGACCTAAGATCACTTCAAAGTCAGAGAAGGTCTGCAGATCAGATTTGAATAAATAAAGTCTGTCCTTCCAGAGCACTAAGCACATAGTAGAAAAGCTGCTATTACAAGTTTTTTTTTTTGTTTGTTTGTTTTTAACTTGAAATTGAGGGGGGTTGTGTTTGTTTTATTTGTGGCCATACTAAACCCTGAAATACCACTGTGACTGGATGGGTTATTTCCTCTATCTTTACAAACATTGCAAGTGTAAAATCTGCTACAGTTAAAGTGAATAGTAAATATGAGCTGTAGACAAATTTTAACTAACGTGGTTTTATTATAATGGTAAAAAGAATCAACCAATTTGGCAGAGACTATCCCCAAAATCCACCGTCAAAATGTTCTAGATGGATGGATAAAAGCATGACCTCCTTAACAGTGCCTGTTTCTGTGGTAGATTTGTTCCCTGATAATTTGTTTCTATTCTGGTTGAAGCCTCCTTTTACTATGGCAAGTAAAACTGCAAAATTATGAGCTGTAATAAATGATGGGAATTAACAGGCCTTTGTTTTCTTACTTTGCACCTATTTTCAAAACAGAAACTTTAAACTTATAGACTTATTTTATCATTAAAATCAAAAGGAATAGAACTTGTTTTAATGAAAGATTTACAAAGTCAATCAACTAGATGTTTAAAATTAGTGCACAAATGCGACATAATGAAGGGTTCTTACTAATTTCCATTTCAAAATTCCAAGTTGTTTTCACATATCGCAATTATCGAGTTTTCCAATAATTTGGGGGCATTTTATGATAATTTTTATTCTTATGTTTTTGCACAGAATTTTAAGTTTGTTGCTGTGAAAACCAAATTATTTCATCTGCTTTCCATTGACAGAAATGCCAGCTGTGAAGCTCTGTGATCAAACGTGGCTTTTAGTTCTCACTCAGTTATTCACCAAACATACTGACTGACTAGGTGCAAACCAACAGGCTATGTCAATATTTTAAATAAAATTCATCTGAACACCTATTTTCTTTTTTAGTTGTTTAATGTTTGAGCATTCTCAGTTATTTTTTAACAATAGAGAGGAGCATAAAAAGAATTTTTCTTTGTCTATATGCGGTTTTGTTTTCCCCATACTGCTCCAGATCTGCAAAATGCCAAATGCAGTTCTATAGATTTAAATATTTTAAGACTGTTTAGGAGCCCTGAAATAAACTTAAGAAAAATAAATACATTATTTAAAAGTTTGGAATAAACAATCTCTGTTTGTTATAGCTGAAAATAAAATTTGTGCTTAGTAAAGAGCAAACTTTAAAGTTTTTTTTTTTTTTTTGCTGGACAGGAAGATGGTTTCAAGGAGAAAGCAAAGCTCAGATGAACAAAAACTTAAACTTTGTCATTGAAGTTGAATATTTTGATTCTCATGTGTATTCTATTCCAATGTTTTTAGTGGACAAAAATAATGCAAAATTGTTCTGTGGAAAAAAAAATTATGCTACCTTCATGTATGTGTGAGATGATTATATTAAATTTTTTACGAGTAAACAGATCTTATCCGAGCCTCAACAAAAGCTAGTGTCTATCTGCTGTCAAAACATGCTGTGTTACCTGAACAGGTGTGCTACTGGACTGTGGGAGAGAAACTAGAGTACCTGGAAAGAGTCCATACATGCACAAGGAAAATGTGCAAGATTTTATCTCAGGATGTTCTTGCTGCAAGGCCACAGAACTAAAAACCAATGTGTTCATGATTCTTATTTTTATATGCAAGTTTTGTTCCTCCTATACAAAGTGTGAAGAAATTAGATGTGGTGTTAAAGTTTTGCACAGTACTGAATATGTTTCTTTTAAAAGCACCTTCTGTTCACTGTGTGTTGCTTAACTCTCCTACAACCCTACATTTACATAAAACTCAATTTAATGATTTTTCATTTTCTCTGCACTGCACCTCCATCCACCTTATTTAACATAAGCACATTTGTCACCTGCACATCTCAACACAGGCATTCTGCTCAAGAGAAGCCTCCTTAATGAACCTAAAAGAATAATTCAACCCTCCCCTCTATTACTAGGTCTGCTAATATTTTTTAAGCAGCTGAGAAGGTGTTGTTAACCTCTGATCTCAGGGCCAGACATGTGCTAGGCAATTAGTATAAATGAACTATCCATGCAAGGTTCCACATTAATCAACGCAGCATTGGTGTTGATTAAACTGACCTTAATTTGAAATTAAAAAATCTTAATTATTGAAAATGTTTTTGCTCAACAAACAAGTAAAACACTAAAAAGGGACCCGGACCTTCAATCCATGCAGTAACAAGATCAGTCTGTTAAATTGTGTGGAGCAATTTTGGAATGATTTGAAATAAATACAAAGTTTTCTCCTGAGGGATAGTTATAATCCCAAATTTCTCTGAAGCGGGTGGTCTGTTCCAGGATGACACCATCCACAAGGCACATGTGATAACGGCACGGTTTGATGAGCATGAAAATTATGTAAATCATATGATGTCTCTGCAGTCACCAGATCTCAACCCAGCTGGGAGATTTGTGACTGTTGGGTTAGAAAACACTTTTTACCAGAGGGGACTTCGACAATCAATGTTGGGGCACACTCCAACGCCTCTGGAGGCTCACTAAGAAACCGAGTGTTGATTTTGCCCATAATTTGTCACCAGTTTGTACTTAACAGCACATTTTCAATCCCTTAATCTATAGTTATTGTTAATAAATAAAACATGCTGAAGTTTGTATCAATAAAGCAATCCCTAAATGATTGGCTGTGGCTCCTAATGCTGTTTTATACCTTTCATTTTCCACTTGCTACTTCTGGTGTATGGACTGCAAATGATGTTTTTCACACATAATATCAATCTCAGAGCCTGCGGGGTATGAATATGGCTATAGAAGGCTTTATCACAACTTTGCCTGTTGAACTTATCTCTCCTTCTCTCTCTCTCTCCCTCTCTCCCTCTCAGCTGCTATTATTTATTCAGTTTGTTTGGCGGGACTCAGTAGCCGCTGCAGCCCCGGCCTGGCAGACCTATCGAACTGTGGCATAATAGATGTAATACATCAATGCGTTTGAGCTGAGAGCCTTTAATTAGGCCTTCCTTCTCGTTTCATCAATCCCCCCTTGCCCTCCCGGGATTTAGGGGAGAGGTGGGGGTAATACAGAGAGGCCTCCTGCACTGCATGTGAATCACTGAACCTCCACCTCCCCAGCCCATTCCTCCACCTCCTCAGTGGGCTCTTTGTCCCTGAAAAATTACCGTCCCCCAGCCAGCCGTCCTCCTCCACAGTCTGCCAACTGCCACTCATGTCTACAGGGTCATGCGGCACAAAATGGTAATCTTCACCAGAATGTCAATAATTAAAAACATGTCGCCCTTCAGGATTTAAAAAGAAGTTGCTTTCCTTGAGAAAAGCAGCAGGGATGTCCAATCATGCAATGAGCAGTTCTGAGAGTGAAGCCTAACTTCAGTCAATGCCTGCATACTTGCATGCGAGCGTTTGGGTGTGGGTGCGCAGCCACGACCTCGCTCCCCAGGTGATGTTGAAATGCGTCAAGTTAAATAAATGGCAAGCTGGGCCCAGTACTGACCAGCGGCACAACTCCAAATGCAGACCAGTCTCCTGCTGATCAAACTTTCTTTGTAACCATTTCAGGCTGTTCACATTTTACAGGAATTGTAGAAAAATATCAAATATACAGCACAAGTTAAAAACCAACCAGAGCAGACGTCCAATCTGTGCAGCACTGGTACTCAGGGTAGTTGCTGATCAGAGTAAGTGTAAAGTGAGGGGGACAGCCATTCAGTTTTCATTGGTGTGTGCTACAGGACTGATTGAACACATTACAGATGATATTGATTGCTTTTGCACAACTAGCAGATTGAACATTTCTATGTGGCGCCATATAATAAGAGAGATGGTGCTACAAATAACTTTCATATATTTAGCGTCAGCCTTTAATTTTAATGTCAGTGGAAACCATTATGTTTTACTATTCATTTAATGCTATTGTTTTCACACTTCGATTGCTACATAAGACAGACTGACAGATTTTATGAAAATGTCAAGAAACTCAGCTACATGAGTGTGAAAGTTCTCAGATCCCATGTAAATCTCACTTTACAACAGCTAGAGAATCAGTCCGACTATGACTCAAATAACAATGAGCCGATTTTTGCATTACAGGTTATTGTGTGAAAGTTTGCATAATTATATGCCAGATTTTTACCTGCTGTGAAAATTTGAGGCAAACTTGTCAGTGGCTGATAAACTACAAAGGATCAAAACTCACCTAAATACACTAAAATCTGACTCCACTCAGTGTTATTTATCGGTCATGTTAACAAGACCATCCAGGATGGCTGGCAATATTATGCTTTGCACTGACCTTGATATCCCAGACGTATGGATAACTTCACAGAGTGATGTTGTTCTTTAAAGTGGCTTTGGGCAATTAATTGTTTATTCATTCAAACCCATTCCTGTCTGCTAATTTGTGGTGGTAAGAGCTGGTTGCCAGGAACCCTAGAGTGGTTAACACCTGCAATTGGACATGAATGGTGTGGTTCTGGCAGTCTTGGATACTGGACCCAATTCAGCAGACAGATCCAACACCGATCCTCTAGGACAGGGTTGTCAAACTCATTTTCATTTTGGACCATATCGAGATCACACATGTCCTCAAAGGGTTGATTGTGGCAGAATGTATTGATAAAAGTACATATTAACAAACAGATAAAATATTTTAATATTTTCACATTGATGTAATTTGACAGCATACAGACAAAAATGGCTTTGATAAAAAAAAAAAAATTAAGCATTCAACTTTTATCTTGGAAGTATTTTGGAGTCTAAAGGGCCTCATGAAAAGCTATGGTGGGACAGATTTGGCCCCCAGACCTTGAGTTTGGCACATGTGCTCTACAGAGTCTAATTTGGCTCCTAAGCCAGTCATCATGGACTAGAAGATCTGAGAACATGTTTCCTTGATTCTCTTCGTTACGTCTTCTAGCAGTGACAATGCATCCATAGCACTGCATTACACATAAAGGTAAAGGTATATAGATGTTTACAACAATCACTGTGAATTAATCTTTGGTAGAGAGAACTCGGGGAGAGAAAAGTGAAGGTGAGAAAACAGTTAAATATAGTGCAGACTTTGGTTTATCATTGATACTGCATCATGGGCCTTTGTTTATTTGAAAGGTCCCCATGTGTTGTTATGGCTCACCAGTGCAAGAATATATCACACTGGGTCTTTGAATGCTCACAATAAAGTCAATCTATGGTTAAAGTTTGATATGTAATTAAAGGTCTGAGTTCATCATGATGCAGTGTGGTTTCAATTCTCTAAATCACTATCTGTGTCAGTATTTGTCCCTGTCTCCAAAACAAGCGTATACAGCACGCATGCTTTGGAGTTGGCATGAGGGACTGCATATTTTCCCGTCAAGTTTGTGTTTTATAGATCACAACCTTTGCACAGAATTAGACATAACCCCCCGCTTTGCGCGTACACAAGCATTATAAATGAGACCCCTGGTCATGTTTGAAAAATCTGTCTAGGATTTAGCAAGCTGAACCACTGCATGCATTGGAATTATCAATCACACAATTCTTATAAGGTTTTGCTTCAAAATCAGATTTGTTCTGGAGAGCACACTTCCCCTCTCAATGTCTCTTTGCCTATAGTTTTTCTCTCAATGTTATTTTACACACTTGGGCTAAATTTCTGCCTCCAAAAGACTATAGTACGGTGTTCCAGCTAAACAAAGCATACTTATCCCTCTATGGCATGGCGTTGCCCTCAGGCAACAAACCACATAGCTGTACCTCACATTGCTCCTTTATTTTATTTTTTGGGGGGCATGATTTTTGACATATTTTTGTCCAAAAAATAGTTCTTTTATGAATATAGTTTTTGTTTGATTTGTATTTCATTTCTCATAATCAGTGTAGACAATCTTGGTGTTCTAGACCAATGTTACCCTGAGGCAACAAACCCAAATCTGGTTCCAGGAGGTGTCAGAGTCCGATTTTATGATTGACATGTAATTAGGGACCACCAAGCTCCCAAAGAATGCAGGAAAATATTTCTTCCCCACAAAAATAAAAAGTCATGCCATAGAGGGTTAAGGAAGTTTACAGTTCTCTTTCTGAATGGTTAATTCATTTTCCAACTGTGTCACAGTAGGAAGTGCCTCCATTTGACTTGAGTGCTGTAAATAAATTATGTGTTTTAGAATCTTACAAAGCTGTGACATCTTCATTTGACCTTTCCCAAATCTTTCTACAATAATCTTGTTGAAAGTAAACTTGGAGAAAGTAATTATAAGAATATCTAAGAAAAAAATGATTCCCTCTGTCATTATTATGACATTTAGAAAATACAAATTAGTTTAATAATACAATTTTAATAGAAGTCTCATAGTAAGGATAAATTGCTATATGTTCCTATTTGTAAACAGTCTGTGTGAATACCTAATTTCAACAGTAAAATTAGAGCTAAAAACTAAATGTAACAGATTTTACTAAGCTATAATAAGATGATTTAGCTTTGTTTCTACTTGAAATCATAAAGTGTGGATAAGGGGTGATTTGCTAAAATGTCAGAATCACTAACTCTCTGTAGAGAAGTGGATGGAAAGTAATTGAACTGAGTTTTGCAATAAAGTGGACATTTTACATTTGGCATGTTGGTTTTGGTGTCTTTTTTAATTGTTTTTTTACATGTGGGCAGGTGAGTGGGAGGCTTGTGCGTGTGAATGCATGTACACTTGGGTGCACGAGTATTTGTTCGTGAATGCATTATACCTTGATGACATGTTGGTGTGTGGGCACATGTTTATGTGCTTTTCAGTTGTCATTGCAGATTTAGAGAAAGTAGTGATGTGATATGCGAAAGCCCCCTTTTTTGTACTCGCACCACAAAATGAAATGTGCTCGGTGTCACACACAGTTTATGTCCCACGCCAAGAAGTGAATGCTCCAGTGACGGAATGAGATGAATACCATTTCACGGGTGACCTTGTAGAGAATTTTCAAAAGACGATAGCTTGGTATGACTTTAAAAGATGGTAAACATCTCTAACAGTATGCACAGTGCTTTACCACCCCGAGTTTTCTCCTATACCTTCAAAACAAGCAAAATTAATTTTAGAAGACTGAGAGCTCAAGTAAGCCTGGGGCAGAATTTGCAATGGGATAGAAAATGTATTACACACAAAACAGACTGGCATACTTATATTTCAAAGCCTTTCTTGGTGGGAAGTTTAATACCTGACACTGACATTCATGAGCCTGACTTGTAAATCAAATCATGTTTTTCAACAGTGTTTACCCTGCTCTGATTTAAATTGGTAACATATTTGTTTTTCAGGTGCTTTAGTGTTGTAAATCAATGCCCAAAGATTTGGAAAGTATGTTTCACAAAGCAAGTTTATTTGTGTGAGATAAACATGTTTGGTATATGGTACATTTGAACTACAAAAGGTAGGAGGAAGAACAGAACCATCCATCCATTATCTTACACCCTTAGCTCTAGTGGGGTCACCGGGTGTGCTGGTGCTTTCCTTCAGCGGTCAAGAGGTGGCCTCACCCAGGACAGGTCGTCAGTCCATCACAGGGCAACACAGAGACAGACAAACAATCTTGCATGCACCTAAGGAGAATTTAGAGAGAACAATCAACCAGTCAGGTTTTAGGACTGTGGGAGGAAGCCGAAGAACCCGAAGAGAACCCACACATGAACAGGGAGAACATGCAAACTGGTCTGGGATTCAAACCCAGGACCCTCTTGCTGCAAGGCAACAGTGCTACCAACTACACCACCCAGATCAGAACCAAAAAGCTGATTATTTTGTCCTCTTGTGCTTAGTGAGGGGGTAAAAAATTAAAAATAAATAAAATTCTTAATGTTTCTGGGGATAAAGACTTTCTTAAGGAAGTATTGTTGTTGCTATTTAAAAAAATATATCATTCATAGAAATAATGAGAAAATCTGAACACGACTTTGGTTTCAAGCAGCACTTTTTGTTCTGGAATTAATATAATACACACTCATGGAAGTAGCATTTTTTATCTATTAAATACATGCGAGAGAAGGCTGTGTTTCTAAATCTTCTGTATCCACCTAATTTCTCAGGGGTTGATGTAGGGTTGTTGATGGCAACTGCCTTTAAAACAATAGCAGCTCGTGGCTGGTTTTGTTATTTAATGGTATTTTGGAGATATATTTCTGAAGACACTGATTTTCAGGTTAACTAACTTTTTGTGTGTGTCTGTTTCCATAGTTACATACCGACAGACAGATCCTAGGAACCTCTGCCATGATCGTGCATAATTTCTTGTACTGTTCACAGCTGCACCTACATATAATCAGATGAAGCCTAATTTGTGGCATCAGTAGTTGAGTCCATCTTAATTGAAATTGAATAATTCTTGTATTAAGTGGATTGGGGTGGGCAGTGGTTTGGGTGGTTGAACAAGTGGCCATGGCCCTGGAGGTTCCTGGTTTGAATCCTGCTCCTTCCTTGGGGAAGAGAATCTGGTTTGCATCAGTAAAGGCATCTGACATAAATCATCTGCCAAGTCCATGTGTATGCAGGTGTGGAGTGGGTAAGCCTACTCTGCTGTGGCAACACTGGGTGTGAAATGCTGAAAGCACAACAACTTGTGAGAGGATTATTTTATCTTGCTTACCAGCAGTCAATTGTTCAAGATGAATGAAAAAAACACATTTTAGGTGACCCCTGAAAAATCTGAAAATTGTCTGCTTTCATTTTGTCAATAAAAACCTCACAGTGGGAAATTATTACCCCACATTGTGCTGCTACAGTAGTGCACCAGACAAGAAGTGTCCGCTTTGAAAAAGGATCAGCCGTACTGCTGGTATTAAGTCAGATATTGTTTTAGCTTTAACGAGTGTTTTTGAAGTTATCATCAAAGCTTTTCTGCCTACAGCAGAAAATTCCTACTTAAAAACAGTCAAATACATAACTAACATTGTTTTCATTGATTTAAAGCGATAAAAAATACCAGATCACATCAGAATACTATTGTATTTTTACCTTTCTATTCTTGTTAACAGCAGAGTTGCAAAATTTCATTCTCTTTTCTAGTTACCTCTGAAAAAATAAAAATGTGTGAAGCAAATTAATAGATTCAGTAAACTTTTGTTTACTCAAGGAAAAATCAGTCTCCTGACCTGTCCTGTCTCCAGTCTCTGCTGTGTCCCCCCCTACATAAAGTTCTACCAAGAGAAACACAAAAATACCAAAACAAAATTCACCAGAAGGCATATTGACAATCTCCAAAACTGAGAAAAAACTAGAGATTTGTTGTCATACTATCTCTTTGATTGCTCAGGGATCTTAAGAAAACAAATCATCTTACCTAGTGTGGACAATGGAAAGGGCTTAGCTTAATTTCGTAGCAAATCTGTTATTTGCATTGCACAATGTGGAGCACACAATATAGTCCTGGAGCAAAACCTATTGCATAGCTTGGAAAGTGCTGCAAAATATACACATACAATCTCTCAACCAAGTATTGTACTATCTATTAGTAGCCATGATTTAATAAGATCATAAGGACAGATTTAAAATTTGCATTTGGGAGATGAAACCTTTCAGACTTGAAAGGTTTCGTTTTCATGAGCCAGCTTGGTTCGTTGGCTCATGAAGAGTTGACAAACTAGAAATGCAGATTACATTGTGAAGTACAGAAATTGTTTGTTGGCAATGATTGTTCAAAGGATGCTGTCACAAATAACTAAATTAATGGTACCATCTGTTTTGTCCATTCCAAGTTTATTAGTTCAATTTAATAAAATATTGAACCTAATTAATATGCAAAGCAACTCTGAATTTGTATTACATGTGGAATAAACTATTTAAGATTCAAACAAACTTTGTTTATTCTGTGTGTGTTCTATGAAATGTGTACCAACAAATTTCTCCAAGTATTTTTTGAGTCCTGTGTTTTTGTCAAAAACAGATTTGTATTCTGTTCAAAGGGTTTCCCCACCTGTTCCAAAGTTTCAATTCAGAATTAGAGGCATACAGATTGGGTCAACCCAAGCATGCCAAATTATGTCATTGTGATTAAGTTAATTAGCCTTTTCTTTTTTTTTTTCAAAATGTCCACTTTATTGTAAGCATTAAAAAAAATTAAGCCTGGGCCCAATTGCTTTTCTCTTGCAGAGCATGGCTGACAATCATCTTTTATTATCTTGTAAATAAATACCCCAAAAATATGAATGAAATTTATATGCCAACAACAATAGCTATTATTGCAGCTATTATTACTAATCCAAAATGGCATTGAAAAATAAACAGTTTGAATTATATTATCAACGTTATATCACAGCTTCTGTAAAAAAAAAAAAAATCAGAATGGAATCAACCCATTCTGAGAAGCAGAATGGATTGATTGAGTTTCCAATAAACTAAGCTAATTAAAAACAGAATCAAAACAGGCATTACATTTTGTTAGAGCAGATTGTGCTTTTTATTTGCTTTGGGAATCCTGGATTATTGTGTTTATTATTAAATATTAAGTGGGCTGAGAGGTCCTTGTTCTTGTCCCAAGTGGTCTGCTCTGCTGCTTCGCTGAACAGACCATTTTAGATTTATTCATCACTTAAATGTCAATGAGTTCAGTTGTACTTTTTGTTGATGAATTCTGGTAAAGAAAAACAAAATCATGAACAACCAACACTAACTGAGGATGTGTTGCAACATCTGATTGCAAATATAATGCACCTAAAGACATCCTCATGTGTTCAAGAGGCATGCAAGTAATCTATGTCAATCTCATCACTTTCCAAGCTTTTTGACTGGGTTGTTAAGATCTTTTACTTGCTATTTGTTACTTCTTGGAAATTGAAGCTGCTGCATACTAAAGACAGCTCATTCATCAAAGTTCAGCAAGCAATATTTATAGAAGAGGAAACACTAACTAAAGAAACCTGGTAAAGAAGTGATAGCTGTAAACTAGATTAGTATATAAATATTATATATTCCACAGTAATTGTCTTTCCCTTGACCAAGGATGCAACATGTTTATTAACATGTCAGCCATCCCTTCTCAATTAATTTGCATAATTAGATTGAATTAAAATAAGGGCATAATGAAAATAACTATAATTTAAAATGCAAAGACCCTTCATCAGAGGCTAGGCAGGGGGCTGTTCCTCTTGGAACGCTGTCAGCAGTCACTGTGAGCAGCTCTGTAACTTTCAAGAAGTGTTCAAAGGCATGGAACAATACAATGTTCCATGTTAGTGTGACTTAGACACACTAACATGAGGAAATGTCACACAAATGTGATGAAAATCTTGATTTGTGCAAAGCACACCAAGATAGTAAGATCGTAATTCCACATAGCCAATTTTCTCTAACACCTGAACATAAGTTTTCAGAGATAGGATTATTTGTGTCTGAGTTGCAGGCCATGGAGTGTGTAAATGTTATCCTAAGTGCACATGGATCTAAATATGACTCTAATAAAACCTTTAGGTGTAAATCTAAACTTACCAGACCACCTGATATGCAGCAGCAGACTGAAACAGTGAGTTTCACAGCAAATAATTAAAACCTTTAATGAATAGCTTGGAGCATGCAATCTCTTCCCTTTAGTCATTATCGCAGCATGATAGCAGGTGAGCAGCACCATATGGATAGGTTTGTTCTGATGATGAGCATGGTGCAGCTTGAATCAGACTGTAAGGATTCACTGATCCATCTGTTGGACCCAGAGGTGGGACCAAGTCATTGTTTTGCAAGTCTCCAGTAAGTCTCCAGTAAGTCTCCAGTAAGTCTCAAGTATGTCTTAAGTCCCGATTCAAGTCTCATGTCAAGACAGTTAAGTCAAGTTTGAAACTTGGAATTTCAGGACCTGTTGAGCAATATTTTTAAACACTGCTGCAATTATATGTTAAATGTAAATAATAAATCATGTGTTTTTTTATTATTATTATTATTATTATTATTTGTATTTATCATACAGTGATTTATTGTACAGTTCAATTAAACTTACCTGCAAGAATAGTCTTCTTTTACACTATGATTTTCAGAATAAACAGTAAAAAAATACAAAAGCAGAATTCCATGTTCAGACTTAATTCACTGACTATGGTAAACAATCATTTATTCTCAATATGATTTCCCAATGCACATTAAATATATGATCCATCCTCTGATGGAGCTACAGATTTATTTCTGCGTTATGATTGGTAACAGACAAAGTTGGAAGTTGTTCCATCTCTGCCTATGATTGTTTTTTTTTTTGCATGCATTGAATGCATGTACACTGCAAAAAACAAAGTACATCGCACTTTGTTTTTTGTTGAGTTCTTCATAATTTATGTACTAGAAAGAAATTACTCCTGGGGGCATATTTGGTTTGATTTTTTATTATTAGTAGTATTTTTTTGTTAATCTGCGTATTTGATTGGTTGCGCATTTGTCATTTAACACTGTTATTTCCATCACTGGTTACTAGCTAAGTTTGTTGATTAAATAATGTCAGTACTCATATTTTATCTCTATATACATAGTATATCTCATCAATATGTCATGAGATATACCTTTAATTTACTGACAGTTTGTACAATTCTGTGATAGTATATTGGCAATGCACTCTTGAAAATGTGAATATATTGAATACACAAAGTAATTTGTTTCACCTGGAAAGCGTGTTGTGATTGATCCTTCTGTGTTCTGGTAGCCTGATATGTTTGAGGTACTGTAGTGTGTAGTGAAGCATGTAATGTACAAAGTGGCAAAGAATAATAAAAGACATTAAGAAACTAAAAAGTGCACTTCATTAGCAATTAAAATAAACCAAAAGTTTAACTGGAGTTTAACTGTGATCACACTTCTAATATAGAAAATTTATAACGCTCATATATTTAGAAGACATTCTAAATATATTTTAAATGTAATTCAATCACAAAAACAGCACACTTAAAATACTAATTAAGCATGTTTATCTTACATTAAAAGCCTTATATTTAAAGTGTACAAAGTGTATTTTTAGATGTTCCAAAAAACATGTGACAGTACACTTGGTACACTTCAACTTGTGCTTTTCTACAATTTAATTACATTAAAAATACATTAAGCACAAAATTAGTTGTTCCAAAATAATAAACTTCAAGTTAAATAAGTTAAATAAATGCGACAGACTGGCGACCTGTCCAGGGTGACCCCGCCTCTCGCCTCTCATTAGCTGGAGATATTCACCAGCACCTCCTGACCCCACTAGGGACAAGGGTATTCGGAAAATGGATGTGTGGAAGTTAAATAATCCTCCTGATTATTAGTCTGGCTTCAAGTATTTTCAAGTATGCTAAAATTTTATATATTTAGTATATTTATTTTTCAGAAGGGTGGTAATTTCTTGATCACCAAGAAGATGTCCTCATTTAGTAATTTTGATCTAAACTACTGGTTGTTTTAATAATTGCCTTAAGCAATTATTTATTGTTATTGATAGCCCAAATAGTCTCCTATTGTGGCAAAAAAAATATCCTACTGCTAAACCCAAATATCCTTTATGGATCTAGTATTAAGTACATGTCCAAATTTGAACTTAAGTATCTGAAAAGAAAAAAATATATAAAATTTTAACTAATACAACTTTTACAAAATCCTGATCCTACATTAGGCAGAATAAAGACTCCGAATGCATTTTAAAATTCACTCATTTAATACTCCTTTGCATTACACAATCAGGCTAAATCTGCAGTCAGTTGAGTTTAAAACATTGGCAGCAGCTATGGGAGCTGACAGCAGTGTAGCTTTTAGGTGAGAGGTGGATGCAGCCACACTGCAAAAGAATAAGCAGAGCAGACCTTAAGTACTGCTGTGATTAACACCTTTATAATTAACTCTGCCTTAATGACAAAGATGTTCTGTGTGTGTATGTGGGTGAAAAACTACATCACAAAATATATATCACAGTAAGTTATACTGATTCAACTAGCACATATACTTGGATGTATTTGTCACTCAGATTTTAGTACAAGTGATGGGCTTAAAATAATTTGCTCAGGTAAAATGTGCGACTGTAAACTTCTAATAAAGTGTAAACACAAGCATCTAAAATGTGAAATGCAAAATAATCGTTCCTGTCAGTAACCTGAAGTAATCGATGAAGAATGTTTTGAGATCTAGCTGCCTTAATATAAAATTCATAATCTCTGACACACATTTCATATAAATAAAACACAAAACAATCTTCCACTGCCTACTATTACAAGACACCTAACTAATTAACTTTCCAATGTCATCACATAGGAAGGTTAATTCCAATGGAGAGGGTATTAACTCCAATAGCCATTCTGATAGATTTTACCCTCTGAACACATTGTAGCATTTTAATTTTAATTTTAATTTTTCACATTCACAGATGCGAGCTGCGTAAAACTATTTTCATCTACATGACTATTTTTGTTTGCTCTCTTTGCAAAAAAATAAAAACTTTGTCAATAGAGTTTGATTACCAGTTGTACTTAGTTTATACCAAATTTGCCTTCTGTTGTGGTGTATAAATATTTCAATATTATTGTTTTTTTATTCGGCTGGAACGTTTTAGAGACCTATCCCTTACAAGACTCATAAAGTGCTGCGATCTTATTTCTGAAGGTCTCAAACAGTGTCACCATGGTGTTCACACTCACCTCAACAATCAGGAGCAAACAAAACTAAATGTCCGCAATTGAAACTAGAAAAATTCTTCCAAATGCAGAACAACAACAGATGTTCTAATCATGTAAACCTTATTTGATATGCCTCAGTGTGATTTTGGCCATTTTACGTATAGCTGACGTATTCCTAATTTATTCACCACCAGAAATAGATCTTCTTTATTAAATTTCACATAAAGTTTTAAAAGCCATTTTGGTCAGCCTATTTGCATGACTATTTTTCATGAATTTTTCATTACTGTTAAAATTTGCAATAATTATCCATTTGTCAAAAGACGTTAGTAAAATTCTGGTTTTCAAAGTGTGTTCCTATTTTTTTCATGTCACAGTTTCAGTGATTTATGTCTGTAACAGGTTTCAAAAGTATTAAAATCAAATCCTCAAAGTATGGATTATATATGAACTATAAATTTGAAACTCTATCAGAGTGTTTACTTCCTGTTCCTACCTTTGGGATTAATTGTTTAATTTATCTTTGAGATTAAAAAAGTACAACTTTTGATTGAAAAATAACTAAATTCATAAGAAAATTGTTATATTATTATTATTTACATATATATATATATATATATATATATATATATATATATATATATATATATATATATATATATATATATATATATATATATATATATATATATATATATATATATATATATATATATATATATATAAAATGTATATTAATAACTGAGGAATAAAATATATAGTTTTATGTTTTTATCCACATTTGCTTTTAATTATATTGATCTACAACAAGCTTCAGCTACACTTTCTGGGGTAACCTCACAGGCAAAGAACATTTTACTGCGTTCCTAGGGCATCTATTTCAGACATTCAGGGACTTCTATTTAAGTCTAAAAGACTTCCCTTCACATTGAAAAATTACACCTGAGGGCCATTTTGTGCATTGGAAAGTTATGCCAAGGACTCATGACCAAGTGTCTTTATGTGACAAGCCGGAAATGAGAATGTGCTGCTGCACAATAGTGTCTATTGTCTAAGGTATAATTTGGTGTACACAACACCAAAAAACTGAAAAGACCCTCAGCAGGAGTGTCAACAATGTGACAGTTAAAACAGGAGGCAGTAAGCAATGAGAGACTAGAGAGCACAAAGTACAATGAGACCTTAATTTAGCAGAATCTTCCTTTCCTTTAACAGAACAAAGGTTAAATGACTCTTTCAGTGCCAAGAGGTCCATGCATAGTCAGCCTGGGAACTGTGACCATATGGCAGTGATAGGTCATGCTAGACATAGGTCTGCACTTGAACAAGCCTGTGATAGCAGGGGAAATTAAAAACACACTGTCAAAATGCAAGAAACATTTGCCTGCTTTAATCCCAAGATGTGCCACCTTGTAGGTGTGTGTGTGCCTCTGTTTTAGTCATTGGCCCTCCTGATCTGGCAGAGTAGCTCAAAGGTAAATGAAGTGAAAAACACAGTCAGGTCTTGTGGGTGGCAGATACAGGGCAGGATGGGGGCAATTTACCAGTATCATCCTTGGACATTAAAGGTTAGAGGGCAATGGAGACAGTGTCTGAGTTAAATGAAGCAATCATAAGATAAAACAGCGTGAGGGTGGAGGGTTCATTAGAGAGCAGTTTGCAGCTCTTTTGGCTTTCTCTTGTAATAAACTAGCAAATGTTTTCTAAAAAAACATACAGATAGTTCATCATTTTTATTGTACACATAACAATGTAACAAAAACATTTCCCCAACCAGACTATCATAAAGCATCTGATAGCCATTTAGCAGTAGCTGTCAGCCTTGAAAAAACACTTATATTGTGAGTGTCACTAGAATGGAAGAAACTGTCAAAGCCCCTTGGCAAAACAGTTTTGTGCATCAATTGGGACGAGGCATTCAACACCCAAACATAAGCTTCACTTAGTTTGGCTAAAAACTTGTTTACACAAATATGACAGAAACATGAGAAGTGTCAACAAATTTTGGAAACTAGCTTCTGAGCCAGCAGGTGCTGTGATGTTTCTTTGTTAACAGTATATGGAAAAGCATCGTTTTATTTTCACTTTGGGCCAATATGGCTGCGACGGTTTAAGCAACAGAGGTGGGAATTCTAAATGAAACTTAATTTTGTTAAGCATAATAATAATAATAATAATAATAATAATAATAATAATAATAATAATAATAATAATAATAATAAATTTTTGAGTCACTATTCGTACTTATGTTGTGAAAGCTAGTCAATAGTGAGGTCTAAAATTAAAATTGATTTTATTGACAGCACTATTTTCTTCCTTCATCGTAAAACATGTGTTTTTACACCTTGTTTTTTTATTCAAGCATCAAAAACACAATAAAAGTCATTTGGAATTTTTTTTTAAATCAAGCTATTCTCATTTGTTCAGGCAAATGTGTTGTTGGTTACAGTTTGCATAATGATCAATTGCTTTCTTTAACCTCTGAGACTCATTCTGACAGCGTGGAAAATTACCTGCCATGTGACAGTAAATGAATATTTTCTGAAAGATAAAACACAAACATACCCTGGCAGGTTTAATCTGGCCGTCTCACTGGACAACCAAGCAGCTGCAGGGTGGTAATATTAGAGTGCGTTCCTTTTCATACAATAGGCCTTAAAGCGTCTGCCTTTTCTTGCTTGTCTAAAAGACAATTTAGAGACCTGACATCGAAACACAATAGATGTTTAATAAGACCGTACTTCCAATACTACATAATTGTGTGGGATGATGACAGCTTCTACAGAAGCAATAATGTTTCAGAGTGCCTTGCTGCCAGTGAAAAGTTAACAGTAGATTTCCCTCTGTATTGCAACTCATTCCTGAGTATAGTTAAAAAAAAAAATTTTTTTTAAAGTTTTTCCAAGTCACAAGATTGCATACCTCAAACTCTGCCCTAATGTCACCCTTTGGGTAACTTTCCATGAGGTAGACCTACACCATAACAAAAAAATAAATCACCTAGTATAAGCCTTTGAACAGCCTTGCATTCAAAATCTTGGTGTGATGACGCAGTCAAACCAGAGAAAACCACTACATCATAAAAATGGTGTTCTGGGCACGTCGCACCTAGAGAAGACCCAGATGAAGACACCCTGGAGAAATTATGTTTCGTGGCTGGTCTGGGAACGCCTTGGGATTTCCCAAATGACTGGAAAGAGGGAAGTGTGGTCTTCACTGCTTAGGATGCGGTCCCCTTGACCCGATCCTGAATAAGCGGAAGATAATGGGTGCATAGAATACTAAATTGAATATTTTGACACATTTTGATAAATATTTGAAATTCAATAAGTTGAATTCATAAACTGCAGCAATTCTGTTACAGGCAGACTAGATCACATGCATTTGATGTGAAAATGTTAGTTTTGACGATTTGAATCAGAATGAATGAATGATTTGTTAACATTTCTGGAGAGCTGCACAAAAGCAGCAAGCCAGACAAAAATTACAAAAAAAAAAAAAGAAAGAAAACTTATCCCAGACCAATAAAATCAAGAATTTTCCAATCTTTGTCCTGTTAAAAAAAAGCATCTGAAGATTTGGTCCAGTACTGCAGCAGCTGTGAATGTCATTACTTGAATTTACTTTTCAATGCAGTTCTCTGGAGATCAAAAGTTAAGTATCTCATTATCTTAAGACAACATAGTTCATTTTGTTCAGATAAGAGGGTAATTATTTTTGTAATCAAAAGAAAACAAAAGCATTTCCTCTTCTGATTATCTGAGATCACGAGTACAATACATGCGGAGATGGCATCTTGACAATATCAGCAACTGATTAAAGATGAAAATGTCAGATGGCACACAGAGATGGCCTGATATCTTTAGCTGTTACATCTACCATCAGGCTTGATTTAGGTAGATGTGAACTGAAGCACAGAAGAATGAGATTTTTAACCTCACTTGGTGCCTTGACTATGCCTTCAGCTATTGCTCCTCCAGCTACGACAGGAACTGAGTTCTCAATAATTGTCCTGTGTTCTTGAGAAAATGGAAATCATTATTTTCAAGATAATGAGTCAACTATGTGATAAACAAAGTTTAACAAAAAGAAAAAACAAATTTGTACCTGTGAGATGCAGACAGACAACTGATGGCCATTAGTCAGTGCTCGAAAAAGTGTCCCAACTGCTCTGCCTAACATGAATGTGAATATTTGGAAGGATGGCAGACGTTAAACTCGATATTATACTGGAAGAAATGATGCATGTACATTCCCGTGAATAATTTGTTGAAAGTAGCACAGAGTATACCTAATTCTGAATCACCTCTGATAAGCATTGTAAACAGTGATGTGCTAGACCTCACCTTGTTCTATCAGACCAGACAGTAGTTTGTAAAAATACTTACTTCATACTGAGCTATCCTTACTTCCTGATGTAAGGCAGCAGAAAATATGCGATGGTTCATTACTGGTTCATTTTGAAGGTCAGCTAAATGTGATTGACTATTCATACATGTCTCTTTATTATATAGGTCATTTATCCTCTTATAGGAGAGTGTGCTTAAATATATCAAAGGTTGATAGGTAATAGCAACGTAATGGGCACCTTGCTAAATTTGCTGACCCTCACTTCCCCCTTTCTTCTGTCCTCAATCTATTTTTTATGTATATGAATTTACAAAAAAACCATAAGTGCCAATGTATTCAACATCTACCTATAAATTTATTTTTATGTTGTTTACTCATTCAGGGTTTTGTCATTTTTTTTCCTCTTAAGTGTGCCATAAACAAATGTCTTATGCTGACCTTTTTATCTAGGCCAGCAGTTTGAAAACAACTCCTGAAATTCAAAACACATCAGGGTATTGTCATTTCATAGTATTAAAAATAGCATACAAATAAGTAATAATGCTCAAATGATCTAATGAGGCCTGGATGGTGCACAGACCTTCAGATTTTGACCTTGCCACTTAAATGCTGCTGCTGAAATCAAGTCACCAGAGCAGGTGATATTTTTCCAATCTGTTACTGTCCACTTAGTCGACCTGAGTTATAGACCATTTCCAGTTGTTGGCTATCATGTCTGATATCCATTTAGTCTTTTGCTTCTGTAGCCAATCTACTGTAAGGTTTGTTGTGTTTTGCATTGTGAATATTGTGTTTTTTGGGGGGGCTTTTTTTGCGTATTCAGCAGATCACCAACTTCCAAAATACTAAGACCAGCTCATCTATCACCAAGAAATATAAAATTTACTTAAATCAAAATTCCATTCCCGATGTTCACTTTGAAAATCAACAGATCTTCTTGCGAATGTCTAAATGCCAAAATGCATTGACCTGCAATGTGCCTGGCTGATTTTGCATATTAATAAGCAGCTGAACAGGTTTATGTTATAGTAGCTCTGTGTCAGTTTGGTGGTTTTGTTTTTGATGTTGTTCTGTTTGAAATTGCAGCTGCGTATCCTGCTGAGAATGAATGGATTGAACTCACTCTCAGTCATAGATCTGCATTGTTCCATCAAAAGCTATGCTTATTTCACTTATTTACTCTAAAAATGCCGTCTGCTGGGTTTGATTCATAATCCCATGGTATCAGACATCTGTAGTTTGTGGAACTTAACACTATTCACTATCTCTATTGCAAGGCTACTAATGCTGCTCTCCAACTGTTAGCAGCCATTTAAATATGGCTTCTGGTTTAGGATTACCTCCTTGAGATTATCAGTGTCCCCCATGTGGTCACAGTTTTAAAGTACTTCTGGGTGCCTTGGTCAGATGCTGTGCTTTTTGTTACTCTTCATGATCATCCTTAGCTGTTCGTCAGTGATTGTTTTTTAAGGGGGTTTAGTTGTGTTCTTTGACAAACCGAAATCTGTATGATTGAATATTATTTTCACAGCAGAATAAAGTTGAAGTTACACATAGTAAGAATGCTTTATCTCCAGTGTTAAGAGTCCAACAAGAATTTATCAACAGAATTGCTAAATTATTCAGGTTGGCAAACCCTGCTATTGTCTGTTTCAAACACTGAATTGTTGATCAATTTGTAGCTTCACATCTAAAGAAACTCATCAGCTTACAAAATATTTGATAAAAACCAAGCTTTTTCTCCACCTTTTGTTGCATCTTGGAAAATACTAAAGCATAATTCTTAAGTGGCAGCTTGCAGGCTGTATTAAAGGGAAAGTGAATAGCTTTTACCACTTTACAAGATGTTTGCATAACTATTACAAAGGCATCCTGCCCAAAACTCCATTAGCAGCATCTTCCCTGTGGAGAATGTCGTCAGTATGAAAAAATGGCTTCTAATTTGAAGATATACTGACATTTTCAAATTGCTGATTGCTGATTGCAGTCACACACAGAGATATTGTTTCATAATAAGACTTTCCTTTTATATGAAAGCTCTTTGGAATCTGCATTTAAAAGGGATTTTGAGGGCTTCACAAAAAAAAAAACAAAAAAAAAAAACGTCCACACTGTTTTTAACAGGTTCTGTTGTGATTGTTAGATTGAACAGCCACAGTGGATATAAAAAGAATGAATGTGGAATTTCTCTTCTTACGACCATATGTTTTACATAATAAAAATGTATTACAGGAGCTCAAAACAAGTTTATATTGTCTCAGATGTGACAAAGTGTTGGTTTTTATTAAACTATACATCCATAACCATCTATGTTAATGGATTGTGGCTCTTATGGGTGTGCAGCCATTAGTCTTTCATTTAAGTTGAGGTAACATGTTAAAGAAATAACAATCAGTTAAACATTTTAGTAAACTTGTAAACAAGTTAAAATGATGCAAAAAAAATTTGAGTCATAATATTACTTTATTTTGTATTAATACAAAAATATCCAGACAGTGCTAATTAATAAACCTTTTTAGTGGGAAAAAATATTGTTGGTACTGGTATGTTGAATAGGAACTATATTAGAAACATTTAAAAGAGATAGACAATTTTATGTTCTCAAAACAGAGGTTTTTGTCATTCTTCTTATGTTAATGTTTTCTTGTAAAAGTCTTGACAGATTAGTCATGATCAAGTATAAACACATTTTTTTACCATCTGTTTTTAAACAGTACACTGCAGGGATACAAATCATACAAAATATTTGGCACTTTTAATGCATCCATCCATCCATTATCCAACATGCTTATCCTTGGTGGAGTCTCAAGCGGTGCTGGTGCTAACTTCCAGCAGTCACCTTGCGAGAGGCAGGGTACACCCTGGAAAAGTCTTCAGTCTATCACAGACACTTCATGCCTTTATTTTTTTTTTTTCCAAAATGATTTTTTTTTTAAGTTTGCTCAGATTCAGCTTTTTGTTTTGCATCCACATGTCATTAACAAGCAATTTCCTTTGGTGAAAATTAGAGCTCAAACATCTTGCAAATACAGTGTCTGTTTAATTCAGACTCTGGGTGATGGCTTCTCCATCAATCCATTCAAGAAAAAAAAAGTCATTTCCCACCTTTTGATGAATTATTGGCTATTAATTTCCATTTGAAATCTGCAGTCTAATTAACATGTTTGAAACTACATCAAAAGCAGTGATAACCACTGTTTTATTAATAGAACACGCTTTTCGCAGAGCCTGCACACAAAGCTGTGGCAAAGACGGATGTCTTGGCTTTAATTAACCAGAATTATTTACCGACTCGGGCTGGCTTATGGAAGCATCACTCATGTAATGGATATATTAGCAAAAGACTGAAGAGATTAGCTACTGTGGATTGTAGACAGTTAATTTTTGCAATGAGCAGGTATGCAGTATCCATATTTGCAAACAACATGCAGAGTTGTGTGAGAATGTGTGATAATGAGTCACATGTCCAACTATTAATTCTTACTAACAGGACATATGACAGAATCAAAATTCTTGTTACGAGATTATATAACACTTTGCCAAGATAACTATAATTTGATATGCTATCAATGACTTTCTTACAGTATTCATAGAGCGACACTTGAGTACTAAGGGACAGGACTTTAAATTTCTGTACAAATAACCATCAGAATTCACCTCTGAGGTAACAGAGCTGTGAATGTGTTGGCAGGTATATATTAAATCAAACACTGTGCTCATTTAGACAGAAAAAAAGACACGCATACACATATTTCCATTTTACATTCCCACAAATTTGTGAGACTGACAAGATCTAATCTAATGGTTGGCATCTAATACTGAACCCAACCTAAAGGCCCCACCTTGTAAACACCCAAAAGCTTCTGTCACACTGTTTTCTATCTATAACTGCTGGCAAGTGGTATCATGACATAGAAGCATGTCTTCTGTTTTTGACTCACTCTCGTTCTAATTAATGCATGCATATTAAGATGAATAGTGTAGAATTCAATGTTTTGCTGCATTTGGATAGGCGCCTTGTTTTGCTGTGATGTCACTGTTTTAATGGCATTTTTTTAAGTGAATCAATTGCGTTTCAAAGCTATTATTGTGCCCTCCAGCGGCCAATTAATTGTCAAACCTCAGTTTTACAGCAAAGCATAGTGTGAAATCAGGCAATGTTATTAATGTCACATTGTGGATGTTTGAGTCACTATTCTGTGATAGTAAATGGTAAATGGACTGAACTTATATAGCGCTTTCCCAGTCATTTTGACCACTCAAAGCGCTTCACACTAGAGTCACATTCACCCCGTCGCACTCACAAACACACACACACATTTATACACTGATACGCAGATTGGTAGGCAATTTTGGGTTAAGTGCCTTGCCCAGAGGAACATCGACATGTGGCAGGAGGAAGCTGGAATCAGACCTACAACCTTCCGATCGCAAGACGACAACTCTACCAAAGAGCCACAGTCGCCCTTGTATGGTATGAGATTCTTTGTCTCAAATTTTGTTTTCATTTAACTTTCTTTACTTTATCTTTATTTAAAGAGATTAATCTAATTCAGACATGGGGTCTCATTTTCAAGAGTGAACTGTTTTAAACTATACACAATTTGACACTAAAATTGTTTTGCATCGTGTCTTTTTATGTAAATTAAATAAAATTTGTTCTCTCTTTCAACAGCTTCTTTATGTACAATTGTCTATAACTCTACCTGCTAGAGTTGATGGTAAATGTTGTACTAGTACTGATGTTCTAGTCCAGCTCAGTTCATCTTTTGGCATCAGATTGATGCAAGATGTCCAGAGAGTTTATACTGTGTCTCTATCCAGTGGTGAGTTGATCATGTCTAAAATTGCAGGCTATCCAATCCAGAATAACTGTGGTGAAGGCAAATCATATGAGAATGGGTAGCAAAAAGACTTTTAGGAAGAAACAAACATTTGATAATATTATTTGAGGGGGGCTGACTCTGTGGTGTATGAGGATGGTTATGACTACATTTCTGCCAGTTATTATTAGAAACAGAAAAATCCTGCCTAACACTGTGTTAACAAGGTAAAGATACTGTTAAATAAATAGTTCAGGAAGCCATTTCTTATTAGACACAGCACCATCTGCCATGCTTTTAAAGAATGCTCTAATTTATATTAGCAAGATAATAAGACTGATGTTGGCTTGTACGAACAGTGATGAAACACTTGGTTTACGGCTATCCAAACATGTAACAGAGTTTCAATAAAGTAGTAATTAGAAGTTAGATTTATTTTCATTCAGCACATTTGTTTTACGTAAAGTAAAAACAAGCAGTTGCACATTCAGAAATAAAACATAATTTTGGCTTCAAATTCTGGAGAGTAGCAAACCGATAAACAATGGCAGTGAGAAATGCATCCCCAACCGAGGAAGACCTGACTCGGTTAAAGTGATTCCACTTCCCCGACCTCGTCACTTGGAGAACGCACCTTTCTTGAAGCACAATGACAAAAATTTGCATGAAATCCAAGTGGGTGCAGGAGAGAATGAGATTTGTGACAGAGAGTGATAGAGTCGCAGAACTGCAGTGAGAAACTGGGAGAGAAGGCTCACTAAACCAATCTCTCGCTGCACCTCAGCAAGTCATTAAATATAAATTCTGGCTGTCATCCACGATGTATTCCCATTCATTGGAATTGTACATTAGTGTCTGATGAAGACGCACTGTTTTCACTGTCGCTACCTCATGAAACCTATCCGCCAATATGTCAGGAGGTAGAAAGAAAAACAAATATAGTGCGTCGTTGATTTGCTTTCATTTTTTGAACTTCCTTGTTTCACCCATTGTACCCTTCCTAGGTTTTTTCTCTGTTGCAAGGTTAACACTCCTGTCAGGTGAGAGGAGAAAGAAATACTGTATGAGCACTGAAGACTGTCAAGGGCACCTTTGGCAATGGATAAACAACCACATATTCAGGAAGATCACCCCTCAGGCTGGAAGTGATTCATAGACTCCACAGAACATGCAGGTCAACTAAAACTGAATTTCCTCTATTCGTTCAAATAGCTTCAGCTGTGGCACCTTGCTGCTTTCCAAGAGGCTGAAACCTTCTAATCCTAAATTAATTTGTGTTTCCAGACACATTTTTCCAAACATATGCCACAACTATATCTCTAGACTTTTTTTGAACACCTTTGCCTATAGACATAGTGCAGTTGTCATTTTCATGTCTGGTCCATCCAATAGTAGTAAAACATTCAGCATATTTTCCACCCTTCAGGTGGTTAAGTTAGATTATAACAAGTGAATGTTGCTGTAAAGTACAGGCAGACAACAGAGTTTAAAATCAAGTAAATTTTGTAAATATATTTATACACTGAAAATAAATGCATGAACCAAAGTCTGAAGGCTTTTACATGCATTGATGTCTGACTGGATTGAAAAGCACAACATATTATATTAATACTTTTCAAGTAACAAGAACTGGTGTAAGAACAAGTTCATACAAACAACTTTCTTTTTACATCTTGTGAATAAATTGCATTATCATCTACGTAGCAGCAAATGAGATTTTGCAGGCATGGTCACAGAAGTTGACACTTTTGGCAACCCTGGTAAAGATGTGTAGAAGCCTTAGGAAAAAAATAATTGTAAATAATTGTTTTCAACAAATTTATTGATGGCATACTGCAATGGAATTGCGACCTGTCCAGAATGAACCCCGCCTTTCAGGATTTGACTGCTGGATGTAGGCACCAGCACCCCTTGTGACTCCACCAGGATGACTGTGTTGAATAATGGATATTGATGGCATAATTATTGGTATCACAAACAGTCCAGTAAATTAGACCTTCATTTACTTATACTATACTTTTTTAAGTTGATCAAACTTTCTAGGAACTTTCAATTAGTAATCCATGACTTTGTGTTTCACTTCAGTGTTCATATGATCTGATACATGGTCATATTTCTTTCAGTCACAAACAATTGCTCCTAATGTAGACCAGAAACAAACATCTTGGCTTAACTAAGTCCATAACTACCATTAGCACCATGAAACATTCATCTGTTTGGGACTGAGGCCAAATTTTTTTATTTTCTGTCCCACTATTAGTAATGTAAATATGTTATGTTTGCTAAACTCTACTGGGACAGAAACAGGAACTATGTGCTTTGGTCAGATGAGATAGTAAATGGCCTGTTTTAACCACAATCCTTTCACCCTTAAAGCCCATTACACCCATTGTGTTGTTTTTCCGTTTTGGTTATCTTTAGCAGCTACAACAAGTACTGTCTGATTTATAGCAGCTCCTCTCTATAACAGCTTCCTTTTCTCTGTGTGCTTATGTTGCTCATACACTTAATGATCATTCTCAGGGGTCTTTCCTGCCACACAGTGGGGAACTATGAGTGTAGCACCAGAACCAAAGGAACATTGGGTGACTGATTGCTGTTATTCAAATATATTGTGCTATGTTTAATGATGGGCATAAGCTTTGATCCTGACTCCCAAGTAATAAACCTGAACTGGAGTGAACTTATATATGTTAGTTTGACTGGCTCCATTCACTGCTATGGCAGGTCCCAATTAGCATTTTCAGGCTCTTGCCCTCCGATACCATCTGACACACCTGAGAGTCAATCCTTCAGTAAATCCTTTCAGCCCACATGGAGGGGGTCCCGTTAGTCTTTCAGGTTTGGCCTGGGTGAGTCCTCATACCTAAGACTCAAACACCAGACACTCGTCTGTGAACTTTCTCTCAGCTGTGGTTTTTCTTACGATGAACCAGTCTATCTAATAAGGGACGGCTTCACCACCTTAGAATCCTAAAATCACTATTATGCTATCAGTGTGAACACTATTCTACTAAAGATTTGCCTTGGAAGACCCAGTCACAGACTGAGGCACTTGAAAATATGACACACGGGATAATATGGGTATTCAAAACCCTAGCTCACATTTTGGTTTCATTTCTGCAAACGCCCTGATGGGGAGATCATCAAGAAATGCTGAAGACATCCAAATATGCGTCTGTAACTTCCTCATTAATGACTGAGCTATCCCATCGCCATAGTCACCTTTCAGAGGATGCTCACATCAGACGCTATAGTTTTTGAAATTACTGAACTCAATAGACAGTATTTTTGAGTAGAAGCACTGTCAATATGAATATGTTTGATCATTAAGTGAAAACGTATGTAAAGGTTAATCCTGCATCTAAAAGCTAAGGATTTTTCACTAAAATCCTGACCAGACACCATTTTTATAACATTTGTTTTTACCTCTGTTTTTGTTTGTTTGTGTGTGCTACATTTATTATATTTGAACAAATAGTCAGTTTTCCTGGCTTCAGTAATGTAAGCCAGCAGGTATTTCTAAGTTTTAGAAGGTTGAATTTAACCTGTAGAAGGCCAGACTGAAAACATGTTGCGTCAGCTAACAACTGGGAAAATAACCCTCTGAAACGTTGCGATAAATTGGCTCCCTTTAGTATACCAAACCATGATGCAGTAACTACACTGATTGCCACTGACAAATTCACTTCTGTTACTTCTGTGCAACAGTGAACAATTAAGATGCATGTCACAATCCATTTCATTATGTGAATAATGGCTCATAAAAGTATGCAAGAACCACCTCCTCAGAGTCAACAGAGGCTCCTTCATATCTCCGTCTCTGTTCTTCTCACTGTTTCAGTGTCCTACATGAGTGTGACAGAAATGTAACAGAGACCTTGGGAGCAGTTGAATAGGGCTGTGCGAACATGTGTCAGTGGAATCTCTAATGGGAACACCAAGATCCTAATATGCAGTCCATCTGTAGCCTGCACAATGAAAAACAACTGCTCTTTGCGATATTGACTCCTCCCCGCTCCCCATTTTAATGATTATGCCTTTGTCCTTTGTGCTAGAAAGTCCTGTAGGAAGTGTTCCATTACTGTGTTATGGGTGTGGGGGTGGATGTGGGGGGATGGCTTCAGAGCGCAAGGCTAGCTCTGCTGTCACACTGACTCTTTATTATTCATTAGGACCTCTTTCTTCTCTCGGTGTTAAAGGACCTTGATGAGCTATGTTTATTCATACACTAACCTTTTTAAATATTTCTAAGAGCCCTCCAACAAAGACCTACCTGGCATACCTAATACTGAATCTTTGTTTCATTATTCAGTCCTTATGCTCACACCTCTCACTTAAGATGCCATCCATGAAATGTGCCTCCATGCTGCTTCTTTGTCTTTCAATTTTGTTATCTCCCTCTGCCTCTGACTTTCTCCCTTGCTTGCACTATCATTTCATTATTTAGACTTTCATGCCAGTGTTTTTTTTAAATACATTGTTTTAGGTTTTTCTTCCTTTCCCCTTCCTGTCAGTCTGCCCTTTGTTTTTGGCTCTCTCTCATTCAGAAGTCCTTGCCCCAGCAGCACAATCCCTGAGGACCTCCCACTGATTAGTGCAGTCACTCCTCCACTTTCTACAGCAGGCTTACCTGCACACAAATGTACTTTTTTCAATTATTCATTACACCCAGATTATTGCCATACTTCTGTAAAAGATACAGAACTTACAGCAGGTCTGCTAAACAATGATTAATAAATTCAGGCCCGTAAGTGGATCTGTGTTTTATAGTGCAATCTATTATGAGTCAAAAAACTAACTGTAAATATAACCTTCCTTGGTGTTTAACTAGATTTTTTTTTTTTTAAAGTTGGTATGTTTTGTCAAACCCTTCAAGTCTTTGTTGAGCTGAAACCAAAAACGGGTTTTGAAAAACATTCAGTATTTAGTGTCTTAATTAGAGAACCTGAGGAATTTCCAGTAAGGCTGAAAGCCTTTTTGTCAGGTTCTAAATTGTTAATACATAAAATCATGTTCCCGTCCAGCTCCATTTGTCTCCCATAAGGGGCTCAACAAGCCGTACTCTGCTTCTCCATTACACCTACACTGCTTGAATAGATACAACAGTTAGCAAAAGCAGACATGTTCTTTTTTTTGGCTGTGCCCACATCTGCCAATCCACCCGCTGTCCTTGATACTTGGCAGGACTTCATTTGCTTACAGTAAGAGTTGTAGCAATGCCAGTGGCACTGTTGGCACACAAGTGAGATATGACCTGTCTTTAAGCTCAGGTACTAATGCATGAATAGGAGTTTGTAAAATATTCTGTTCAATCGTCAAATTAAATTTTTTGTAAAAGAATTCAAAGTCTGTTTTTTTTTCCTAGTTACAACCATAAATGATAACAGATAGATTTTATGTGACGAACCAAAAAAAAATATTTCCACAAGTGTATTGTTTTTCCTTTTAACAGCAAATCTGAAAAGTGTGGCCTGCATTTGTATTTAGTGTAACACTTGCAAACAGGTGCTGGATATGTAACCTAAACTAAAAACAACATTCAAACAGATTGCGTATAGAAAAATGAGGAGAATAGTAGGCAGAAAACATTTAACATTTCTGCCTGCAGGAATATGCAAAACATATGTTGACAATCAGACAGGGCTAAATACTGAGAGGAGGATATACATAATTAATGACTAGGTAGGTGACTTACCACCCACAATGTGATTTATTAAACCTGAAGATTGCAGGTGCTGTTTTTGCATCTATATTTAGCATGTTTGAAAAGTAGGTGAAAACTGTCAAACAAAAATATCTGAGGTCACTGTAGCAAGCTGGAGATACAGACACAATTAAAGAGGCCACTGCTTGTCAAATATTGGGGATATTTATAGAATATAAAATAAAAATAATGAAATATTGATTAAAAATATTGGCAGCAAAGCATCTTTTCTGCTCACACAATTTAGCACTTCTTATTTCTCTTCTTTTCTCTCCATCGCTCCATACGTACACAACTGAATTAACCACACAACCCCTTTCCTTGCCGTACTGCTATGCCTGATGTATATGACAGAAAGAGAAAAGATTGTTCCTACATAAGTTAACAATTATGTAAATGAAATACTCCCCAATATTTGATATTCTCACAAAACTAATCTCATCTTACATTTTCCTCTTTGTTTAAATAAACTGCCCCTTCAAGCAAAGAAAAAAAATCTCATCCTATATTAACTTCCCTGAATAATTACTTCCGCTGCAAAACTTTTTGATGTTACATCTCTATCTGCCTTTGCAAGTCCAGAGATTGAAAATTTTGTCTATTCGTCTTTGCCAATTAGCCACTATTGAGCATGAAAATGGATTGTAAACTGCATTTTTTTAAGCCTCACCATAGATTTAGATTTTTCTTTTTAGGTCTGAGTTTTTACAAGGCCATTCTAAAACATTATTATGCTTTGATCAAAGCCATTTCACTGCAGCTCCTTTTAGAGTTGCTGGCGTGCAAGACGGTGAACATCAACCCCACTCTCAATTCTTTTTCATCCTTAAAGATTTTCTTCCAGCTGTTCCCTGTATTAAGCCTCATCCATCTTCCCATCAACTCTCACCATTTTCCTTATCCCTGTGGGGAAAAAAAGTATGCCCACAGAGTAATGCGGGAACCAACATGTTTCACATTCTTCTTGCTACTTTTTCATAAAGGTCCAGTAAAAACAAATTCTCTCACCCGAGTGTTGGATCTCAGCAGCTCTCCCAGAATTGCCAAGTTTCTATTTACTGCTTCTCTGATTAATGAACTTACTCTGTATTTTTGGGTGGATTACCTTTTATGCTCTCTTAATGTTTCAAATCTTTGGATAATGTACAGCCCAACGAGAAGCTAACGTTAACCAATGGAAATACAACAAGAATGCCTTCTTTGGCAATTTTGGTAGTGTGTCCTGAAGCAAATTGTGCTTTTACGTAGCGTTCCTACACATTTTGCAGAGCAGCATGTACAATTTGATTAGAAGATATAATCAGCCTACAGCAGATTCTTTGAACATGTAGAAATATTCCACCACATGAATGCTGCAGTCCTCACATGTCATGTAAAACTGGAATACAGAATACATCACAGCTACATCATCTTAAAATTAACATAATCAATCGAAATGTGATTGGAATGTCGCAGAAATTACAGAATACAAACAGTTCGGATTACACCGCAATATGTATATAACTACTTGCCTTAAGATTTCAATGGTTGAAATTGAAAGTGAAACTTACAACTGATTTATTTAGTTTATTATTTGAAAGCTTGGGAGCGCTCATGGAGCACCGAAATGTAATTCCCATTTGGTCAGCTGATTCTTTACTATTAAAACATTAATGAAATGAAACAGGGACACCACAAATGAATAATCTGACTGTTAATTGCACAACTAACAGTCACTAACACTTTGAATCTCGTCGCATTGATCTCAGTATGCATGGAGCTTTCACAACTGGGCACATAAAAAGCATTAGATATACTTTAAAGAGATTACAGGACTTGAACAAAATTTATGTTTAAACCCAGCATCTGAGGCAAGTTAGGAAATAGTGTCATATGTATACAATTTGTGGCTGTAATGTGACAGAATATGAAAAGGTTCAAGATGAATAGGTTTGCAAAGCAATATATTTCATTTAAACAAATAAAGAATGTTGTACACCAATCTGAAATACAGATAAGTAAAAGGAAATAAAAGCACTTTCTTTTTCACACTCTAAAATACCTATAGCACTGATTTCTTGAAAACCATCTTTGTCTTTTTTATAAATACCTTTATGTGCCTACTCCACTCTCAACCTATGTTTTCAGAAAATGAACTGATCAATGATCTCATTCAATGTGTCTGCATGAGAAAGGAAGGACTTCATGACAATAAAACAATGACGCAACATTAATCAGTCCTTATATCCTGTAGGTCATTCATGCTCGTGGCACTGTCAGTCTTTAAACAGATCTTCCTGTTTGTTTTTTTCCTCTCACTTTCATTCTTCCTTCAGATGAACTGTCACATTCCCTCCACTGAACATCAATTCACTTTCTGCAATCTGCCCCAAAGTTAGCGATGCCAAATCCATGACGGCCTCACTCAATCCACATTTTCTACCCAATGGAATTTGAGGACATATAAACCAAACCTTGCTTGGATATGCACATTCCCACTCTGACTCATCAATCAGGCCTCGTGGGAGCTGTCATGCTCCAGATTGGTTTTTAGCTTTCCAGTGAATTGATTGAGAAAAGGAGACTTAAAGTAATGTGTTTGCCAATAAGTTTCCACACCGACTCGATTTGAAATGGAACCAGTCGTCCTGTTTTCCCCTGCCTACCATTACTAAGGTTTTTTGATGCTATTCTGGAGCAATCCAGCCTTCACTTTTGGCCACACCAACTATCAAACTATGTTTAAGTACCTTTGGATATTACCTGCTGCCTGCCATGAAAAATTGGAATTTGTGTGAAGCAGGAGAGCGAGTGAATGTGAGACTAAGAAAGTGCTGCAATGGTGGAGAGAGCGAAAGCTTGGCACTGAGGAGAAGATATCTGAAAGTGAGAGAAGAGGGAGCTGAAATTCAAATGCAGCAATCTGACAGAATAATTTATTGAGTTTCGGCAGCTTGGTAAAGAGTTTCTTATAAATGGAGCAAGTCGCACTGAACTGCTATCAAAAAATGAGAAGAGGGTCATAGCAATTGAAAAGGAATATATGGAAAAAATATGAAATACAGTCTCAGTTTTTATGCATACAGGGTTTTATATTGTGCCATTTCTTCAGCTTGTGTTTTAAATGAGAACTTTGAACAACAAACTTGTCTCTTAAAGTTTTTAAGTAATTTTGAAGCAGCAGTTTTACGACAATTTGCATATCAAATTTTGATAAAATGCCTCCGTTTACTACATTCATGCTACAGATGTTGGAGGAGTGGTTGAATTTACATATTAATGAGTTCCTCTCCCCCTATCCCTCTGACAGACTGTGTGAGTGTTGCTTTATGTTCATAAAGTGAATATTTAGGTCAATATATTTGGTACAAAACCTAGCCTGAAAAACATTAAGGAGAAAAGGCTCAAAAGACAGACTCAAAACATCTTGTTCTACTGACTGGCTTACTTCAAATGAAACTGTAAAGTAGGGTGTTACTAAAAACAGTCTTTTAGCATAAAGACGTCCAACCTAAATTTTCATTTAGTCTTTTAATCTGGGTCACCTTTTATTCAGAATAATATATCTTCCTTCCAAATTTGACCTCAGTGTGTGACTGAAATTACAATATCCTAATGTTTTTTTCTTTAAAAATACAAACAAAATATAAAAGCAGTGAAACTTTTTTTTTTTCACATGCTTTTTTATGTTGTGTGTGAGAATTATAGGAACAACACACTGATTTGTTAACCTTGACACACTTCTCTATAAATTATCCTGATTCCAAACGATTTATAGCAAAAGTAACGATCCCTCTTGGCTTTTAATTTAAACATATAAAGCAGAAATCAATTGGCAGAGTCAGTAAGAAGCTGCCTGTGCTTTGTGAGGTTAATATTTAAATAGGCTTTTTCAATGTATTGGGTGCCTTGCGCAACATCAGATTTTTCTAAATGTTGTGTTGTTTTGTGTTTTAAAAGTATGTCGGCGTGTGTGTGTGTGTGGGTTTTTGTTTGTTTTCTTCTTTCTATAGTTTTGATCAAAAATAAAGCAAAATTTAAGATCTGATAGAGGTGACTTGCATTTCGTGGTGTTGACGGTGGCCCCTGTCACTATGGCATCATCTCATCTTTTCTCTGAATCAAACACACAGACAGTCGAAAATGCACTTACATAAAAATAAAAATATAACTTCATAAAGCAGTTGTCTACGAAGTTATATTTTGATTTATTGTGTCTTATATTTTGAGTGTTTATGTCTGACTTCTGTTACATGATAATATTTCCATGAATGATGTACAAATTTATATTAAACAATGTCACAATAAAGTAGCCTGATCTGGGAATGATATTATGTTACCTACCTGACAAAATATGCATCATGATGATTAAGAAAAATGTGCTCTGGCATGACAGGATGCAGGGTCACAGAAAATGATGCAGTAGGTACGCCAGGCCAAACAGCAGCGCTGTAACATTACCAGAGAACAACACAAGAAACACAGAATGACGCCATATTTGTTATTTGTGAGTGAGGCGCATGCTGGACAGAGATGGGGCTTTGACGTCATGACGTACAAACGGAAACATGGAAATGGATTCTGAAATGTATCCACCCTACAACCAAAAATGATCGTTTCTGATCTCCCAAGACTCCGAATGTGTGTGGATACACAGCCTAAATGACAAAAAGCTTTTAAGGATACACTGAAAATTGTCTCCATGTGAATGCGGTCTAAGGTTTTAAGGCCACAAAATTTTTCAGATCTGCCCACAATTTTTTTTTTTTTTTTGAATGGAAAGAAGGGCTTTTTCATTGCCACTTCAGAACATAGATTTTTGTTTTATCTTTAAGTCTCTTTGTGACTAAATCGACTGCATGCTATGCGTCATTGTCCTTTATAAAGACGACTAAGGCCATTGAAAATAAAAGAATTCTGACATTTTTCTCAGAAATCTAACTTTTAATCTCAGAAGATTAAAGTCAGACCTAAACTACAAAGAACATGATTTTGTCACCAAATGAGTAGAATAGCAAGTACAGCATAGTTTTATTTAATTCAAAAGAAGATACCTTTTGGGAGATGTCTATTATTAAAAGAGATTCCTATTTTCTTCCTTGCAGAGTTTAAGGAAGGAATCATAAATCTTCAACTTTTGAAGTTTCAATCAAAAAAATTAATCAAACCACTAGATGTTCTGGCTTTTTTTATATTTGCTGTTGGCATTTTGAAGCTCAAAGTAATTGACATGGATCAGTTTTATGCTCTTGAGAAGCAATCTAGAGAAAGGCCTGGAAGAACACTGAATCCTTTTATTATGTCTCTATTGCAGGAACATGACATTTTGAGCCTGGTTTCAGCTCAGACATTCTTTGATTTAGCAATCCATGAATCCTACTCTGCAGCAGCAAGATTAGAGCAGAATGTCATGTGCTTCTCAGTTTTTATGTGAATGCCAAATATTAAAATATCTACAACAGGGTTCATCTTTAAGGGATTGCTTGACTGATCTCTTTTATTTGTTGTCCTCCGAGATTCTGCAGTTGAAATGGGTTCACAAAAAACTGTAGCATTGTTAAGATGCTTTACAAACTTATAAAATCAAAAGACAATTATCAGAAGATCTTAAAGTAATTACTCTAATTAAAAATAGTTTAAAAACAGTTTAGTTTTACACATCATCTGGCTTATGCACGGTGCCAGTATATAAGCAAAATAATCGATACAATGGACCTCCTTCAACCCAATAAAAATGCATAAAGTGCTGAAAGGTTAATTAAATGGATTTCACACAAGCAACCTGAAACCTTGATGTGGGTGACGTTAAGGTTATATGAAGGCAAATAAAACAATGATTTGCAAAGTGATTGCTTTCTATGAAAACATGTTTGATGGCCAAAGCATGGAGACAGGCTTCTGATTGTTTATTGATCATGAATTAGTATCCCATGTGGAAAAGATCAGCTCAAGGTTGTAAAGGTCAACCAACCACCCTGAGAAATGCCTTACATGCATTCAATGCCTTACAGTCTGGTTTTGAAGGAGGCAGGCTGTGTTCAAAGTCACTTGCTGTTTAAACTGATGATTTGAAACTTTTCCACCAAACACAACCCAATCCATAAAATAAATAAGACATCTCATTGCATATAAACAGACCTGTGGAAGAACACCGAATACGTCACTTGTCACTTCATCTCCAGTGCTGTATAGTCCAACGTTATGGGACAGGCATCCCCATAGAGTTGTCATGGACAACTGACACCACCCCCTTATCCAAAAAGGTACATCAGCACTTAAAAAAAACCTATACTCAAATGTCCTTATCACATTTTACATGTGATAAGGCAGTAAAGAAGACATGCCCTGCATCATCTCAGTTTAATATGTTAGCTTAGCTGTCTCTGCCTTAAAGCTCCCTATAGAGATCAGTAAAGAAAGATGAGAGCCTTATCAGCACTTCACTCCTGCCTAAAGAGGATCAGTATAAAGAACATTTACCATGGAGACAAAAGTGGATTGAAGGGCTTGTTAGAACTGAAAACTAAAAACCCCTAAAGGAAAAAAAAGTTTCAATGCCTCTTTGGATACAACTCTTCATAAACCCTGAAAACTTTGATCCTTTTCAGATTTATTTTACTCCAGCACATTAAGAGCTTGTATTTTAACAAGTCTTTTTTTTTTTATTTGATGTACTTTCTGTTTGTTTTCTACGACAAGATTAAAATCATAAGTGTGGAAGAAAAGGCAAGTAAACTTTATAAAATAATTTTTAAATACACTAATTTAATGTGAACCTTCCACATGTAAAATTCTGTGTCTTGTAAATAACATGTAAATATGTGAAGATTTTATACGTTATTGAAGTAATGACATTTTTTCAAAAGGTACAAAAATTAAGCAAACCTTCAAGAAGAAGAACAAACTGAAGTCTGTAAAAATGTATTTTTAGCAAATCATCACTGTTTATTATGTACTACGCCTTTTGAGTTCTTCACAAAAAGTGTCAGTACTTAATTAAGGCTACATGCTGTTTATTATTACAATTGAGCCTTACAGGCTTGCTTGTGTTAATTACTTAACCCTTCCGTGAAACTCATCCATTCAGTTATGAAACTTTAAATGAGCAAAGAATGTGATCACATTATTGAAACTCTTTCATTTTGTTACATTTTTCTGAACTGAGATGTGCCTCAGTTCAGTTATATACAGTACAGTATATATATATATATATATATATATATATTACCTGTGTGTATATATCCATCCATATTTTCAGTATCTTACATATTTATACGTAGTGGGATTGCTAGGGGAATTGGTGCCTATCTCCAGCAATCAACGGGCAACAGCGGGGTACGACCTGGACAGATCGCCAGTCCATCGCAGGGCTATGTAAAACAGGAATTTAAAAAACAAAGGTGTCCAATGAAAATTAAATAAGAAAAGGAAACAAACAGGTGAAAAAAACAGATTCTGAAACTTAACAGGAGACCCGAATGTTTAAGTAACCTGCCTTTATTACATGGAGCTAAAGGCAGTGCAGGTGATCTAAAGTTTAAATTATTCTTTGTTGAACAGGTAAGAATAGATATTTGGCTTTTACAAAACATGATCATTACATTTTTGTGCAAAATTATTCTTATATAATGATAATTTACTCTGGGTCTCTCCTGTCTATTTTGAGCTCCTTTGTTTTAGGGCAGGGGTGGGCACTCCTGGTCCTCGAGGGCCGGTGTCCTGCAACTCTTAGATGTCTCCCTGGTCCAACACACCTGAATCCAACAGCTGAATCACCTCCTAAGTGCAGTCAAGTTCTCCAGAGTCCTGCTAACGACCTCATTATTTGACTCAGGTGTGTTGAAGTAGAGATGCATCTAAAAGTTGCAGGACACTGGCCCTCGAGGACCAGGAGTGCCCACCCCTGTTTTAGGGGGTCTTGTCATATTGAATCCATTGCTTCTGGGTGTTCTCTCAATTCAATGTTTACACTCACACATGAAAATGGCTGCAAACAGAGGCTCAACTATAGCTCTTTGAAAAAAAGAAAACGTCCTGCACAACCAACAAGAATGCATACTTTGTCTTAAAACTGCCTCCATCATTCCAGTGCCAAAGAAACCTCAAGTCACATCTTTCAACGATTACCGGCCTGTGGCACTGACTCCCATCATGATGAAGTGCTTTGAAAGGCTGGTAAAAGAACACATCGTCTCCAGACTCCCCTCCACATTCGACCCGTTCCAGTTTGCCTACCGCCGAAACCGCTCCACTGAGGACGCTATCTCCTCCGCCCTACACCTGAGCCTGGCTCACCTGGAGGAGAAGAACACTCATGTGCGGATGTTGTTCCTGGACTTCAGCTCAGCGTTCAACACAATCATCCCACAGCATCTGGCAGGAAAACTGGGACACCTGGGCTTCAGCACCCCCCTGCGCAACTGGCTGCTAGACTTCCTCACCGACAGACCTCAGTCAGTCCGGATCGGACAACACACCTCCGATGTCATCACCCTCAGCACAGGCTCCCCTCAGGGCTGCGTCCTGAGCCCTCTGCTGTTCACTCTGATGACACACGACTGCGCCCCCAGGTTCGCCACCAACCACATCGTGAAGTTCGCGGACGACACAACGGTGGTGGGCCTCATCAGAGACGACAACGACCTGGACTACAGAGAGGAGGTGGAGCAGCTGGTGGACTGGTGCAGAGACAACAGCCTGATCCTGAACGTTGACAAGACGAAGGAGATGATCGTCGACTTCAGGAAGAACCGGCCCAGCCACGCTCCACTGCTCATCAACAGCTCGGCTGTGGAGGTGGTCAGCAGCACCAAATTCCTGGGGGTGCACATCACTAACGACCTCACCTGGACTGTGAACACCACGTCTCTGGCTAAGAGGGCACAGAAGCGCTTGTATTTCCTGCGGAGGATGAGAAGAGCACACCTGCCCCCGCCCATCCTCAAGACGTTCTACAGAAGCACCATAGAGAGCATTCTGACCAGCTGCCTCTCTGTGTGGTGTGGAAGCTGCAGCGCCTCCGACTGGAAGAACGTGAGGAGAGTGGTGCGGACAGCAGAAAGGATCATCGGGGCCCCCCTTCCCTCCATTCAGGACATTTCATCCCAGCGCTGCGTGTCCCGAAGCCGAAACATCATCAGTGACCCCTCACACCCCCACCATGGACTGTTCTCCCTGCTGCCCTCTGGAAAGAGGTTCCGCAGCGTCTGGTGCAGGTCCAACAGGTTCCGAAACAGCTTTTTCCCACTTGCTATCAGACTGCTGAACTCTTAACTGGACTGCACTTAAAATCTGGTCTCCACTTTATACCTTGCACATGTACAGAGCTAAATAACTTATATTTTACTGTCACTTTATATTCTATATTTATATTCATATTTTATACTGTATTTTATTTTATTCTGGAGTAACCTCACAACATTGGAAGCTCAAAACATTGTCCTGAGCCGTATGCAACGAAATTTCGTTCTGTATACACCCTGTGCATGCAAAATGACAATAAAAGTCAGTCTAAGTCTAAAATTCAGCTATCCACCTGTTATGTTGCTGTTATGTTTTTGTTTGTTTTTTCACACTTCTACAAGGATGGTGGTTGCTGTAGTTTATTCCAAAAACTAACTGCATGTAATTATTACCTTTAGCATAAAAAGATGCACAATTAATTGATCCTACTGTGAGTCCCACACGAAGATTTTAGATGTCTGCTATTTTGAAGTTATTATGGGTGTTTGAGTGTTTTTCATCCAGGGAAATACAGTTAAAAAGGACCCAAATCCATCAACACCTCATGCTGGCAAACATGAAAAGTGAAACGAAGCTGAAGGATTAAGAGGTTTGAGAATAATTAGCCACATCAGCATTCTACTTTTGCTTATTTGTATCTCGTGTGCATTACAGCTACCTCGCTCAGTTATACGTTACGTTCACACCCCTCTCTTTGATGGCGCCACATGGCCACCAGAGGAGGTGTAAGTTGACAAATGAGGGAGAAAGACACAGCGTGAGGTCATGGTGAGGTAGCGAGCTACCTCTCGCTGGGTAAATAAATAAGCCATGGTGCTGTCAGCAGTGCCGAATATTCATCACAGTAATAGCCACCTTGGGGTTGGTTAAATGTTCCAAGGAAACATCAAGGTCAGTTGGTGTGCCCTAATAACATAATAAACTTCAAAAAATGCCTGATTTGTGTCTCTGTGCGCTGAAAACTACTTGAAGAAAAGGATCCTTAGAGAGCAGAAAAGTTGGGGAAAAATTAGATCATTTCAATAATTAATATATTTTTTCTCCACTGCTTATCCTTGAACCTTTGGTAAGACTCTTTAAAAAAAATGCAGCTCCATGGAAAGTTTAAATATAAACACGCAAGCAAGGTTTCACAAAAACTATTGATCCTGCTATAAGATAGCTTCACAGCTTTCTAACTGAGATGATCACAAAAAGACTCCCTTAGGACAATCTGACAAAATCTGCTGACAAAATGTCATGTACCAGATACTTTTAATGCCTCTATTGCAGCTTTCACTCAAAGCCTTGAAGAATATGTAACGTCTCTCCCTTGTGCCATGTTACTTTAAATTAAATGGGTTTTGTTGTTGTTTTTTTATTTTATTTTTTACCCTGCCATGCTCATACAGTTTATACAGGAAAGTTACTCACCCGCAACACTATGCATACTAACTGTTTATTTTTCTGTGGATATTTGGTGGTTGCAGCTCTCTGCAGTTTATATTAGGATGACATTGAGTGTATTGCTTGATCTGTCTGTAACCCCCGTCATAAATAATTCAACACAAGAAAGAAATGAAGCAATATTTAAATGACACTTTCTGTTTATAAATTCAGTTGGGGATTTGTTTTATTCTCAAAGGGCTCTGTATTAAGCTTAGAACATTTCAGCACCATTATCACCTATTTCTAATCACTTATATTATTGTTATGTAAGTTATTGCAAAATCTGTTGATGAACATCCTAAACAGATACAAATTAAGTGGAAGAAAACACAGTTAATCTTTCTGGAAAGTAACATTTTCAGTGTTTGTAGTCTTGTGTTTTTCTAAAGTTTATTTAAACTGAAATCTAGTACCATTCATGAAGTAAGTAACCTGCAGGTATGTAAGAAGATGTCATCAATTTAACCCCCTGCACCTCCCACACACACACCCCTACCCCCACACACAATTCATCACATTTTTATCTAGTTGAATTTAAGAGGTCCATTGGGAATCAAAGTAATTGGTGTGGATTCCTTTCCCTATGTTGCCACTGTCTTAAAGCTTACAGAAATGGAAATTCCACTGTGACCTTCTAACCTTGTGCATTATGAAGGTGAGAAACATGGCTACGTTTTCTAAAAGTGTAGTCAGGGGGCCAGATTTTTAGCATTTGTTGAAACCTCTTCATGGATCTGGAATTGATTATCTTCCACACACCCTTTTGGCTTCTTAAAAAAATAAAACTCCCTTTAAATTTAATTTTAAAAAGTAAAAGGCATTTATATATATTTTTTCACACACTATTTAAACCTGAAAAGCTGGAAACACTTGTCTCATGTCTAAGTAAAAAATAAAACAGAATTATTATGAAAGCAATTGTGCTAAAGCTATGATCAAATAAATTGTCAGAAAAATATGAATGTACTTTTATATAGAATTGCTCAGTCCAACCATATATATATATATATATATATATATATATATATATATATATATATATATATATATATATAAATAATTGGAGTATATATATACTCCAATTAAGTTTATGTGTAATAGGATTTTAGGCAAGGGTAGGATTGATTTCATGATATTTGTTTCAGAACAAATGTTCTAAACACAAACATGGAGATACAGGGAAGAAACAGGGTTAATCAGGGGGAACCAGCAAGGAGGAACTGAGAATGAGTTTTATACATACTGGGGAGGTTGATTACTGAACAAGGACCAGATGGCTGATTAGAAACGGGTTGCAGGTGTGAGGGGAGAAAGTGGCACAGGTGGCAAGGGAGAGTACACAGGGGACTAGAAAATAAATATAACACTAAATAATAACTAGACCAAAGATACATATTTAAAGTAGAGTAACAAAGAACAATTAGACATATGACATAAGAAAGAAACATAATAAACAAAAATTACTAAGGAAGGACTGAACTAAACTAAAACAGAAACAAAATTGATCTCATCATAGAAAAGGAACTAAGGAACAGAGAATTTAACAAAACCCCAATTCAAACAACCAAAAATATTTACAGATATTAACTAAAATGTGAGGTTTTTGTAACAAAAAATGGCTAATGCTCAATCATTTAATAACTTTTTCTACCTTATTTGTTGCTTATTATGAACAATTCAATTAACAAATAACCAAATCTGCGAGAAGGAAAAATAAAAAAGTAAAAACCTGAAACAACCTTTATGTCCCTGCAGCTCTGTCAATGTTGTTGTCTTGGCAACCTCTTGGACTATGCTCTGCCTTTTGAACAATTATGGAGAAACATCAAGCCAAAGGTTACAAATGAGCAAATGTCAACTTTATTTACAGTTACTCAGATTCACTATAACTGATGACATGAGAGTAGCTGAATGGTTGAATTAAATCAAAAGCTGGTTCAGCAAAGTATTGGTTTAAGAATGTTCACACCTCGGCAAACCGGTTGTATCAGTTTTTGATTTATTATTATTAATACTCCCACCAAGAGCATTTTTTCAATAAAATAATTCACAAGAGATGTCACATTAAAGCTGGAGAAAGATCTGAATATTTTCCTCTTTTTATATCACAAAGAGCAGCAATTGTGTGGTTTTTAGACATTTATATCCAGTGTAAGCTGAGGATTCACTGCTCTATTAGATGTTTATGAACAAAAACCCTCCTTTTGTACCCAGAATCTAAGTGGTATGTTCTGAAAATTATGGTTTGTCAATGTGTAGAAAAATATTATGTGAGTAAACTGCAGGCATTGATGTAAGCACATTGTACAAAACTACGATTTGGCATTCCAAATAGTTACGATGGACATAACCTATGATGTAAATGCTGCCAATAAAAACAAGTGTTGAGCAATTTCATTTTTTCAGAAAGAAAAAATAAACTGTGAAATATGAATTTCTAGGTCAGTGATTACTGAATTTACAAATATACACCATTGTGCAGGACATTTTAGGAAAATTAGGTGGTATTGCTATTTCAAATCCTACATACCTTTGAGACTGAGAGGATCACATATGATGTGAGATCCATCCATTGTCTTCAGCTTTTCTGAGATCGGGTCACAGAGGCCACCCCACACATCCAGTGACATCTTCCAGCTCATCTTCTTGGGGGATCCAAAAACATTCCCAAGCCAAATGGGACACATAATCTCTTCAACAAGTTCTGGCTCTTTGCCGGAGTCTCCTCTCAGTTAGATATATTTGGAAAATGTCCAAATGGAGCCACCAAATGGCTCAAACTTGTACAAGCGCTCTGGCTCTTTACCCTCCAGAGAGATGACATTCCATGTCCCTAAAGCCAAATTATGATGCTTGGAAAGGCCTCTTCCTTCACTTTCACCCAACTTGTACAGTACCAGATTCCAACACTGCTTTCTGCAGGTGGTGGGGCCACATCGAGTAGACTTCCTGTAGTGGAAGAAACAAGTAGCAGTGTCTCCGTAACAAGGAGACAGGTGGGGAAGACAATACCAGCACACAACAAAGAATAGCATGTAAAGAAAAACAACAAACAAGTTAAGTTCCATTGCTGATTTCTTAATATTGACCAAAAGGCCAAAAAGGACAACATCAAAATAAATACTCAACACAGTCAAATTTACATCTTAACTATGTAAAACAAATTTATTACAATGTCAATTTATACTAATACAGACCATGGGAATAGTGTAAGTGGCTTCCTCTTCAGAAAATAAAGTCATTCTGTGTTGTTCACCAGGCTTGAATAACGCATTTTTGGTTCTTAAGCGTTGGGTCAAGGGGTTGCTAATGAATGCTGTTCTCTGTACTAAGTAGTTTGTTAACATGACCTTTAAATGTTCTCCAGACTTCTCATACTGCCATTTAACTTACTTAAATTTCTCTGTCAAAACGAAATATAAAATAAAACCTAAGCATCTTGGGCTTGGGCAGAATATTAAATGCCAATGAGACAGAAGGCCTCAGCAATTTATGTAGGTGGAACAGAATGATCTGAGCAACCAGGCACACAATATTTCAGTCTAATTTTATAAAGTTATAAGAAAAAAATTTTAAAAGAATAAGTGTGCAGGTAACAATGGTGTGTTGTTTTTATTATTTAAGATACAACACTGCTTTTTGTGCCATATCAAAACAATAATTGAACAAAGGCTACACATCAGGCTTGGAAGCCCATTGTAATGATTTGCAGCCACAGTAAGATGTGATTTTTAGCACAAAAGACGGTTATTCTTGTAATTCATGGCACACGATGTTTCTCTGAAAGGGCATAGCTAATTTGTGCAATATACCATTAAAACCCTGCAACTTGTTTGAATTCTGTTTCATTTATTGCATGTTTGTATCTATCTTTGATGTTGCCTTAGTAAGCTGCCGATGGGTCAAATGAATGAATAAAACATCTTACAGCAAGATTACCAATGTGTTTTATGAAGACTTTCTTTCTTTAGTTACCTAAAAGAAGCAGTTTAGGACCAGCCTTATTTATCACCACTCTCATATTTTTGAAGTTTTTGGTACACAAGCCTTGGGAGAAACACAAAGCAATCCAATTTCTCATTCAGACAGTAACTCCATGCCTGCCCTTTGTGAGAGCTTCTATAAAATTCCCTGAGTGCTCAATTTCTTTGAATGTCTTCGTTTACAGTGAACAGACTGACATCCTCAACCAAATAATTGACTTTGATTACAACCGGAAGGCTTGTCTTTTCACTTATTGCTGTCAAACATGAATGCATGTGACATTTGTTAGAGCAAAATCTACCTGCTTGTAAAACAGTGTGGGATCCAAGTTTTTATTATTTTTAGGTGCCACTAATCAGTTTTCTGTACTTTCACATTCATACACAAAGCTGTTTTGGTTCCACAAACCGAGCGTGAAAATTAGTAGCAGTTCTCAGATGTGGAAAAAAGCTACTTTTTTTCACATCACCTGTTTTGTTAAGCAGGCAACAAAGCAGAAAGCAGAGAAAAATGAGGTTCTCTTGATGCTGGCAGCCCTTTCTTGATGTTTTCCATAGAGTGCAAAAAAAAAAATAAAATTCACTGTATGGTGCAGATGTTAGCCCCTGAGTGCTGTAGCCCAGGTGTGAATAATGATGCAAAACATATTCATGCTTTGTTCATTAAAGCTACTGAGAGCAGAATAAGTTGGTGCATACCATATCTATTTTAAGAATTACTTGTTTTGCAAATGAAAAGCTTGACCTTGGAAATTAGAATTTTTTTGTACTTTTGGATGTGTTACCGCGAAGTGAATACAACTTAGACAAGTTGTGTAGTTGTGGGTAAATTCATGCTGTCCATCATTGTTCAGAGAAAAATGCAGCAACACCTGTTCTGTGTATGCACATATATCGTCCATATGTATATGTACATGGTCAATAAAATTAAAAGAACTCAAAATACGGTAACAGCACTCCACAAATTTAAAGAGTTAGGCTGTGGGTGGCCACACATGATGAGTGAGAAGATGGTTCCACCTCAGTTGTTTGTGTGTGCTCCAGGCAGTTATGTGGATTAACTCAGCTGAGTTAGGAGGTCGATATTCTTGAGTTATAGAGATGACAGGAAGTGAAAACTGCTTCTCCTTACCTGTTGAATTCACCCACATGCATAATTACGAAATGTTTTTTTTTCATGTGAGCACACAGCTGCACTCTTCAGATTTTAGAGGGAAAACTTAGATTATTACCTTGAAACAAACAAAGCAGACGTTGCTTAGTTATCATCTAATTCACTCAGAGGAAGTGCATTTAACATGGAAGGTTGCATGCAAAGTACACCTGCACGCTCAACCCTGAAATTACATTTCTATACAACTTAATTGTTTTCCCAATCCCATTTAAGGTGCAGCATAATCCCTAGCTGGATGGCATTCCTCCTTTTTTCTCTAAATGAATGAAGCTCTATATTTATGATCTGCATCAAAGTTGGCAGGATGTGATTTATGCCAGATGGAAACTGTAAAGTGCTCTCCAGTCTAATTATACTTTGGTTACATTTCGGAACTGCTAAACGTATCTGTGATATTTTATTAGGTAGTAATTTTAATCAGTATGTTTTTTTTGGTTTTTTTTCTTTTCCATCCAACATGTTGGATCACCACTTTATGGGCCACTTACTTTTGGTTACTCTAGTGAGTTGACCCTTCTGTCTCAGCCCCTTGCTCTGCTATCTTTCATCAGTTTGAGTCTATGGCTCTCTTTTTCCAAGGTTGCTGTGGATGATGTTAAACCATCATATGTCATCTTCTATTAAATTTTACAAGTTTGTAGAATACACTGAGAGGGTTCTCATATTTAGCAAATTTCTTCATTTGTCATTCTCTAGAATGCCCTTTGTTCTAGACAATTTCTTGCACTCTTTGCTCCATTATTCTCTCTGTACATGATGGCAAAATAAACAGATTCTTTCTTTTATGTTTTATTGGCCTTTAATAAGAGTGATTGGAGAGCAAAGTGGGTAATGAGAAAGGGGGAAGACCAGGATTTGAACCCGTGACAGCAGTGTTGAGGAGGACCAAGGCCTCCATTACATAGGCTGTGCTTTACCTCTGCACCACCGCAGCACCCAACAGATTCTATTTCAGCCTAGTAGCCATGGACTAAGAGATATGGGCATCTGTACTTTGATATATTTGGATAAACAAAAAGCAATAGATTACTAATTAAGTGTTAAATGTAATCAATCCCATACTCTTCTGTCAGAATGCTATGTATTGTTTTTATCCTAGTTCAAACTGCAATGATTAAACCAGGCTGGTGAACAAACCTGCACACATTAAGTCTAGAAAACAGCTTTGTCTCTTGATCACAGCTTTCCCCTCACGCAGAGTATGTCATGCTGGGTAACATCCTCTCATTAAAGCTGCAAGTAAGTAACTTTTATTAAAATGTTAAAACATGTTTTCCACATATTTTGTTTAAACTGTCACCAGCCCTGACAGGATAAAATGAGACAGATAATATGTCAAAAATAATCAAGCTCCTTCGGCTCCTCCCAGTGGTCCTACTGCCATCTGCAGAAATACACCAGACAGACGACCAATGGGAGGCAGGAGGAATGTCTCAGTAGTGTCAATTATGCTCATGTATGCGCTGTTCCCACCCTTCCCCCTGCTCTCTTCGGTGGTATTGCTCCTCCCCAAGGTGGTGCCTACGATGACAGCTCAAGCCACTAAGCATGGCTACCGATGATGAGAGATTAACAGTCTTCCTGTAATGTTAGGTTGTTTCTCTTCCATTATCACAGGTGCAGTAATCCGGCAATCTTGAGCAGCATATACATACTACTTGAACCATCAATCCACTTACCCTTGGAGAGTTGCTATTAGTACCACTGGTACCAATCTCCAGTGGTCAAAGGCAGGGTACATCCTGGGCAGGTCACCAGTCGATCACTGGGCAACATAGAGACACACAGGGCAAACAACCATCCATACTCTGACACCTAAGAACTTTCAGAGGCTAATTAACCCAAGAGTCATGTTTTTGGACAGAGGAATAAGCTAACATACCCCCAAGAGAATCCATGCATGTAAAAGGAGAGCATCCAAACTCCATACAGAAAGACCCCATGCCAGAAATTAAACCCAGGATGCTGCAATGCAAAAGTGCAACCAGCCGCACCATCGTGCAGCCCCTCAACGTAAGCTTAAACTTACTGCAAAATTATCTTAAAGTATACATTTCAAAAATGTTTTTACAAGCGCTTCATTTGTGATTTTGATTAAAAAGCGATGACTTCTTAAGTTTATCCTGCTTTAAAATAAAAAAAAAGACATGTCACACTGCAGCAGGCATCAGACACACACTCACACACACAGAGAGAGAAACATATGAGAAAATAATTCCATTAAATTTGCGACTGTGAAGAGTAATTACTTGACTTGGAGTGAGATGTTTGAATTTTTCACACATGACCAAACAAAAGAAATACAGAGAAACAATAAACAAACTAATTAATGACCACAGTTGTTATTGACTGTTCAATTGAGCAATAATATTAGCTCAATTTGTATTTTGTTCAAGCAGGTTTCATTAAGCAGCCTCAATCAGCTTGTCATAAACGGTCAGCATGTAAAACGTGGGCTGTGCTGATTTGGATTATTTTCTTTTTTTCTGAGCTAGAAAGCAGTTAAAGCACGAACAATTAAAGAGGTGGCAGAGAGTTGGAGAGAACAAAAGTATCATTCAGCTGTTGCAGGATTCTTATCAAGTTATCCAGATGGCTCTGGCATCTACTACTGCAGATCTCTGAACATTTGTAGGGAAAACCCAAGGTCCAGATCTCAACTGCAAATCAAACAAAAAGCAAAATGAGTTGTTACATCTCATATTGAACATCATTGACAACTCATAGGTGGCCACAATCACATCTAACAAGGTAATGATGTCTCAGCGAGGAAGTTCAGAGACTGCACTCAGCAATCTAAACTCAGTAACACAGACTGATGCTCCTGTTTGAGCTCCAACTTTCGTGATACACAAAAGGCAGTATGAGGCAAGACTATTCTCATTTTGTTTTCATGATTGTGCAACAGGATACATTCAAAACAAAATAATTTCTCTGTATAGATGGAGAGGTCTCTTGAAGGGAGATTACCTCCTCTCATGAGTCCTTCAAGTGTGCTCACACACCAAGCTGGAAACTTCAGGAGCATGGATGAACTCATGGGGATATAGTCTGGTGCACATTACTTTTGAGCTCCACGTAAAACCCTTTTACTGGGAAGCTAGTTCTGACAGCAAGAGAGATTACTATGAATGGTTGTTCAGTGTACCAACCGAATGAAAAAAACAAAAAACATGCCACACACACTCTCGTCTCCTCTGTCATCCATTATGTGGCACGGTTGATGTCAATAAAAAATGTATGTGTAAGAGTCTAAATTTGTAAACTTAAATCAATAAATGTGCATAGATTTGAGATTTGTATTAGTTTCTCGTTTTTCCAACTCATACATGCATGTGAAATCAGAGGCCTTATGGGTGAGAATACAAGTTTAGAAGTTACAAATACAAGTCACAAAGTTGCAACTTTGCAACATGCACAAAAGACAAATTTATGAATAAAAATCTTCGAGCTTGAAGCTCAAAAATTACAAACATTATGCATGGATCACTTGGAAGATCCATCCAACGTCACACTGAGCGTTGAAAGACGACAGAGGTGCCCAAATGGGGGTGTGTCCTTCGAAGGGCACGGCCTTCCCAGTCAACGTAGGCTGGGTTGTTTATCATATTCATATTTAGCAAAAACCGGAAGTGAGCGGCTGTGAATTTGGATGGTCTCGCATTCTTGTCACCTAGCAACCATGTTTACTGCTGTAGCTGCTATGTTTTATGTCTCAGGTGGAGAGATAATCATATCTAGGTTAAGATATCATTATTCAATCTACAAGCTTTCAGAAATTAAATATCATCAATTTGTGGATAATTTCAGCCTGGTGAGCTACTAGAGTATACCAACCATAGTAAATTTTAAAATGTAGAATACAGTGGAACATTTTCCAGTATTGATTTGCAAATTATTTTGTGTACTGGCTATAATCACAGCATATATTACTTATGTTTATATATATTTTAAACTACCAGTGCATCAGTAAAAACAAAATAATAAAATAAAACATTTTTTTTATTTTTCATAACGGCATGCAACCTTGTATACAATCTCTAGTTTAGTGATTTTTACATTGTGACCCCCGAGATTGAGCTTGAAGAAGATGAAGCAGAGGCTGAGGAGATGGCTGGTTTGGAGATGGGCAGATGTGGTCCAATCAGCATACCCTGTTAATGGACAATGCCGTGTACAGAATGGTAAATCACTGAAGCATTGCTGCTCAATGTTATGAGGCCCAAATCTTGTTTTGCATTTTATAACTCTCTTTTGATAAAAAATTTCAAGGAAATGTATTCAGTTTTAAGAAAATTTTTTACTTGCTGTGTTTATTAAACCTAAAACCTATTTCTCATACAAACAAAATTGTTTTGGAGAAAAGTTGAACCTTAGAGGGTGCTTATTACTCCCACACTGATGTATGACAGCGAGGTTAGAGTTACAAGAACTCTGCTGACAAGGTTTAATCTATACAGCTTATTAATATTCATCAAAAACACTGTTATGTTTTTTTTAGCTCTGAATATTTTTGCTCTTCACTGATGAAAACATTTGAAATACAAACACAAATGTTACAAAACCATTGCACGTAAAATAAATCAAGAACTGACAGCAGGGGTTAAGAACAAGTCAAGCATTATAGCATTTCTATCTTCAGAATTTGCAAAGATTATACCCTAATGTCTCAATAATAACCACCACAGTTTCAGAATCAATTATCCATACTGATGACAATCGCACCCTTTCCAGTTTCTATCGCATCGCCGAAAAGGATGTGGTGTAAAAAACAGTAGGATCTCTGTGTTGTGTGGCACATAGGATGGGAGATGAGGGAGGGGGTTAATTTAGGCAGTTAAGTTGATTCACTTTTGAAAGATGACTCTAGGCCCCTCAAGAGGAAAGCAGCCGGGCTTTATAAGTGATATCTGCTCCATGGTTAATTCAGCGCGATTTTCCAACCACAAGGTCACTCATTGTCAGTATCAGACAGAGGCCCATTCAGAAGAATGAGATGAGCTCAGAGAGCTTTCTCATTCTGAGGCCGCAGCTCTCGACTCATAATTATCTGGATGGAGCAGGCCGGTGTGACATTGTCAAGGAATACAAAGCTGTAATCTCTGCCTGGTTCTTGTGTAATGAATTAACGCCAGTGGCGGTGAAACACCAATGCATCACAGGGATAGATAGATTTTATTTTACAGAGTTATCAGCAGTTTTATCATGGGAATGGCTCCGGATACATTGACTATTTAGAGTGGTGTGACCTTTTCACCAGTAAGTTCTATGCATCTGGGGAACCAGTCAACCTTTCTTTCAAACCCAAAGAAGAAACGTCAAACTCTGTCATACATGTTAAAAGAAGAGTGCTACGCAGTCAGAATAATAACCAAGTTGGCAGCAGAGGATACACATTTTATTTATTTCAAGCACTAAGCATTAAAGTAAATCAGAGCATTTTTATTTAAGCATGTACCGGCTATAACGTGTCATTAAGACAAAAATAAGCATGATCAATTTTGGTCTTGTTTCTGAACAAAGAAGGTTTTTAAAGCCAGCAGAGCTCAGTTTTAAACCAACACCCTCCATAAGTGCTAACCTCCCCAGTGGCAATGGCAATCAGTCTTTTGAATAATTTGGTCTGAACTGAGAGGTGTCATCATCAGTTAAATGAATTACCTCTTAAAAAGACATTCTTGTTCCCCAAATGATATCTCAAAATAATTGTAATGATCCCCAGGCTTGTCACTGATCCTGGCTTTATGAGATGTACTTTGAAATGTAGGATTTGTGTCATGGAGGTTTCATTGTCATTGAAAGTTGGAATAGAGTTTCTATTGAAGCTGATTACAAAACACAGCTTGTACATTTTTAAATTTTTGTCAAATTGCAAAGATAATGATTGCCCTCCCATTCCTCAGGAAACTAGACTTTTCACTTCTGAAAAATGTATTCCCCTAAAAAAATCAATTTTAATTGCATGGTTGATCTGCACTTCAGATATGCTCCTTCAGAAAATCCCCCGAACTAAATGAGAAGCTACGTACTCTAACAAAGACCTTGTACACAAAAACACAATTTAAAACTTTCATGATTTGGTTCACAAAGTGCATAACTCAAACTATCTTAAAAACCAAGAGAGCTTTTTGCACAGTGTGCTCGCTTATTAGAGATGAACATTGGTAAGAAATCTGAGCAGGGACATGTGATCATAAAAGCAACAAGAAAGAGCTTCCTCTTTCTTTAGCAGCTGTGGAGTTTCAGAATGGTCTCCAAAACACTTACCGACTTTTACAGAAACCCCATCGAGAGCATTCTGTCTGGCTGTATCACAGATTGGGAAGGGAGATGTAATGCTCTCGACTACAAAGCTCAGAGAGTGGTCAAGTCAGTCCTGCGCATTATCAGGTCTGAGCTCTCAGCCATCCAGGACCCCCACAGGCAGCACTGTTGGGGGAAGACATAAGGGGATATCCTCTCTGATTTTAGCCATTACAGTCACACTTTTTTTTTTTTACCAATCTTGCTATCCTGCAGGCAGTACATCCCCACTTGTAGTTTAAGGTACAATTTTCTATTTTTATTTTCAATGTTCAAGTGAATCTTTCTCTGTGAATTTCAGATTTTTCTTAATCGTGGTTCGTCACACCTATTTTTCTGATCATGAAAATGAACCCTTTGGAAATCAAAGCTTAAGATGAATATTTTTTTCTGGTCTCTTAAGGAAATATCCTGGGTTTAAATCCCAACTAAGAGTTTTTGTGCTCTACCTGTGTATGCATGGGATCTCTCCAGATCTGGGAATTTTTTCCCTCTGATTGATTGAACTATTCAACTTAATCATATACAAAGAGAAACTTTTTGTGAATTTTATGCTTGACTTTCGTACCAACATTCTTACATGTAAGCAAATTACCTCTTGCAGAGCAGATATGGATTAAAACATGTGATAATATGAAGATTTATATTGAGATTCGGGTGAGTGAAAGCTTTTATCTTCCACAGATTGTGAAGAGGACCTGACTAAATATACTCTGATTTCCAATAATTTTGCTGCTCTCTCAATTTCATTGCTTTGGACACAGACTGAAATGAAGTTGCTGAAAATTTATTAATTGTGCATTTGACTTTTTAAGTGTCAATTTACTGTTCTTGGATGACAATAGATTCGTGGAAAGCTAAAGATGAATTATAAATGATCATCAAACAATTTTTTTCTCAAAAATAAAATTGTGCCTGATGTTTTCCTATTATAGATGTTAATCCTTTTCAAAAGTCAAGGTTCCTTTACTGGTAGCAGCTGAAGCACAATGCCATGTATAATAATTTTTTTCTCTGTGGGCTTTTCATAAAATGAATAGAACAAAATTGCAAGGTGTTTCTTCCACATTTATCTTGATTCTTCTTTTGTTGGTAGCAAATGAAAAATAATCCACCGTTTGCAGTAAATATCTCTTTTTTCTTTGATTAGGTAAACAATGTGGGTTTAATGTAACATTTACTATCTTACCAGAATTTGCAAACACTTCCAGAAATACGGCAGATATTATATTTGTCGAAAGGAGGCAGTTTAATGAAATCTATATGCTCAGACAAATAAAATATTCAGATTTTAAATGAAAGGGTTTAATGACTGAAGCACTGCATCCGAGCTATCTTCCCAAAATATCTTACTGTCTTAGAAAGATACATGGAATAAAATTAAATAGATTTAAGACATTTTTGTCATGAAAAGAGTTAGGTTGAATGGTTCAAAATAAAAGGCAGTGATTAGGAAATCCCACAAGACTGATAGACTGTCTCATTTAAAGCTGACATGAGATTTACTGTTCCATCCTCTCTATTTAAGAGTCTCCTATCTTCATGCCGAGATCTAAAGAGCTCTAAATCCTACCCAAAAAACAGTCTTGGAATCTGGAGGGAAATTTCAGTGGATCTCTAAATCATGTGGAATATATAATTCTGCTTCAATCAAAATCATCCTCATGTCACATAATGCAAACATCTGGTCCTTTCTTGCTGGGTTCGACACATCTGGACAGCAGCAGATTGAGCCTTATGTAAAAAGATGTCTTTGAGAATACCACAGTTTAATTTTAGCTTCTGAGGGCATCTCTCATAGCTGTTTGTTTTACTTTTTGTTTTTAAATCAGAATGAATTTTTAATAAATTTAACTTGTTGAGGAAAAGCCTTTGCTCTCAAAAGAAAAAAAACACTTGGAGAAAAACAGTTGTTTTCCAATAGGTATGTGGTCACTGTGAGCTGAACAGAACTTTCTATTACTTATAGAGTGTAATATTAATGATGTAATGTCTTTAATTGTTAAAGCAGTTCTCGACTTACAAAGCATTTTAGAAATTTTGTGCTCTGTTACATTTGGTAGTGAATGTAACAGAGCATTTCAAAAAAGGAAAACCGTACTGAAAGTGTTGGTAATGTGGCTCAACTAACCCCTAAAATTAACTGTATAAATAGATTATTTAGGATGCTATCTAAATAAGGATTTGAACAAAATTTCTGTGTGACATTTTTGTATAAATTTTAGTTCTGCAATATTTTTGCCTAAACCGAATCAGTGCTGGCATGGCAGTACGGTGTCTAAACAGCTGAATACTCCAACAACACAGGAAAAAAAGACAAAGAAAAATAGATATGTCACTAGTTGATATATATATATATATATATATATATATAATCTTTAGAGGAGTCTGGAAACTTACTAAATAAAGCAACAAAGTTTATCAGTTAGCAGCAAAAGGGCTTAAGTGCTGCTTACGCCCTCCATGCATCCTCACACTAGGCCTTGCCTCTCAGTGTCTCTTGGCTCTGCCCTCTTTACTGGAATTTTTCAAAAATTTGTCAGTGCGAGGCTTTGCTCTCACGGGTGGATTAGTTACAATTTAACTGTTTTTTAAGATAATAATCTGTGACTCAATAATTCCTTCCTGAGGGAACAAAAGTCACCTCCCAAAAATCTTGTAGTTACAATTCTTTTTTTGCAAATATGTTGCTTTAAAATTATGTTTAGGCAAAACCCAAACACAGTTTTCCTATCAGTGGCCTTACATTTGTTTTGCTGGCTTTGTAACTAAAGTAATCTTCTGAGCAGGCATAACTTTAGTCCCTCCTGCAGCTCTCATCTGAAACCACCTTCCTGATGTATAATTCATATGGGAAGATGTTCAAGGGACACATCCCTGGTAATTAAGTTGTGTAAATGACAAGGTCATTAACAGAATTTATATGGTAATGTCGTGCCCCGAAAGGAGACGGGCAGCGGGACCTGTCGTGTAGTGGATGCTGACCTCAGCAGCCTGCCCAACAGGGGCTGATGAGACTTTCAGTGTTGCATTAGTAAGGAAAATGTTAAACAGCAGTATTTACATAGACACCATCTCCTTTTGAGTTCAGAAAGTGACCCCTCATTTACTTGTTTCAACAATCTTTTTACTAGCTATTTTGCCATGTAGGTTTCAATATGAATTATCTACAAGAAGGTTAATATTTACAGTTTCCCCATTTTCATTTGCTCCATTTTAACTTTAAACACATCTCCTTCTGCTGGACAAATAAGTGTGTAAGTCGGAGTCAAGCTACAGGTTTAATGGGTTTTCTTTTTTGATCAGAAAGGGACAAGGGCAACCTAAAATTAACTTTCTAAGAGAAAAAGGCAGCCCATTCGTTGTATAGCACAGGATGAGTCAGTGCTTCTGGATATTGATGATTACACTCTTAATTCACAGGTCTTGTTCCCCCATTCTTTTCTTTCTCCTTGGCACTGATGGCCTTACGTTGACAAATCTAAAGCAACAGTGGGGTGACAGAAGAGCAGATACTGCAGTTAAGTGGATGTAAGTCAAACTGCCAATGAAGGGTGTTCCTTAATTGCGGCTCTTGTGAGACAAATCAACATAAATGGCCTTGGAAATGTGGCCTTGAAAGCCAAAGTGGCATCATTGAATCACACCTCTAAACACACAATTAACAAATGAAGGAAGGCTGTGTAAGACCCAACGTGAAGCAAAAACAGAGCACAGAGAACTGGATGCTACTCACATTCTGTGCTTTAATTCACCCAGCTAATCCCTTCCCAGTAGGCAGGTTTTTTGTACTGTGTCCTATTTTTATGTCAGTATGTGTGATGCATAGATTTACAAAAGTAACATAAAATTGTTATTAGTCAAGGCTCTTAAATAAGCTACATAAGGTAACAATAGAAATTAGGCCATTACCAATACTACTAGTTAAAGTATTTTTTTAACTTTGAATTGAACCTGGATTACTGTGTGATCACCTGTGCAGCTTTCTGGCTTCCTGAATATCTAAGGGAACATGAGAAAATGAAATTACAACAGTCTATCTACAATTTATATACTTTATGTTTACTACTTTCATTTTGATTTTACTTATTAAAAAGTATCCATTTGCACCAGATATTTTGGCTATTATTTCAGACTTTTGTCGTTTTTGATTTTTTTTTTCCGTTTCCATATTTATTTTATGAGTTAGGTTTGTCAAATTGCATCATTCTTCGTGAATGGATGAAAACATATGATGTCCGCAGCTCTACAGTAAAATACATTTTTAAAAGACAGACTTCACATTTGAAATAGCATGTCTTAATGGAACCAGACACTCTAAAATAAGAAAATTCATACTCCTTTTTCCTTAAAGCTGCTTTATTACGCTGTATGGCCCATAATAGTACAGAACTATCTTTGTATTCATTCCTTCACGAGAGACTGACAGGTTTGACTTACGATTCCAGAGATACTGGAAATGGTTCCCCAATTCAACTAAAGAAACTTCAACTTTATTAATAAACTAATTAATATTAAATTATTAATCATAATTATTCCTTATTATATAGGCAAAGCAGTGATGTAAATTCTGATTCCCAACAGATGACTAGTTTCATGTTCATATGCAGACGTGCAAGAAAGAAACATCTTCACTACTTTTTCCCCCAATATCGTGGGTTCTGAAGGAGGCCATGCACAGCAGAAATCCAGGACCAGCTACTTATTTTTGGTGACATAAAGCTGCAGTTTGACCTTCCACATGCCACAGAGGTCTTCACTAAACTCTGCTGTTCACCCTTGCCTGATATATCCCTCAACGACGGGGTCGTGGCAGAATTCCTGCACGGGACATACGTACGTTTGAGTTGTTCTACAAGTCAGTGGTGAGGAGGGTGAGAGCACAGTTCCTTTCGGCTTCTCTGTGTTGCTGGTCACTGCCGTTGCACTGTTGGGAGATAAAATTCAACACCCACACTTTTTGAACAATGCCTTACTGCCACTGCCCAGAGTCTCTGGACCCACTGTTTCTGCCCTGAGGCTACCTGCTTCCTCTCCCCAACCACCTCCTGTCTGTCTTTGTAACACAGAGGCATTTAGAGTAAAAGCCATATCTAATATAAATGATATTACCCTCCCTGACTGTTTTAAAAGCCCCTATTCCGGAGGACCCACATTCCTTAAACTTTTGAAAAGCTTGCTAGGCCACTGCCACTGGTCACAATCATGAATTTATGTACAGTATATATTTCCAGTGTCTTTAACTACACAACTGTTTTTCTGTTCTATTTTCTCTGTAATTGCTTGATTTAGGTTTCTCTCTCTTTAATGGTTTTATTTTTATTTATTTGTTTAACCCCAGTGCCAAATGTATTAGTCTTTATGAAAAGTGAAGAAACTATTGATTGATTGATTGAGTTTAGGAGATTAAGTTACATTATGTAAAAACAAATAAAATCAAACCCTGTAAAAGGAAGCTTTTGTTTTTCTAATCTCATTTATAGCACACATCTTATTTCCAGAAGGAATGCACTGAGATGCAGTTCAGACTTTTCAGAAGATATTAGATTTCACTGACTCTTAAGTACATAAAAAAGACATACGGTTCTGTAGAACGGTATTTGTTCATACCTCTTTAATCATCTTTTTCCAGAAAGATCTAATTACTAGTATTACTGTTGTCAGATCTGACTCTATAAAGCCTCTGTAATCCCACCTTCTGAAAATCTACCACAGAATGTGAGGTGGATAAACAGCAGTAAAAAAAAGCAACTACGTAGGACGAGAAAGGAAAAGAACCTAAGCTGCATTTCCACCATCATTACTAAACGCCTACCCTAAATCCTTTTCACCCATTACCCATTCTCATCTCGTACTCTCCTTTGGAAAGTCTGTAAACAAGCAAACTGTCCAAAAGTTTGCTCTCTACACTCCGAAACTTAAACTTGCTATCTGAGTGAAAGACATGGAATTATCAAATGCAGTTTTTGATAATTTGATAATACTGCGTATTTGAAATACACACTATTTTTAACACAGCTTAGCCAACTGTGCTATTGCACAGCTGTTGCAGTTCTCATGGGTTATGCGGTGAATCAGAAGAGCCGACTCTCATCTTTTTCTTTTCGCTGTTCAGTTCTCACTCACTGGCTCCACGCTGCTCACAGCAGAACTTTGTTTTGATTGGCAGCATGGCGGCTTGTCTCTTTCTGAGAGATTGTTCTCAAAAACAGGGCAAATACTAACTAGGAGGTGAGACCGCCTCAGCCCATCAAAGCTGAAGCTTTCGATTGTTTTGAATGCCAACCCACACTGAAGATGCAGTGTGGTTAGTGATTTTGATTCTGTTTCTGTTAAGGTTCTGTTCAATTAATTTGAACAGGGTGGGTTTTTTATTTGTTTTTTTGTTAAATAACAAAAAATATTTATATATTTTTTGTTAAAAATATCTTAATATATCTTTGATCAAAAATATTAATCAAAAGAATAAAATTAGTCAAATATAAGGCTTGTCATAAAAAACACTAAATGCTAAAGGATTTATTAACCTACAAAAATAATCATATTTGCCAAGTATGAATGTTACGCTAATTTATGAGTCTAGATAGCTATAATAAACTAAGAGCCTTCGTGCTGAAAAAAGTAAAACTTCCCATCACTGGGTAGTGAAATTAATAACTGAATGACATGAATATTTTTTATTTAAATCAATGTCAGTATGCTTGGTTTTCATTGATAGTGCAGGTATAATTGTTTCAACAAAGATTACGATTAAACTATTTCTCATTGCCAAAATACTAGCTGAAGTGGTTAGCTGTATTTAGGCTCACTTTTTGTCATCTGTTTCAGTCCTAAGTGACTTTAACATTTCCTGTCATTAAACCAAAATGATTTGTCTATGAATACATGTTGTATCTTAAAGTTGTACTATCTAACTATTTGTTGAAACTATTACTATGTTGTTACAGCATGGTATGAGGCAGATAATCTGTGTACTAGACACAAGCAATCAGAGCCATGGAAAGGATCTGGCACTGTCAATTAAGCTTGTGTACACGCTGCTCATAGCCTTCTCCTCCTTAGATCCCCTCCTGGTCTCTGCCTACAGCTTCTCCCTGTTAGCAGACCAGCTAGTTAGCATGATTACCGAAGACGGTGGCCATACTAACAGTTTTCCTGTAATGGCAAGTTGTTTTTTCCGCCATTAGCACACGTTGATTGAAAACGCTAAGATCTTCCCCCTGGCTCTGATTGGGGCCAGAGGGCCGCAATTTCTGACTGGGAGCTTTGCATTTCTACAAACTGCATTTTCACAATCAAAAGTATCTCAAAAATTCTAGTTACCCTGTAATCAGCACAGGTTCAAAGTGACCTAGTCATTATAAGATGGGCTTTAACTGCACACTAAAACACTGAAGGAATTTTTGCATCAGTAAGCCAGAAATCAATACAGTGTTTTCAGCCAGAGCCAGCACGGATGGCTAGCTATTAATTTGTATGAGTAAAAGGCTTTTCAGTGTCACTGCCACATCAATTATGACATGGATATTTCTGACTATTACCAGCCAATAGTTGTGTGTTGCATCAAATTAATGTGTTGAAAGTGCATTTTTATACCGTGACAGTTTTAGACTCGTCCTTGTTGTATGAAGCAATCATGACTGAACGGATTCAATCCAGTAATTAGACTTTTTCGCATCCAAATTCATTTTGTATTGCATTCAGTCCAAATGTTTTTTCAAAAAGTTTTTTGAATTAAATTTTTTCACTTTCATGTTTCGCATGAATGTCTTCCAAACTATTTGTAGTAGCATGTGTTATTGAAGAGCAAAATATGTAAACAACCTAATTCATCTGACAACAACTTGGTTTTCTCAAGTAAACAGACTGATCTGTAATAATTAGGGTTAAACAGGCATTTTTAAGGACTCTCTTGTGACAAAGAAATGTCTTACTACATAATGACCTCTGAAATGAAAACTTAACCAACACTGAGACCAAATTTCATCTGCAGGGTTGGCACATTTGCATACAGCAAACCATCTCCCAGCTCTGCAACTAAATGGTCAAACCTGTATTAGCCTTCCTGACACACAAATCCTATTTCACAGAAGAAAAGCTGATGAGGGAATTAGCCACAGGTCTGCAGAGCAGGGCTACACAGGGCCCAAACTGCATAACACAGATGATAATTAGAGTATCCTTTCACACTTTTTAATTTGCTCCTTTGTCTTGTGCAAAGTGTTCTGTGATGAGATCTGGGGCTAGTTATGAGGTCATTCTGGTGAACATTTGTACTCACCAAAAGCTGGCAAAAAAAATCATACACTGAGACTTGGTGACCTCAGAGCCAAAGAGCATGAAAGGATCTTTGAAGACAAATAAGGAAAATTAAATGAGTTACAACAACATTTAGTTTCCCTCAGGGATTATTAAAATATTTCTGATTTGAATTGGATGATCTAAACCTTTTTGAAAAATGTGCACAAAATTCTGGGCTACTTATCTCACTTACATATCTGGCAAGTGACTATGGTGTGTGATTGTATTAATAGGGTTTTTCAAACAAATAAAAAAAACTGAGGTCTATATGTGTCTAAATGATAAGAAATCCAAACATTTTCCAATTGGCAGCTGCATTGTTGAAATTGTGGTCACATCTAAAAAGTTACACCACTGGGCTAGAAACACACTGTCATGCCCCTCCATTTTTATTTCCAAACATCATTATTTACACAGCCATGTAAGGCCTCTGTCAGAAAAATGGAGGCGTATGTCAAGTGAAGTGTTTGAACAAAGAGTCAGCTCTATTGTTTTATTTATGAGGCCAGTTTTGTGTTGCGCATCAGGAAATATAACAGGAACAACACTGTTAAAGCTTCAGCATCTAAAATGATGGGAGTTTTCTGCATCATTGTTGCATCATATTACCCAGTATTTGGTTGTTTGTTGCTGCACCTTTAACAATTTACAAGTCATGAAGAACAAAGAGTTTCAACACAAACAAATTGTACATGTACGTGCTAGATGTATTTGTCTGTTTTACTAAATAGGCCAGGAAGACGGAATAATAACACTGTTTTATTGTCATTGGGATCACATGCAAAATGATTGTAGGAGACAAGCCAAGATATTCTTTTATAGCTAATTTAGGATTTTTTGAAGAGAAGATGCATAGTATGGTAATCTAAAACATGTTTTCTTTATTTTTGTCTTTCAGCAGAGTCTTTTATTACTCACAGCCATGCCTGCAGGCCCGAAGCCATGGAACTGTCAATTTAAGGGAACAGATAAGATGATTTTCCTGTCACAGTTAATGAAACAAAAATATTTAAACAAGATTATAAATCTAGACAGCATCTGATTTTGATTGATTAATCAAACAAAGACAAAACACGTATAAAGAGATCAACAAAGCCTGCTACATTTAAAACTGACAGCACAACTCTGCATGAGACATTCAGTCCCCTAGTGGACATGTGGAGTCACTTTCTCCTCCTTTTTAAGACATGTCAACTTTGGACATGCTCAGCACGGTACAAATGCATAATCTATTACTCCCCAGGCAAACTTACATCTATGTGTTGCCGATCTGGGAAAACTGACATTTCACTTTGCAGTAGAATTTGTCATGTCTTCTGTACTTGATGTGTATTTATGGCAAATTCTGAGCTTCAGATAAATCAGCTGTGAAGAGAGTAAGAGGCTGCGAAGGGCTGACATTGCATGTGATCAGACAAAAGATGCATGGACTTTTGAGTTTCACCCAAATTTCAGCAAAGAGCTGACGCTTATGTTCACACCAAACAACAAAGCATAAAATGTCAAAATTCACAGGAAGCAAAACATTTTAGTTTTATTTTAGTTTCTGAAGAAGTATGTTTTCAAACATCTGAAAGACTTCTGGTTTTATTTCATGTGAAGAAAGATATTTTCTTCACAACTAATTCATGCTTCAAAAACCAGAACAGAAAACTTGTGGTGAAGATTTTAGCAGCACAGCTGGATAGCTGTTATAAGCTGCATTCCACCAAGGAGACTGTCAGCTCTAATCTAGCCAGCATTCACCAAACTACTTATCAAAGCATCTCGGTTCTTGGCGTGATTTATTTTTTCTGCTATCATTTGCTCATCAAATGTGATTTTGCAGCACTATTTTGCACCTCAAAAATTATTAAATACTGGTGGAAATGTTGGAAACTGCTAATAGATTCATGATTTGTGGAATCATGAATAAAAAGCAGTTAAGAGGAGTACACCATTTCCTTGGTTTTCATAAAAAAATGTTGCTGGAACAATGGCAATATTCTCCTGCTGTCTCCTTGGCATATGATGACTAACATTTTGAAATATTTCAGCTTTACATATTAGAATAAGAAATAATTTTCCAACATAAATTTCTGATATTTTTAGCTTCACAAACGTAAGCATGCTGTCAAACTTTCATATTGATGGTCATTTGACATACAAAAGCAGTAGACTTTTTATCACCTTTATCCAAAAGGTCAGGAAATTCACATCTACCCAGAAAGGAGGATAAATCTCAAAAAAGACACAAAACTATTTATTTCAAAGCAAGATTCAAAAAGTTATTTTTTCTAGGGTTGTAAATATATCATGAATGATCCAGTTGCAGCTCTTAGCTCAAAACATTGTCAGTACATCTCAAAATAGCCCTGCATGGAAGATAGACTGAGCATTCTCCGAAGCTACAAATCTTTCGTAGAAAAATGAACAAAAATCTTTCAAACAACAGAAAGGCTGTATTTGAAACAGCATGTTTATCCACAGTGTGATAATTGTCTGAGTGGTGGAACTGAGCACTAACGACGAATAGAAAATGTTCAAATCAATTTGTTGCTTTTCAAAACATTACTTTTGAAAATGAGTCATTCCATATTATTTGCAAAGATTTTGCAAACCCATTTTACTCTGACCACCATCTGTAGCCTTGACATAGTGATAATTGTAGCCATTCTTTTATTAAACAAAATGTATGAGTATTTTTAAACAAAAAAAAAATAATGTATTAATATTTTTAATAGACTAGGTTTGAGATGATTTGAATACAGTATGTGTTAGATGAATGTCAAGGTTAATTCAGCAATTAATTCATAGTTTTAAACATGTCAAACAAATAAATAGCTTAAGATAAAATGTGTGATTCAAGCCAACTGAGATGTATTTGATTTGGGACGGTGACCACCTGGTAGATACATTACAGAGAAATAGAAATGATACTACTGCTCGGTTCGGCTCATTTGGAGCTTGAAACCTAACAAAGTCACAAAAACATGTTTGGAAATCAAAGATAACACAATTCAATTTAATTAATTTCATAGTCATTGATCTGCTACTAAGTTGCTGTGTAGGTTAGCCAACCTGCCCTGTTTGTAATAGTTGGACATATTGGAGATACAGAAAAGTTTACACCAGTAGCTACTTTGTTGTGGCCATTTCCAGACCTATGAAGGTCAGCAAAGTTAAATGTCTTTCTTATAATCTGTTGCTTGCTAAATGTGTCACAACAGGTTTATACCCCAAGGAAACATCAGTTCATGTCTAATTATGAGATGGCATTAAGTGTAGAACAATTGAATTGGGAAAAGAAGTAATTGTTTTAAATGTGTTTTAATTGAAGGTGGCCTCAAATAAAATATTAACTATAAAATGTTTGTGTCATTCTTGTTTTGTAGGAAGGGGCATTGGAGTCAGAATGACCAACACAAATCCTAATTGTAAAAGGAGGCTATCTATTCTCCTAAAGTTATATTTGTAAAATTTCCTTTCTCAGCTAAACGTAAGCTATGAGCCACATTAGTTCCACATTTGCCAAACAAACCTTCCAGCTTGTGTACCAAAATGAATTCAGAACAAAGAAAGCTTCCTCAGCTCAGTCTTTTATACACATCATCCTCTTCTCCAGAGTAACACTGTAGGAGGGGAATTGTAATCAGTGGGGTACAAAATTAAAGCAGTGGATTAAAGCCAAATTACTTTCTTAAACAAAATAGGTAACTATATCAGCAGCAGGTGGTCTTCTTCACACACTTTAGACACACAACACATACACAGTGACAAACAATTACATGATAACCCTGCAAGTAATCAAGATTTGAGTCTCCAAAAACAAAGAATACAGATAAACACTGTCCTGTTGTGAATAATTACACAACAATATCGAGTATGCATATTGAATATGATCAGTTATCTGTTTAATAGTCATAAATAATTTATTAAAGGAAATCATAAAAATGCCAGAAACAAACTAATCTCAATCATAAAAGAGCAAAGATGATAAATGCAACTATGAAGTTTAAATATGTAATACTTTCATTATCATCATCAGGCACGGTTTTGATTAAATATTTTTATATTCATGCTATTAAGAGCTTCAATGGACGTTATTTTCATGCACAAATAAATCATAACAGATGTGAAGTTTTTTGTTTTGTTGTTGTTTTTTTTCCAGTATAGTTTCACTGATGTTGACTGCAGCTAAAAGGAAGTGCTTGCTTCTGCAGCCAACTGTGACCTGATGTGGCCTGGTCGTTGCCTTCTTGTGCAATTCCACTCAATTAAGCTCTCGCTTTGCAGACAGTCTGGGCTTTCTCCCATTTACTTGAATTCGTCCAGTAGAACATCTACCGAGTCCATCAGCTAACAGAAGGAGAAGTTGTGAACGATGATGTTGATTTTCAGTGCTATTTTAGAACTGCAGTCTGCTTGTTCTTTTAGACAGTGGAGGAAGTGAACAAAGCCATTCAGTCCATTTTGGTCACGCTTCCAAATATTGAATTAACATTAACACCCATCTAGTTAGACTCTGCACTTCTCTCTTTGCAATGGAGGATGGTTCCTTATAGTGCAGGCAATCTTTAATAGCTTCAGAGCGCCGATCTGATGAAATTACATATATCATGGCCAAAATTTAGTAACTGGCCAAAATTTATATCTCAACACAGTCCATGACTCCAGGAAGCAATCACCAAGAGCCAAGACCCTCTGAACAAAAAAAAAGCCTAGAACTAGTGGCTGGGTTTAACCCGACTCAACCTGATGCAGCAACCCTAAATTTCTCTATTAGCTGTTGCACAAGATGGTCAGGCGATTCTGCCACAACCTTTTTCTTTTTAACCATCCTGGTTCTCATCCAATCACATCGCTTATTTCTCTTTGTGTGTTCCTGACCCGCCAGTGTAACCTGATCCAAGCAGCCACCACCATCCAATTGACTTATGTAATAAATCTTTTGAAACTTCTTCCTTGTCCTGGCTGAGTGTTGGGTTCTGGCTCTTAGGTTTCTCAGAATTACATGTTACATTCCTACAAATGACTAAACCACTTTATCCCCAGATTTTAAAAACATAGCAAAATTTTGGATGGGGGCAAAATGGTTTAAAAATAAAAATAAGCCTGATTTGTTCTTTGGTCAGTCATATGCTGTTATGTGAGATGTTATGAATGCGCTCATTCATCATCTACTTCATCAGCAGACAGTGGCTGTCACACGTTCACATTTCAGCAGCTTCATGCAGAACGGCTCCACTTGCACATTTGCTCAGCCAGTCAAAAAAGCCTGATCTTCTCTGGCTTCAAACCAGTGTTCTTTTTGAGGGAAAAGAATATACTTTTGTATTATTTCCTACAAATGACTGTCAGCTTTGGTAAACCTTCTCTCCCATGAGCTGACCTCTGCCCCATGTACCCTCCTTTTGAACATGCCGAGCTCTAGTCGAGCGTGACATCCACAGCCAGACACATTTTGATGCTACGTTCATCAGGCCTATTCCCAATGCGCAAAAGTTGCATTGCTGCTTGGTGGGGAACAACAGCTCTTTTATAGAAATATTAGGACTGTGTTTTTTTTGTGTTGTTTTTAAATAAAAAATCCCAGAGCAAATTTGGTCAAGTTCTCTCAAATATGCAGCATTTTTTTTTTTATGTTATCAGAACAAAGGAATTCCATTTCACTGAAATTATGCTTGGCCATAGTTTTCTTTGAAAAATGGAAATCCCAGTTTTTTGAGACCACAGGCTGAGACCACATTCAATTTTTTCCTGTACCCCGTGCTCCATGGACATGGCTACAAATATTTTCAGCTCATTCGTTGTCAGATCCCATGAGCTGTCACTGTGCTGTCAATATACTTCAGCCAAAGTGCGATCCCTGATGGGCTGTAGTGTGCTGTTGTCAAACACGAGACGAGACGAGGGAATCTTTACTGTTGTACTTTGCATGGGCTATTGGGCCTGCATCTTTGGGCAGGACATTTTGACTCTTCCATCTTCCTGAATTTCCAGCTGTAATAATAAAAATATCACTGGCTATTTTTAAGTCCAATCTGCGAAGTGAACTGTCCTTAGGTAGAGCTCACCAGTACCCGTTATAACAGAACAACTGGATCAGTCTATGATTAATTCCTCTTTTTCCCAGTAAGGCTCTGACTCACTCTGGCAAAGATAAAGTATTTTCATCCACTCAGTGACGGTCATTGTCAAGAACCCAGAAACTTTCTGAGCATCCTGTTAAAAAGCTGAAACTTCTGATAGGCTATGACATCTGTCATTATCTATCTCACACTTTAAATGCAGAGTTCTCAATCTTTTCAACTCCGTCATCAGTAATTGTTCAAGTAACTCAATTATCTTGAAAAATATCAGCGTTTATTTGTTGACAATATATAAAAGCTACAGGAGAAAAAGCAATTTTCAATTAAGAGGAAAAGTAAATATAATCTCAGCAAGAGGTTGATAATAAATCAAAATAGAACGGTAAAAGATTCTGTGTGATCAGTAGGACTTCACATAGAAAAAAGTAGATAAGAAGTGATTACAGAGCAGTTGCATCACTTTTCTGAGTTGTGCATTGTGTATGTGCACCCCGAGTGGCAAAACACTCAGCATGGTTCCCACCATTAGTTGATGGAGCCATTGTATAAATAATTCATTATAAATGGATATATGTTGGTCTAGACAGAGATTATTGCAACCAACCAAAGAAAATTTGGGCTTTGAATTTTGAAATCTGGACAGAAACCAGGTTAAAATTAAACTCTGGTGGTAATAAATTTAATCAGTTGCATAAGATTTTCTTTAGAGGTACCAGAGTTAAGGGGACTAAATAGAAATGCATGCCACACTTTTCAAATCATCATTGATCAAAATAGCACAAGAATAATTTTTAGATAGGTTAAAGACTGGTTACTTCCTAAAAAAAATCCATTTTATGATGATTTTTTATAGGAAGCATTAAACCTTGAACCATTCACAGAGTTGTAGTGTAACTTAGTGGATGGTTAGATGTACAAACACAATAACTATAAATTGGCACGGTTTATCTAACCTACTCTTTTCCAAATCATCACAAAAAAAGCTCTTTTTACCCCAAAACTGAATAACAAACTACTCACTCAAATTCGCATTTCTGCTCCTGGATTTCAGTTTTCTGTGACAGTGATTTATTTCTTTCCTTTCCTTTAGACATGAAGATTTAGTTTGACAAAGTCTCTTTATACATCACTTCATTTATTGCACAGCAATTCCTCCACAACTGAGTTGATCTGTTTTTAAGTTGCTCATGCACTGCATTATTTGTGTCAGGGGTCTTGTTGCCATTCAGAGGGTACTCTGACTATTAATCTATTGTAAAATGTATGTGATAAAATTTGCATGATTTTAAGATTGTTTTCCAACCTTTTGGTTAAGGCAATATATAAATATATATGTGGGTTTTTGTTTTTGTTTGTTTTTTTCAGAGGTAACATTTAAAGGTAAATACTAAGACTTTTATGACAGGTTTTATTTTAAAAATCTCTTGAATTTAGCTCCATCAGGTAAATATGCTCATACCACTAAAGTACTAAAGCAGCAGACCTTTTCTGTATTCTCCCCGGACCTTTTTCACATGTGTAGCTCTCATCAGCCACATTAAAATAAACAAGATTAAATATAAACAGCATCACTTTGTTTTTTTGTTTTATTTTTATCAACATATAATATAGTGTTTATGCATCCCTATACCTGAGTGAGGTAAAGAACATTTGCTAGTGCTCCCTGGGATCTCCTTTTATTTCTCTCTCTGAGAATTTCTTCATGTGGGTGTAATGTCACCATGAATGTGTTGGGCTTTCAGAGAGAATTGTTCACATTGTATCATTCAAAGTTCATATAAAATCCTAAATTGCCTGTGAGACACTTGACGTCTACTGAAAAAATATTGCAGGAAGAGTATTTCGACACAAAAATTGCCTTCATATCCAGAAATCTTGAGAATTGAAATATGTTTATATAAATTAGGAGTGACAATTACTTGCAGTTAAACAGAAAATTGAAATATGTACAAGAATAAAATTCAATTAATTTGGCCAATTTAGACTGCTTTCTCAATAGAAAAACAACTAAAATGGGCAGATTTCCAATTCTTGGCAATATTTCTAAGACACACTGGCTTCACCACACATCACACAATCTTCCCTCATTTGTGAAGAGATAGAGAGGAATCTGCAGAGATGTGAAAAATAAGCCCAGACTTCCCAATGAGTATTCCACTCACAGCTCCCTGACCTTGAGGTGAGCTTATCCCTGGCCAGTGTGCAGAGCTGAATGAATTATAATATCCACCTATAGGTCCAGCCCCAGCCTTTGCCCTGACCACTCAACACCAGGCCTTGCACAGCTTCTCTCAGACTCTGCCCGAAACTATCAGGAGCTTTTTTTTTGCCACAGTATCAATGTCCGGTGAGGGATGAAGTCCTGACCAGTCAAGACATTTGGTTACAGAATACAAAATAAGGTCTATGAAGGAACTTTTGGTTGTAATTCTAAGCATTTATTTTGCAGAGATTACTTTTTTAATTCATCATGAAGAGATAAATGGTTTAGACTTTATTTTAATTACTATGTTGTACAGGACTGCTGTGTTCACAAATTCAAGCCTCTAAGATTCAATTGTGGAGGTGAAATATTACGCAATATGTTAAATACGATTATATCTGCCATTTTCATTACATTAAGATGCATAACAAGGACATTTCATATGCTCATTAACCCTTCAGTGTTATAATAGATTGCTGCAAAGTCTTAATATTTATGTCTCTGCGAAGGAGTCATGCATCTTCAGGAGCTTTGCTTGGGGACATGACAGTTACTATTATCAAAACAGTTGCTATTCTGGGTTATCCAATATTGGCTCATAGTGCGTATGTGTGGCTGTCTAGCATTTTTAGAAAATAACATAAAATTCTATTTGCATATTTTATATTTGTTACACAATCACCTAAAGAATAAGTCTCAAGTTATTCCATACAATCTTATTTAAAGTGTGTAACATTTTATTTAAAACAAAACTGCATCACTCTGATGATGTGCAGACAATCTGACAAAGGCCTGTTGGTTTTATTTGAAGTTATTGGCTAGATGCAGTAGATAAGATCACAGGTGTTAGGGCAATCAAAAGTCAAATTTTAAGCTTGATAGGACATCCAGAGATGATAGTAATTAATGAAAGGTTAAAGTTACCAACAGACTGGAACCAGGAGCCTGATACAACAATACCTAAAAACATACAAAATGTTCGTCAGAGACACAGCCTGGGATAAGAAACGGTTTCTGTGGCTGCTCATTTATGCAAATAGCAACATGTCTGTGACTTCTCAGCAGACCTGAAGGAAAAGTCTAAGCAGCTTGTGTCCAGGATATGTTGGGTCTGCAAAGACATTAGTAACTCTTTTCCTGATCCTAGAGTCCTGGACGGAGGCCTTGATGATTGTTCATTACAGATTAGACCTATTCTGCTTTGTGGATGGGTCAAAGTGGTAGACAAAGTTAGGACAGATCTCTGTGAGAGGATCACGCCAGGTCACCAGGAAGAGTCCTTCCTAGGAACCAAAAGGAATCATAGTAGGATTTAAGAAATTTCACAGACTGCTTCGCTGAGGTGCAGTCATTTGTGTACAGAGAGAAGAAAAGGAGTGGGGTGGGAACACATCCTGAGGGGGCGCCTGTGCTGAGTTTTTTGTGCTGGAGAAAATACTCCCACCCTCCTCACCTGATGACAATAGTAATTTGTTCTGAGTCAAATGTGACTCTACTCATCACATAATGAATTGACAGCCTAACCAATAAGCTACTTCACTACTTATGTCAGATATTGATCCATTTATAATTCTAACTTAATCAAGTAGATTTGTTATGCTAATTTCTGTAAAAAATTAAGTTGAGTCTAAAAAACAATTGCTTACACTTTTTCATCTTCCTATAGTCCCTTTTTATTACCAAATGAAAAGCAAAGATGTCTTTTTGACTATGTGACAAATACCATTTGCATTTAAACTATGGTTTAAAACTTTAAAATGTCAAAACTTCTCCCCCACAAAGAACCAGTTTGGAGGTGTGTGCCTCTTCCAGTCAGGGCTCCACCAAATGCCAATGTTTTTCTACAAGCATTCCTTGGCCATGAAATGTTATTTATTGGTACGGAGATTGTGGATTATTCATTGTAGTTCCTCAGTGAGATCTTTGTGAGAGCTTTAATAACTTTAGTAAGCATTGGCACTGATGTGAATGTAAGGATATAGTAACTATGGTATAATGCTCTTGGACCTAACATCCTGGTTAGACTTGCATTGAAACTATCAAGCACTTCCACAATGAACGAAGGACACAGGCGTGCTGCCACTATGCTAATAGTGGCAGCCTCATCAAGGTGCAAGCGCAAGAGATTTATGCATATGATCTCTCATGCCCGATGATGGAGTGGAGTGTACTCTGGATGCACCACTGATAGTCCCTGTCAAGAACACCTGTGATCTGTTTGATTTTTAATGTTATGGTGCAATCCTAATGAAAGTGGGAAGAGGGCTTTCTATTGCACACACACAGACAACATTTCTACTCCAAAGTCAGTTTGCTTACACAACTACCCTTACACTGCAACACAAATTTTCACACAGTTTTAGAGACGCATTTTCCCTTTCATGTTCACAAAACAGTCCACAGTTTGCTCCAGCAATAAGCACACTCACTGATAAATTAAAGACCTTTTATCTAAGTGTTCTCCCTCATTTAGCGCAGTGTGGCCTTTTGGTTTTAATAGTTGAAGTTTAAGAAGAATAAAAAACTTTTTGTCAAGTCTTTTTTCTTTCACTATTTTTAATCTGCATTATGTGGCTGTTCTCGTTAAAGTGTTCGGAAAATAAATGTGTTTCCTGTGAAACAGAGGGAGAAGACAGGGAATGAGTAAAAAGTTTGATTAAAAAAGAGAAAGGGGAAGAGATAAATTGTGATGGGTGCCATGCTTTGAAGTATGCCACAGTGAGCAATCATGGCCATTTTGGTGTTATTATGCAATCTCTCTCTCCTCCTCCTCTTTACCTCCATCTGTCTCTGTCCCCCCTCTCTGTCCATCTGTCTTGCCTGCTCGCCTTCCCGTCTGTTCCCATGTAACCCTCCTTGTACCCCAGCACACACACTTACAGCCCGGCCTTATCTTCATTCCCAGACAAGGCTCCCCGTTTGGGCTGTCATTATAACCACTTTGAATCGCCTTGCTTCATGGTGAACATAAAGAGACATGCTGTGCCCAATCACACAACTCTTTCTTCCATTCCCATAGATGCATGTCGTATTCCACTCTGAGAAAGGTAATATGTATTGAAGGATTCAACTTTAAAATCCTGGAGTGGCTGAACACAGTTTAAAATGTCTTTCCTTGTGATAAATGCTCCCAGACATGGCTGGCGTTCAACTTATGCAGCCCACAGCAAGAGGCTTTCTTGTCCAAGTTAAAAGGCTTTGCCTGCTAAAATGACAAATCTCTTTTGCACAAATGCGTCTGGAACTTTAAGCTTTTTAAGGTAGCATGTAGTCATTAACATTACAAATCATAGCCATGATTAAAATCACGCTGGCACTTTTACAAAAGAGGATGAGAGAAAGAAAGAGAGAGAGAGAGAGCATTTTGGACATTAGTCATACAATGTGAAATGTGCAAACACTAATCCACTTCACAGTCACAATAAACAAAGGAGTGTTGATTAATCAACATGAATCTCAGAATGAGTACCAGGGGTTTCATTCAGAAAGTTTTAAGATTCCTTTTAGGAAAGCATTTGATTTTAGTTAGAGTCTGAACAAGGGAAACAGTATGAAAGTGATTAAAGACCAACTAAGGGCTTTAACTTTCACAGAGATTTTTTTTCTTTGATAGAATTGTCTACTGTATCATGCTATGGTGAGTGTCTCATTTTACCAATTTTCAATATGTTATTCCACAACTCTGATTGGATTACACACGATTAGACTAAATAGACTTTCTATATCTGTTTATGAGATGGATCTGTTTGTCTAATAGAGGTCAAAATGTACCACTATCTGAGCTCTCTGACCCTGCCAGCAATATCATTCAGGGCATTTTTTTTTGACTGTCTTCTTCATTAGGAACACAGTACAAAATCACATCCATCTCAGTTTTATATAGAGTTGTCTGTTGCTCTATCTGACTTACAGGACTTAAGAATCAATTAGGATTCTTATTTTTTTAAAAAATCACACTGAGCATCACAAAGATTTATGTGCTTATTCCAATATATTCTGCTTGTATTTATTTTTGGGATGTTCTAGTTTGCCTGGAACAAGATGTAGAAATAAATTCATTTCAGTCGGGTTACAATAAATTCATTTATGTTCATAGTTGACCTATCCTGTTACTTACATAATGTGTATTTTCTAATGTCTGATTTCCAAAAATGTCTTCTCTTACTCATATTTACTGCTTTTATTGGCAGAAAGTACAAGTGACATTTTGTCTGAAAAAAAAACGCTCCGTTTTGCCTACATTTGTAATAACAGTAACTTTTAAACTATCAAAATGTTCATTTTTAATAAGATCTTGGCTTTTAAAGGGGAGCATTATGTAAAATCGACTTTTTTGAGCTTCATATCATGTCATTCCCTCATTAAAAACATACCTGGAGTGTTGCTTTCATTCTTTCATACATGTTTGGGAAATCCTTGAACCCACAGTAGCAGCCATTTGGGGGTGCCTAAACGCCTACTAATTCAAAGCAGAGCCTTTTTTCATAAAGCTCCTCCTTGGAGCTGCGGTCTCCAGCCGAGTTTCTGCCCCACAGCTGTTTCAGACAAGTTGAAGCAGCAATTAGCAAACACCTGGTGGAGCTGCAAGTCTGCTGAGCTCATCATGGAAACTGACTCTGAGTCAAACGCTCCTAGGAATGGTTGTAAATGGCATAACGGAGAAGCTTTGTTGTGGTACCATGCTGAAAGCGGAGTGTCACAAAGAGAGACAGAGGCCAATTTCAAGGCATCAAATTGCAAAGTCAAATTTCTTTTAAGTTATTTTTGATGTATACAACATTTTTATAACAACTGACGATAATTTAGTTCCTTGTTTGGGCTGTAAAATGGCAATATATGCTGGGAAGATAAACAACACTGCCTCTTTAAGGTATTAACAGTGTTGTTGCATATTATACAATTACCTCCCGCCCATTCAAGTTTTCATTCTTAAAAGTGTAAAATTTGAAATATATTCACTTTAAAACTGAAGGTATATGTGAGCTATTCAATATTTTTAGCACATCTGTAAAAAGGGTCAATGATGAATATTATCCTTTTCAATCTTTAGAGGTTTTAAAACTCACATTCTTACATTGTTTGAAATAAATATTTTCTCTTTATTTTTCTACCTGCCTAACCTTTACAAAAGAAACTCTTTGTCTGATCAAAGCACTCCTACCTGCTCATAATGCTTTATTCCCTTGGAAACTCTTTCAAGGGTTAACCTGCTTTGTGAATAGCTTTTTATTTTCATTTTCATGGGAAACACCTTCAGTTCATTGATTTTTTTATTATTATTATCACTCTGAGCATCTTTTTGCAAAAAAGATATTTTGTTCAATTCAACACAAGGTCTCTGCTCTGGTGTTCAGCAATGTTTTATGTAAGTTTTAAAGTACTTTTAGGGGCTATGCATTCTTGAAGCAAGTCTGACAAGTTAAATGGCTAAAAGGCAATATTCTTTAAAACAGTATTGTCTGCCAAATATATTTAGAGTCTAGCATTATGATAAATAGCTGGGTTCAGTTTTGAAGGAAAACAAAATGTCCCGAAGCCTGATCTCAAAGTAGATCGGTTTGAATTCAAAAGGTGTTAACTCTGCCAGCAGCCTCAGTGGCTGACTTTTTATAGAAGCAACACTTTCTAACAGTCAGAAAAAAGGATGCTGTTCGTCACATATTTGCAAATTTATTTCTACTTGGATACATTTGCCTGGGAGTACAAAATAAGTTATATGAACACAGAGTTTTAGATATATTAAAAGCTTCCTGAACCTCAGGTTTTGTTTCAAAATAAAGTTTAGTTTTTGAGCCACCAAGCTGCCTTTTGAGTATCTGCAGGGCAGGGACACTGGAGATTAGATGGAGGTGATAGGAATGAGCTTTCAGACTTTGCCTGAGGTCTCACAGAAGCTCTCGACGAGATGAAGCGCTGTGCAGAACTCACAGAAGCAACAAGCAACTTAAAAAAACTCTGCAGAGTCTCAGATGTTTTCACAAAGTGCAGATATGGATTTCTGCATCAGAGACGGAAATTATATTCCAAAGGAGGACGTTACTGAAGTTCAGTGCATACAAAAGCTTTGCATGTTTATGCAAAACTTAATTAAATCTTAAATTATGTAAGGGTTGGGGCTCTAAAGAGATTTTAAAAATGTGTAAGAAATAAATCTGGCCAGCATAAAAACTCTGTAACTAATGGCCAACTGTTTTCCTTTAGCCAACACCAAATCAGCTAAAGGAAATAGCTATTAATAACTACAGTAAACAGATTTTTCTCTCTTAAAATTTTTTTATAAAGGTTTTCTGTTTATCTCACCACAAATCAAATATGGGAGATGAAATCCTAAAAAGCAACAAGTTAACTTATACTTACTCAAAGTTATGTTTTCCTTTTTTGTCTCCAACATAATTCATGTCATCAACCCACAGACTTATTCTGAGTGTTGGAAAAATAAAAATGTAGAGAAATTCAAACTAACTACTCCTCTTTCAAGTGATGAATCGAGAACACCAGTTGATCATTTCTTATCGGTGAGTTAGTTTTGGTTTTGTTGTTTTTGTCAAGAGGTCAACATGTCAAAGTGATTAGTGTGTAAAACTTTCAGAACTCGTGTCAGCTTCCACACTTGTAAAGCACCAGACTTGCTCCGTTTCCATTTGATGGTATGATACAATGAACAGAGGCGTGGGTGGCATGTTTTCATTGTAGAAAAAAAGCTGTTTAAAACACATCAACGTATCTCATTAACAATCTATCAGTCCTAAAGGGTTTCAATAAAAAAAAAAAACACAAAGTGCTCATTATGACATGTATTGTATTTGTCATTAATTTAAGAAAACATTTTGATCTTGGCAAAAGAAAATAAGTGTGTGCCTGTTTAGTGCAATGCAAAGTCTTCAGGACCCACTGCCCTGCGTGTTTTAGACATTCTGCTCCACAGGATTCAAATGACTGAATGAATTACCACCTCAGCATGTCATCAAGCTCAGCAGAAACTTGTTAATGACCCATTAATTTAAATTAGGTGTGTCGAGGCAAGGAAACATTTAAAACATGCAGGGCAGTGTTCCTGAGGACAAACATAAAAAATAAAATATTCCACAGCAACCGGATTTGGTGACGCATCATTGACAGTAATGAAAAGACTCCTAAGACCAATTTAATTTGTGGAAAAATTAAATGAATTTATGAAAAAAAAAAAAAACTCCTCATGTAGTCTGGGCTAGCAGTTGAAGCAATTAATGGTTCAACAGAATTTTTTTGTAGCTGGCTACAGCATTAAACAAACCCAAACTTGCTCCTTAACAGCAATTGATCAATTAATATCAATTGATTTTAAACATATTTTTTTATATTTCTTCAATTATTCCAGGTTCCTTCAGCCCAATACCTGTTCCCTCTGTAAGAGTGTACCAGTTTGTCCAGAGTAAATTGAGACTATCCATGTAGATCCTCATTTTTATTTCCTTTTTTTTTTGTTATTGTGTAAACATATTTCAGAATTTTCATTATTTATTATTTTGAGTGGTTAGGCTTGTGCATGTCTTTATAAGCTCTTTATCACAATAAACTTAAAGAACTACATTGTAACTTTAAAAGCAAATTTGTTTAACTTGTATATATATATATATATATATATATATATATATATATATATATATATTTCTCCAGTGCAATTTAGCCTCAAGACACACATACATGACACTTTGTGAGACAGAAGTGTTGTGTGACTGAACCAGGTGGTGAGCAGCACAGGAGCACCTCAGGAAATGGTACTTCCACCATTCAGTTTTACTCACTACACCTCAGTCTTTCAGTCAAAGTCCTGTCATCTGCAGAATTACCCAGTTGACTCCAGTTGTTGTGTGTTTCAGAGATGGACAACAGAGTACAGAGAACCAGTGGTCTGCTTTGTGACATGGTGTGGTAACAATCACTTCATCCTAAAAGTGAAAAAAGCAAAGGAGCTGCCTATATATTGCAGGGTAACAGGGATATGTCGTACATTGTTCCCATCAGGGGACTTTGGCCTTCATCCACAACAGAATGGACTGGAGCTGATACAGTCACGCCAAGAGGGGAAAGGGCAGACTGTACTGAAGCTTTGGTCCTTCAGTGTTTGCAGAAAGAAGCGGTATATTTTCTGTAAGTCTGTATCGGAATCTATTCTGCCATCATCTGTTGGTGTAACAGCATCAGAGCAAGTCATTTAAAAAAGCTGATAAAAAAAGACTGGCTCTGTTCTGGGGACTCCTCTCAAGATTAATGTGCAAACAAAGATGTGCCATAAAATGAAAAACATAAAGAACAAAACCAAGCATCCTTTTCATTTATGTGTAATACAACAGCAAAGTTCCTTCAGTCAGAGGCCTTTTCAGATTCACTGTCCTTCAGAATGCTACAGGAGATCTTTCCTGTTCACACCGTCCCATCTACAAAAATCATCTTACTTAACAAAAAGAAAGGCTTGAGACCATCAGTCTGTGTACCCTTACTAAAATAAAAGTACTTTTTTTAATAATATAAGACATAAGTCTGAAAAACTACTTTAATTTAATTTATTTAAAATTAAATTAAAGTAAATTTTAATATTTTAATCCCACAATTTCCTGTGGGATTAATATAACATATCTTTTCAAATAAACTGAAAGCTTTCAGGAACGTTTAGGGTTTTTGAAAGGCCATTGCCAATCCGAGTGCCTCTTGATGTCCCTCCTTTAGTGGCAGGTCTCCTAACTTCTCAAGACAAGTATAAAAGTAAAAACTTGGTAAAACTTATACGGCAGCTCAAATGCCTGATGCCCACATTTTTTCAGAGAGCTATAGGTATTCAAAACTCATGTTAATGTCTGGTTAAAGTAAGATTCCTTGCAATGTCTTTTTCAAGATCAGTTCTCCTTCCTCTCTCTTTCAATTACTTAAGTTATGCTTGGTGCCATTTGTGGATTTAGACTTTCGGATGGCCAGGAGAGATGCAGACAACAGTTTCAGCAAATACATGAGCCAGGCAGCATTTAGTCACAATTGGCAGCTTTTATTTCATTTCACTTTGTCTGGCTGTTTTTGTTTTCTCTGTATTAAGCAGGTGAACTAAAACAAAGCTGTGAAGACCAACCACATTTTGACTATGAGCCCAGACAAACAGCTAAGCTGCCAATATTTCCAAGTAACATTTTGTTGCAAAAACAAGCCCAAAATGCCTCAGTTCACAATAAGGCAGCAAATACAGCAGGTGCTGTTGATACATCAAAAGTGACACCCATCCCAAAAGTTGCTTTTCTGAAATATTCCAGCCAGATCATTATAATTATTAAAATTTCTGATAAAATGTAATCTTCTACATAGGCTGTATGGTAACAGATTGAGTCACTTTGTGTTTAAACCAAAACTATTTGAGCTATTTTTTTTCCACACACTTTTTTTAAATAATTGTTTCAAAACAAATAGCATTAAAGCACTGATGCTAAAGCATACCAGCATATTTACAGTACAACATACTGCATTAGGCAGCCTGACTTTCTTTCCTATATTTAAAAATAAAATATACAAACCACTTCAGCTGAAAATGATGAGTGCAACAGTGTCATAAATTTATTCATGTTTTAAAGTGTTTTGTTAACTTTTAATTAATTATGTGGCATATTTGCCAAAATATAAAATGGGACCCAATTAGAGATTATTCACTACAAACATGATTCAGATGGTAATTTTTCCTACTTCATTAATTCTACTAATATCTCAGTGCAAACTAGATACATAAAGTAGCATAAAGTACACAAATATAGCATTTATTCTTTTCCTTATTAATTAACATCATTTTTCCATAAACCTGGCAAGCCTCATTAAGAAAAATCATTTAAGGGACTTTGTTTCCTTCTGTTTCAGATCTCCTTTCAAGTGATTTAATTCTGTGATCTACACATTTATTACACCTTTCAATCAACTGAAAGCCTCAGTATGGACTGAGGGGGTTGAAGTTAATCCAGGAATATTATGACCCTGGTTCACCTCAAAAAGCAGTCAAACACATACCCACTATGAACTACTATGAGGGGTGACACACAACTGCAAAAAGTGCATATTATTACACACACAGTGTACAACATAAAGTGTACACAGTCCTTCTCTCATTGCATTCAAAGGGCATTTAAAATTACATTTGATCTGACCCAAAAACTTGTAGTTGAACTATAAAGGAAAAAATTGCAAGCACATAATAATATTGAGACCCTGAAGACCAGGATTCGTGTTTTCAGATATTCTTGCTAATTAGACCTATGTGGTTGGCTGACCTACTGCATCCAGCAGAATGTGCAAGGTCACAAAGGCTCATAAGAATAGAAAGTGGTAAGTTATGCAGGGAATGTTTGCTTTTAACAACTACTACACAGTAATTCCCAAAGGACATGGAAAATAAGGAAAACCAAATGAAAATCAAGTTAAAATTTAAAAAAAAAATAGTATTTATGTACTTCATGTACCAATTTATGCCCACTTTGATTGTGTCACACATGTTTAGTTTGAATCCTATGATAGCAAATCAACACAGCAGGAGACCTTTAGTATCAGATTTCAACTCAGCTGGACACTTTCAAAATGGTTTTTCAGCACCATGATCCAATATGATAGATTAATTCCTTAAATAACATGATTATGTTTTTTCCTACCATGTGTGGGTTGTTTGCGGGTTTTCAAAGAGTCCAAAGACATTTAGAATAAGTGACTCCAAATTGACCTTCCATTGATTATCTAAGCAGGGGTGTCAAACTCCAGTCTTCAAGAGCCGCTGTCCTGCAACTTTTAGATGTGCCTCTGCTGCACCACACCTGAATAGAATAATTAGGTCATTAAGGCTCTGGAGGACTGATCTACACAAGGAGAAAGTAATTAAGCCACTTCATTCCAGTGTTTTGTACCTGTGGCACATCTAAAAACTGCAGGACAGCGGCCCTCGAGGACTGGAGTTTGACACCTGTGATCTAGTGAGTGTTTGTGTTGATCCTGCTGTGGCCGGTAACCCAACCAGGTATCCTTTGAGGATTGTAAACTGTACGTAATTTCTCCCATTGAAATTGATGCTGCATTGAAAGTCTGGTGGTTGAACAGGTTTATCAATTTCAGATTAAAATGTGTTGTCACAGTTACTGGAACTCCTAGCAATAATGTGCAAAAATAGTTCATGATAAATACTTTTGCAAAAACTTGGTAATACCAAGAGGTCACTGTTTACTTCATTACTTGTGAGATTTTAAGATTTATTTTTATCTTCATGACTGTCCTCATCACTGTGGATGTCTGGGTATTGGTGCAGCATTGTTAGTTACAGTTTCACTTGTTTTAAACTTTTTAATTATTGATGAGTAGGCAAGTTTAGGCCAGTAGTTATTTTCTTGTATCCATGTCTTTATTTGTGAAGATCATAACACACATCTGCCTTATTTGAATGCTGTCTTTTCTTGTCTTTGCCATATTCAAGAGTAGAAAAAAAGAGTAAAGGAAGAGCTCTAATTGTGGTTTTACCCATCAGTGTAAAGATACGATTTAAGACAATTTTATAGCTGATAAACTCCAAAACTGGCATAAAATCAGGCTTGAAGTACATTTCTAATATTCTATAAATCTTCAATAATTGAAGCATGAAAGATGTGTCTCCTGCAGTAGCACACATACTTCAGCCAAACTTAAAATCAGTGAGATCAATAACCCTGGCCACCTGTGGTTGCTTTAATATGTATCTTAGAACTTAAACATTGACAATTTATTCTGATTTATCAGTTAAAACTGCTTGAGAAGGCTTTAAGAGCATTGCTCTCCCTAGAGTACCATTATAAATCAAAGGCGTATGTTTACTCCTCCATGAGTAGGATTCAATTGGCTCCAATTAATCCCTTTACCATTTCATTTAGTAACATTAAAGTTATTCATGTGCATTATTTGAATTTCCTGAAGTGAGGTTCTGTTAATTTATTCATAATTGTTCCTGTACCTGAAAGAAATAAAGTCCTCACAAGCTTGTAGAAAAACAAAGGTTCAGTCAGAATTATGTGAGCTTGTTGATGGATTATGTCAACCAATAAAACATTGCAATCTTGACTTAATAAACTCAATCATTAGTATTCCATCTGAAAGTATACTTTTTGTAGAGCAAAACTTCTCCTTGCAACATTTAGGCAACAAGCTTCTGTGCATGCTATGCTTGGAATACAGAAACATGCGAAAAACAAAAAAGCAATGCAGTCTTGTAGCCTCTGGATATAAATATTCCTGGTGTTATAACTCTGTCTGCTACATGTGCACTTATCATTGAAGGCAACTTCAGAAAACCTCACTTCAAAAAGCTGGATCCATCTCTTTAAGCCTCTATAATTGCGGGGCGACCCGTCTGTGGTTCACAATGACTTCAACATCTTGACTGCTGAGAAAGGCCTCATCTCTCACACAATCCCTAGGTGAGACAAAGTTAAAGAAATGTATGGAGGGTTTAATTCAGAAGCACTGTGGAGAATGTGATCTATAAAGGTGAAACGTTCTTTACTTTGGGAGCAGTGAGGTGAGTTAATTGCACACAATGTATACATTCGTACCAGATCCTAGAAAGACATGTCGTTAAAAGAGATAAGCGTGGGTGTTTCATGAGTGCACACAGGTCTAAAGCATGTTTTTTTACTGCAGACTGTTTGTCAGGCAAATATGTAATTAATAAAGCTAAAAAACAATGTATCCAATGTTAATGTCTCTTCCGGCAATCTGGTTGTGTGTATGTTTGCTCACTGGTAATGGCCCACTGGGACACACGCATGGAACAGAGTCATTATTAATATCATTAGTGGAGCCTGCGGTTTCCCAGCCACAAGAAATCAAAATGTTTAATGTGAGCAATGTCTGCTGCATCACTCACTACTGTTATTATGGAGGCTTGTAATATTCTTTTTATTAAAGTACAATCTATTAAAACTGATCTCTTTATTCAAAGGATTAATTTATTTGGGGGAGAATAATATCACATGCTGTTGAGGGGCTTGTTGTTAGATCCATCCTCTCACAGTCTGATTAGCATTAATAACTAGCACGTCATGATGTCTACAAACCAGATTATTAGCTTTACATTTATGCATTATACCATTAGAGTATTCTATTTTTACAACCATACTTCACACTTAAGCTGTGAATGCTCCCATAATTTGTTCTATGTCTACAATAATTCACATTTGAGCAAAAATTATTTATAGCCAAGCAAATTTCCCACGCCAGAAACAACCTCGTGTTCTCACCTGCCTTATGTCTTTCTTCATTTATTAGTCCTGTTTCCTTGTGTCTTTACCTTCAATTTTTCCTCAAATTAACAATTTCTTCCTTCTTTTCTCATGTCCTTATGTCTTGCCCAATAGACTTTCTTTTCATTTGTTTTTTGTATCTTTTAATGCTTCTCTGTGTTTTTTTTTTCCCTGTTCTTTATTCCTTCATTGTCCTAGTGTCCTGTATTATTTGCTGTTCCTTTCTTTCCTGTCTTCTGCTTCCTTGTTTCTCTCTTTCAAGAATTTGTATTTTCTGGATTTCACATTAAATACCTATCCACTTACAAACTGAATATGTTATGACAGTGAATTTCTGAAAAATGAGTAGGAGCCCCAATAAACTGTTCTCCTTTCTTTGCAGGGTGCAGACATAACCCAGAACAAAACCTTTGTAGTTTGTTACTAACAAGCTACAAATGGCACAATGCATAAATGCAAAGCATATAATCTGATAGGTAAACCATGAGAACCAATGCATCCTAAAACTGCATGAGCAATATAGCCTACAGAATAAGTCAAAATCTATGTTTGCAAGAGACAGATTTTGTTCAAAATGGTGCCATGGTAAAAAATGGTTCATCAACACTTAAAGTGTGTGATCATGTTGCATTAAAGTTGGTGCATTAAAGTTAAAATAATCCAAGGCCCTCTAAAAAAAGAACAATTCTGCATATCTGATTGCAAAACATCACAATACCACTAGTATAGGACTGCTATAAAGCCTTGAAACTGCAGATCACCCCACAAGTGATTTCATTTCCAGAGCCTCACAAGAGTAAACACTCATAATCATTGACCTGAAACCACCCTGGAACAACAAAGGCACTTCCTTTGCTTGCTTGTTCAGACTGCTCTATTGATCCCGACAAACAGCCCATCCAGAGTGTGTTGCAGTCATTCAAGACATCTCTCTTCTTATGTTAGTTCCAAGTTACCTCTATCAACAGATCCATGCTTTGCAACGCAGCGTAAACACTCCGCACAGTTCAGTGAGCGAAGCCGTAACAAGTCGCTGTTTGTTCAAGCAGAAGGTGGGGAGAAGTAAAGCGCAGAAGGAGGGAGGCAGGGAAGGAAGGAAGCGAGGGAGGCATTGATGATAAATCACCAGCGAGGACTTTGTGACGCTGACAGTATTACATCCTTGGACTGTTTCTCAGTAGGCAAGGTTAGACTGTCTATTGGTGGGCTGTAGCTCCCTCTGAGCCTGCAGGAAAGGCAAAATTAGGCAATTACAGGCAAATAAATCTTATATCCCTTGACAGGAGCTTTCAGAGTCTGAGTGTAAAATGGTGTTAGGATTCAGATGGAGTGCCTCTGTGCAGCAGGTCTTAGTGGGTAAAGTACATCATGCACATCTATGAAGAGAGGGTCTCTTTTGCTTCAAAGGCCAGGTGGGACTAATTTTCCATGCTGCAGCCTGGTAACAACATAAGAGTTTGAAAAGATATGAAAACTTATGCAACTCATAGTCACAGACAATGGATTCTGTGGTTTGATTTTATAAATGGACAGATTTGGCTTTTTTGGAGCCACTGGATGTCTCTGATATTAATATATCATCTGTTTACACCAAGTGAACCAACCTTTATGTATTATAAGTGATGAGCATCTTGACCAGGGGATGAAATGCCAAATTAATATGGAGCTGATTAAACTGGCTAGGAGCAGTGGTGCAGAAGTAACTGGAATGCATTTACAGACTGTATTTCTGGTCTTATTGAACAAATTTAGCACAAAACACCGTATATCAGACAATATTAGAATATTTCTAATATTTCTGTTTAAGCACTTTAAGTGTTAACAGCTTAATAGTTTTTTTAAGAGGGTTGCAGTCTAGGGCTATTTTTATTGTGGATTAATTACTCCTTACAAGTGCTTCTATAAATGTACTTAGTTACAATCCACCACTAGCTGAGATGGACCTACGAGGCAAGAGTTAAATGAACCGCATTTATAAAATGTCTGTAGGCTTAATGATCACTCCAAAGCCTTCACATGATACATCCTTTTCATAAACAAGTAGCACATTTTTCACACTCACACCAGTGAGCACATCAGTGGGAATGTGGAGTTCGGCAGCCTGGCCAGGAGGACTTCACCATGTGGACTGGAGGAGCAGCAACGCTCTTACTCTCCAGCTGATGGACAGACGCTTTATCTTTTAAGCACCAATTACATCAGTAAGTGTTACATGAGAAACAGAAATTGCACAAAATTACTTTCTACACAAAAGCATAAAACTTTTTCAACTCTGATCAGTGTCAATAGACTCTGAATCAAGCGTTAAATGGTCTTGAGGCACAGAAATTACTGAATATTACTGATAACCTCTTGATTCATTCCTCTTTTGTTTCCACATCAAAGCAATTGTTAATCCCCACTTTTTTTTGTTAATTTGCTTCATTAGGGATGTTTTAGTCCATCAAATCAGTATTATTGTTGATAACAGCTACAAGAGCTTCCTTAGTTCCTGCTCCTTATTTTTCAATTCAGAAAAACACCAAAAAGGGCACAGATCTCGTTAAAAATTCTCAACTGTACCAGAGGAAAGAACTTTTTAACGGTTTGCAGGATGTCAGCGCCAATAACCAGAGAAAAAGGTGTATGCATCATTTTCAACCCTTTTGGCAAAACCATATACACCAATCAGAGGACATGAATGTTGACCGGCAATGTATGGATGGTTCACAAACCACAAGTGATTTTCAAACTACATTGATCTCCTTGCTGTCTTCCCCATTGCAAATTGGCCTCAAGGCAAGTTTAGACTACTAATACTTGATGTGTTCGTTAAACTGCCTGCTTGGTTTCGCCCCTTGGTGAAGTTTGTTTTTCTAAATGTGAACTCAACAGCTGCACGAAGGTGCAGACTAAAACAACCAAACCAAAAAGTTTCTCTTACGCCAAGTCTTTCACATCAAGACGTGATTTCTATGAAGACCATAGTTGCATAAAGCTGGATGTATTTTAGGTGAAGTGTTGCTAGAATATTCTCAAACTAACTTGACCCAATGTTGAAACAAAGTATGCTGTCCAGAACTGGGGGGGAACAAAATATCAGTCAATATCAGCAAAACTGGACGGCAGAACAAAGTTAATTACTGTTTCTACCTGGTCCGGTTAGTGATTTTGTGCATTCATGTGAGCAAGTTAACTAATAATTATCTACTCTTCTAACTATATTTTCTCTAGTTCTGTTAAAAGTAAAAAAGTAAATTGGTGAATTAAACTGCATTGATGTGTACTGTCAATTGAAGTCACATGGTATTATTGTTTGCATCTCAATGTAGTGAGGTGGATTATTCATTTCCTGTTACCACGGTGTTGCCTCCTGTGACTATAAATTGCACCACATTATATCCTGCTGTTATGCATACTAGTGGATTATGTAGATATTATTTCACTGTTGGCCATTTGTTGTGAATAATGTCTGATGTATTTGTTACAAGTGTGTGCTGTTGCTTATTTAGCAGTTAAATTTACACAATTTATACTTACTGTTTTTATTTCCCTCTGTTCACAGACCACACATACAGATTCAAATATGCATTACTTTAAGTATTCATTTGAAATAGATGAACAATAAGCTGCTAAATGAATGGATTTGACAAATTTACGCAATTAGAAGAACTTTAGCCTCTCGTTCTTTGACTGAAGTCTTCTGCCCATATCAGCCACTTCAACCACTGCAAAGTTAATGTATGAGAGAAATTAAAGAGGTGTCAAGAAAATCAAACAGGAGAGAATGCTGCACTCTAAAAATCTTCAATTCCTAAAGATTCAGCACAGAACATATACATAGGCATCAAGCTAATGCCTATAAATATGTAAACATGCTAATATTTGAATCACACAAAATAGTTTTGAATCTAAAGTAAAACACATTAGTAAGCTTATCATTATTCAATAGAGTAAAACCAGTAAACAATTTTTTCGAAATTAATTTAAATAAAAACTGAAATGCTCTTAAAACACACATTGCATTGTTTTTTTTCCTTATTCAAATTTGTTCATATTTATTCCTTTTGAAATGTCTTACCAATATTTTATACATCAAACATGAGAGCAAATATTTTCTGCATTGAACAAGAATAGCACCATTCTAAAAACACAACTAAACAAACAGAATTTTTAAAAATGAATAAATAAAACAGATTTCTTCGGGTCCCACATATGGGGTCAGCATGAACTAAACAAGCTGTGTTTATTGAGAGATGACCCTCGTCTTGTAGGTCATAGCAGTCCGTCAGATAACCTTTGCCCAGACACTATGTGAGGCATTTCTTAATACTGTTCCCAATTATTAGAACTTACTTAGACTTGTTTGTCTGTTTAAATGTGTGAGTTATGAAGGAGACATGCTTTGATTAAACTAACACACCAGTTTGGATGCTGTACCAGTTGATATTCACCACAAGAAATCAGACCTCAATACTCCAGACTTCACTAGAGTACGAGCTGCAGCTGGAAATGGCAAAGATACATTTAATGATAGTGAAACACAGGTATAGTTAGTATTCATGAAGAGACACATCATTCAGTAGCCCATTCTGCCACAGAAGGACATGGCTGGCCAAACACAGCAGCTTGAGGTAAATGCACAGGGGTAGTTTATAATGTTTGGGAGCCATAAACATTCTGCCCTTGGCTCTTCCCAAGCAGACGGACCATGGAGAATTTTACTACTGTCATAAAGCATGTTCATCCTCTGCCTCTCCCTTTGCTTCCCCTCGGTTAGAACACACACAGAAGCATGCACATATCCAAACACGTCCGCACCACCCAATCCTTGTCATATTTCACACACACCTTGTGCATTAAAATGAAGAAGGTAAACATCTAAACAGACGGGCTCACTGCTCCCCTCCACTGTTTTACCCCCCTGTACTCACAACAGCAATGAAGGATGGGTTCTTTTGAACTCTGTATACAAAAGTAAGACTAGAATGGAAGATGGCACTTTAAAACTTTTGGGGAAAAAAGTTAATGCCTTCTTTTGAGAAATGGATGAAGAGCTTTTGCATTTTTTTAAGTTGTAACAAATAATCATAATACAATATCTTGTGACTAAGATATATTCCAATTTAGTTTACAAAAACAAGCAAATCATTTTTGGTAAAAGAGGCCAAGATAACAAAAACAGTGGGACTGTTACGACTGTAAAACAGAAGAAAAAGAAATACAATGAAAAAAATAACATCTGAAACTAAATCTTCAGCATGTATGATGTGTCTTCACACATTTGTCTTATTTGTATGCAATCTGGTGTTTCTCCTGTGATACTGTTGCAGGAAGAAAAAAAATTGCTTATTCTTCCAGGAGATAATGCTTTGAATGTTGTGGGAGTGTTTTGATTGTTGATTTTTGCAATCTGGCAGCAATTTTGAGAAATAAAATAATTATTTTTGACGGGGTTCAGCGATTTTCAATGTTTGTGTTGCTTTGATGAATGTAAAATGTTCTGCGGCTTCAATACTAGTGAACAGAGCTGGTTCTTGGTATAGGCCTCAAACACTGTTGTCTAGTTATATTTGTGCCACCGAAGTGAGCTCACAGTGAAGGTGATGTGAGCGCATTATGTGAACAAGCAATAATTTGTGGTGTGTGCTTTTAAATCTCACAGACTCTCACTGAATATGTGTTACTCAGCTCTGCCAAACTCTTGCTCTATCTGCTCAAGAGATGTTCACTCTCGACTCTGATGCTTGCAGTTTGACAAAGTGAATGTGAATGAACCACACTACCAGCCAATGACAGGCAGGTCTTTTTCTTCCGATCAGAGTATTCATTTAAAAACAACCAATCACAACCAGCAAATTAAAATACATAACCAAGTGGTGGGAATTACAAAGCAAAGTGGTAGGATTAATATATATATAAACATGAGATAATAGCAAAAAAAAGCTTGATATTTGTAGGGATATTTAGTTAGGCATGCAAAAATGCTTACTCACATTGGCTTTTCAGGTATTATTTTTGTATTTTTGAGCTAAAATTTTATGCAACAGTAATTGCACTATAGCTTTACAGAGATAAACCCAGTCAAAGTCGTTTATAATCTGTTTGCAGGGTGCGCTGGATAAGAAATATTATTTGGTAAATAGAATATGGTTTAATTACTTCTGATAAAAACAAACTTAATGGCATGAAATCCAAGGCCAAGTGAAGTATGAACCAGTTGAAATATGAAATGTGATTGCTTTTATGTAATAGACTTGCTATGTCCAACATAAAAGCCAATTGTGGCCAACGACGTTATGCTGTTCTTGTGTTTTCTATATCCTGCAACAGAACCATAAATTATACCGTTGCCAATAAAGTTGCTAAACTACTTGAATCCCCTTTATTCAACAGACATTATAGAAGTATATAGTTTAGTTTTAGTTATAGTTTTTACTCATTTTGTTAAAGATTTCTGGATTGCTGCCGGGAATTGAGTTAAGCAGAGTTAACAGGAAAGTGTGTTATATAGGACAAATAGTTAGACCCTCAGTATTTTCCCTTTATAAATCCTCAACTCCTCAGTTAGAAAGCTGAAATAAGCAGCCGGCGTGTGCCTGTTGCTAAGCAGCACCTGAAAAATTAAAAGGCAAGGCAAAAAACAAGGTCCAAATAACACTGATATCCAGAACAGGTGTACATACAATAAGTGTACTTGGAAATCATCTGTACTATAAATAATCAGTCCTTTGGGTTTGGCTCTGCTGCCCACCCTCCTAACACATCGATTTAAGTTATTCTCAGAAATCCCTCAGTCAGCTGGCTGTCGCCCGAGCAGCTGATCATGCTGCTTTTCATCCATTAAAAGTCTCCCAGATATAATAAAAAAGCTTCCCTAATATTTCTTGAAAACTTTAAAAATATCCACATTACACTCATCGTCACTCTGCATCAGTCAGTACTCTAAAGCTGCTTTGCATATACCCTGAACTGGTACCATGTATCAACGTATCAAGTAAGAGCAGCATAAGTACATCAAAAGAAACTTCAAACTATTAAATGACTCTTAAGTTATTAAAAAATATATTTTCCATTTTAATATATTAATTTTTTTTAGTCAGCCACACAGCAACATGCTCGTGACTACTAACATAAGGCCACAGTAACCACCTTGTTGCTTCCCAAATATCATGTTTGTTCAAGACGATTTCAGCAGAGTATCAAAAAAATAACTGCAAGAAAAAAACTCTTGCTTTTCCAATAAAAGGACACATTCATTCAGATAGAAACCCTTACAATTTTGGTACAAACTAAAATTATTTCCTTTTGCCTTACCAAGTCCTTAGAAAGCAGTTCAAACACAGCATGTGCTGCAGCAAGACCACCTGCTGGGAGCTTTAAAAGCCTGTACTGAGCCTTTAGTACATTTGAATGCAATCAGTCACAGCCATGACAATAATTTGGAAAATGAAAGCAGTTGATGGAAATAACTGTGATGATGGTAATGAATAGGTACGCGCAAGATATAATACAGAGAAAATATATGTACTTAACACACATTTGCTCTCAACACAGCCTTGAAGTGAATTACTGGATGCTCAGCCAGCACTCAGGGCTATAACTGCTTGATTGACATCTCATTCCAAGCCAGAAAAGTTGCTTCGAGGCTTCATTTTCAAGATAAAGTGCAGCCTTGATTCTTCCTTACTACAGATTAGTTTGTTATATTTTTCAACAAGTCCCTGAGAGTTACAGCATATACAGTAATAAAATCTGCTGGCAATTACGTTAAATCACTACTTCTCAGCTGTTTTTCTTTCAACCTTGTTCTCTACAGATGCTATGTAATAATTTTCTCATCTAACTGTTTGGATACAAGTGGTAAAAGACAACACTGTACATGGGCATGAGTCCAACAGCTCTCTTAGCCCTGATTTCTTTAGTTGCATTTTCAGAGAAGATATTAAAGCTTTGTTATTTTTATCATTCTGGGGTGAAATATCTTTTTCTTTTAGAGGTGTTGATAATTCTGTTCTCTATTTAAGCTGCAGCCTTACAAGGGGAACCCTGTATAGGTCAGTTTTTTAAAAAGCCCTGTAGAACTTTTTAATTGGACTGAGATCTGATGACTTTGAACATAAATGAGTAAAATGAAGCAATTGTCACAATTAAAAAGTCTATCTAAAATGCTCTAAACATCATTGTCACGCTAAAAGTAACCATTGGATGGATATTCCATGATCAACAACGTAGTCTTCAAGCATAATCAGTAGAGTAAAATATTTAAATCATGATTACTTAGCACCTAGAAGAGCGAGCAGCTGGAAAGGCATAGTTCAAGTTATTTTTATTTGCTAAAGCGTGATTCTGATTAGAGGTTATGACCAGCTGAGGTCATGACCACCTCCTGCTTAAAGCTGCAGTATATAACTTTTATAAAAAATGTGTTTTTCACATATTTGTTAAAACTATCACTATATCCTGGTAGTATATTAGAAGGATAATATGTCAGAAAATTAAGCTTTTTTTTTTTACCTCCTCCCAGTGCTACTTCTGCCATCTGAAGAAATGCAACATTTGTGGTCAGAAACAACCAATCAGAGCCAGGAGGAGGGTTTTTTGTTAGTTTTTTTTTTAACAAAAGTTACATGCTGCCTTTCTAATATAGCAGAGATCGGTTTTCCATCTTGTCAGAGCAGGCCAAAGGAAAAAGGAAGACTTGAATGGTGATAAACCAACTCTAGTTTAAAAATGTATATATATTCACATGAAATTGTAGCATTTTATGTGAATATTTTTTTACTAACACTTAAAACTACTACCAAGATTTCTTTGGACAATTATTTAAATACAAATGTATCTGCAACAATAAAACATATATCACAGTCAGTTATTCCTCGTGACGGACGGTGATCTGACGTGGTCTTTGTTGTAATTAACAATTTTGCTACTTAACATCTTAAAAGCTCCCACTTATGATTGTGTCCAGGACTGTCCACACCCTATTAATAGCCCCACCTTTGTGACTTTGCGACCCACGGAGCATCACAAAACTAGAGATGCATGTCAGTAGGATATAAGTACTGAAAAACCAGTATAGCTGTCCCTTTATGATTTGAGAGCTTAGATACTGCCAACTTTTTCTGTGAAACAGCTATCACTGCTTCTGTTGTGAAATCATGTCCACCCTGACAGTGCTTTGCAGAATTACAGGTTTAGACCTGTTTTAAAATTTCCCATTATCCAATTGTCTGTGTCCTTGCACAAACTGTATCGTCAATTTCTGCTTCTTTAATGACAGCGTTGTGGTCTCCAGCTGCCAGGGCTCCCTCTGCCTCATGGTTCTGCAGACCTTGGTCCCGGCAAATTTATTTGATAATTGAGTTAAATGAGATGTTTTGACCAGCATGAACCAATCTGAACAATGTATTTTCATCTCTGTAATCAGGTAGACACTTTTGGTTGAATAAACGTAGCTTATATATTCATTTCCTATGTTTCCAATATTTGTCAAGATGAAAACCAGAATTTGCTGTTCTTACGTGATCGGGTAACTCTGCCTCTGTGTCAGCGTGAAATTTATTCACTCTCCAGTTGACAAATGCATTTAAAGATGATATTACCTATGTAACCACTACTTAATTTAATTAGCAATAAATTCAGTAGGAAAGTTAATTTTGTTCTAGGGTCACACAGGAGGATGATAAGCATACAAGTTTTAACAACTCGAAGTTTATTTTTCTTTCCCCACAAAAAATAATAATCCAGGTAACACTAATTACCTTATTAAAATTAAGGTATAAAACTTAAATTGTCCACCCTTATAAAATAAATATCAAATTAATATTCAGAAATTTGAGGGTAGGTTTTCTAAACAGTAGCTTTAAAGCTTATTTCAACAAAGGAAATTACATATTCCAGTTAGTCCTTCAATATAACAGTTCAGTCAGTCAGTTCAGTCAGTGTGTCCGTTATGAAAATGTTCATGAACAAATAGTTTGTGGAATAAAAAAAAAGGATTAGAGGCCCCCTTTTTGTTCAATAAGCTTATCTGTTGTCCACGCAAAACATCCAGCTCCAGCAGCACCAGGCCCTCCGTCTCTCCAGGCTTCAGTCCGAGTCACAAAGATGGCGGCGGAACCCTCCTGCTTCTGGAACCACTGGCTCGTTCAGGTATCGGTCGTCCAAAAAAGAAAAAAAAAAAAAAAACAGTGAGACACTTTAAACTCCGGTTGGTTTTTTTCCAGTTCGAAAAACACTGAGCAACGTTAGCTCCAGCTAGGTAGCCATTCTGCGTAAGTAAGCAGCTGAAAATAAAACAACAGACTCACCGGAGAACTCTCAGAACAGAATGTACATTATCCAGTTCAAAATAAACAGATTTCTTTAATATCACAGCAGCACTTATGCGTAGTAACTTCTCTATTTCTGCTGAAATGTGCTTAGTCTGCCATTTCTTTTTCTTCTCCCTCTCTTTACTCTTCTTCTCGTACCGACACAGGAGGAATGTGGGTCTAGTGCCCTCTACAGGACATTCTAAGAACTAACAAAACAAACACATTAAACATACAGACAGATCAACATAGTTTATGGGGGTTACATATATATTTTTATATTTTGACATTAAAAATGAACATTCTTGGGTGATTTTTGCCACACCAGAGAACAGAGAGTCAAGTTAATGGGCTAATCGACCGTTAAGGGCTTTAGTGAATGGTCACATTTGATATGATATCCACAACTTGAATTCACTCTCTTCACAATGAGCTGCCATCTCAGCACTACAGAAATAATTCAATCTGAATATTCAAATATGCGCATCAAGAAGATAGTTGCAGTACAGAAAACAAATGACTGTAAAGGCAAGATCCTTCAATCCCTTTCTTCCTGCTGTGATTTTCTTCTTTTCAACACGGCTCAGTTTGAAGAAATATTGCTTTTCTGATATTGCAGAAAGTGTGACCCTACTCTCAAATGCACACTCTCACCCACGCTGAACAAGAAATGGCACACACACACATCCTTTCTCTCTCACTTTGCCTGGATGATTACAGATGTCTCACTGTAATGTCAGTTATATGCAGCCTGTTCTCATTGAGCTCCCCATCTAAATCCAAAATCCATTATTAGAATCATTTTATCATTGGTCATAATAGGAGTACATCAGAGACCGCCACATTACTGGGATTTAATAAATGACTGCAACAATAAACGTTGCTTGATGGGGTATGATTGTGGTTGTCATATTCTTGCCCGCCAAAAAGCATTTGCGTGGCGGTGACATGGTTTCTGTCTTTTTACTGAAACTGAAGGAACAAGTCTGAATGAAGACTGATGTTTCTGTGTTTGTGGTGAAAATGTTGCTGAAACCAAAGTTGAGTGCAGCCAGAATGTCCGTAATGACTCCTGACAGCACAGAAAATCACAGACATATTCAGCAAGAGTGGGCAAACGGTGGTTTTCAGAAAATTTTCTGCAGCTTTGTCACAATTAGCAACCTTTTTACGCACATTCATTGGGTTTTGTTATAAAAATGCACCAGGGCTATACTTAAAGAGGCAGTATTTTACAATTTTCAGGCATATAGTGCCATTTTATAGCACAATCAAGTTACTATGTTAACTGCAGTGTAATGTAAAAATGCTGAATTAAAAATAACTTAAAAGACACAATTTAATGCCTTGAAACTGGGTCTCTGTCTCTTTAAGAAGCTCCTGCTCGTTCCTATACTGCCTTCAACACACAAGAATTAAGCCTCTAAGATCATTTTTACCAGTGTTTCACTGAGAAGTAGTTTGTATGATGAGCTCAGCAGACATGCAGTTCCACCAGGTGTTTGCTAATCCCCTTGCTCTAGCACTTTTGTAGAAGAAGTTGTGCTGTAAAGGCAACACAACAGCTTGGTGGGGGCAAGCATTCAGATACCATGAATGGTTGCCACAGGAGATTCAAGGATTCCTTAAACATGCATGAACGTATCAAGGCAACACTCATCAAAAACAATACAAGTATGTTTTTGAGGAGGGAATAACATTAAAGCATGACGTGAAGCTATATAGAAAGTCAATTTTATATAATGCTGCCCCTGTAAAGTAATCCTGGGCATCTGTTGACCTACCTTAGAAAAACTGACAGACCCAAAGTTCACATCATAACAAGTACAACTGCTTAAACAAGGTTGCACAGTTATTATGGCTTAGACCGTTCCTTGTATTATTCATAACCAGATAAAGTGTGGCACAGCTCTTGTCATATCTCACCTGCGCTGCCTATTTATGCTACAGTGTCAACGAGAAGTAAATTCCCATAAAGCTTATCTTCCTCTACATTATACGTAATGATTAAAAGGGGCTGTGCAGGATGTGCAGCAGACTCTGATAAACATGATCAATTCACTGAAACGACTCAGCTGTTGAGTGCATTTTAAGACTATCAAGGGTTTATGTTCGGTCCCATTATACGCTGAGTTCGCTGTTAGTGATTTGACCTTCAGTTCCTCTGTCGTGAGCTAGGGATGCAGAGTAAAAGTGACATCTAGCTGGCACCCTGTGACAGCTGATGAGGAGGAGGTTTAGACAAGTGCATGGGAAAGAGAAATTAAACCGGGAGAGCCCAGAATGTGATTGACAGATCCTCAGCTCCCAAGGTTTCCTGTTATTCCTCAACGCTCATCTCCTCCCCTTGTTGTTTTCTGTCGTCTGACAGTTAACTTCACAACAGGAAGCTTTTTACTGAAGAGCCCGATTAGATTTCCTATTTTACAGTCCAATGCTCTGTTTATGTGAAACATATAGTATGTTGATAAAAGCAGTCAACCATGGAGAAGACATTTCTTAGTATTCAGACCAAAGATTGCTTTGGGATGGGAGATCAGGTTAAGTTCAATTTTCTGTGTTTTTTTTATCTTGTCCTTGGTTTTACAGAAGATAAAAAGAAACTATTGTGGTGTCATGTTTTGCAGTGCAGAGGGAAATGACTGTAGTCTTCAGAACAAACAGCGCCTTATTTTGGAAAACTTTGCACACCTAATTGAAATTCAGCAGGCTTCATTGTGATTTATTTAGTAACAGCTGGTCACCGACAGCAATGTAGTGCTGAATTAAATCTCTTAAATCTCTTTCATTCCTTTATAACCCACAAAGTATATTTGTATCTGCCTAATTTACAGCCAAGATTCATCACCATGAAAGCGCCACACACAAAGCAAACCATACCCTGAATCTGCAAAAAGCCAGAAAATCCACCTGAAGATTGTATCTTTACTTCACCTTTTGTTAAAAGCTTGAGACTTTTTCTGTCATCAAATAGTTGTGTTTGTGTTGCATCATGCATCTCTTCTACATTTCTAATATTATGTGTGAGGCTCTTAAGTACAATAGGCAAGAAATATCAATCTGCATGGTATAATAAGGGATTTGCATGTTATATTAAGTCAGAGCAAGTTCATCTTTTTTAATAAATCAATTAGTTGCGGATTACTTCCTGTTACTGCAGAACATGACTTGGCACAGCAAAATCCGCAGAGGCATCAAAGTGGCTTTCTCAAAATTACAGTAATTCAGAAAGACAGTTAGTGAAGTGATTGACTTGTTCACTTTTTAAGAGCACCCGTAGAGTACCTCTAGATGTGCAGTTTTGGCCAAAAAAGTACTTCTTAAAAGCGCAATTGACAGGAAATGGGAACTCAAAGGAGGGTACACAAGCCCCCCAAACTGGACCTTTAACAAATTGAAAGGAAAAAGACAAGTCGAAGTGTGTGTATGGCAAAAAATATTAGTCCAGAGCTGAAGGTCCACTGGGAAATCATATCACTTAGTTATTGGACATTTCTTCATCTACCAAGGACAAAATGTCATCCACTTCAGACAGAGTGAGTATAAAATGCGCTTTCTGTCTCTGGTCAGCAACGGGTTCTCTTGCTGCATCACAAATGGTATCTGCAGTTGTACAGACTTGAGAAGTATCAGCCTGCCGGTCGATATGCAGAAGTCCTGGAAGTAAAACTCCACCGATTTTATTTTAAATGAAACAAACTATGAAAAATATTTTCCACGTAACGAAGCATTGCACTTTTTAGTGTGTTTTCAATCTATAAATTTAATCATTTTCCAATTGACTAAATCAACAAGTATTTATTTAAAGTGTTGCAAAGTGAAAGTTCAAAACTTCCTGTGTGAATAACCTGATAGAAAAAGAGATAAAAAGAATTTTAAAAAAAAGAAATCTAATATACAGTATATATTATATAATTAGAACTGACGTTGATTACACGTTCCTGGGAGTTTGCAAAACCCAAATCCTATTTTTAAACTTGTGCTGTTATTCTTAGACTTGGGCACAACAGATCGAATTGAAAAAGAAATTTTAAAAAAGCCTGACTAACATAGTATTTATTTGAATTTCCTATCATTTGTCTTCTTGATGTCCAAAAAAGTACTACTTTTTCCTTGTCTTTCTTTCGATGGCCTTTTGTTTTCAAATTTGCACTAAAGGAAATGATAGACAGACAGACAGACAGACAGACAAACAACAGATAGATAGATAGATAGATAGATAGATAGATAGATAGATAGATAGATAGATAGATAGATAGATAGATAGATAGATAGATAGATAGATAGATAGATAGATAGATAGATAGATAGATAGATAGATAGATAGATAGATAGATAGATAGATAGATAGATAGATAGATAGATAGATAGATAGATAGATAGATAGATAGATAGATAGATAGATAGATAGAGATCATCATGTCGCCATGGAGCTGCTGATCTTTGCTGTGTAACGTGTGAAACAGTCTGTGTAACAACATTGGAATACTACACAGTAGTTCCACTTACAAAAAATGTGAAAAAAATTATTTCTAATACAGTTTTCCTTTTCCAGTTTTCCATTTTTGAGTGAGTTATTGAAATAATTCAACTTTTCAATTATATTTCAATTTATCAGTTTACACAAGCTGTAGATGGAGTGTTATGCAGTTAATTTCTGTTCATTCACCTCACTAATATACCTGCACATATGCAACATTAAGAAAGCTGACAAGAAGAGGGACTAGCCTGACATAACAGCTTTGGAGAAAATAGCCTAGGCAGGTAAAAATGTCTCTAAAAAAGAAGTGACAACACTGATTGAATTAAAATACAGCATTAAGAAAGATGTAGAATGCAACTTTAAGAAAGCTGACTAAGAGAGGAACTAACCCTAACATAACAGCTTTGGAGAAAATAGCTTATGCAAGTAAAATACATGTATCTAAAAAAAATTAGGAACAACACTGACTGAAAAAACTGAGATGGATGCAAAATGGCTTCCTGACAGGTATGAAATGGATGAAACAATGGTCAAAAAGATTAATTGCTTAAATTCAGAAGAGTCCTGATTTGATTTGTTCAATAAAAGTATGGCGAAGTTCATCAATCAAAATCCTCATTTTCTCAGAGACTTTCTGTTTGAATACATTGGTTTTGTGTGGTGTAGAGCTTGTTTATTTTTGAAGAGGAAAATATATAAAACCATCTCGAAATTTGATCAACATTAAGAAACAAAAGCTTTGTGCTGCCAAGACACAGTTCAAGTGAGATCTGAAATGAAACAGCTGAATAAGTGTATTCATCACGAGCTTATTCCTGCAATTAAAACGGTGGTTGCTACAATGAGCAAATTGGCACCAACATGAAGATCTTAATTTTTTTTACTATTAGTACTTTTGTAGTAACATCATGGATAAATAAAAAATCATAGTTTTTTAATTCATCTAAAAGAGAAGGATGATGAAAACCACGACTGAATTCCGGTGAGAATATTACTTTGTAAAGTCATGTCATTTGGATTGAACAGTACATTTGTTTCTTTTCTTTTTTCCTAACTGTACATAGTGCCATCTGATAAGATAAATATTTGCATTACATTTTCAGATATTCCATCCTCTATGAAGACAGGATAGTCTCAGGTAAAGTTTGAAGTCAGTCATTTACCATTTTGAGGTGATGGAAACATTTTTCTATTTATTTTCCCATATCTGAGATTTCAACTGTGTGTGTGGCTGTTTAAGAAATTAAGCGGAATTGAATTTTAGTCTTTTTTTGGTCAAGTCGGAGAGCAACATAGGGCAACTACAGAGTTGCAGACTTAAAGGTGAGTGAAATGATTTATTGTAATGACTGGAGGAGAAAAAAAACAAAATGTCATGACTATTAAAGTGAGAATTAAAACAGTTTCCACATTGTCCCCAAAAATGCCCTTTAAGTAAAAGTACGAAAACAGTTTTCCTTTTTGTTTTATTTCAGGCAGAAGGATAAAACTCTGCAGTTCACAGAAGTGGACACGGACTACTGCACTATCTGGTGTGAAAGGATGGGAACCAGCTTTGAACTGCCACTTTTCAGCGGGAACATGAAGAGGTGCTGCTCTGGAAATATTGCAAAAGTCAATTCGGAATCAGCATATGACATAACATCCATGTTATTAGACTCTGGGAGGAGTACCAAAAGAATCAGGAGAAAAGCTCCAGTGGGAGGGATTAATAGAGGCAGTATGTCACTCTATCCATGGTGGCACCACAAGGTTAAAAAATGATAACTTCTACCTTGAACAAGTTTCCTTTCTTTAAAGTAGAGTTTGTGATCAGAAAAAGCCTTCCTCTAGTTCTGAAGACAAACAGGGGGCAAAGGAGGGGCTTGCCCAGATCATCATTCATGCAAAGGCTGCACAGATAAATCGTGCAAAACTACACACAGAAAACATATGAGGACCTTCTTGCTGTGCTCACCGCTACACTGTGCAGCTCTGTGTGTTATTGCTTATTTCATGTCAAAGTCTTCTAAAAGAGAGCTTGACAGACAGAGCAGTGCAGCAAATAGCTGTGATAAACAATGATTGACTGCTGACAGCTTTACATGTAGTTATTTGTTCAGCACATGATGGATGTTAGATGTCTGCTCAGTTCTTCAAAATAACACGAGTGCTTCAGGAGGTATTTTATATTGTGGTATTATTGTTATTATTAGTGTTACTGAAACCCTTCTAAAACAAGTTGCTGCATATCTTGAAGAATCACCAGCTTTATCAGAAGAGGACACAATCAGCTCTGGCAGACGAACACGATACAGCCAACCCCAAAGGAGCCCACAGGTCAGGCTCTTTCTGTCTGCTCCAACTTCTCTCCCCTTGTTCATCCTTTTTATTTCCTCTTCAGCACACGTTCGCCGGTCACACTTCTCAGACTTGCTTCTTGTCTTGTCTTTTCATGTTCCAGATGTTTCTCCTCTAAGCTGCAATTATTCATCACATTATTCAGCGTAAAGACATAACCTGGATGAAATCTGATAAAATATGGCAACGCATTCCAATATAAATCAGATGTGCTTTTAACATATACAAGATTGAAAATGAGGAAGGTATAAACGCCATTTATTAATATGCTTCAGCGGGGGGTTGTGCACAAGAAGGCGAGGAAGCTTTTTCACGACTTCGGAGAAAAACATGTGGTCCCGTTGTTTTTCAAATGAGAAAACCAAAGGTGCAGGTAAAGCAGTCGCATGCCCAGCAATGGCAGGAAAGCATGAAAGTACACATTAACACCGGCTTAGACAACAACCACATTTCAAGATAAGAGCATATAAATAAAACCAAGCACCTCTATAAGAGCAATCTAAAACGCATCATAAAACTGAGCAATAAAAACAGCAACATCAAAACAAAGATATAAATACAGGTAAACAAATAAAATCAGTATTTTGGCCGAGTGACAGATGCACTTGCAACTAAATCTGCACATTAGTGCATCGGGGTGTGTGTGTGTGTGTGTGTGTGTGTGTGTGTGTGTGTGTGGGCGTGTGTCTGTGTGGATGATGACATCACTTCTGTGCAGGTGTGGTGGTTTTTTTATTTTTTCTCCCAACATGCATAGTGAGACTCCCTATTTGGCCCGCCACAAAGACCTTCACACTTCAAAGGCGTGGGGTATGGATCAAACGCAGCAGTTGCAGGTAGTACACAGCAGTCTCTGCGTGGCTCTGCTCCCTTCATCTGTGGCCCTTTTCATGTCCGTGCCTCCAGAAGCCACATTTCGCTGCAACACTTGAATCTTAATGTGGATTAATGAGCTCAAATCAAATGAAATTGCAGTTCAAATAAATGAGATGTTGGAACCAGATCCTAAAGCAATACTTGACCACGTGTCTTAAATAAAATAAATCCATTTGATTTCGAGGCTTGAGTTGGATAAAGTGTGTGAAAACTCGGCGGACCTTCAAAGCTGGCAGGCTTTTTAGAACAGTCTCCTGTGCAGCTGCAGCAGTGCCTGTTCACTCCAGCCACCCCAAATCAGTTTGCTTCACATCAGAGGAAAACATTTTTTTATCAACGATGATGAGATATTTGCACATCACTTGAAAATGTTGCATGAAAATGTAATTCGAATGACACATTCTATTATCTTAAGACCTAAAATAAACCCCTGCATTCAGGAGGTCTGTTGCATTGAAAAAGTCTGTTGTTCTGCTATGAAAGTCATGCAGTCCTTCAACTTTATTCTTCAAGTCGGACTCGTGTCCCCCTGGGACCTGAAGGTCGCAGGCTGCAGGGTGACCGTCCCCTCTGGCTTCTTTTTTTTCTTGCTCCTGTCTCATCACTTCACCCGTGGGACTCAGAGAAAGGTGAAGGAGGGTCACTAAACCTTAAACGCATGGTCAACTCTGTGCTTGTGCTTTTATATCAAAATCTACATTCTCACTGAGCTTAGGTTTTCAATGCAGATGCAACTCTTGTGCCAAAGTCTTGAGTCATTTGTCATTTCTTTACTTTCTGCAACCAATGAGTGGGAGTTTTTTTTTTTTTATCTTTTAATACAACTCTTCAGGTTTTCTGAAGGTCTTTCAGAGCTTTTGTATGAGCCGTGGAGTCTTTTCACCTATTTCAATAACAGAAGCTTAGAAATCTGTTTTTATGACTTTATCTCGATATTAATGCAGTGGTTCTGGAAAGTGTATACGCTCCTGTTAAACTGGCTTTTGTCATTTAAAAAAAAATAAACCATGATAAACAATTTCAAATAATTTGCTATACATAATGTCGCTGTCACTCTGCACAATTTAACAGAAAAGCAAATCATTACAAATAAGGTGTGCACACTCTCATATCAGAATGTTACATCTTGACTTTGTAATATTTGCTGTCTCTACCTCACAAAACTTCTCCAAATCTCTCATATAGAGAGAACATGTTTTGCCCACAGACTATTCAAGTGAGCAACCACAGTTTCTCTGTTAGATTTGGTTCAGGACACCGTTGCAAAACTTTAATAGCTTTCTTAAGGGGGATTGCTATTGATATACTATTTCCTCTATGTGATGCTGAAAGTTTAAATATGTCTTTATCTTCAACTTTTTAGCAGACACCTAAAGATTTTGGATCAAACCCGACTGATATTTGGAACTGTTTAGTATTTTCTCCACTTGGTCATAAATCTCAGCTCCATCTAAAATGAACCCTGAGGCAGAAATGCTGCCCCCACCATGTTTCATTGTTAGTTTTGTTGGTGAGAAAGAAAAGCTTTCATCACATTATGAGACTTTCTCCATCAGGATCTTTAGAGACTTTATCCAGGCCTGATGGTTTTCTTTGGAAGAAAATTCTTGCAACCCAAAACCTTAATCTAAAGCAGGGGTCTCAAACTCCAGTCCTCGAGGGCCGCAGTCCTGCAACTTTTAGATGTGCCTCTGCTGCACCACACCTGAACAGAATAATTAGGTCATTAAGGCTCTGGAAAACTGATCTACACAAGGAGGAGGTCATTAAGTCATTTCATTCCAGTGTTTTGTACCTGTAGCACATCTAAAAACTGCAGGACTGCGGCCCTCGAGGACTGGAGTTTGAGACCCCTGATCTAAAGACTGCTGTCATGCACACACAACAGAATCTGAATAAACTATATGAATGTATGAATATGTAAATGGTGTAAATGTTTAAAAGTAAAGCAGGAAATTTATTTCAACTATAATGAAATGGCAGGTGTGAACTCAAGTACACTGTACGATGAAAGTGAATCAGTAGGTGCCTCAATAAAGCATCAGTTTCAGTTTGAGTACATCCATGAAACAACTTTAAAAGTTTAGAAAGCCTGCAAAGTATATGGAAGTTAGGAACAGTTTAAACACTTATATAGCACAGGAGAAATGGGATGATGGATGAAGCAGCACCATTATTGACTGAAATAAACTCTATAACAACCAAAGATTTTCAAATTTTCTTCTTGATTTAATAACTTATTATTTTCTTGAACAGATTCTGCCTTAAATCTGTGAAATGCAATATTGTGTAAAAAATTACATTGATTTTCTAAGTTTAATTTCTTTATCCTATTTTTTCACTGTGCTTACTTTGATTATACAATTGTGTTCTGTAATAAGATGGCTGAATTCATGTATTTATAAACGAGAACATTAATCATTGTGAACCTGATGATATTCATAAACCTATCCTCCCAACCCAGCAGATTCCTCCAGATGCATCTCCCCCGATTCTGTCTCTGTCTTATTAAAGTTCTAATGGAAAGTGATTGATGACAAAATTTCCTTGTGATTAAAAAGAGCTGTGACAGAAATAGTTATGTTGCAGGAAGAGCGTGCAGAAATGTCACCGTGACGTCGTTAATGGGTTCTTTTCAAATCACCTCAGAGATTTACAGGATTGCAAATAATTTAATATGCCAGGCCAGTAACGTTGTTGTAATAAGCCATCTAAAACAATTTATTGGATGTACCCTCACAATAAATCATGAGGGTCATGCATGTTTTATGAACAATCAGTCAAGCTCAAGCATCAGCAGGCTGGATAATGATGAACTATTGAGAGCAATGGGCTTATTTAAGTTCAGAGATGGAGTAGGACAAATATCATTCTCAACGGGCGATCCTTAAAAGCTGCTTTTTAGTTTTTATGAAGGCGTCTGTTTCCTGGCTTCTATCCATCTGTCTATGACAGTGCAGAGTGACAGTGCATTTCAATGAGTCTCTCTCTTATAAATATTCACTGCTCTCGCTGACATTTTTTTATTTTTCTATTTCACCCCAGACAGTTTTACCTATACAGATGGTGGAGAGGGTATGAGTCCCTTCATGGTCTGTCATGGATTATTAAAAAGTTACAAAGGAAAGTTTTCTAAGCCATGCCTGACTGTACTAAAGCTCCTTTGGGTTAAATGCAACTGTCACAAGCTGTACGATTGATGAAAATATTACAATTCTTACTTGTTGATTTTGACATGTCTTGGGGGGGGGAACAGAACAATCAAACCAAACATCAAGGAGATTATATATATATATATATATATATATATATATATATATATATATATATATATATATATGCATATATAAGGGTCCTTGAGCTGGTGTGTGAAGTTGAAAGGTTCCGGCAAAAATAGTTGGACTCACCTGGATGCATGGCTCTGACTCTGAAACCAGTCACCTTGAGAGGAGTTGGACATGCTTTGACTCTGGAGTTGTCCCTGTTGAGAGGAACTGGGCAGGAGTGGGCCCCCCATTATGGGGGGTAACAAGACTGCGGGGACATTGGGCTTTACCCCAGTGAATCAGAGGGTAACCACCCTCTGCCTGCATTATGGGTTAGTCTGTTATCCGAGTGATGTCTTGTTATTGGTCTTCTGTTCCTGTCATTAATTGTCCATAGCAGACACCATGTTAAAGCATAAGGATGTAAATATCTGCTTTTGTCATCAGGACATCGTAGGCCACATTTTGATGATGAACTTTTCTGCTATGGGGTAGAGGTCCCATCCAAAGTGGGGGTATTAAAGTATCTCAGGGTCTTGTTCCTTGTTCATGAATGTGGGCAAAATGAAGTGTAAGTTCGCTCTTCAGATTTTTGCTATTTCCACAGTGCAGTCTATCAACCTACCTATGGTCATGAGCTTTGGGTAACAACACAATGAAAAACTTTTTTCTGCAGTTTTACAGAAAAATGATTATGGAAACAAGTAGCAAAAATTGTGGAAACACGTAGCAAAAAATTTTCTCCGCAGGGTGTCTGGACTCTTGCTTACAGTTAGGGTGAGAAGCTGTATCATCTGGGAGGAGCTCAAAGAAGAGCCAGTACTTTTCCACATCAAGAGGAGCCATTTGAGGTGAACTCTCTGCTTACGCTGCTGCTCCTGTGACCCAACCTTGGAAAAGCAAAAGATAATGGATGGATGGATGTTTGAACCAGAGCATTAGCCAAAAACGGTATATGGATTGCTTTTCTAGTCATGCTAAAATCACTTTGAGCACTTCTCAACTTATGATAATACGTATCAGTGTATGTTCTCGCATGAATGGTGGCCTGAGTAAGAATCTCCTTCAGCCATGTCCTACCAGTAATATAAAAGGAAATCATCTGAGATTCTGGGTAGGATGAAATTCTGTGTGCATTTCCTCACAAAGCAAGTCAGCTACTCTCCGCATTGTCAGCGGACAGCAGGAAGAGCTCCTAATTAATGGCATAAAAGCAATAAAAATGTTGGTAAGCATGCAGCTAACATATAAGTTAATGTTTTGTATCTTTGCTTCCCTTTCTAATCCTGGTTGCTAAGTTGGACAGCTGGGTAGAAGGCGGTAGTCACAGGTAGATTTAGCACATGTAGTGTTGTTTCTCTGAGGCAAAAACTGGAAAAGAGCCAAACTCTATTTTTGTGGAGATTTCCAGTTATTCTTAACATTTACAAAGTAATGGAAGGCACTGGTTTAGCATTTTGCCGTGACAGACCTGCACAATCTGCCTTCAGGTTTCTTCAGTAAGTTTTGTCCAAAAGCCCTTAAGTCTGTGTAATTGGAGGATTTGGCAACTTAGCTTGCCTGGATGTCAGCAGACACATGATTTTTAAAATCTTGGTTTTACCAGCACAGATATTTAAAAGTAGGTTCTGTTGATACTAGAACAACCTGACGGATGGTAAGAGGGTGGCTGGAAGCTCTTGACTTACAGTCTTGTTTTGTTTTGTTTTTTTAACATAGTTCAAATGTGTGCATGTGTACTCGAAATAGGTTCTGAACAGCCAAAGTAATTTATATCTGGATTAATGTTGGATCTGTTTATTTTAAATTTGAAATTGCCCAGCTGGCTCAAACCAACATTTCAACAAAAATGTTTCAGCAAACTTGTCCACAAACGCACATAATGATGACTTGAGTTTATCAAAGGTGCAGCTAGAAAATTAGACATAAATTCTAGAGTAAAAACCAGGTTCTTGATTTTCCCTTTAAATCATAGGATGCTGGTGTGAAATTACATTTGTCTAGACCTGCACTTTGGCAATAAGAGGAAGGCAAAGAACATTGTATTCTCCAATTGCCATGCATGTATGCATAGTTCATATGATCATCTGACGTCAACAGCACAGGATCGGCAGTACCTGGCAAGAACCTTTTCACATTTTGTGACATTACATCTTCAAACTTCAGTGTATTTTGTTGGGATTTTATGTGGTGGATCAACACAAAGTAGTGCACATAGAGAGGTGAAAAGAAGATAGCACATTGTTTTAGTAACCCTGTTTTCAGTTTGTGTAAAGTAAAATCTGAAATTTGTGGTGTGCTTTGGTTTTCAGCATCCTCGATTAAATACTTTGTAGGAACAGTTCATACTGCAATTACATCTGTGGTAAGATATACACATTTAGAAACTTTTTTTCCTGAGATTCCAGTTCTTCAAAATAACTCAAGCTCATAGCACAGATGGAGAACTTTTAAGCCTTGCCACAAATTCCCATTTGGATTTCTGTCTGGACTTTGACCAGGCCACTCAGATGCATGCAACCATTCCATTATAGCGCTGTGTGTTTTGGTGTTATTTGCTGGAGTGTGAGCCTCCACCTATGTCTCAAATTATGCCATGAGTCACTATGAGGATAGTGTGTTCAGCGTGATATGCAGGATTAGGTGTCATAATAAAGGTTTTGCTATGTTTTTCCTATTTTTTTTTCTGATCTGACCAGTTAAAATTCAAAGATCATGTGTATACTTAATATATGAAAGCAAACTTCTGTAACTGCTCATGTTAAGGTTCTCTTACAGTGCACTTTGTTGACATTCTTGTTGGTATTCTCCAGTGTTTAACTTAATATGGGACATGAACCACTAATCCTCCCTGAGGGTATCCAGCCAGTGCTCTATTACCTGCCCATTATTTGGCACTCTTCCAAATGTTTGGGACCATGCTGTGGATAGAACTAATCCTGTAATGACACAGATAGTTAATTGATTGCAGGCTGATCTCTGCACAAGACTCTCTTGCAAGATAGAAATGGTTGTTTGTGAGGAAGAAGTCTACCCTTTCTACAGTGAATTGATTCAAGACAGTGACAGAACAGGGAACCCCGTAAGCCCATTAATTAATGACTTTGTCATCAATTGCTGCACGAGCATCCAAGGTGTGCCAACAACACACTCCTGTCTCAGAACAGCATCGTTTGTTATTTCAGTGTATTGCATGCAATTGATGCCCCATATTGTACCATACATGATGCAAGATGGTGCAAGGCTCTGCTTTAAACTAATAAACACTATTCATTATCCTAAAAACTTGAGTTATGTATTGCTTTAATTTTTAAGACGTTTGGATAAATCAAGACAGTTACTTGCAAAACTGGTTGGACTCCGTCTGAAGTGTTGCAGTTTTACAGAGAACATGATCTATCATTGAAAGGCTCAAATTGAAAAAGCACTGTTTGAAACTATGAATATTACAAGTCTGGAAATTTGATGGGAGAAGCAATAAAGACGTCAGAGTAATTTTATAAGCTTATGTTACAAAGGAATCGTAGACTGCTTAAAATCAAATGCATTCAATCAAAAACTGATTTAAGTACAATTGCATGTAATATGTTATACTTTTAGAAACTGGCATTGAAAGTCCCATTAACTTTCAAATTGGTTTTGTCAATGCTTCCACATGAAATCTTGTTTCATTAAAGGTCTGCTATAAATTGACTATCCATACAGATTTTTTTTTCCCCAAAACGTTAAACTTTTAATTTCTGTTCTGATTTCTGCATCTGTCTGCTTCCTTGTCGCTTGTATGTCACTTCACAATAGCTTGTTGGAATGTGGACCCAAGTTTCCTGGGGGTGTCTACTAAAAGGAAACTCATGGTGTTATTCTCAGTCGAATGTCCCTGAAGTAAAAAGTTGAGAGAGGATACTAAAACAGCTTCAGATGACAAAAACACACAATGGATTTCCCCACCTCTGCAAACATTGTCAATGCTTTTCAAATTTCCGATGTCAAATAGTTACAGAAATTGTCAAACAGCAACGGGTCCAATCTCTCAGTTGTGAGATACACCATCTAGCACCACTTCTGAAGCTTAGAGACACCATTAGATGAAGAACTACATGCTGAACAGGAGGAGAAAGGGAACAAGCTTTTAACGGAAAAACCCTCAATGGGTTTCCTCAAACATACTGGGATTTGGGGCTGAAAATGTTTTCTTTTGTACTCAAAATTTCACTGGCCATCTTCAGTGACAGTAAAATAAATTTAATAAAAAAACCTCTTTACATTCAAAAGTTCTACATAATATCTTCTAGGATGTACCTGGTTTTATTTATCATGTAATATTATTGTACCCAATAAAAAATAAGCTTATTGGGTACAATGTTCCTTTCAGGAATGCTTTAATTATTTTAGCATAGATTCAAGAGGATGTCGAAAATTTTAGTCCTTGTTGACTTGATGCCATTATGTGACTGCAGCAAATTTGTCAGATGTAAATCCTTGCATACACCACTCTGCCTTTCCACCACATCCCACAGATTGAGACATGCTGACTGTGAAGGCCACTCACATACACTATGTGATGGGATGTGGTCATAAAGTAATAAACATGGCAAGCAACAATACTCTGGTAGGCTGTGGTATTTAAATAATGTTGACTTAGTTATAAGGGGCCCTAAGTGTACCAGCAAAATGTTCCCAACACCGTTGCTCTTCAACTCAAACCAGAACAAGGCAACATGGATCAATGTTTTCATGTTGTTGACGCCATGTTCTGACCTTACTACCTCAAAACACCTCTATGTGAAAACCCAGACGATCATCAATTTCTGTAATACTAAGACCAGTTTGTCTATTACCAGCAGCTAGCATTCAAAGTTACCTAATTCATCTTGCTTGGTTTAAAACATCTTCATCACTTCTATGTCTAAATGGCTAAACAAGCAATTAAACAAGTGTGCCTAATAACGTAGAAAGTGACTATAAACACGCAGGACTTTAAAAAGCAAAGTCCTAATGATTTTGTACAATCAAAATCATCTCCTGGACACCTCAGGTATATGTGGCCTTTATTTTTTATGTTTTTTTTACCCCTCCAGGGGGTCTTCTGTGGGCTCTAGTGTCCCCCACATGACAGTAGGCTGACAGGAAACAGGGAAGGAGAGGGGGGAAGACATGCGGCAAATGTCGTCGGGTCCGGGAGTCGAACCCACGACGGCCGCATCGAGGACTCAAGGCCTCCAAATACGGGTCACGCCAACCACCACGCCATCTGAAAAAGATTTGAGTCATCCATTATGTCTGAAGTTAAATCACACCAACATTTTTGGTAAGTTAGAAATACTAAATATTTAGTAAATATCTCTATTTACTAAATGTCACATTAATGAGAGAGAGAGCATTTCAGATATTTGTTTCAACATCAGATGTTCACATACAGAATAATTACTGTGCATGTTTCACACCTTGAACACAATGCTTTCTTGCTTGACATGATGGGAAAGGCAAAAGAAATCAGCCAAGATATCAGGAAGGGATAAGTAGAGCTACACAAGTCTGGTTCATCATTGGGAACAATTTCCAGATGCTTGAAGGTGCCACGTTTGTTTATTCAAACAATTACAAAAGTGGCTTAAGGACAACAAAATCAATGTTTTTACCTGGTCATTGTAAAGGCCTGATCTCTATCCTTCAGAGAATTTTGGGGCAGATCAGAAAAGACATGTGCAACCGAAGAGGCCTTAAAACCAAATCCAGTTCCACCAGCTCTGACCTTACTTAGTTTTGGAGGAATTGACCAAAACTCAAGCAAACTGTTCTGAGAAACTTGTGTAAAAACATCAAAATGTTTGACAACATACAATTCAAAGGCATTGCTACTAAATACTGAGGAAATTATTTCATCCATCCTTTTTCATGAAGAAAAGTACAAAGTTGGGACAAAAAAAATAGCAAAAAAGGAATAAAAGTTCAAGGAAGAAGGTTACGAAAAAAGCTTAGATTTTTGGAAGTCAAACATAAAAACATATTTCCCATTCTTGAAGACATTTTGCAATGAGCCGTGCAAGTAAGGTGGGAAAAATGATTAGCAAGCAGAGCAATATGAGGTGTTTGTGTCTTGTTTCTCAAAACCCTTTTTTAGTCACTAGGTCTTACCTGATGTGTTTGTTGCGATTATTAATATCACGGTGAAGGTTCAGCTCAGAAATGACGGGAAAGTGATTTTGGTTTGTTCTTGTTTAAAGTGAGACAGTCTGGTAGATGTTGAACTCGGTGTCCCCATGTTGCTATGCTGCAATGAGCATGATTGACAGATGGATGTGCAGGAGAAAGGTTACAGGGGCTTTGGAGGCAGCTGAGGAACTATAGGATGGGAGGGGCTGATTGGGATGCGCTGAACACAGATCACACTCAAGATCATGTCACACTGCCCATACCAATAGGTTCATGCACAGACATCACCATGCAAATCTCCACTTCAGTCACAAAAATCAACACAGGCAGAATTGCAGATAGAATTGTGTATTTTTTTGTATTACAGACTCTCTGTTCGGCTAATGACAAATTTGTAAAAATGCACATTTCCAAGTATCCTGAGATAGACATGCACAGGCACACATCCACTAGATCGTAGGTGAGAGGGAGCCTGGTGCCTCTCTACTTATGGAACAGCTCGCCCAGGTCATTATCATCTGTGAACTGCGACTCACGCTGACATCGTCTGGATGGCCAGCGATGATGGAGGGGCATGCTGCGACAGGCTTTAGGTGTCTCAAAAAGAGACTGGCAGGGGATGTCAGTTAGTGAGAACAAAACAAATGGCAAGAAAAACACGGACGTGTACAAAGCACAAACAGGAAGATTTGCAGGGAAATCGGACACAAGAGCGAGGCGGAGGGATAGAAAACATATTCAAGCCATCCAAGAGAAGAAAGGAAAAAGGAAAATGAGGGTTTGATTTTTAGACAAAAAGGTATAAAAAGAGGGGGAAAAAAATAAGCCACAAAAACAGACTAAATAGAAGCCGACAAAAAGGAGAGGAAGCAATTTCTATTTGGATAAAAAGCCCAGCATTGGGACGAGCTCAATAGCAAGCCATGGTCTTGTCATCATGTCCCTTTTTCTTACAAGAACAACCTGTTTGATCTGTGCAGAGTAATATGGTGAACTGCAGGGGGTATCCACAGCATCAAAGGGAATTTAAACCACACACTGGCCCATTACGGCGCGCTCATGTGTGTGCGTGTCCGTCTTTCTAACCGTGACCGACTGCACGCGTGTCAGTGAGCACGCAGCATAGCAACAAAGCATGATTGTATCGGTCTTGCAAAGTTCGCACAATTATCAGTCAGCAGGTGTTCTGGGCACAATGTGTCTTAACTACCAATCAAAACTAGCACCCCTGTCTGCTCTATTATTGAGTGTAACAGGGGAAGTAATGACAATGAATTCTTGATGATCCATGACAGCAACAGCGAGAGTTGTGGGGTGGCAGCGCTTGTTTTCTGAGGAGTCCCTTTGTGGCTTTGTGCATCAGTAAACGCACTCTGCTCTCTGGTGGAGGTAAAAGGTGTTGAGCAACATAAAAAAAAAAAAAGAGGACAGAGAAGACAGACATGGCTGTCTGAAGAGTGTTGATCGATGGCCCATTCGGTTTGGCTCAGGGCTCACATGAATAAACATGGAACTGATGTTTGCTGCAGACATTTTGAATGCAAACCTTTGATTCTGTAATGAGATGAGATTAAAAAATGTAACTGGAAAAATCTAATCTGATTATAGTTACTGCTCCGAGGAGATTGAGTCATAGCTCAGTATTGATGTTTCAGGATTTACATTTTTGAACCATGGATTTTTCTGTCCCAGGTGAAAACAAATTGAGAAAACCACAAGCGACTACACCTTTCTCCCTTTCTTAGGGCCTTGGAGTTAATTGTCAACCCCCTGGTATCCATACTATACAAAACAGAGGAGTTATGAAATGTATGTAAACACCTAATCAATAGTTTCAATCGACAGCGCTGCAAAGGCTTATCAGGCCTTTCACAGTCTGTGTCTTATAGCACCGCTCAGTGAATTATGGACATTAATTCTCTCTCGTAATTATGAGAAATTGATTTTCCGGTTGAGCTTCTCCCAAAGGCAAGGCCCACATGAAAACCAAATCATGTCCGTGTGTTGGCCAACGCTTTGGGGCTGTCGTTGTGCTGGCCAGCTTGCAGGGATTAGTGTCTGAATGTGAGACATTGCTGAAAAAGGAGCACATCAGATGTCACAAGTGATTCTTGCTCCCTTTGTACTCTGTGTACTCTCCTGAAAACATGTTTATTTACTGAATGACAAATGTTCTGTATTTTAATTAGAAACGATAGACTTTATGTGGAAGACAGACACAGTTACAAATATAGTATGCATGGGTTTAATCGCTTTATATAAAATTGCTTCCAAGGAACCGAACTTTCTTATGCACTTTTAAAAGTGAACGATCAATAGTTCTCCAGGCTTTCTGGCACGTATTTAATGTTTGTTCTTGGATGTTATAAACTTTTTCATCCAGTATTCTGTCCAGTCATTTTCTGACCAGCTTCCAATGCCCAGATGGCCAACTGGTGAGCTGCTGTTGCTCAAATTTCAGAAGAAGTCAATGCTGGTTCTGAGAAAAAAAGGTGTGAGAAATAAATGTGCCACAGTTTGTAGTGTAAGTTTGCTCTATCGCAGAAGATCAGTCAGAGGGGCCATGCAACCTTTGTGCACCTCACATGGCCATTGCCTGTGAAATAAATGGAAATAAATGGCACCAAAAAGAGCTTATGAGAAAACAGCTTACTTTGAAAGCAAAAATGGAACAGGAACAATATAGTTTCAGACACAGAATGTTGTGTTTTAGCAACAACAAGATAAAGGGGATTATCTGTGAGGGGACACAGTTATTGGAAAAAAACTTTAAACAGTTGCTCTCAATTATTTTGATTAACTTCATCAAGACACACCTCCAAGGGACTTTTTCAGGTTTTTTCCAAATTTTAAAACACAATAGAATATCTCAGTATTTATCTTTCATTTCTAGAAAATACATAAACATTTCAAGAGTAAGAAATTAATATTAAATTAATTCCAGGTAATGTATCTATTGCTAACTTTTAATGGTCATGTTGAGTTCTGTAGCATTTTAAGACCTGCCTCTGGGTGGCCAGATCATAGCATGAAGGATCCATCCTCCTCAGATCTCAAGCAGCCAACACACACAGTTTTGAACATCTTATAAATATATTTATCTAAAGGATGAAATATTCACCAAAACTTACCTATTTGAAAGTAAATAAAATGACAAAAATCTACCTCCCTTAATAAGGGAGGGATTTTTACCTTTTACCGAGGGAGTTTACATCCGCCATTTTGATCGCTGTTTACATTCCCCATCAGCTGATGCAGCGGTGGCCTGTGACGCCATCAGCTCTGACACAGCCAAACTCCAGACTAAACACCCGGACGTTGTTATTGTGTCTTGTCTCTATGCTGTAACTGCGAAGTAATTTCCCTGCTGGGATGAATAAAGTACTTCTATTCTATTCTAAACAGGAGAAAAGAGCAAAAATAAAAGGCAGTTCACTCCAATAAACTGAACTTCTGCAAGGAAGGGTGTTTACCAGGAACAACAAGCAGTGTGGCCACTTGGGAGAGGCAGAGGGTGGATGGCAGAAAGTCTGCGTCAGTGTCTTATATAGCCGTCATCTCTAACAGGCCACCAATCCGCCGTCTGTGGTCTTCAAGAGCCAATCAGTGTTGGTCACACTCACATTTGCATAATCAACCTTATGACGCCAGTCGTAACGAGTGTGAATGGCTGAACAATATTTTTTTCAGCACATTGGCAAATATTAATCTGCATAAAATTTGATCCAGTTAAGAGAAAACCACTGTCTGATTCCATCAGTCTGTAAGATGCCATGATGTGAAGGTGGAGTCTACCCCACCCAGATGCAGTGGTTAGACCAATCAAGACATAATGGGTAGAAAGGAGCAAACAGTAACTTACGTTCATGCTGGGTGGGATAAACTCTAACCCATGAACACCAGAGGATGGTAATAACATAACTTTGCCATGGTTAAAACATACAATTAAGTGTTTATCCACCATCTGGGAAGAGTGGAAACATCTAATTAGAACACTGACATCACATTTATCCAAACACTTCAGTATCCCGCTTAAACAGAAACTAATATGGAGCACATTTTACACTGCAAAGAATATATCACAGATAATTTCCTTGTACTCAGTACCCAATAAATTTTGACTCCTAAATTCCAGCATGATGATTGCATTCAATACACATTTTTGCAAGAGTGTCACTATGATCATTAGATGATGAATGAACCGTAACCATGATCCTTTACCAAAGCCTCACAAAGGCAGTGCCGCTTCCATTTTTCCCTGGCACAGGTGTGTGTGATTTTGGTTCCGCCATTACAAATTATGTTGGCTGGTTAAAGTTATGCGCTGACAGAGAAATATTAGCTAATTAATGCGTGAATTATTATAATTACGACCTCATTAGCACACCTGATTATGCTTAATATATCATGGTGATTACAGCAGGACATGCTTATTAAGAAAGTTAAAAAGCTCAAAGAGAGACAGGCAACAGGGGAGTCAGAGGACATGACACGGTGGGGTTTTCACCACATGCTACAGTTAACATGTGTGGCTTCTAAGCTTGGGCCAAGAAACACTCATTTCTGATTATTTTTTATCATTATAAACCACTTTGGCACTTTCTACCTATATTATAAGAGCTTTTTAGCAGCTAATCTGTTTCTGTTTAAATGATCCATTACCAATGGTTTGCTGAAAGAGCTTCCAATTATTTTTGGTCGTATCTCTTATTTCAGGATGCAGCACATTGTCATAATGTTCAACTATAAGGATAAGCAAGTATAAGCTACAAATTTATTAAAAGTGTTTATCTGACTCTTTACTTTGACTAAGAAAACTGAAAGTAATCAAGCAAAAGTATTGATTTAAATGAGTCCAATTTGTTTCTGGTGTGTTTCAGTGTATCAGGGGGTTTTCTTGGTCACAGATTTAACTACCTAACTTAACATCAATAATCTTCACAAAGCTAACACCCCCACAGCATAATGCTGCCACCACCATGTTTTATTTGTTTGGTTGTATTCAGTCTCATTTGATCAGATTATCTTTTTTCACATGTATTCATGTGGTCATCTATAGGACTTCTTATGGACCACTTCTTAACACTCTCCCACGAAGGCTGGATTAGTAGAGGCATGAGGTTATCCTGTCAAAAGATTCTCCAACAACTACTGATCTTTGCAACTCCACACACCTGTTGGTTGATTTTCTGATTGCTTAGATTGTAAGTTTAGGTAGCTGTCCATGTCCTGGTAAGTTTACATTTGTGTCTTATTCTTTCAATTGTCTTAGAGGATGAATTGAGCGTAGATCCATGAAAAGCTCAAAGCTTAACACATAACCATATAACATATTTTTTTGTTGTTTTGTTGTTTTAAGCTTTTCCACAACTTCCTCTGCAGTGTTCAACAACCATTGAGGCCTTCATTGAACAACTGTAATCACACAGTAACACACTTTTCTTTCTTAATAGGTATAACTTCTGAAGAAAACTGGTGTCGCTGGATTTTATTAGTTGTAAAGGGGTAGGACATAAATAGTTTTCTCACAAGCATACACACTTTTCTGATTTTTCTTTGTAATGTTCTTTCATTTCTCAGTTATACACTCCTTTCTGAGGCTCTATCAAATAAATTCTTAACAAACATAGAAGTTTGTTGTTGGAATGTAAAAACCTTAAGTAATAAGAAATACTTTTGCAGTTCCACTCTGAAAGTCAATCAGATTTCTTAGGTCTAAATAACTCAACAAATTTCCATCAGAGTGGAATCATTGAGGGCACACTGAGGAGTTTGACCAAGGAGGAGTTTAGAATAGATTCATTGCTCTTCCAAATTATGAGGCAACAGCCGAAAAGGTACATGTGAAGCCAGATGCCTTCCAGAGAACACTTCAGAGGCATCCCACCTGGAAGACACGCCAGAGCAATGATGGATGGGTGGGTGAACATGTTAGTCCTAAACTGGACTTAAATTCAATTCAAATTCATGTATGTACCAGGCTGTCATCTGTTCATGTGTAACACACCAGAATGTCAGGCATTTATTCTTGGCCTTTCATATTGCAGCAGCCGGTGCCCCAATATTCACCTCGCATGTCTTTCTGAGAAGCCAGAGGCTCCTACTGTAAGTGATTATGAAACAACGAGGGTTTGTTCTTGTAAACCAGGCATCTGGTGTGCCAATCCTGTTTCCAGATTTAATATAATTATTGTATTTGTGCAACAGCATAGCTCTTAGTGATGAGAAAAAAAAGAAAAACTTTTTTAAGCACTATTGTTTCAACATCTTATAGAATACAGCAATTAAATCCAGTTGATTTGGAAGTCCTTGTGATGGACTGGTGACCTATGCAGAGTGTACCCTGCCTCTCGCCTGTTGACCACTGGAGATAGGTGGTTAACAGGCAATTCAGGCAGAGCTTGACCCCTCATGACCCCACTAGGGTTAAGCCTGCAAGTTAATGGATGGATGCATGATTTGGAAGTTCTGATTTTTCACCACATGTTCATGTTGAGTTTTCTGAGTTGTATGTGGGTTGTGGATGTGTGTGTGGGCGTGTTTGTCCTACCTTCTCCTTTTGCAGGGTGCGATAAGCAGGATTGGAGTTCATCAGGTGGCAATCAGGAGGAGGAGCTTCAATTAAACAGACACAAGATGATTCCATCACTACAAATGGTAATCAGACCTGTAGATAACACTTGCTGAACTTACCTGACCCAATATTTACTTTGCACCTCGTTGTCCTTCTTTGCATGTGGTTTCTGTTGAGAATCTGCTCTTGAGTTCCAGGTTCCAGGTCCTCGTTACCTCTCGCTGCTTCAACATTCCCTCCGGCTTCCTCCTTGTCCCCCTTCCACTTCGCAGACAACTCCTACGTGAACAGGAGGAGTCTGAGGGCTTCTCAAACTCCTCCTATCTTTGATCCTGTCTTTGAGTCTGGAGGAGTCTTTGAAACCCCAAAGCTCTGCCTTGGGGGGGATCAAGCTCTGCCTGCCTGTCAAACCATCCATCACTCTCCATCACCATCTAGCCACGAAATAAACAAAGAGAAACATTCACTAGCTGAATGCTCACCTTGCTCTTGCAGCCTCAGCCTCAGAGCACTCACTTACCTCCTCCACAGACATGTGTCATCTTCATTAACAGTAAGACCTTCTGCTCCTCATCTTCACCTGCAAATCACATCCTATTGTGGACCTGGATTTCTCTACACCCACCTGTGGGAAGCTGGTGGTTCACCTTCCCACAATATTAATTTCTCCAAAATAAACAGTAGTGTCATTTTATAGCACTGTAGGAACCCGACCTTTGAGAATTTGAGTTTCAGACATTTGAAATTAGTAAATGGCCTATATATATATATATATATATATATATATATATATATATATATATATATATATATATATATATATACAGTACAGACCAAAAGTTTGGACACACCTTCTAATTCAATGGGTTTTCTTTATTTTCATGACTACTTATAAGGCAAGAAATTCCACTTATTAACCTAACAGGGCAGGTTGACCTATGAAGTGAAAACCATTTCAGGTGACTACCTCTTGAAGCTCATCAAGAAAATGCAGAGTGTGTGCAAAGCAGTAATCACAGCAAAAGGTTGCTACTTTGAAGAAACTAGAATATAAGGGGTATTTTCAGTTGTTTTACACTTTTTTGTTTAGTGCATATTTCCACGTGTTATTCATAGTTTTGATGCCTTCAGTGTGAATCTACAATGTCAATAGTCATGAAAATAAAGGAAACTCATTGAATTAAAAGGTGTGTCCAAACTTTTGGTCTGTACTGTATATATATATATATATATATATATATATATATATATATATATATATATATATATATATATATATATATATATATATATATATATATATGGCACTTTATCAAGTCCAAAGCACTTTACATGACATTCAGTCAATCAAGTAACTATGTTACCTTCAGTTTTAAAAATACTACATATATATACCGGTAATTGAATTTCCTAATGCAACTCCTCGAAATTGAACCTTTGTTTCTTTAAAAACTCCTGCTCTTTCTGAAATTCCACCTTCAAGACATCATCACAACATTGTTCCTCTATGAATCCTTTAACCAGCGTATCACTGAGAAGTAGTGTGCATTATGAGCTCGACAGATGTGCAGTTCCACCGTGTGTTTGCTAACTGCTGCTGGCTAGTCAGAAGTAGCTGAGTGGGGAAGTCACAGGTTGCTGTGCGAGGTGGAAGGTTGGAAAAAGCTAGGTTCACTCAGTCATTTTGCACAGCTGTGAGATTGCCATGGGAGATTAAAAGATTCTCAAACATGCATAAAAGAATCAAAGCAACACCTCAGGTATGTTTTGGAGGGGAGACTATATAACATGATGTAAAGCTCAAAAAAGTCAATTTTACATAATACTGCCCCTTTGATCTTCGTGTAAATATACTAACAGATTATATCAATTAGTATATAACTAACTGATATATACTGTTACTGTAAAATACTGATATTTCTTTAAAATATCAGTATTTTACAGAAAGCTTCTTCATTTAAGTCAATGCACCTCATTAGTCAGCCACTGTATTTATTCATAGCTTCTTACAAATGTCTATGTTTTTACATTTTAGAAATGTATCTAACCATATTCACTTACTTGTCATTATAGTTACAGTTTACCTGGTTGGAACCCCTGTTGCCTTAAGATCTGTGTTAATTCTTCTGGGTTTGATATCATGGTAGCTGCTGCTCCAGAGCAGGTTAGGATTCCAGGTAAGAGATCAAGGTGAACAAACTGCTATCTCTCCTGCAATCAATGCCCTGAGAACAAGAAGAAAAATAAAAGGGTGGCGGTGTTCCCCCTCAGCCAGTTGTTTTTAATCTTCACCAATCATGCTGTTAAATCTTAGTTGGTGTGAAAATCTTTGTGATCGATCTGTCAGTAGAAATGATAGATTCGTACCTAAAACAGAGACTAAAGTTTGGAGCAGGAATGGCACCTGCTGTGGCTTTCAGCTGCTATAGCCCATTTGCTTCAAGGTTAAAGGTTTTTCTGCTGATGATGCGAGAAAGTTCCAGTACATCAACAGTTTCTGAAATACTGTAGTTTGATTAACCCAGCTGCCACAGCAATTGAACATTCAAAGTCACTTTCCTTTTCTTTCTTATTCTTCAGCCATTCAACTTCACCACTGTCATGATTCACAGGTCTTTGGGTTTTAGGCTCCCACAATTTTTTATTATTTTTTATGGTGTTTTATCGTCTCCAAAGCAGGAATCAGAAACTTCAGTACCCAATGGCCAGTGTCCTGCAACAATTAAATATGTCCCCGGTCCTGCACCTGAATTAAATGATAAATCTCACCTCAGAATACAGTCAAGCTCTACAGAGTTCTGCTAATGGTCAACTAATTTGAGTCAGGTGTGACAAGCATGTAAAACTGTAGGAACTCAACCTTTGACAACTTGGGTTTCTGACATCTGAAATTAGTAAATGGCCTTTATATATTTATATGGCACTTTATCAAGTCCAGAGGATGCCAAAGCACTTTGCATGGCATTCTGTCATTCATCCATCATTCACACAATGCATCTCACCACTGATGGTGTTGAGATCCATTGTAGCCGCAGCAACAGAAGCAAGGCTGTCATACAATCAGAGCAACTGAACAGGTCGGCCTAATAAACTGGCCAGAGAGCATAGATAAATAAATGGATAGAAAGATGAAATTGCTGTTATAAATCTCAAACAGTGTGTTCTTTAGCCTGTTTTAAACTTTACTTTTATGCATAAAACATGTTATGGATGATATGTTTAGGATCTTTTTATTATTATTATTATTATTATTGTATTGTTCTTTGTCACTTTTGCATACAGATTCTTCAAAACTAGCTCATTTTGTTCTTCCAAGCAGGACCTGTGAATTTCCATGCTTAGGGGGCTGAATATTATTTGTCCATGCATGCCATCTCGTGTGCTACCTCCATCACCAAGCCAATTCTTACAATAATCACGAGGTTAGGAATAATGAACAGTGATGACCGTGTTTTAAGCAAAATAATGTCCCACCATCTCATGCATGGGAGCTCGACAGCATTCAGAGAAAATGACTCAAAGGCGCACTTGACGTGACTCTTTCTCCTCTGATGAAATTAGTTGAGTGAAAATGGAAGACAACAGTGGATCGAAAAATAGATGAGAGAATATTGCAAAGCAGCTTAAATATATGTGCTGTATAGATTTAGGTAATTTTATTTAGAAATCAAATAACTGAGCAGAAACATGATTTTCCAAAACACTTCTTACTTTGACATGTGAGTTCTCTACATCCCCTCCCAAAGAATAATTTACTTCACCCTCTGTAGGGCTAATACAAGACAGCACAATGTTAACTCTAAAAGGCTCAGCTCCACCCTTAACTACATATTGATCTTATCTGTGCAATTTAAAAACTACCTCTCTTGCCTCCAGCTCTGATCCCGGGAGTGTGCGAGTACAGTCTCATCATACATACTGTGCAGACACATAACACATAAAATGTTACACATTTGTGCACAAACACACACTGAGGGTGTGAACGGGGGTAGACCAGGAGGGAGGAAGGGGGGTTACACTCGAATACATGACTAATAGACTGTCGACACAGATAAATGACTTTTTAAGCAACAGAAAATTGCTCTATGTTCCATTCACTGAACACTAGTTTCCCCTCTTCTCTCGCTCCGTCTTCCCTCTTTCTTTGCCGCGTCTTTTCCCCTCCTATTTTTTCTGCTCGCTGTTCATCATATCTCCATCCTCAAACCCTCTTCATCTCCACACCCGTGCACCACTGAGTCCTTTCTCTTCTGCCAAGCTCTCTTATTCCTGCCTCACTGTACTTCTATTCGCTTTTCCGGGGCCGTGTTGCCAAAGCAACAAGTAGCAGAGGTTTGAGAGTGTTGGCTTTTTTTTTTTTCTTCCCCCCTTTCTTTGGTTTGGTAAAGAGGGCGATGGAGGAAGATTTGAGATGCAACAATAGTGGAATTATGCAAATTTATCCAACAAGTAACAATGGATTAGAGCGGGCTCTCTCACAGCTGACGGAGCCAGTTGAGAAGAGGCTTCCAAAAAGATTCTTGTCTCAAATCCTTGATTCATTTTCACAGTGAATAATATAAGCATGTGTCTATGTTTTGCCTTTGTCACAGCTTGGATGTTTGAAAATAAGAAAAATACTGAAAAAAAATATTTTTATAGAACAAAAAGAATTTTTAGGAACTTTTTGTAGTTAATGTTACAGGTAATTGCTCTTATTTTGAACTAGACATCCATGACACTGCAACAAATTATGTTTATTGCACCATTTATTTTTAAGTTGAGTTCAAGCATGAGCAAAAGGCATTTCAAATCAGTATCCAATAAAAATGAAACGTTACACAGGTCTAAAAGAATCTAGATTATTGGATGAGTTCATACAAATTAGGAGTCACAATAAAAGAAAAAAATGACTCCCCGATGAATATGTTTAAGAGTTCTTGAAATAAATGCATTACAGCAGCAGCATATTACCATATAAAAATTGGAATGAAGTTAACTTCTCAATTGAGAATATTTAATTTGAGAACATTTATTCGTGTGTGTGCTTGGGAGTCAAATTAAAAATTACATGTTGAAAGCAAATGCAAACTTATTATCACCTGTAACAAATTGAATGAATCAAATGTAATGAACCGCGTTTTTTTTATATGCACGTTTTTAAGTTTAAGTTTGTGTGAGGTTTTAATTAGCACTCCATGACTTTCTGCTTTCCCAGCGCAACCCAACACAGACACAGTCATATGTTCCAACCCTCATGCGCACGCATTCAGACACGCACCCCCACGCACCTTAAGTAAACACACACAAGAATTAATGTTGTACACACACTTACACCTCCTGCACGCACGCTATACTCCCACGTCCAGGTAATGACACCCCCAAAGGCAACCATGACCTGAACCCATGAGGTGGTCCCCTCTATTCTGGGGTGCAGCCCAACAGCCCAACCCGAACCACCCCCACAATGACCCTGTACCTCGACTCCATCCAGAGAGTGTTGATGTTTTTAAATCAAATAAATGTGATGAATTTATCAATGTCAGAGCACATTATTATCTAAAAATGCACTTAAAAAACCACACATGATTTGTGCTGCACAGGAAATTTGTAGCAGAAACACGTTCATGAAATATTGTTCCATAAGAGCACGCCAAAACATAATGGGAAACATCAATGACTTCAGACCAAAGAAAAGGAAAGCCATCCCACAGCTGAAAAAACAAACAACCCAGAAGCAAAACAGAAAAATAAAGAAAAGATCATAAGAATTTCCTCAAGTTGCCAATAAAGAGCAATAAATGACTTTTAGCTGTAATTTTTGTGTTTGGATGTTAAACATATCAGAAGTTTGGTTGCGTAAAAAAAACATAATAGTTTAAAATTAATCTTAAAAATAAATGCCATGGAGTGGGCCAGCTCTGCTTTTCTATCCTCATTTACTTTTTCTCCCAATGACTTATGTTAACTGCTCTGTCCAAATTGAAAGTAAGTATGACTTTGGATGGTTGTCTGCCCCATTTGTCTCTGTGTGGCTTTGTGAGGGGTATGGACAAGTGATGGATGGATGGGTGGGTATTTGTCATTGAGCAACATAAAAGATATGTAGCGGAACTTTTAATTAGCAAAGCACAACTTGTCTTTTCACTGGGGTATAAAATGATGTGACACAAACATAAAAACATAAAGCTACATGCCAAAACATTACCATATCTACCAAAACATCAATAAATAAACAGATTAAGACCACTGAAACTTGTGGCCAAACAGACACAGACCAATTCCCAGGTCTAAATCTTTTCCTAACTCTGCAAGGTAATCTGAAGGACTTGGAATGGTCAAGAAAGATTTTTGCAAAAAGGAATAGTGAAATATTTCTCTCTCTCTCTTGCTATCTCCCCTTTTCTCTCTCTTTCTCTCTCTCCTAATCTATCTCTTCCTAAAGATATGCATTAACCTTGTAAAATGTGATAGAAGAAAACTAAGTGCTTTTCTACTGGCTATACGATGATGTAGAAAGTATTAATGGCAGCGGTACCAAATAAGTGCAGTACTGTGATTGGTATTTATTTGTCATTTGAACTTAATCAATATTCTCAAGTTAAAAACTTTTTCTTTTTTTTTTTTACATTTTTGGCTTTTGGGTTATGATACTGCAATGAAATTCACCTTAACTATGTGCAGGTTTGTCATTGACCATTCTCTACCATTAATTGCAAGCAGTTGAACAGAACCGTGACCCTATTTAACCTATTTTGGCGAAGCCCATGGTGTGACGGGTTTACTAGCAAACCTATCTTTCATCCCAGACTCCCTTCCTCCTTCTTCTAAGACCATCTTGACACCTTCTATGCACCAAGCCGATGTACCAGGACAACTCAAGAGCAGCAATCCTTTATCTTACCACATTTGTGGTACAGGTAACATAACTTCTTAACATAACATAACTTCTTAACATAATTTCATGCTACCCCCAGTCAGATGCCTTCAAGGATAGTGAGTTCTTTTGTTCATGTCAACAACAGACTCTGTCTTGAGAATACTAAGGCTTTACAACATCACAGTATGACCTCAAGAGTTAAAAGTCAAAAATTAATATCGTAATCTAAGTACTTTGAACAACAATTATTCCTAACAATATAGTAGTCGAAATATAGTTAAATAGTTAGTTTAGAATTGCTAATGTTTACTTTGTCATTTTGATTTGGATACATAGACATAAGTAAAAGTATAAGATTAACATGTACAAGTTTTCAACGGCTTATTGTGTAGAATTTTATAGCTTTTGTAGTTCTGATCTTTATAGAGAAATAGTAATACAGTATCTGCTTAATCAGTCAAGATTTTTGCATGGGTAGAGCCTCCATTCAGCTGCTTAGCAGTATGTTGCTCACAGCTTGACTCTGGGATTTTTGCAAAGATATCCCGAAACAGATGAATTTCTCTTTTTTATTAGCAAGAGAAAAATGTAGAAACCTCTGTTCTCCATACAGCCTGGTCACTCCATTTCATCAAAAGGACTTTAAACCATTGGAGGGTTAACATGTTTTTTTGTGTGTTGCTTTGAAACCACAACTTTTACAACCTTGGTAATACCTTGAAACTGTTAGCCTGCCTTTCCTACTCACAAGTGTGCAGGGGAGGCTGCAGGCTATGCTGATTGAAAAACTCGAGTATAGGTGTTAAGACTCTCAGGAGAAATGTGTGTGCGCAAGAGAATGAATTGGAGGTGGAGATAAGACGAAGCCATAGGAGGAAAGCAGAGAGTCAACACTTGTATTCTGTAGTGCATCTTGCCTATATCCTCCCTCTTACCTCTGATAGGGGGCAGATTTCATAACAGCCTAATAACACCCTCCAAGAGGTCTCAAGATACAGCCATTCTATCTCTGCGAGAGCTGCCATCGTCTTTACCGCCACAATCCAGCCCCTGTCAACAGCCGTCAACCTCTACAGCCCCTGAGCCGACTGATATTGACAATAAAACAGGCGGCGGGATCAGCAGGTTGCCGTGAATGTGTGCACACATGCGTGTAGGTTTTCAGTGCCACTGAAAAGGTCCAGGAGTGGACATTCACTCCAACACCACCACCCAGCGAAGAGCTCTGTGTGCACCTGGTGGCTGCGCTCTCGCACCAACGGGATGAAAGTGGATTGCAGGGAGACGTGGGGAGGAATACAGAGAGACGAGAGCACAGAAAGAAAAATGTATAATGATCAGCGATGTTACGGCTATGGCTTTTGGACAGTTCTGGTTACTTGCGCTGTGCTGCAGAGGAGATTGAGAATTGCGAGCCTTGTCATGCATCATAAATGCATTACCATATGGGAATGTAGCCTTCACATGCTGCAGAGAATAGAAATTTGGGCTCCACATAAAGAAGAATGTGTTTTATGAGGTTGTGGAGGACATATTGTGTGGCAGGCCTCATAAACATATGCATGTTTCTTTTATGAGCTTTTCTGAGAATTGAAAAAGTCTTACAGAATGATGAAGGAGGCTTAAGAGGCAGATAAGCACAGGCACTATTTACATTGAAATGACTTTGAGGGGAGACAACGAGGTAGAAGAAGTCAAAATGGGAAAATATGAGAACGAAATGATGCGATCCAGGTCCTGAATGTGAATAGAAAAAAGGTTGAAGGTGCAGACAAAAAAATAATGGCGTATAGGATGTTTGTACTGATAGATACAAGATCAGCATGCATCACCATTCCTCTCACCCCTGCTCCACAAGGGCTCTTCAGTGGCAATCTCATCGCCGCCTGTTTTTTTCTTCCTCCTAATATTTGCTGCAGAGGTTTTCGAAGAAAAAAGCGGGTTTTGCAAGTGTTGGTGGGGTTTCATCTCGTTGTCTCTGGTGGGATTGTTAAAGCAGACGCTGTCTATAGATCTGTGGAGGTCACAGCATTCAGAAACCTCCATTTGTTGGCACCATCAGCCCTGTGGTAACAATAAAGGACAATCAGTGAGTCTGAATCAGCTTGTGGCAAGAATGTGGACCCCTGTGCTTCGAGGTGAGGACCTTATCATCTTTGCTCACCGTGCGGCTCTGCACAGCGAATGACAAGGCTTAAGACATCATGCCCAGATTTTGCAGCGCTTACTTTCACTATATCTGGCCATTTCTCTGTCCTCTGCCTGTGACTTAGCAGCATCTTCACCGAGACTGATCAATAGCTCACACCAACAAGAGGTCCTGAGGCCAATTAGGCCAGGCAAGCAGGCTCAGGGCCAAGCTTGTGTAAGGCTCTGTGTCGATACTCAAGCTTGTCAACTCTTAAGAAGCATGGAAAAAAAGAGTAAAAGTAAAGAAGTGATACTAGGCACTGGCTTTGTTCTCTCTTCTGGACCAAGTTGGAACCCATGTAGGATTTCATTCCTTAAATAATGAGGATGTCTAATTTCTGCTGTCCTTAAAAGTCAAAGGCGTACTGTGGTAAGGTTAAGGCTATAGTCAGAGATGACTGGGTTATGTTTGTGGTTATGGTTAGCCCATCAAAGACAGCTGCACAGGATGGTTAAGTTTCTGTTTATTGAAGGTGGGTGGGTGAGAAGATACACAGACGAATCTTCACTCATTACTGGCTCCTCAATATTTAGAATCAATATATTTGGGGCATTCCAAAGTTATTTTTCACTTTGTACATTATTATTCCATTCTGTTCAGTACCTGACCATTTTTAGAGAGATGTTCTTTTCTTCTCATTGTTGTTGTTGTTTGCTAAGCCACCTAACTCTGACCTATGAATCATTCAGGCATGAAAAGCTCCTCACTTAGAGTCAACTCAGCAGAAGCATGTATTAAATTTGATATTTAGGCTTTTTATTAGCAGCAGTCCATCACAGCAACACAATTTGTTCCAATTTCTTTAACTCGGCAAAAGCAAAACACTGTTTGACAGCCATAATGAAATTTTAGTGCCAATAAGTTCATTCCCAAAGAACTACTATATTAAAACTTGCCGCATAGTGGATGATTAGCTGAAAGATGATGCATCTTTCTGTCTTCCTTTATAGGATAACATTAAGATACAAATCATCTGCTCTGGGCAGTTAGACTTTACACTTCATTTATGTACTCCGTTTTTCTATCTCCCTCAAGTTTAAGTACATAACCAAGAAAAAAAAAGGACAAAGACAAAAGACGAAACTAACCTTATGCCATTGAGGCTGACTATTTGAAAGATTGCATGAAAATCTGGCTATTGGAAGGGAAAACATAAAGAAGCAAAAGGCGGTTTAAAACTGTCGTGTAAACTGTACAATAAATGACTATCACCACTTTCCTTGAATAAGTCCAGCACATCCTAATCCTTCAGCCGCACCCGATTTTCAAATGCCTCCTTTAGTGTCAGGCCTGCTCCCCCATACTAAACAGAGAAGATACATGAAGGGCTGCTGATCAAATGTCACCGTCCTGTTTTCATGTACAATGCTTTAGCACCCTCTGTTGGATTCCAATAGGACTTTAAAAAGCCTCACATCCTCAGACCTGTTTACCCATCAGCTCATGCAAATTGACCAGTGAGCCCCCACCTCTCACAATTACAGCTGCCTGTTCCACGAACCTGACACATGACTACGTTAGTTTAATTTCCCCGTATTTTAGGGAGCAAATATTCTGAGTTTTCCCCAGTGTTGAGCAAGACTTTGTCTCTGTTTGATGCTTATCTTGGATTAGTCATCTAAGAGAATTTATTCACCTTAATCACAAAGTCTATTAGGTGAGAGGGCAAGGTGTGTTGAAGGTGTGCCGACTGGGGGATGATATCCAGTTTATTCTGTATTCATCTGCAAAAGACTTCTGGCCAAGCAATAAGTGAGAACTGTCTGTCACACACAATCTTACTTTTTTCTATGACAATCAAGTTAATTAAAGTAGTTGAACAATCAACTTCCTGCAGAAAGTAAAAATAATCAGTCACCCTCAGGCCCAGCGTTTTTAGTATTAATTAAATACATTAATTAAACTTTTGCAAATTGCCTAAAGATTTAGCCTTTTACTCTTTGAGGGCTGGGATTAAAGTTATCAACATAAATGACACCAATCGGTAGGATTACTTTCACGAAAAAAAAAGATCTAGTTATGTCCATCATTTGCTTGTTAAATGTTAAATGTACATAGTGTCAGTTTTGTCTAGTGATTTGAGACCTTACTTTTGCCTTTAGCATTAATTTGTGAAATGTACTTTAAGCACACTAGACAATGCATGAAATGGCACATACTTTCTGCAAAGATGTGAAAATGTACAGCATAATAATGACTGCCGTCTCGTTTATGACCTGCATTTAATGTAGAATGATGCTCTTTTGTAAGTTTGAAGCACCCACTTTGAAATGATTTGCATAATGCGTGAAAGAGTTCTGCAGCAGACCATGCTGTGACAACCCAGCAGGGCTAACCTCATGGAAATAAATAAATAAATGCTAAAGAAAATAAAGTAAATATGTCAAGGGAAATTAGGCCTTTGGCTTGTTTTTGAAAGCTTGACTAACCAGTTGTGTCAAAACAAATTCTACTTTAGGCAAAAAAAAAAAGAAAAAGAAAAGCTTTGGTGCTGCTGTTTTGGCATCTTAACTGTTTCACATGTCAGATTACGCTGAGCAAAACGATCCAGTCAATCTCCACCTGAGGGACTCCCAAAGTAAGAAAATGTGGTTCATGAATCATGCAGACCCAACAACTCCGAAGTTAAAAAAAATTTTAAAAATCACTCATTTGTTCCATTTTTCCACAGACAGAAAATGTTGGACAGTTGTTGCCAGAAGCTGTTTGAAGGATAGGAGATTTTCTACGGTTTGATGGTTTCGGGCACTGCCCAACACCACAGACCCCTATTCTGTGAATGGTGAAATGGTGAAGTAGGCAAAAATACCAGCTGAGAAAAGGACAAAAGATAATGTGCAGCTTTAATTGTAAGGCATGGCGTAATTCAATCTTTATCATGACCTCACTTCCTGGAAAGCGTTAAGCCTATACAAAGCCTGTAGTTACCAGACACCTTTTCCTTCCCCCCCACCCCCTTTCCTTTTCGTGTTATAAAATGCGTCGTGAGCATTGCCACACCTTTTACTTCTACCTGCAGCTGGCTTTCTGTGGTTTGTAGTGTTTTAAAAGCATTGATATGAGATGACCTGAAGAAAAGACCAACCCTATCATTCAGGTAAGCCTGTTGGATTGAAATCATGCGTCTATCCTGAAGTCATAGGATTAAGTTATACAGAAGATTTAAAAGTATGGTTTGTCCACTTTGATCAGAGCTTGGACCATGAAATGTAAACAAACTTCAGCAGAAGTTTCAAGTCTGCGAGCAAGAGCTATGCGGTCTATTTGAATCTCTCAGGCAAGTTCTGACAAGGTTAGAAAATATGTAAAGGAAGAAGGTGAAGTGAATAGCAATCATTAACTATTGCTATTAGTTGACATAACAGGGTTGTTCACGTCTTTATATCAGCAAGACATTCCAATAATGATATCACAGAACTGTTTTTTGTAAATTGGCAGATAGTGTTGAATGCCATCAACAATGCAGTGGAAAGAGATATTTCATAGAAATAGTTCCTAGGTGTAACATAAGGGGAAAAAAGACTGGCGCTTGAATGAATCATTGCAGAACTCCCCAAGTAACAAGTGTTGCAGCTGAAGACTATGCGTCTACCTGGATTGGGAAGCTTCCCCCCCCCATTAAAGACTTAAACCAATGTAGCACAATTTCTTCCAACCCCACGCAATGCTCAAGCCTTGATAAAAGGATGCAATAATCCAATGTCAAACAAGGCTCTTAGACCTCAAAGAGCAGGGATTTTCAAAAACAGTTATAACCAGGTCATTGAAAACTTTAGGATAGCAGGTTTAGTGCTGTGAAACTTTTTAAAGCCAGATTGAAACTTTTCATGATCACGATTCTCTTCTAAGAACACTTCCAACTGGGGGGAAAAAAAAGAATTTTGTAAAAGAACCTGGGAAAGAAAAGGCAACTTCTGTTTGGACCTGGGAGGTGTCTGCATGTTTAACCCTTTGTTGCAGTTCGTGCGGTCGTCCTCATGAGGGCGCCAGGTAGCAACAGTCTTGACTCACTGCAGGTGTTTGGTGTTAGAATCCAGTAGGTGAGTCTGCGGCACAGATTGGTGTCGAGGTGCAGAACCGTTTTTTCGGGTGAGTACCAAGATGAAGGCAGCCGAGTGGAGGGGTTGGAGGTCGGACAAGTATAGCAGCAGCAGAGGGACTGGATGGAGCTAGCCGTGGAAGTTTGTCCAGCATCAACGGAGCAGCTGAGAAACCAGGAAGTCAAAACGAAACTCGGGAAATTCATATTCATATAGATTAGCAAAGGTAACCTGCGTGAGGAGATGACGAGGATGAGAACAAAGAAACCGCAGAACTGGGAGCCACACGGACTACCCAGAAAGCTCGGAACTTTACCACTGCAGGTCAACACTAAGGCGTCGAAGTACTGGCGTCCAGGTCGTTAAATCCTTCACCTGGCGAGTGGAAATCAAGTCCAGGTGTGTTGGAAACACCTGCAGCGTGTCAGGACTGCTGCTACCTGGCACCCTAATGAGGGCGACCACACGAAGTGCAACAAAGAGTTAACAGAACATGTACACACCTCCCAGATCCGAACTTCGAACTAAAGCCCAGGTTCCGCAGTCAGAAGGGTTTAAATGTTTTAGCTTGAAAAGTGGCAGCACCACAGTATGTTTAAAGGCAGACCACACCCTGAATTGAGGGAAGAGATTATCAATAACAAAATTAGTAAACTAACAAATTGAAGAAAATCCTATAAAAATTAGAAGGTTTGTCTAAAAAAAGTCTTGAGATTGATAGATGTTTCACACTATCCGTTAACTACTAAATACAGGAACAGAATGAAACTCTGTTCCACCTTTAAGTGTCCCATATTTTGGGAATGAGTCTTTATTAAAGCTCTTCTCTCACAGAGACCATCTTACGGGTGTGGACTGGAGTTGGGCCTTTAATTTCAGCCATCTTCATGGACACCCAAACCAACGCACTAAGTATTCACTCGCAATCCAAGTCCAAAACCTTTTCCTAAATCTTCAGACTACAAATACAAGACTGGAGTATGAACCTCAGAGGAGCCCATAGCAACATAAAAAGCTCTGATTAGTGACAAAGTCTGTCATTCTCCAGAAACATGTTTTGCCTTGACAACCAACCTCATATGAGAAGTTGTAGGAATAGACTAGCCAATGAAAAACAAAATCCCTTTTTAAGGTAATTGAGAAGATCCTAAAGGTGTTTAAAATGTAATCTTTAAACAGGGTTTATGCAGGAGTCCTAGACTTGAATTTACTACCTTTTACTACCTGTTTTTACTACCTCTACAATATCTTAACTACCAATACAAAAGTCGAGCAGAAGTCTCTTTTGGGAGAATGGTGAATTCTAAGGATGCACTGATTTATCGGCCAGTTGATTTATCAGCACAGATTTCCTTAATTTTGGGAGATCTGCTGAGCTTGAAGTGTCGTCGCTTCGTGTCGCACCAAAAAAACGAAATAAGGATCTGCTCCCCTGCGCAGGAATCCGCTGCTAATGAACGGTAGATGCTCCGCTGGGTTTGGTTTGATCACAGTCACGAAGTCAGATTTGTATTTTTTTTTTCTGCATACTTTACAAAGAGCTTCTCTGTCACCTGGGCATCGAGCCAAAGTCCTGAAAACTTATATTTTCTCATGGTGAGGCGCAAAATGGCTCACTAGTCTCAATACTTTAGGCGCTTGTAACACTACGCATGCGCACGACAGCGGAACCAATCGAGTCCATCAACGTCAGCTCAGGTCCCGGAAGTAGATATAAGTTTTTAAATACAGAGTTTATTGTTAAACGAACTTAAAACAAAAAGTCAGCATCAATGTAAAATTCTAAACATATTGAAAGGGTTATGAAAAATTTACTACCAAGTCAAATTCTGTTTGTTACCTTTTACTACATTTTACTGGCCTTAATTTAAAATAATTTAATTTACTACCTTTTACTACCGCGCGGAAACCCTATTAAAAAGACATTGAAGCATATCAGTAGGTTGCAATATTTTATTAAGCTCAGAGGGGAAAACAACACGTTTTACTAAAGAAACAAATCACAATAGGAAATTAAACATGTCTGCATATCAATACCCCAAATTAATTCTATTGAGAATAGATCATCTCTTTTGGCTGACATTAAAGAAGGATGCTTTGAAACACGCTGAGAGGCAACTAATTTAAAGCTGCATCAACAAGAAGCACACAGCAGCAGGCTGTGTCAGACCAACCTGTCGGGGAACATGAGGATGGGTGACCATCACAATAAATCGCAAATAAGCACCTAATTAAATTAACGGCACAGTTGTTAAAAAGGGAATAACTCACTTTCTATTTTGGCCGAGTCAGCCCAGTAGGATTCTTTAACAAAATTTGATCAAAGCTGTTCTACCAGGATGAATCCGAAACATAGATGAAGATGAAAGAAATGGTGCAGAAATCTTCAGCATCAAGTTATAACTGCAAATACATAATGATTGTTCTTTTGTAGAATTTTTTTTTTTCACACTAAGACTCCAGTGCAAGTAATTGCAGAGTTCAGTAACGTGTTGTCAGCCCTTTACAGAATTAGGAACATAGATGATATTGTAGTAAATGCCAGCTGATTAGTTTATAGGTTTAAAAGGAATATATTAACATTTTATTGGTCCCCGAACATCAGAAAACAAAGCCTATTAAAAGTTTTGGCAATAATGCTTTATGAATGCAAACAATGTCAATTTAAATAGCTGTAAATGTTAATAAATCTTTTGTTCTACAGCCATAAATGTTCAAAAGCTTCGACATAATTGTTGAATGGCTATGTTAGGGTACATTTAAAGCAGGTAAATAAACATAAAGCCCATTTTTCAGAATTAAATACACCGTGACTTGTTTTTAAACATTGGAAATATAAGCTACTAGTAAATATTGTATTAACAATATCCTTCATAAATACAGCATTAAACCTTTATGAATGATCAATAAAAAATAAATGCTATGACATATATTAATCCCTTAGAGGCTTGAGGAGAGGAAGAGATGTGAGAGGAGGGAAGTGAGGAGAGAGCTGGAGCTAAACAGATTACACATGGCTGCAGAAATGTCTCCAAAGTGTCCCAAGCTGAGAGCCTTGCTGTTTCTTATTTTTCACAGATCAAAGGTGTTTTCTCTGACAGCTGTGTGTCCCATCCTACAGTCATCATGAAGGAGGTAACAACAGGTGAGTTATTCCACAAGAAATGAATGTGCATGTAGAAGAGTACTTCCCTTCTCCCCAGAAGGACTCTATTTTCACTCTGTTGCAGGGTGCAAATGAGTTCTCCCTAACACACTTCGCAAACATTATTATGTGAATCAGTGGTGGCTCTGTGTGAGTTCAGCCTCTGATTTCTATCCTGTTTGGTGGGAACAGTGCCTGTCTGGACTAAATTAATGAACAGCAGCCATAAGGTGTTTGAAAGTCTGGAGGGGAAAAAGGTAGAAGGAGCAAACACAAGAAGGAGTTTGAGAGCATTTTCAGTAGCTGCTATTGCACAAGTCTTGTCTTTCTGAAAATTTTAAGACAACAGAATCACAACTGAGCAAATTAAATGATAGATGGGAGAGGACACAATACCCCATATCTGTCTCATGATACTTAAGCAGCTCCTGCAATTCCTGACACAATTGGTGTAAAATCATTGCAAGACTGCAGTTGTTTTTACCAAGAAATTTCACACATCCAAACAGCTGATGTGCTTTACCTTGCTGTAGTTACATCTACCAAGTCCCCCTCTGACTGTGCCTGAAAAGTAATTACACATTTAGAGCTTTAATGAAAATGTATATGCCAATGAATATTCATCTGGTCAAGAGGGCACAGAAACGCTTGTATTTCCTGCGGAGGATGAGAAGAGCACACCTGCCCCCGCCCATCCTCAAGACGTTCTACAGAAGCACCATAGAGAGCATTCTGACCAGCTGCCTCTCTGTGTGGTGTGGAGGCTGCAGCGCCTCCGACTGGAAGAACGTGAGGAGAGTGGTGCGGACAGCAGAGAGGATCATCGGGGCCCCCCTTCCCTCCATTCAGGACATTTCATCCCAGCGCTGCGTGTCCCGAGGCCGAAACATCGTCAGTGACCCCTCACACCCCCACCATGGACTGCTCTCCCTGCTGCCCTCTGGAAAGAGGTTCCGCAGCATCCGGTACAGGTCCACCAGGTTCCAAATCACAACATTGGAACCTCAAAACATTGTCCTGAGCCGTATGCAACGAAATTTTGTTCTGTATACACCCTGTGCATGCAAAATGACAATAAAGTCAGTCTAAGTCTAAGTCTATCTTATTCATCTTAAATAATATATGCTATGTATCTTAACTCAAGATAAATCATTCAAATTTTGGTAAATTTAAGAATATATCCACACTTTTTAATTTTGGAATGTCTGATAAACCCGTGTCCATCTATTATTTAACATGCTGATCTTTGTGGGGTCACTAAGGGCTTTGGTGGCTATCTCCAGTGGTGACCAGTCACTGGGCAACACAGAGATAGACATGACAAACAGCCATACACACACATGCGTAAGGAGAATTCAGAGAAACCAATTGACATTACAGTCATGTTTTTGTACTGTGGGAAAAAGCCAGACTACCCTCAGAGAACCCATGCATGCACAGGGAGAACATGCTGGGATTCAGATCCAGGATCTTCTTGCTGCTGCAGTGCTACCAACTGCATCTCTATGCAGCCATAAACCAGCGTCTCTTACAGAATTTAAGTTCAGAAGAAAATGTACTGCAGATATCATGTACATATTAACACTCTTACTAATATAGTGATTGCAGAAATTTTCATTTCTGCACATTACTTTAATAAACATGTTCACAATAGTCAACATGATGGTGACAGCATCATTTTGTGGGGATGACAGTTGGGGTTGATCAGAAAATGAATGGTATTAAGGATGAAACTCTGTTTAAGGCTTCAAAACAACATAGAATTAGACAATGAAACTCTACAAGATCTCTAATGAAGTGGTTTAGATCGAAGCATATTCAGATTAGAATGGTTCTGTCAAAGGCTTGACCTAAATCCAATTATGTGGCTAGAGTAAAATAATGTTTGAGCATAATTAGATCATTTGACTGCATTTGATCTTGTCCGCAAAGTAGAATAGGCAACAACTTCTGTCTCTCAATGTGCAAGGTTTGTAAGAGTAATAAAGTGTAAAAGGCTGAAGTATGAAGCGAGTGAATGCAGAGAACAGTGAAACCCAATGGAGGTCCTCTACAAGTTTATGAGACGTTTCTTGGACCAAAGTTTACAATTGTGCCAGGAAATATGTAGATCTGCAGAGCTTAGAAATAGAACACCTCTAAATCTACAGACTTAAAGAATAATATATCTCTAGTCAATAGCAATATTACCTGCATTTTAATGAGTTAGCCACGTTAACTGTTCACATAAATCTGCTTTCAGATAATATCTATGCATACGCTCTGTCCAAGACGCTAACGAAGGTTTCATCACCGGCAACAGTGGGACTCTACTCTTCTTGTCAGGACCGACTGTATGTGATTCTCGATCAAATAGGAGGTAAATGGTGTGAAAAGTACAAGCAGATTGTTTCTAAAACAACCACTTATACCTGTCTGGGTTTACTCTGTGTGACACTGATGACTACTTTCTGCATCAGATGATTTGCATGTTTGCAGTGTTTATGACACCGTCTCCTTATCTGCTGTGTGAGCTGTGAACATGACAGAGACGTGTGAAACTGTGATACGCTGACTGTGCAAACTGCACCTGTCCATGATAATATTATGGTGACAGAATATTACAACATATTATGTCCAAACATATGCAGTGAAACCCAAAGGTCTTAATAACTTCTTAAAAACTGACTGGATGCATTTAAAAAGGGACATTTTTTTGCATTTTACTGAGTCACCTAAGTCATCCTTATATCTTTAAAAAAAAAGATGCTTCTTTTAAAAAGCATGGTAAACAAAATTCTGGAGAGTTGTAGAAATAAACAAAGTACACAAAAAAGATTAGTCAGGCTGCACATATGAATTCACCTTGTTGATTCAATGTTTGGAAATATATTACAAAGACAACTCATGTCAACAAGTTTGAGTGGTGACAGGCCTCCATGGAAAAGAAAAGTATTGCTGCTGTACCCTGAAGGTCCTGCTGCAACAGGAATTATTATTTTTCTTTTTACTTTGGCAGATTTATTGCACATTTTATATCAAGCTTCAAGTTCAGATAATAAAATTCACAGAATAATGAGGCTCTGAGATATTGATTGTTTTCCTGGAGCAAGTATTGGATTTAGTTCTTTGTTTAAGTGTATTTTACTTGAAGCCATACAGGTAAAGTCTATAAAATGTTAAATATTTACCAGAAAATTATCTCAATACCTTGATTTTAGAGGTTGGATGCATAATATTACATTTTTGATTATAATGCTTTTTACGATTTTTTCCGACTTTGTTTCTGCTTGAGATGAGTTATTAAACAAATCATCCATAGGAAATATATTAAAATATATCTTTTATTCTGCTTTTCCAATAATGGGCCACAGATGCCTTTTTTTTAACATAGAGAAGATATGATGATGATATTGTTCATCATATTTTCTAATACGATCATATGCATCTAAACTACCTACATCCTCAATGTAAATATTGTAATTGTTGTTTTTCAGTGTACACAAATCGGGAGTCTTTGAGGATTGAGGAGAAATTTGACAAAGGACAAAAACCCCGTGCAGTCAAACATTCTGTCAAAGACTTCTTGGTTCTCATTGTGAGGTTGCTCTTCTACACACCAGTCTGGACTACGGAGAACCAGAATCACCATAATGTCAGGTTCCTTTATGTGAATTTCAGTGCTTGGCATTTTGCTGGCAGTGACATGCTATGGGCTGGGATAGCCATACGACTGTTTAATGCCATGCAGATGAATTTTGGGAAACTGCAACTCGCACTCTATCGTGTTACTCAATATGATAAAAGGGATGAAGTTAAGGCAAAGGTGAGTTTTTTGTTGGCTTTTCTTTACCTTAAGAACATATTTAGAGGTTATGTGTGTTTTTGTAAGTAATACAAAAAATCACTGGGAAATATTCTGCAAAGGACTTCAAATGCCTTGTTGGACAGCCAGTTGGTGTCTTTTTGGTACTTCTCTTGTTCAATGTGTAAGACATTAACCTGCTGTCCACTGGCTTTTTCCAAAAATTAACAATAATTTTACTCAACTGAATCTACTCATTAAATATTGATCTCATGTTGAGATCAAACTCGACATCTGCACTATATGGATTAAATCTGCAGGAACGATGCATTTATTTTACCAAGCTATCTTCCAGGTACTTAGTGGTTTCCAAACAAAAAGTGGGCAACAAACTGATAGAAAGTCAGCATTATTTATGAAGACACATGTCCCTAAAACACAGCAGTGGTTGATAACCATTTTTTCTTCTTGGGTTACTTTTTTCACTTCAGGAGGTGAAGGACATCCCCAATAACTGGATATCCAAGAAGGTTTGCTGCTGCCCCCTGTGGTTTTTCCTACTGTTCATCATTGTTGTCCCAGTAGTTCTCGTAGTGGTCTTTTTTGTTTGGGTTTTTCCTAATGCTGAAATAAAACCAGAGGAGCTGGGGACTGAAGCAAACAGTGAGATGAATCTACTGGAGGGCTTTGCTATTGCATCCTTAGGAGTCCCAGCAGTAACATTACTCAGGTTTGCCTTTCAGATGGTCAAGAACCTCATTTTCAGTCAAGAACAGAACATTAAGCGAGGAATGGACAATGAACGGATCAGCAACCAATTGGGATTCATGAATGAAGTCAGGAAAGAAATGTGGTTTCTGACTCAATTCATCAAGTTCATGGAGGTGTTTGAAAGGAGGAGGATTCGTATTGTGTTGAAAATTACTAATCTGGACCGTTGCTCCCCCAAGAAAATTGTTGGAGTCCTGGAGGCCATCAATATTTTACTCTCAGATGAGGAAAGCCCAGTTCTTTCCATCCTGGCTGTAAATCCAAATGTTCTGTTAAAAAAAGTGAAATTTGCAGAAAACTGCTTCTGTAAAGAGGACAGAGCTCACGCACTGCTGAACCGAATAGTCACTCTGGGCTTCACAGTCCCACCAATGTGTGAAAATTCAAAGCGCAGCTTATTTAACAGTCTCAACAACACTCCAGGCATCTCTGAAGATTCCTTTTTAAGATGGAACAGAAACAGGAGAACGACATCTTCAATAGATCTGTCTGTGGTGGCAATTGAGGAATCAAAGGAGTCAAATCCTCTGATCAACACAAATAGAGATACTTTAGGTGTGAAGGAGGATAAATTGGAAAAAATGGTTCAGACAATACTTAGCAACGGTGAAAAAAAGCTGAACAAGTACATGTTAGATGATGCCATCTCAATGAAGAGGACGATCAGCTCTGTCTGGGTAACGGTCATAATCATGAAGTTACTGAAGAAAGAGTTTCCTGACCCAGAGCACACTGCAGCATGGGTGGTTCTAGCCAACCAGTGGCCCTGTCGATTCAGCTGGATCCTCCAGTGTGTGGAGGATGAAAAGCAGAGAGCAGCGATTGATCAACAGAACATGAGCTCTGATGATTCAAAGACCCTTTGGGAGGTCTTCAGCGAGTCCAGGGAGGAGCTCTATGTGATGCGGACACACATCGAGGACCTCCTCGAGCAGGACGGAGATCCTGAAGTGTTCGAAGCGTTACTCAAGGATGATGAGTTTGAGTTCACCTTAAAGAACCTGGAGATCTTTCAGGTAGGGATGGTGAATCTGGATCAGTCAATCAAGAGGGAACTGGCTCTTATCAGAGGGACAAGCAGGCTGGAAAATTCTGGTTGGATGAGGTACATAGCTCCTCTTCCAGTCACAAGTCTTATCAAAATGACCATAGATGACATATGTGAAGAGGTGAGTTCAGACAAAGTTAGTCTGTATGACTTATGCATTTATAGCATATCTTGGATATTAATTCATTTATTTCCATTGGATATTTTTGTTCTAGATTGTTCTTTAAAGATCTGTATAGATCTTTCTAGTTAATTTTTTTAAAAACCTTCAGATTTAAAATTGTTGTGACAGTTTTTCAGAAAGAGATCTTGTTGGACATTTTTCCATCACTTTATGTTTTTGCTGTGATAGTTGTGCACATTTCTTTGTTCATTTTGTGATAAAATATTTTATAACATTTCTCAGCCTTACTCATTGACCTAACATTTCTAACAGGCACACTAACAACACTGTGTTTTATATTGTTTTTTTCTCAGATGGAGAGGATGAAATTGGACAGTACGTACAGGGAAACAGTGAAAAAACATAAGCTCAATGGCTCTGCTCTGGTCTTTGGTGACACAGAAGATCTGAAAGCCCTCCTGGGTATGACATTTGGTGAATGGGCAACTTTCAAACAGCACTTCTTGAGTTTCGTCTCACCGGACGAGAACATGCTGCCATTACCTGCCAAAATCCACCTGTCCAAGTTCCTCCAGTGTGTAGTGAAGACATAATTACTCATCTACCACCAGCCTCTGTTAACAGTTATCTTTAGTAACATAGTTAAATACTGTATATTGAATGTGCTAAGGTACACTGAGTGCTCCAAATCTTTTTTTTTTATCCCTTTTCCATGTTTGTATGGCTTTGATAAGCAGATGTCTTGATCAAGTGTTGAAATATGTTTTCATTACACCTCAACTGTTGGTTCTGGCTTCCAGGATATGGACTCAAGTCCCAGAGTGCAACATTTTTCACCCTCTGTATAATATATTAATTCACAGCTGAACTACAGCTCAAGCATGTTAGTCAGTGATTTGACTTCTACTTAAAGTGTTTAGCATATGCATGGAGCTTTTAATGTAATTATAATTCATAACCATTTAATTAAAAAAAAAAAAACACAAAAAAATTCAGTTTTAGTTTGCAACGATGGAAACTGATTATCTACTAAACTTTACTAGATCACTAAAGAGTTTCTAGTGTTTACCACACAGGAGATTTATAGCTCAAAATTTTCAAACATTAATTCATAAGAGTACAGTCATAAGTAAAACTGTCACATTATGACCTCTAAGAAACTTAACACCACAGAGCACTGAAGTCATGTTGTGGCGAAAAAAGATTGATCATAAGCTCATGATTATTAATTCCTTTAAACTTAAGATGTTGATCTTTAATGAAGCAGCTCAACACTGTCCATAAGATGTAGTAAACTGTATGTTTTCATTCCATCCTAATTAAATGCCCAGTCAAATGAAATGTAAGTAAAGTGTTCCAATAGTAAAATTATCACAGAAACCTTATCTTGTGTGGCTGTCATTTCAAAACACACTCAAGTTTAAAAATAATCAAAGCAACTTGAGGGTTTGTTAGTGACATTTTCATCAAACAAGTTAAAATACTAGCTAAAAAACAGTTCTATTTGCTTTCCTTTTAGTCGTCCACCTTTGAATGTTATGTTAATTAATACAGAAATATTCAACAATTCTAGGAATTTACAATACATAACCACATTCAGACAGCATACATTATTAGATTTTGAAATATAACACAAAACCCATGAATTTTACACCACTGTTAATTTCACAATTTGATTTGTTATATTCATTAATGATACCAATTTTATGCAATACTTTGAAGACTTGAAGATTTTTCTAAAAATTACAATTAGTCAATTGAATAATACAGAGGCATTAAAGCTCAAAGGATTTGATATTCAGCAGTTAATTACAAACACGGACACTATTCTGAGTGAAGATGCAAGTTGTAATATAGAAGCCATTCCCATTAAAACTCTTCTTGTTTTAAGGCACGTGAAAAGTGCTAAAGAAAAGTAAGAGCACAACAAACATGAGGTGGAAGAGTTGCATGTGACTAGATTTTATGGTTTGCATCAATGAACATATTAAGACTTACTTGAGAGTGAGCTTGGTGTTGCAGGTGGAGCAGGAGAAACAAGTGACACACCAGGCTTTGTTGAGAGCAGACACAACTGAGGGGGGACAGAAAAAATAAATAAAAACAGAAGATTCAGCTGTTGTCACTTAAAGCAACACTTTGTTCTTTACTGAACCACAGAACTTTTTTAATTACTGAACCATAGAAGATCCTAATTATGTGTTTTATCACACCAATGCTCACCATCGCCTTCAATCACACGGTTGCAGTGATAACACACGTCCCCAAAGAGCTTAACAGCAGAGAAACACGGAGAGAAAGCAAACAAATTCCTTCATTGTCTACCTGCAATGTGATGTTAGTCGTGTCATTCAAAGCCAAGTTTTAGCTTCTTACCTGATTGTAATGCGTCTCACAGTAAGCCAAACCTTTTCTCTCATAATGGCGGTGACCGAGGAAAGGTTTCTCACATTTGGCACAAACAAAGTGCTGTAAAAAAATAGTTGTTACTAAGGGGAAGATTTGCATTTCTAATGAAAGTCAAAAACTGATCATACTGAAGAGATGCTGGTTGCAATCTAAACATGTAAACATGGTGTAAATCTGGCTGTTAAATAGTTGCAAACGTTTACTGGTAAAATGTCTGAAACTTCAAAAAACAGTGCAGTTTGTATTTAGTCTCTTCTTGTTGTGTACCCATGCATCCCGTAATACATCCCATAATACAAAGCATTCATGGTGTAACTAATAAAAAAAAGCCTCATGTCTGTATATGTCTTTCATATACATTTCTGAAGTGGTTCGATGCAAAACTACTTGCTGCCAATTAACATCTTCAGCATTACACCGTCTGCTGAACACTGTTAGTAAAGAGTATTTCATACTTTAAAGAGTATGAAATGCAGCAGCCTTCAGGCAGATGAATCCATCATTTGATCTGCCTTGCTTGACCTCTGGAGAATTTGTCTTGTCCAAACTCTCAGGCCCGTCAGAAACACTCCAACTAGCTTAGAGCGTTTTGGGTCCAAATACCTTTTCCTTCATTTCCAAGTTCATATATCTTGACAACATGCATAATTTATTGAATGTTTTTATATTCGACCCAAGTCTGACTGCCCTACGGAGAGATCTGAATAAGACCAAGGATGTATTTATGATTTGGACAAAATCATGTCTATTTTTTTTTTTTTTTTTTTAAGAGAAAACATAAAGATTTTTGAGCCTGACAGTTTTAGGAAGATTATCTGAGGTCAGAATCAAATCAGACAAAAAAATTTATAATAATTAAATATGAAAAAACAACATTGTTACATCTTTAATTTCAATTCACAATACATATCACTTTCATTCTGGCCAAAATATTTGAACAAGTTCTGTTTTAGACCTACCAACCTTTAAGACTTCCTGTTTATTCATTCGTAAAACAAAATGATTTCTATAAAAATTAATTATATTGTTTGTGTAAAAAAAACAACACAAAAACAAAAACAACGTAGTTAGCAGCTATGGACTGAATCGAACATGAACCGGAAGTGTTGTGGCTTGACCGAAGTGGGTTACGTCGATGCAAAAACTGTTGCTATAGAAACATGACAAAACGTCTGTATAACCGCTAAAACGGTACGTCCTATCTTTTTAAATTACAATTTGGACATGTAAAGGGGGTAAGAATCTGTTATATATATGGAAAAACGTTAGTTGAGCGACCACTGGAGCGAGTCAGTACCGCCATAAGCGAAGTTTATATAGAGGCCTGAAAACCCAGCTTTTATTGTGACATTCCAGTTCCGCTTATCGGTAAGCAAATTTGCTTAACTAAATTAGTACGTATCTAAACATTGAGGTCCGAGCTAAATAACGCCCTTCATTTAGTTTATGGTTTTACAACTAACCAATAACTAAACAGATTTAATCATTTGTTTAGATCACAGATAACTAAACCTTAATATTTAGTTAGCAATATAATATTAATATTAATTTTTAAAAAGTTTATAGTTTTTCAATATTTGTCCTGTGTACACTGGTAGCTAAGCAATGACATTTTGTTGCCAAATTCATTTTCGTGTCTTTGAGCAATGGCATTAAAATAAGTACAAGTCTAAATGGTTATGTTGAAAATTAAATGTTTAGTTTGGAACCTAAATGTTTAGTTTGGACAAAGATATATAGTTTGAAGCTCAATATTTACTTAGCAAAATAAATATTTACTTTGGATCTAAATATTTAGTTTGAAAATGTTTACATATTTAGTTTGGAACTAAAACTTTTAGTTAGTAAATAACTATTTAGTTTAAAGAAACTAAATATCAAGATTCTTAACTAAATAATATTTAATTTAAATATTAGCTTTTTTTAGCCTAAATATTTAGTTTGCAAACTATACGAGTAAACAAATCAACATATCAGACCAGATTGTCAGAAGCATGACAAAATACATATGTTTACTTTACTCAACAATCTGAATGATTATGATAACAAATGAATTTTAGTTTCAAACTTTGACATTTATAAATATACAGATAACATGATGAAAATGGGACTTTGAAAATGGGACTCCCACTTTTTTTCTCTCTATTATAGGCTAAATAAATCTAAATGTTGCTGATTATTCCGCATTGTTAACATTACAAACACCTCCCTATACATTTTCTGCTCAGAATTAAAGTTACCATTAGCTGTTTATAAGCATTTGACATACAAACCATCAAAAAATGTTGTATTAACAATTAATATCCTTCATAAAATTTATCCAGAAGCCTTTTATTTATTACGAGTGATCAATAAAAAATAAATGCTATGATATGTATTAATCCCTTAAAGGTTTGAGGAGAGGAAGAGATGTGAGAGGAGGGAAGTGAGGAGAGAGCTGGAGCTAAACAGATTACACATGGCTGCAGAAATGTCTCCAAAGTGTCCCAAGCTGAGAGCCTTGCTGTTTCTTATTTTTCACAGATCAAAGGTGTTTTCTCTGACAGCTGTGTGTCCCATCCTACAGTCATCATGAAGGAGGTAACAACAGGTGAGTTATTCCACAAGAAATGAATGTGCATGTAGAAGAGTACTTCCCTTCTCCCCAGAAGGACTCTATTTTCACTCTGTTGCAGGGTGCAAATGAGTTCTCCCTAACACACTTCGCAAACATTATTATGTGAATCAGTGGTGGCTCTGTGTGAGTTCAGCCTCTGATTTCTATCCTGTTTGATGGGAACAGTGCCTGTCTGGACTAAATTAATGAACAGCAGCCATAAGGTGTTTGAAAGTCTGGAGGGGAAAAAGGTAGAAGGAGCAAACACAAGAAGGAGTTTGAGAGCATTTTCAGTAGCTGCTATTGCACAAGTCTTGTCTTTCTGAAAATTTCAAGACAACAGAATCACAACTGAGCAAATTAAATGATAGATGGGAGAGGACACAATACCCCATATCTGTCTCATGATACTTAAGCAGCTCCTGCAATTCCTGACACAATTGGTGTAAAAACATTGCAAGACTGCAGTTGTTTTTACCAAGAAATTTCACACATCCAAACAGCTGATGTGCTTTACCTTGCTGTAGTTACATCTACCAAGTCCCCCTCTGACTGTGCCTGAAAAGTAATTACACATTTAGAGCTTAAATGAAAATGTATATGCCAATGAATATTCATCTTAGCAAATAATATATCCTGTGTATCTTAACTCAAGATAAATCATTCAAAATTTAGTAAATTTAAGAATATATCCACACTTGTTAATTTTTGCAATGTCTGATAAACTAGTGAATATATACTGCAGATATCCTGTAAATAGTAACACTGTTACTAGCATTGTGATAGCAAACATTTACATTTTTTAATATTTCTTTTTCTGTAACAATTTAAATGAAAATTGTTGAGAAAAAGTAATAAATATCTCTTGGTCAAACACCAAAGTTAGCCAGAATATTTTTACATGTCTGTATTGTATTTTGTATTTTTTTTTTATCTCAAATTCTCTGCTACAAAGGCATGCCTAAATATAAAAAGTGGATGCACACTACGACATTTTAAATTGCATCAGCTGAAAAACAAAGCAGTTTCTAGTTCATTCCAGTTCAAATTTCATGGGATACTTCAGTTGTAATGAGTCTCTGGACCAATGCGCCTGCATTTGAGTAGAAAAAATATATTCTATAAAAATGTTTTAACAGATATCAATTCTTACATTTTTTTTATTCAAAACTCAAAAGCTATTTCTGAGTCAGAAATAGCTGTACAGAAAACATTTCACTTGGCAAATATCAACCATACTCTGCTACAAAGGTGAGCTTGAAGGTGATCCTTTCATGTCCCAATAATAACTGGGTGAAGGAAGAAAATGGATTCATAGGGTTTTTATCCGCATTGAGCCTTTTTACCTCCTAAATAAAATCCAGTTCAACCAGCTGCTTTTCGAAATCTTCTAATCTGGTCATCTCCCCAAGCTCTGTTCAAGCCATCTAATGATAATTGGAAAATATTGAAATCCAACTTAGTCAGACGTAGCCATTCACTTAAGTGATCGGACCGGCAAGGAGAGCATTATTCACATTCAGCTAAGGGGCCCATGGTAACTGAGAGGATGCAGACATCCACAGCTCAGGTGGGAGAATGTGCTTATACATGTCTAAATGTCTACCTTGTATAAAAGAGTGGCGGAAAAGGAAATTATTGTTAGGAATTAATCTTGAACCTTCAGGCCAACATAAAAAAGACATTTGTGGAGAAAAAGCAACACTCCACATCACCTTAATAAACATGTTCACTATTCAACATGATGGTGGCAGCATCATTATGTATGGATGACAGTTGAGGTTGATCGGGAAGTGAACAGAGTTAAATACAGGAATAAACTCTCTTTAAGGCTTCAAAACAACATAGAATTAGACAATGAAACTCTACAAGATCTCTAATGAAGTGGTTTAGATCGAAGCATATTCAGATTAGAATGGTTCTGTCAAAGGCTTGACCTAAATCCAATCATGTGGCTAGAGTAAAATAATGTTTGAGCATAATTAGATCATTTGACTGCATTTGATCTTGTCCGCAAAGTAGAATAGGCAACAACTTCTGTCTCTCAATGTGCAAGGTTTGTAAGAGTAATAAAGTGTAAAAGGCTGAAGTATGAAGCGAGTGAATGCAGAGAACAGTGAAACCCAATGGAGGTCCTCTACAAGTTTATGAGACGTTTCTCGGACCAAAGTTTACAATTGTGCCAGGAAATATGTAGATCTGCAGAGCTTAGAAATAGAACACCTCTAAATCTACAGACTTAAAGAATAATATATCTCTAGTCAATAGCAATATTACCTGCATTTTAATGAGTTAGCTACGTTAACTGTTCACATAAATCTGCTTTCAGATAATATCTATGCATACGCTCTGTCCAAGACGCTAACGAAGGTTTCATCACCGGCAACAGTGGGACTCTACTCTTCTTGTCAGGACCGACTGTATGTGATTCTCGATCAAATAGGAGGTAAATGGTGTGAAAAGTACAAGCAGATTGTTTCTAAAACAACCACTTATACCTGTCTGGGTTTACTCTGTGTGACACTGATGACTACTTTCTGCATCAGATGATTTGCATGTTTGCAGTGTTTATGACACCGTCTCCTTATCTGCCTTGTGAGCTGTGAACATGACAGAGACGTGTGAAACTGTGATACGCTGACTGTGCAAACTGCACCTGTCCATGATAATATTATGGTGACAGAATATTACAACATATTATGTCCAAACATATGCAGTGAAACCCAAAGGTCTTAATAACTTCTTAAAAACTGACTGGATGCATTTAAAAAGGGACATTTTTTGCATTTTACTGAGTCACCTAAGTCATCCTTATATCTTTAAAAAAAAGATGCTTCTTTTAAAAAGCATGGTAAACAAAATTCTGGAGAGTTGTAGAAATAAACAAAGTACACAAAAAAGATAAGTCAGGCTGCACATATGAATTTACCTTGTTGATTCAATGTTTGGAAATATATTACCAAGACAACTCATGTCAACAAGTTTGAGTGGTGACAGGCCTCCATGGAAAAGAAAAGTATTGCTGCTGTACCCTGAAGGTCCTGCTGCAACAGGAATTATTATTTTTCTTTTTACTTTGGCAGATTTATTGCACATTTCAGATCAATCTTCAAGTTCAGATAATACAATTCACAGAATAATGGGACTCGGAGATGCTGCAAGACAGATGACAAATACGACTACTCCAGAACCCAACATTCATTTTATTTATTTTGCCTTCTCCTGTGGCAAATGGCTGATTGTTTTCCTGGAGCAAGTATTGGATTTAGTTCTTTGCTTAAGTGTATTTTACTTGAAGCCATACAGGTAAAATCTATAAAATTTTAAATATTTACCAGAAAATTATGTCAATTCCTTGATTTTAGAGGTTGGATGCACAATATTGCAATTTTGATTATAGTGCCTTGTATGTTTTTCTTCCAACTTTGTTTCTACTTGAGACGAGTTATTAAACAAATCATCCATAGAAAATATATTAAAATATATCGTTTATTCTGCTTTTCCAATAATGGGCCACAGATGCCTTTTTTTTTAACATAGAGAAGATATGATGATGATATTGTTCATCATATTTTCTAATACGATCATATGCATCTAAACTACCTACATCCTCAATGTAAATATTGTAATTGTTGTTTTTCAGTGTACACAAATCGGGAGTCTTTGAGGATTGAGGAGAAATCTGAGAAAGGACAAAAACCCCGTGCAGTCAAACATTCTGTCAAAGACTTCTTGGTTCTCATTGTGAGGTTGCTCTTCTACACACCAGTCTGGACTACGGAGAACCAGAATCACCATAATGTCAGGTTCCTTTATGTGAATTTCAGTGCTTGGCATTTTGCTGGCAGTGACATGCTATGGGCTGGGATAGCCATACGACTGTTTAGTGCCATGCAGATGAATTTTGGGAAACTGCAACTCGCACTCTATCGTGTTACTCAATATGATGAAGAGGATGAACTAAAGGAAAAGGTGAGTTTCTGTTGGCTTTTCTATACCTTAAAAACATTTTTAGTGGTTATTCTTTTCACGTTGTGTGTGTTTTTGTGGGTAACAAAAAAGTATTGAAAAATATTCTGAAAAGCACTTTAAATGCCTTGTTAGCCAGTCGGCGAGTGTCTTTTCAGTCCTTTACTTATTCAGTGTGCAATACATTAACATACTGTGCTGGTTTTTTTTTGGGTTTTTTTTTTTGATTTAGTGTTATTTGACTCAACTGAGTCTTCTCATTTAATATCATCAAATCTAACCTGCTGTATTGAAGGGACTGGCCACATTGAGAGTCCAAATATGATTCCAACCTCCATGAGGGAAAGCTGAAGATAATTAAAAATCACTTTAAGGGGATGTGATCAAAGTCAACATGAGATCTGCATTATGGGGATTAAATTTGCAGAAATAATGCATTTATATTAGTAACATGCACAGTACACAGCAATGATTGGTAACCATTTTCTCTCCTTGGGTTACTTCTTTTCACTTCAGGAGGTGAAGGACAGCATCAATAACTGGGCATACAAGATTATTTTAGGCTACCCCCTGTGGTTTGTCTTCGTGGGCATCATTGTTGTCCCAGTAGTTCTCCTAGTTGTCTTTTTTGTTTTGGGTTTTCCTGAAATACAGTCCCCAGAGGGGCAGGGGACTGAACACACTGAGGTGGAGCTACTTGAGGGTGCCGTCTTTATATGCTTAGGAATCCCAGCAGCGACAGGATTGAGGTTTGTCTTTCAGATGGTCAATAGCCTCGCCTTCAGCCAAGCTCATAACATTAAGAAAGGAATGGATAACGAACGGATCAGCAAACGATTGGGATTCATGAATGAAGTCAGGAAAGAAATGTGGTTTCTGACTCAATTCATCAAGTTCATGGAGGTGTTTGAAAGGAGGAGGATTCGTATTGTGTTGAAAATTACACATCTGGACCGTTGCTCCCCCAAGAAAATTGTTGCAGTCCTGGGGGCCATCAATATTCTACTCTCAGATGAGGAAAGCCCAGTTCTCTCCATCCTGGCTGCAAATCCAAATGTTTTGTTAGAAAAGGTGAAATTTGCAGAAAACTCCATCTGTAAAGAGGACAGAGCTCACGGACTGCTGAACCGCATAGTCACTCTGGCCTTCACAGTCCCAACAATGTCTGAAAATTTAAAGCGCAAGTTGTTTCACAGCCTAAACAACACTCCAGGATTCTCTGAAGATTGCCCCTTGAGGTGGAACAGACACAGGAGAAAGACATCTGTGATAGAGCCAATAGTGGTGGCAATTGGGGAATCAACGGAGTCCTTTTCAGATACTTTAGAAATGAAAGAGGATGAATTGGAAAAAATGGTTCAGACAATACTTAGCAACGGTGAAAAAAAGCTGAACAAGTACATGTTAGATGATGCCATCTCAATGAAGAGGACGATCAGCTCTGTCTGGGTAACGGTCATAATCATGAAGTTACTGAAAAAAGAGTTTCCTGACCCAGAGCACACTGCAGCATGGGTGGTTCTAGCCAACCAGTGGCCCTGTCGATTCAGCTGGATCCTCCAGTGTGTGGAGGATGAAAAGCAGAGAGCAGCGATTGATCAACAGAACATGAGCTCTGATGATTCAAAGACCCTTTGGGAGGTCTTCAGCGAGTCCAGGGAGGAGCTCTATGTGATGCGGACACACATCGAGGACCTCCTCGAGCAGGACGGAGATCCTGAAGTGTTCGAAGCGTTACTCAAGGATGATGAGTTTGAGTTCACCTTAAAGAACCTGGAGATCTTTCAGGTAGGGATGGTGAATCTGGATCAGTCAGTCAGGAGGGAACTGGCTCTTATCAGAGGGACATGCAGGCTGGAAAATTCTGGTTGGATGAGGAACATAGCTCCTCTTCCAGTCACAAGTCTTATCAAAATGACCACAGACGACATATGTGAAGAGGTGAGTTCAGACAAAGTTAGGCTGTATGACCTATGCACTTATAGCATATCTTGGATGTTTTTGTTCTAAAGCTTTCCCGATTTCTTTTTTATTTTTTTTTAACTTGCAGATTTAAATCTGTAGTGATATTTTGTCAGAAATAGATCTTGTTGGACATTTTTCCATCATTTTATGATTTTGCAGTGGTAGCAGTTTTGCACATTCCTTTATGCATTTTTGTGTGCTTTCAGTGCTGATAAAATATTTTATAACATTTCTCAGCCTTACTCATTGACCTAACATTTCTAACAAGCACACTAACAACACTGTGTTTTATATTGATTTTTTTCAGATGGAGAGGATGAAATTGGACAGTACGTACAGGGAAACAGTGAAAAAACATAAGCTCAATGGCTCTGCTCTGGTCTTTGGTGACACAGAAGATCTGAAAGCCCTCCTGGGTATGACATTTGGTGAATGGGCAACTTTCAAACAGCACTTCTTGAGTTTCGTCTCACCCCTCCGGCCACCGGACGAGAACATGCTGCCATTACCTGCCAAAATCCACCTGTCCAAGCTCCTCCGGTGTGTAGTGAAGAAATAATTACTCATCTACTACCAGCCTGTGTTAACAGTTGCCTTTTGTAACATAGTTAAATACATTGAATGTGCTAAGGTACACTGAGTGCTCCAACATTTTTAAAAAATCCTTTTCCATGTTTGTATGGCTTTGATAAGCAGATGTCTTGATCAAGTGTTGAAATATGTTTTCATTACACCTCAACTGTTGGTTCTGGCTTCCAGGATATGGACTAGAGTCCCAGAGTGCAACATTTTTCACCCTCTGTATAATATATTAATTCACAGCTGAACTACAGCAGCTCAAAGACACTTCCAGTAGAATTCTACTGGAATTCTACTTCCAGTACTGGAAGTGTTTATGTTGCTTTTAATGTAATTACAGTTCATAACCATTTAAGTAAAAACAAAAATCAGTCTTAGTTTGCAAGATTATCTACCAAACTTTACCAAGTCACTAAAGGTGTGTTTCCAGAGTTTACCACGCAAGTCATTTATAGCTGATATTTTTCAAACTTTAATTCATAGTGATTTATTCATAAGTGGAACTTAAGGACTCATGAATTTGAATCACATAATGAGATTAAATGAATAAGACTGTGATGAAGCAAAATATGTCAAGGGAGATAAATATTTATATGAGAACAAGGATATTAGACAAACTCTTCTTACAGCTGCGGGTTTAATCTCTGGGAAATTTAACACCATGAAGCATTGAAGTTATGTTGCGGAGGAAATAAATATATAATAAGCTCAGATTTATTAACTCCTGTAAACTCAAGTTCAACAGTATGTGTTCATACTTTATTGATCTTTAATGAAGCATCTCAGCACTGTACATAAGATGCAATAAACTGTAATTTTCAATTCCATCTAATAAAATGCAAGCCCACAACTGAAATGTAAACACAAAGTCTTCCAACAGTAAAATTATCACAAAAAACGTATTTTGTGTGGCTGTCATTTCAAAACGTATTCAAGTTTATAAATAATCAAAGCAATTAGAAGGTTTGTTAGTGATATTTTCACATCAAACAAGTTAAAATACTAACTAAAAACAGTTCTGCTTTCCTATTAGCCGTTCACCTTTGAATGTTTTAACTGTTAATTGATCCAGAGATATCCAACTACTCCAGGCATTTGAAATACATAACCACATTTCAGACAGCATACATAATTAGATTTTGAAATATAAGAACAAGACCCATATTAGGTGCATGAATTTTACACAGCCATTAATTTCACAATTTGATACGGAATATATATTCATTAAGGATATTAATTTTACACAATATTTTGAAAACTTGAAGATTTTTCTAAAAATTAGAAATATGACATAGGACATAAGGGTCAAAGGATTCCGTATTCAACAAATAAGTCTAAGACGAACACAAGTACAGCTATACTGAATGAAGTTGTAATATAGAAGCCATTCCCATTTAAGCTGTTCTTGTTTTTAAGGCACATGTGTAATTAAGAGTCAAATTAAACTCTATATTCTGGCAGGCACACTAACACAGCTAACAAACATGGTAATAGTAGAGGGAGAATAGACAAACATTGAAACACTCCACGGAAAAAAATAAGAATTTAGGAATGTACAAACAAAAAAATATAAAAACTCAAACATTTTTTTAAAAAGATGGGTATGAGGTGAAATAGTTGCATATATTTGTATAAATGCATATTTTTCAATGAATTTCACCTTTTGGGTCAATGTCGATTTGTAAACAGATGGATTCAAGCAAACCTGATAAACCTTCACTTACAACTTTCCTGGTATTGATCTAGAGCTAACTTTTACCTTTATTCAATTTCTCCAAAATGGCTTCATGTTTTACTATAAAAATCTTCCCTGGATATTTTACCGCAGCAGGAGCCCGTCCAGGTGATTATCAGACAGCAGCTCATTTCCGTCCCAATGACTCCGCCAGCTTCTTGAGCCTTTTCTTGAGCTCAAGCGGAAACTTCTCATAACACTTTTTACAAACAGGCTTCATGTCAAACTCTACAAACTTGTTCCTGCAAAGAGGAAAACAGGAATAAAACCACTGGAGTATTTTGGGTGTTATGTTGTTGATTACATTACAAATCTCTGAATGCAACACGTTGCACCAAGCTTTTTCTGTCTGACCAACTAAAATAATTACCAGGTATCTGAATTTAATCAGCCAATCGAGCTCTGCTTATATTTAACATGCATGTACATGTTTTAGACTCATGCCACCAACACAAACAACTACAAAATAAATTACAAGAAATAATGACATGCTATAGAGCCAAAGAAGAAGGACAACCACAGGAAGAAAGGAAGGCAGCGATAGCACCAATCCATGGATGGAGTGGTGAAACTACAGGCACACTGCCGGCTTTTTCCTGCGATCTTTAGCGTCACGTTCACGCCGAGCAAGTCTGCGTTTCAGCTCCTCAGGCAAGTGCTCATAGCAATGCTTACACACTGGTTTTAAGTCAATTTCAACAAACTTATCTCTGAGTTGTCATAAACACACCAATTGAGGCATGGAAAAGAAGACACAGGAGGAAAACAGGAAATAAGAAAGAAGCAGTGTTGGAGAATCACGAAAAAACACACCTATTAATAGTGAGAAGTGTTAAAGAAAAGTAAGAGCACAACAAACATGAGGTGGAAGAGTTGCATGTGACTAGATTTTATGGTTTGCATATGTGAACATATTAAGACTTACTTGAGAGTGAGCTTGGTGTTGCAGGTGGAGCAGGAGAAACAAGTGACACACCAGGCTTTGTTGAGAGCAGACACAACTGAGGGGGGGCAGAAAAAATAAATAAAAACAGAAGATTCAGCTTCTGTCACTTAAAGCAACACTTTGTTCTTTACTGAACCACAGAACTTTTTTAATTACTGAACCATAGAAGATCCTAATTATGTGTTTTATCACACCAATGCTCACCATCGCCTTCAATCACACGGTTGCAGTGATAACACACGTCCCCAAAGAGCTTAACAGCAGAGAAACACGGAGAGAAAGCAAACAAATTCCTTCATTGTCTACCTGCAATGTGATGTTAGTCGTGTCATTCAAAGCCAAGTTTTAGCTTCTTACCTGATTGTAATGCGTCTCACAGTAAGCCAAACCTTTTCTCTCATAATGGCGGTGACCGAGGAAAGGTTTCTCACATTTGGCACAAACAAAGTGCTGTAAAAAAATAGTTGTTACTAAGGGGAAGATTTGCATTTCTAATGAAAGTCAAAAACTGATCATACTGAAGAGATGCTGGTTGCAATCTAAACATGTAAACATGGTGTAAATCTGGCTGTTAAATAGTTGCAAACGTTTACTGGTAAAATGTCTGAAACTTCAAAAAACAGTGCAGTTTGTATTTAGTCTCTTCTTGTTGTGTACCCATGCATCCCGTAATACATCCCATAATACAAAGCATTCATGGTGTAACTAATTTAAAAGAAAAAAAAGCCTCATGTCTGTTATATACATTTCTGAAGTGGTTCGATGTAAAACTACTTGCTGCCAATTAACATCTTCAGCATTACACCGTCTGCTGAACACTGTTAGTAAAGAGTATTTCATACTTTAAAGAGTATGAAATGCAGCAGCCTTCAGGCAGATGAATCCATCATTTGATCTGCCTTGCTTGACCTCTGGAGAATTTGTCTTGTCCAAACTCTCAGGCCCGTCAGAAACACTCCAACTAGCTTAGAGCGTTTTGGGTCCAAATACCTTTTCCTTCATTTCCAAGTTCATATATCTTGACAACATGCATAATTTATTGAATGTTTTTATATTCTACCCAAGTCTGACTGCCCTACGGAGAGATCTGAATAAGACCAAGGAAGTATTTATGATTTGGACAAAATAATATCCATCTGTATAGATAGGGGGAAAGAGGGTTTTGTGCCTGAAAGTTTATGAAGAATATCTGAAGTCAGAATCAAATGAGACACAAAATTATAATAATCAATAATGAGAAAAAAATAATAATTCTTTCATCTTTAATTTGAGTTTCATGATTATATTTATGCTACTTTCATTCTGGCCAAAATATTTTAACATAGTGTGTTTTTTAAATTAGAAAACACATTTTTAGACTAAAAGACAATATGAGCCATTTATCAGGTAATGAATGCATTGAAGTGTTAGAAATATTACCAAGAAAACCCAGGACTGAAGCATTCACAAACCTCCACATGCCACTGCTTGCCCATGGCATTGACCACACGTCCCTCAATGGGCCTCCTGCAGGCGCCACAGATTGGCACACCCATCTTATCATGGCAGGGCAAACAGAAGAGCTCCCCTTTCAGTTCTCTTGCATCAGCAGTCAACTCTTTTCTAAGACAAAAGAAATATCAATAAAATTTAAACAGACTGCTGGCTTTTGACCCTATGCTACCAGTAGAACAGTGGTGCCCAAAGTCGGTCCTCGAGAGCCGGCAACCTACATGTTTTAGTTCTCTCCCTGGTTTAACACACCTGGATCAAATAATGTCTCATTAGAAGGACTAAGAAGAACATTGACATGCTGAAAAGGTTGTTACTACCGCCAGGGAGAGAACTAAAGCATGCAGGATGCCGGCCCTCGAGGACAGACTTTGGGCATCCCTGCAGTAGAATGTGTGGAAATATGAGAAGAAGCTGAAGGTATTAACACCGACCCGCAGTTGTTACAGTTGAAGTGGTCAGGGTGATATGGATCATTCTTAAAGATCAGCGGCTGCTCTTCAATAATAGCATGGCACTTCTGGCAGATATACTTGCCTAGGCCCCGAGCCTTCTCCCGATTATGGCATGGACGACACAAGTGCCTGAGGGAAACAAAAAACAAAATAAACATTTCTACGGATTTTGTGACACACTCCATCACAGCTGCTTAAAATTCCATTATTTGCTCAAATGCAAAGCAAGTCACAAGCTTTGCAAGTGACGCCACCTGTTCAAAAAGCTGCCACGCTGTTATTTGCTAGACTGTAAAAAGCCGGGATTACTAACCTGCCAGCATTTTTGACAAATCCCACATCTGCAAGTACTGCCTGACAAATATCGCAGCAGAAGCAGTCAGGGTGCCAACTGTTGTTCATGGCCTTAATGACACGTCCAATGATGAACTCCCCTGGAAGAAAAAAAAAATCATATGACAATCAACTCGACACACATGGCGTAAAACGAAAACGCATAATGAAAATGAGACAAAGAAACACTGCAACAATTAAGCTGTCAGCAGGTATGTTGATGAAAAAAAAATAGTTTAACTATATTATCAACTAAATTAGTATTATCACTTATAATTTTGAAATGAATAGACTACAAACCTAAAAGAATATTCCAGTTGCCACTTCCCAAAAAGCTACAAACAATTTAGTTTTCTGAATCCACACAAAACATGGTCAATACTAAAATTTGAGGCCCGTCAACACTCACCACACTGGTGGCAGCAAGGTGCGAAGAGCATCTGGAAGTCATGCTCACAGTATTTCCTGCCTTCAAACTGTAAAAGGGAAACATTTAAAATATTTGTTAAAAGAAAGTCAATGATTTTCTGTGCACTAGGTACGGCTCAGTATTGTGTTGATTTGTGACATTCAAAAGAGCACCATCATGTGATATGCATTACCTCATAGAAGAGTCCTTCTGGAAACTGCTGGAAACACTGGGCGCAGACAAAGCACTGCTCGTGGTAAAGCTCTCCATTACTGTTGACGATTTTCTCAGTTGGAGCAAAGCCACTTTTACACCGCTCACAGGCTGCGCTGACCAGGGCATTCGCAAAGCTGTTACAGGAGGAGAAAAAAAAATACGTGTGCATTTCTCCCCTTGGTGTTCAGGCTGAGACCGGTGTTTATCATTTCTCACATAGCTCATATCTGAAGCTGGATGTACTGTATATGTCATTGAGAGGAACGGGAATAATAAACTCACCCTTAGTCACTGCAAAGACATCACCTAATTTGGTAAGGTTAGAGAAACACTGATTGCTGGTTAAGTCAACATACGACTACGTAAAAATAAATAAATCAATCTTTCTCCCCCTTACAGGTTTCTTCTGATTTTGTGTCAAAACAAAAGAGAAAGTCAGACTTGAAGCTGTGGTATCCTACATGCTTTCGTTATTTCCCTGGTTCAATACACCTAAATCAAATAACAGTTCATTAGCAAGCCTCTGCAGATTTCTGACAGGCTGAGGAGGTAGTTGGACAAAGTGGGTTAGCTGTGTTGGCGACATCAAAAACCAGCAGGACACCAGTCCTTGAGGACAGGAGCTGCCATGCATGCCACTCCCAACTCTGAATGGGTTTCAGATAGGCCTAGTTAAAGTCACGATTTAAGCTCAGCTAAGGTACTATGGCATTACCTTAAACAGGATGTTTATTCGCAAAAAAAAACCTTCAGTTGTGCTTAATTAAAACAAAGACTGGGACAAAACTCATTTACTCAATATCACTGCCAGTTATTCAAAAAGCCTGATGACAGTGGGTGGCAAAAAATAGTAATTACATTTAGCTGACAATTACTTATTAGTTATGAGTTTTATGGGGCGATTCTTATAGGGCCATGTTGGTTTGTTTTTCTCTCATAATAATTAGGGAAAAAATGCATTTTGTATTTTCTCAAGTTATGCTTTGCATTTTGTATACTTGTGCAGTTATATAGGCTTAGATCTAAACAAAAAACTGTACCAACGAACATCACGACAGCTACATTCTCAACTCGTATTAGGAGCAGAGAGTTGTACTTGATCTACAAGCCTTTAATTATCAAAAGCTGTTATGAGTGAAATTTCTAGCTGAGAAAATTGTCACAATGAAATGAGTAAAACAACACTAATATCACCAAAAACTTTTACACGCAAGTAAAACGTGTAAAAAATGTCTCTATTGTAATCAATCAATCAATCAATCAATCAAATTTTATTTGTATAGCACATTTCAGCAGCAAGGCATTTCAAAGTGCTTTACATCATTACAAACACAGAATCACAATGCAATACAGAATCAATCATTAAGTCAAGTTACATCAATAAATTTGTAATTGATTACATTTCAAATACAATTCTAAACAGGTGGGTTTTCAGTTGAGATTTAAAAGAAGTCAGTGTTTCAGCTGTTTTACAGTTTTCTGGAAGTTTGTTCCAAATTTGTGGTGCATAGATGCTGAAAGCTGCTTCTCCTCGTTTGGTTCTGGTCAAACGAGGAGAAGAATAACATGTAACAATATGTTCATGTTAAACACTAAACCTGGCTGGTTGGGCTAGATCCAAAACAGCCAAGCAACTGCCATGCTAATATTGCAACTTCGCAAAAGCTAGGGATTGGACACATTTTTCACGTGTGAAATCAAATTCTGAAGAAACCGAAAAGAAAAAAAATAAACAAATAACTCCAAACTAGTTACTTTGTAGCTGAGCCAGTTTACTAAACTGAAGTTACTTTGTTCTGAGGTTAGTTACGTTGCTAAAGCTAACGTGACGTTAGCTTTAGCAACGCTAGCAGAGTTTCCATTGAGGATTTAACTGTCCGTACCTGCCCGTCATCCCAGCTACCCCCAGCATCACCTCCTTAAACACAGTCTGAGGGGGGAACGGCTTACAAAACGCTGTGCTTGGTTATTTTCAGAATTACAAAGTTTTGCCCACTTGAAAGTCCCCGTCCGACGCAAGGAGACGGAGTAGGCAGCAGCGGGGAGTGTCCGAGAGTCTGAACCAGAGGGTCGCTTACCCTGCGTAGGCCGCGAGCACAAAAACACGGGTCTGCTTTTTAAAGGTCAAATAACATATATTAAAAACAAATATTGTGGATAACTCATAATAAACATGCAATTTTCGACAGGTGTTAAACAACCACCATAATCTGTTAAAAAATGTCTGTTAGTCTCAGAAAGTTGCACGTTTTCTGGCTTCAGAGTAACCAGAATCTTCATGTTTCATGCTGAGTAAGAAATTAAAACAAAGTTTTAATGCGGAAAATGGGAGGCTAATCATTAACCCAGAGGGGGGAAAATTCCAATAGGCCAACCAATTGAGATAGTGATTGCTATCTGTGTTTCTGGACCTACTACAATTTGTGTGTTTGCATTTTCACTAGAATTACAGCATTAAATCCCTTTAAGATTCATGAACAAATCAGATGTTCACTTTTCTTTACTAAAAATATATCTTTATTTGTCGTCTAAAAGAGTCTAATAGTAGAATTATCCTACTGTTGATAAATGTTAAATATAGTGCAGGAAAATACTCATCTGTTCTTTGGAGACATTAGCATGACTGCCTCCTGAATGGTTAGGAGCCTTTTTTATTGTACTTTTTATTCTTTTATTGTATTTGTTTTCTTTTTTTATGTACATTGGACGTTGAGTCTGTAATAAATTCTATCTATCTATCTATCTATCTATCTATCTATCTATCTATCTATCTATCTATCTATCTATCTATCTATCTATCTATCTATCTGTCTGTCTGTCTGTCTGTCTGTCTGTCTGTATATGAAAAGTATAATGCAAAATATAACACAGTGTGTAAAAACTAGGTTAGTTGATAAATTTTCAGCATATTTGCTGATGTCAGGGTTTTCGGAAAGCATTAATATTGACCTTCTTTATTATTGCCAGAGCCAATTTGGAAGTGTGTTTGAGAGTATTAAAAACCGAAGTATGTCCACATTTGACCCTTTCTTTATTAACTTAAGGAAAAGTTGAAAATGATGTATTCCTTATTATTCAATTCACCTTGTGTAATGTAATACTACTAGCAGATAACAGAGATGTGTAGCATGTTGCTACTCCCTGGTGCAGTGCCCCGATAGTCGGAAAGCATATACAGGCTAATCAAATAATAGTGAAGACGTATGAATATTATGCATAATGTATATATATGTTAAACCTACACCATCTATTCAATATACTCTTAATAAATATTATTTACATTCATAACTGCTCAATACAAACGAAATTAAGACAGATAGGAGCTGAATCACAATTGTTTCTGTTCAGTTTAATATAAAGATTGTGCCCACTAAATATGAAGTAAATTGTACTTCATATTAATATATGAAGTAATACTTCATATTAATATATGAAGTACAGTTTATACACATTATTAGATTACAATAATGCGTATGTACGCATATTTATATAATATATTGCGCATATTGTAAATGCGCGATATAAATATGTAGGGTATTCGGTGTAAATGCAAAGAAATACGAATTCAACAGCCATAGATATACGTAAAACAATTCCAGACACAATGTTTTTTTAAACAAGCGTTTTTAATGACTATAAACTAAAATATTGTATAACTTTGGAAAAAAAAATACAAGTTACTTTCAAATAAATCTCAGTATTGTACAGCTTTAGTAAGAGAAAATATAACTTAACAGCAGCTGAACTGTCTCAGAAGAAAGATCATCTCTCCATCCCATGCTTAGATTACAATAATCATCTTCATGCACAGGTGAAAAGAAATGCAGTTAACCACACTAACCAGCAGATGGCGTGTATTTACAAACAGGAAAAACAATGTTTTGAAAGTATTTTCATTTGGTTTTCTAACAAACGGGATGAATCATAAAAGGGAAGAAAACACATAAAGACAGGATGGGTCTATTAACAGAGCAGCAGGCTATCAAATTTGAAGTTTTTACAAATGTAACTACAGTTAACATAATAATAATACACAACCAATGTTAAATGAAAAATGGTTAAACAATATTCATTCGGATCAGGAATTGTTCTGTTTCACTATGTGGAACAGCATCATTTTATATCAACGAAAGGGTGATTGTGCAAGTAATAACATGTTTTATTATTATTATCATTATCATGGGACTGAGAAAAATAAAATTTTAATTTAAAAAATAGAATTTAACAAAAGTCAGTGATCAGTTTGCAAAGCATTCAGCTGGAGCCACACCTACTCATTCTTCTCACTTTGTTTATTGGAGGTAATTAAATGATTGTAACCTTGTAATTCAGTGGTTCAAACCCACAATATTTGCTTTTTTTTCCCCTAATTACAAATTTAAGTGACTACATCACCAGGATTAATAGTTAAATATGTTTAGCTCTGGAATTTAACAACATCCATGCATCTTAGTGATTCGTGATACAGTCTCCTTTTTTTATTTCCTATACCAGTATTAAACACATTAGATATTACAACACAGACTACAAAAACTAAATAGAAAATCCTTCTTAGATAGACATTTGTATTATAGTAGCACATTATATGATAGTGTTGATAGTTTCTCTTGGAAAAGGGATTTTCTCCTCATATAATAAATAATCCATACTATTCATTAGATTTAGAATGTTAAAAATAAAAATAAATCTTTAAAAAAAAGGAAGCAGAAATTCAAATAATCTACAAAGAGAGTTTGTGACAACAGAAAGAAATTACCTCTGCGGCTGTATGGGTTTACTTTGCCAAGCTTGGGGACCTTCATTAGAGAAAAAGTGCATTAAAGTTATACGTTGTATGTACAAGTATACCGCATATTAATGTCTGTAATTAGGGTTTGTTTCATGTATATGTTTTCAAATATTAACTTTTTTCTTTACAGTTTCAACAGGATAATTTGTGGTACAATACAGGAAAGAGGAAAAAACGTGGTGCAACTTAGAGATATTTACAAGCTCATCATGGCCAGCCAGTTAATGTTACAAACAGGAGATAGGCTATCCTTGGGCTTTTCCACTTGGATAGAAGAACACAAAAATAACAAGTGGTAGTGACTCAGTCGACAGGGAATAGTGGCTTTGTGAGGGAAAGCTGGAGAGGTTAGAAGAAACAAAAACATAATTTCAAGACAGAATCCACCTCTGCTGCTGCATACCAGACTGCTGTCTCATGACCACCACCCAGTCTGGGCCACACAAAGTCTCTTTGCAAAGACCAGTTAGCAATTACGCACAGACAATAACGTAAATTAAAAAAAAAAATAAAAATCCACAAGCGTTTGCACAGCGATTAACCAAAAACCTCCTAGCTTATCATGCTGATCACCCCGTCCAATTTATGTACTGTATTTACCTTTTATCCACGGCGAAGATGATTACACAAACTGATTTCACACACATTGTGCATTTAGTGTGATGACAACAATTATACTTGTCTTTGTAAAATTCATCTCTGTGAAGTTACTTCCTTTTATTAAAAGGACTGTAGTTATGCCTGTACAAGGCAAAAAATATATATTTACCATATATACAAAAGAAAAATATCTGCCTGCATGTCAGCAACACAGATGTGGAGCAACTTCTGTCTTGAGCATAATTCCCCAAATTCCCAACAGATTCCAGATACACCCATCAGTTCACGCTACTAATTGATGTGTAAATAACAACAATAGGTCTGAAGGGCTCAGAGGAAGAAAATGCTAAATGATATGAGTGATTAAATTATATAAATGCATCAGCTACATCAAATTAAAAACAAAATAAGATCAAAACGATGTAATTTCTTCTTCTGTTGTACCAGTAAAAATAAGAATCTGTACACAAAAAAAAAATCCAAACAAAAAACAAATTAGCCCCTCACCAAACTCTACCATGTAGGCATCATGTCAGGGAACCAGACCCGACCCAAATGCTTCGACACCTCCCAGTGAATGTCGTCCAGCTCGTAACGGTGATCCGGAACCAGCACTTCCTCCATGATGGACAGCTGCTTCAGTCTGTCTCCGCACATCTTCACGAACTCCACGAAGGCGCTGCAGGACACTTCGCACTCCCCCAAGCCGATGGCGGACAGCTGCGTGCAGCGCTGGGCGATGCGGATGAGCTCCTCGTCGAGAGGCCGCAGCCCGTTGGCGCACACCACCAGCTCCACCAGACGCGGGCAGGTGAGCCCGACGCGGCCCAGCACGTCTTTGCTGACGGAGCGGCCGAAGTACAGGTGTGTGACGGGGATTTCGTCGCGGAAGAAAGGGTCGAACTCCTCCTCGTAGAGGTAGAAGTACATCACCAGGTTGAATTTGGGGGAGTGGCGCACCATGGCGTCCCAGCTGCTCTTCTTGATGGTGTGGAACTGCTGGCCTGGGTTCTCGCTGACCACGTCGATGCGAAGGTGTTCCAGGTGAACGTGCTTCTCCGAGGAGAGCGCGATGAGGAGTTCGTCGCTCAGCAAGTGGTAGTTCAGAGCCAGCTCTCTCAGGCCGTGGCACTGATCGGCCACGCACATGATGCCTGCAAACAGGAGAGCACAGTGAGTCGGGATCTACGGCGCAAAAAAAAAAAAAAGAACAGTTATACAACCTGAGGTTTTTCACATTTTATCACAATTAAACTACAACCTCCAATCTACATTGCTCTGATTTTATGTGCTAGACTCATGCAAAAGGTCGTTCCACAAAGTACTGATTTATGGAGGATGAATATTAACAAGCACCAGAATTTTCAGAATTTAATTTGTAACAAAATATGAATCAGTTTTATTTCACTTCAGTATTAGAAGATATTTCGTATTCGTCCATCTCATAAAATCCCCACATATTAAGATTTTTGGTCATCACATAAAAAAGGCACACTATAACTTTTGCAATAAACTTTATACACACACACATATATTATATTAAATTATGTTTTTTCTCCACATTACCATATGGAATCATGTTTATAATCAGCAATTTGCTATCTTTCTGAGTTGTTTACATCAGGTACTTTAGGTAATAGAAAGCTTTTTTACCCATTTTTTAGAATAATTTCTCATGGATGTGAAATTAAAGTAATAATAATAAAGTAACAAACTAAATGAACGAGATGGCAGAAGTTAGTGTTTGTATTTGCAGCCAAACTGTATGAAATTTAATACAATTATATTTATTTGGACTGCATGGATTTCATCTACATGCCATCTGTGTAATATGAAGAACACCCAGAGTCGACTTTTATTGTGAATCGGTGCAGCCTGGATGAACTAAACTGAATTTATCTTTGTGAGAAATGAGCTTCTCAAGAATAATGAGTCGGTTATTAACAGCCGTGATATAAATCATGTGTTGTGTTAGTACCGGCAGGTGAAACATGAGGGCAGCTGCTCATTTTCAGCAGCTTGAGAGTGTCGCTGTTGTTGGCCACCAGGACTTTGAGGGAGGGATCATCCACAGGGGTGTCGTCGATTTTCAGGGAGGACAGAGATTTGGAGTTGACGAAAACAACCGTCAGAGCGGAGATGAAGTGAGACTGTAGAAGGGAAAGAGAAAGAGACACATTTAATGGCACAAAATGTGATAACTAGGGTGACATAACACCATTATAACTGTACCAATCTGGTTCTAACGCAATGGTAAAGGCGCCGTTTTAGTAGAATTTTCTACACAAAAATACAAATGAAAATCTTCTCAATTTAATGGTTGAAAAAAGATCATTTAAACATAAATGTATGGGGTTTTTTTTTTTACTCAACAAATATATTGAGTAATATATTTACTCAATATATACTCAAGCATATTTACTCAACAATATGTCTATTTGTTGAGTAAAGTCTACAGTGTGTACACTATAAACACACTGTAAGAGAGGCCTTGTAGATTTTGACTGGAAACAAGGCAGCTGAGTAAATGTCCCAGTAAGAGAGCCGCAACCCCTTCAAGGGAATCGCTCAAAAACAGCTTATTCTTAGAAACAATTACAATAAAAGGAAAACAAAATGTGCTATGTCAGAGCAGAGGTAGTAGTTTTATACCCAACAGAAACTAATTGAATTGCAAAAGTATCCACTTTTATAAATCCAAGTATGGATCCTATGTCTTTAGAACGTGGCCTGCCAATGACCAATCGGATCCCATCACGAGGTTCTACACTGATTGTGAGCTAATGTCAAATAACTGGAGCATCATCACAAGTTATTCCCAAAGAAAGGTTAAGGCTCGCGCCATTCTTTCAAGTGCTACTTATAACTCATGAGACTTGACTGACAAAAAAATAGTAATAATTTCAACAATGAATAACAGAAATCTGCCTTTGCTTTTAAAAACAAAATAAACTTTTATATAGTCAATCTTGCTTTTATATGAAGTAAGTTTTATATATATTATTTGTCTTATTTAGTTTATCCACTTATGTTTTATTATTCTATTTTTATTTTTAGCTAATATTACTCTTAACTGTTACTCTAATGTTACTCTTAAAACTTTGTTTTTCAAAATTTTATTGCATCTTTTTTTATTTTATTTTAACAATTACTGCATTTCTACTTGCCTCCTTTGGTACATGAATGTGGCTCCTTAGTTCATCATTAGAGGCACAGGATGCCTCTAATGATGGTCAAAGTCTACAAGGCTTTTCCACACAAACTTAAATTAGGTATATAAAACAATAAAAATATCAAAAAATAACTGATAGTTTAAGTGAGGGCCCAATGACAGGAAGTGTGCTGAGAGGGGTGTGGCCAGGAAGGGCTCTTGCTCCACATAGCTTGATTGAGTTATTAATTAATTAATTGACTGAACACTTGCCACAGTCAACCAACAAACCATATCCATTAGAAACAGAATGTAACATTGTTCGTGAAAATACTATACCTGCAAAGCTTATCAAAGTTGTTGAACTTTTAAGGCTTCCTTTTAAATCAGGCCAGTATAAAAACTTAGTAAAGCCTAAAAAAAAAAATCCAAGCTGTGACCTCCTCTCAAAGATCAACTGTTATGGAAAATAAACACAAAAAGTGACATTTTGATCGGTTAACTTGAGAGTTTTCCAGGCCTTAGACCTTCCCGTGGGCACACGGCATCAATCAGGACAGCCTCATTTCATGCATTCTTCAAAAATCTGAAGTTTGGGCGGCTGAGTTATCGCTGCCCTTCAGGGTTACCTTGGGCATCTCCATGAAGCTGGGCCTGGCTGTGGATATGAGTCCCAGGGTTTTCAAAGAACAATTCACCAGCTGAGAGAGGATGTTGCACGCCGCCTCTGCAGACTCTCTGCTGCTGTCCACCTGCGAGTCCGACACAGAAAATTAAACCCTCTTTTTATATGGAAGTGGTGAATCCACTTCAGTTTCTAAACACAAACCGTCCGCCTGTCTCACCTTGAAGCTGACGTACTGGAGGTGGTTGGAGTGCTTTTTGATGATCTGCTTGATGAGCTCCGGGTGCGTGGCCTTCAGGTAGGAGCTGGCCGGCTGGTTCAGCTCAAACTCAAAGCAGCGCCACAGCTCTGGCATGTGGAAGGCCTGATTCCAGCCCCGGCACACCTAGAGAAATTACCCAACAGACTTCATATAAGTAATGGAGTGATTTAAAAATATATATATGTAGTAAAATAACAGAATGAGACTCTGGGGGAGAGAAACATCAACCATTGTGACCTTTACACCACAAGACTGTCAAAAGAAGGATATGTGTGTAGCCAGCTACAAGAGTGGCTAAATTGAGATTGTGACCTTAAGTCACTTTAAGATAAGGTAATAAAGAATGTTTGCCAAGCCATAAATGATGAAACATGCTTAACCATCAGAACTGGCTCTGCTCTACTGCATAAATAAAGGTGTGATCACATGTCTCCATCTGAAAAACTAATCAAATCCAGATTTACAAGCAAGCTGCTAACGACTAATTAGTGGCAATTAATCTTCTAACTTTCAGAAATCAGCTAGGAGTGGAGGTGGTGTCAGTCTGAAACTGAATGCTGGCTTTAAGTCACTGATAAAACTGTCTGTTCTGTTCTGTTTGACTCGGCACCACCCCTTGAATGTAAAGTGCTTTGCAGAAATATTTATACCCCTCTATGTTTTGCTGTCCAATTCATTTTACTAGAATCTCATGTGAAAGACCAAAGCAAAGTCGTGGATAATTATGAAGCGAAAGGAAAATAAAGCATGGTTCTCAAGTCTTCTTTCTCTCATGTCCAAATACAACTTGCCAAAACAGGACAAGGTTTAAGGGAGTGAATACTTTTGCGGTAATGCCAATAATAATTTAAATGAGAAGCCCTACATTGCCATTTCACACAGTCTCATAAAGAGCATAATTGACATGTAATCAATGCTTTTAGAATACCAGAGAAGCAAAAGCTCTGTCCAGCAGTGGGAGGTACTGGAAAATGTGAAGCAGGATCTCCTGCGGCAAACACTCCCAGCTGGCTCCTTGCTCTTCCAGTTCTTTCTCTCCATCCTGCTTAGTTGACCATTTGATACTCTTCTGATACCCCCCACTGGGGCCTCCTCCTTCCTCCTGCTCATTCTCTTGGAGACCTCGTTTCATCCTGGGAAAGGATGAGAAGAGGGAGTTTAATGTCCACCCAGAGCTCTGGAAGAACGCAATCATTTTTATTAACAATCCAATAATTAACACATCAGTTCATATTCGGTTAGTGGCCTGCAAATGCTTTGGAAAAATTACTGCATTCGGCCGTAAATTAAATCGCTCGACACTGAAGGGCTATCTTTAACCTTGATCATCACACCACTCGTGGCGCCGCCAAGTACGCCGGACTGTAAATGGTGCGGACCCAGTCTTTCTTGCTCACAATGAAAACATTTGTACTCATAGGTCACGCCTCCCTCTCTTTCAACAATCAACACAGATGTCAAACTAACATGTTGTAAATTTATTGACATCAAAGTGATGGCTAAAACAGCTTTAAGTTAGCACAAGTGTGCATAAATGTCAAAAGACTGACGTTAAAAACGGCACCAAAACACAGATCAATAGTTAGCTTAGCCACATTTAACCACGCTGGGGGTTAAGCTGACAATTATTAGCAAGTTGTAACTAGCGACTAAAACCAGTCGACTTAAACAAATTTAATTTCCAAGTTTACAGCTTCGTCTGTTTATCTCACCTGGCTTTTAGCTCCACCGTCGGTTGCTTATTTACGGAGGATCACTTTCAACGTCAACCTGGACCGACAAAATAAAACTGCGTACGGGCTGGCCGAGCGATCAAACACATTGGACCATACGACGGTGCGGTGTGGCCGGGCGTTGCTGAACACCAACCGAGGAGGCTTCCGACGGGAGATCTCCAAAAGTCTTCGAGTTTTCCAGGCGCCTGACCTAGTTTCGAACCACAACTCTGCTTCAGTACAGCACTTTGTCGGCTAAAGATGGCGTTTGTGTTGGTGTGCGGATCAGAGCGCTGTAGTTACAGTGAACAGTCGAAAGGGGGAGCAGTTTCACCCAAATGCGTGTTCCAAGGCAACAATGGTTCAACTACTGCGGTTTTACTAGGAACTGACAAATCAACTCAAGATAAAGACAAAAGAATTAATTGTCTAAACAATGGGATTAATTTATAGAGCTTTCTGTTGCCCTACTTTATTCCTAACTTATCACCACCCACTCATGCTTGTTGGTAATGATCAGTCAAAAAAGTTTTTTTTGTTTTGTTTTTTTTTGTAATGATAAAATAGGTGAAGAAGATTAAAATACAACCGCAGCCAATTATTAAGGACGGAAGACCACAACAGAAGGAAAAACTGAAAACATGGCACAGAGTTTGCAAAGAACAACATGGCTTCCCCATCATTTTAACGCACATGAAGCATAAAGCTGCAGATCTGTATCCAGATGGGTGGATGAACCAAAACATGAAAATGAAGTCGAGCAGAAATCAATCCAAATACACAAACATCTGGGTGTTAATGTATGACACTGCTAATTAGGATGACCCAACATAGATCTCTTTTTACTTTGTACATCTTTGTTGCTGGTTTCATCTGTGATGTTTGCTTTGCTTTTTCATTTTCCACATGTACACATGTTCCAGCTATTGGTATTTTAGGTAGATTTCTTTCTTGCCCAGAATACTCTGGTAAAAGACATTTTGTTACCAAAAGTTTACATTTTCTGACAATAATCCATTCAAAAGCTTCAGTTTGAAAAAACAAATTGAGTTTGCAGGAACACTGAATGAAATTAAAGCTGTCGTCTTTGTTTTTGGGATTGAGTTTTCACAACTGAATATTTCTACTGGTCCTGCACCATTTTTGTTACACACTGATAGTGAAAATCTTTACATGTATGCTGTTTTTAATGTACAAAACCTCTCTTCTCAATTAGTTTAAGACCATGATTTTTAAAGAATGATTCCTGAAAGTAGCAACATAGCAGAACTCACTTAAAACATTTGCGAAATATGTTCACTCACATTTTTGTGTCTGTTTTGGTAGAGCTCTTGGATCCTATGTCTCTTTTCAAGAGACTCTTAATCCAACCCTGTGATTTAGTGGTTAGAGTTTAACAAGATAACTTACCAGAAGAAAGCATAGTCAAGCCCAACTACCAGAAATGAAGGCAAGTACAACCAAAACTTTGACTCGGAGCTGAAACGTATGTTTATTAAAATGGGACGGATTAGCAGTTTTTTTTTTACACTCCATCCACAGTGGCATCGATTTAGAAAGCAACAAACACGTACAAATGCAGTATTTACACACCACTATACACATATTTATAAAATACAATTGCAGCTTTTCATACAACTTTGCAGAATTTTCTTTTTTATATGATTTGAAGTCATGGTGCGGAGGCCTTTCCAACAAGCAACAGTTAAACTCTTTGGACAACAAAGCTTTAGAAATGCAGAACTGGACACTAGTTTTAATAGCAGCAGCCTTTTGGTGTCATTTTCATTTAATGCACGTTCTGGCAAGGTTTTCTGAGGACAAATATGTTATACAAGTAGTATGGCTCTGATGAAGTAAGTCCACACAGTTTGGCTGCATAAATGCATCTTGCCAGACTGAAGAAGTATTATTTATGACGTCCAAGCCACACCTCATTGTTATCCGACAGATACGCAGCATTTAGAAAGAAGGTTGAGGCAAGGTACTTTGCTCTGATGACAGAGCAAAGTACCTTGCCTGTAAAGAAATTCACAGAAAACAGCTGACCTCCATTTCTCCGTTTTCCACAGGGGTAACACAGCACAAAGGTTAAAACCATAACTCCAGGCTTCTGAAGCAGGCAGCTTTGAAAGCTAAGATGTATTAAGCCATTCAGGTATGTTCTTGAACCATCAAAGCAGTTCATGATGAAACGTTTTTGTTTTGTTTTTTACCCACAATTTCCAATGAAAGAGAAAAGTTTAGATGATATATGCACCACTGGCACATTTTCATTAGAAATCCATCCTCTATTAGTGACAGATGCTGTTAGATCATGTCTGCCGTCAACAATCGGAGTCAAATATAACCATCTTTTACTCTCTGCAGTGCAAAATAATATCTGCGACATGTAATAAATGAAGAGAACATACTTAGTTATTTGAAATGTATATTCATGTTGTTAGATGTAGCCATTCTGAAGACCTGCACATTGCTTTCGTTTAAAATGTTACACAATACTGCCATCGTGTGACCAAATTTATTTTTGCAGATTAAACAGTCGCGTTTCTTGCACCAAAACAATTATAGTAATAAAAACTGGAGAAATTGCCTTCATTAATGACTATTCATTAGTCTGAATCAAATTAATTGGGACTTAGGTTTTTAAAAAATTAAACATTTGCCACGTTTCAGCGAGCTTTTCAGCTATGCAAATTATTTAAATGTTCCTCATACTTCTAGTGTGAGATTTAAGAGTAAAATTTAATGTTTGCATAACGCAGAGCCTCCAAAATCTAACCTGAAGGTTCAGCCAAGCTGTCCCTTCTTAGGTATGATTTTTATTTTTCCATATTTGCACGAGATACACCAGCCTGAAGAAATTACATGGAAAATTGTTTGTTGTTCTCCTGTTCTGTACTGCCGTTGGTAACCCTGAAAAAATGTCTTAATTATTCATGTTCCCACTTAAAAGTACTTGAAGGTTGTTCAAGACTGCCTTTCATTTTCCTCTTTCTTTTGTGATGTTTGTTCAGGATTAATGACAGAAAACAATGTGATGCTGAGAGCTATTTTTCCAACACTCAACTGTAATCTTCAGAGGACAGATGATTATTCACCGTCTATGTCGCTTTCTGCCCAATCCATCTCTGCATTTCATTCGACTAACAAATGGCATTAAAGTAAATGAAACCTGTTCATTTTGAATAGCTTTTGCTATATTTTTTTTTTTTCATACGACAACATGGTTCTGTGAGGGAGCTGGGCATCTTGAGGCGGGAGAGTCGTGGGTTGGAGATCAAAGACACTGCTGTTGACAACGAGGTGAAATTTGATTTAATTTGAAGTGGAGTGCACTTCACTTGTAAAAGCATCTTCAGTGTAACAGAAGCTGAAAGCGGAATGGAAACCATTTTTTATTAGTCAAAGCCAGACAGTAAGATTTTCCCCCATATTTTCAATGGGGGTATAACATTTAATTCATTGTACAGGTTTTAGTTTTCTTTTAATTCCCTTATTTGCATCTGAAGCTGTATTCAAATGTACATTTCTCCACTAATGATCCATAAGACCTCATCATGTCTTTTCCTCATAGACTCCATAGGTCACCAAGTTTTTTACTTGGATAATAACCAAAATGTAGCAATAGGCCGGATCAAAGTGTTGCCATGTCAAACACTGTGATACAGAAACGACTGATGTTGTAGAGGAGGACGGGGAGGCGGCAACAGAGACACCAGCTCTAGTAAAAGACACACACAAAGAAAGTGCCTTGGTAGTATTTCACATTAAAACCCAGCGTGCAGAGCGCACGTCAGGACAGAATAACACAAACTGACTGGACAAGAACCGGAGGAGTCTTGGTATTATTCCATGCTTCAGAAATATTTGAAACAGGACTAAAAATAAAGAAAAAAAAAATCATCTGTTGTTAAATTTGTTTATCTAATTCAGGGTTTCACCTTTTTGAGTGAAGACGGGACAGATGCAGAAAGAAACTGAGCTGGAATTTCTAAATCTGCACCAGTGGAGCACATGAACGAACAGCTGAACACAGTGGCACTGAGCCGGCTTCCTTCGTGGCGTTCACGCCACAGCTGAAACTGGATTCTCGTCTGTGCCTCTTGCTCTCCCAACAAGACTGCAGCCTCCGGTCGCACATCAGACAGCAGTGGGAAATGTTTAGTCTCACGTATGGTTACTGCTATTAGCTAACTGTCTCTTTGTGGGAGAGTCTCTTACTCTCTGTGCGGCGCAGTGGACGTGGACAGGTACTCCTCCGGGCAGACAGACCACGCCGGGCTCACTGAAGGTGTTGTGGCACAGGTGGCACCCTTTCTTCTCCGACACAATAATGGGTTTCCTCCGCTCTTTTAACTGTAGAGGAAGAAAACATGAGTTACAACAAATCAAAGCTGAAACCTTTTTTTTGCAATATTTCGAAATCGAGTGTCAACTATCCATAAGAAGGAGCAAGAATAATGTCTGATCAGACTTTGTGATTATGTGCTTCAGTTTATTAAGTAAAGTAAAGTAAATTTAAAATATAGGTTTGACCTAACCAACTTATGGAAGCATTAAACTGCCAGAGCTTGAAAATAAATTCAGGAGCAGTATTTCATTTTAATGAGAAAACTTTGTTATAACGACATGCAAAACTCGTTAAAAAGAGTTTTTACCACTTAAAAAAAAAACTTGTTAAAGATAAAATTTGTACATCTCATTCAAACCAAAATATATTCTCTTAAATAAGAAAGGTTGTAGCATCTTTTGATGCCACGGTGAGAGGAAGGGAAGTCATGGCGAACCCCTTTACACCTTCGCAATCTGTCAGGGCGTATTTTCACATCTCGTTAAAATGAGCAATGTTCTCGTTATGACGAGACATAAAACTTATCTTGTTAAAACGAGAACGTTTTTCTTTAAAGCAAGAAAATCTCATAAGATGCAAAAGTCGCTGAACTAGAAAGTTTTTTGTTAAAATGAGAAAGTTTCTCATTTCAGCGAGTTTTGCATCTTGTTCAAAGTTTTTTTTGTTGTTGTTTAAATGAGAAACGATCTCGTTTTAAGAAGACACTTAATGTTCCTGAATTAATTCCCAATCTCTGTCCGTTAAACACTTCTGTGGAAACTGGTCTAGCCTTAAAAAAAGATAAAATATTCAAAAACGCCTACCAACACATAAGAAACAACAAAGTCAAAGCAGAGTTTTTAATAATTAAAGCAGTCTGTAAAGCCCACTGGTTCAATTAGCTGTTCCATCAATTAAAGCATAACCAACATTTGGTCAAAAAAAATATATCCATGAACAAATAAGTGGATGGTTTAGGAAAGCAGGTTTGCTCACCCTGTCATGCAGCAGCTGCACGTTCTCAGAGCGGGCGAGGCCCAAAGCGATCTGGGAGGTCCGGCCGGCGTGCATGCTGGCCCTGACGGCTCGGTTCAAGAAAGGCCTCAGCAGCTGCAGCGACCAGCTCTCCGGAAGCATCCGTAGGACGCGGACGGCGTCGAACACCTCGCCGTGCCTGTTTAACAGATCCACGGCCGCCATCTCCATCTTGCCGCCAGCTGCTTGGCCTTTTCCAGGAGGGGTGCCGTCGAGATAGACCCCCAGGAGGAGGTGGAACAGCTGCTGTCGATATGCTGGATCTCGATTGGACGAGGCCCAGATGCAGAAGGCCTCGGCGGACGGGAAGTCTCTGAGTTTGTGGACCAGGATGTGCAGCGCTTTGTCGTGTTCCTCTAATTTCCCATGTAGTGTCGCACGCTCTAGCAGCAGCTTGTCACAGCTCTCCATTTTACCTAACCCGGGTTTAAACAGAATTTTTTAAAAATTTGCTTCAACCTGAAAAATGACCTCAATGACTCTAAAAAACTTATTCCTGTTGCACTGGATGGTTTGCGTTACCTAAAACAAACTGCACACGGTATAAGTCGGACTCCCTGAGCATGGCTTGAAGCTTCTCTCTGGCTCTGGTCAGCTGCCCCTCATCAGTCGGCGACTCTGACAGCAACAGCATGACCCTGTCCAGGTACAACACAACGAGGTGTGTGTGGAACTTCTCTTTCTGCACAACAAGAAGGGAAAAACGACCCCAGAAATAGTCAAATCCATCTAAATAACAACATGATGACCTGTGACTGTGGTTGGGTCTGGCTAGGTAGCAATGCAACCACCAATTTTCACAAGCAGTAGTACTTATGCTGCAGGATTTGTGAATTCAGATCGCATTTATTTGATTCAAAGAGCTTACAAGTCCTGGTTGTGGGACTTGTAAGCTCAAGATATTTTCTTGCATTTTTCAACTGCTTCCCCAAATAAAGGTTACATCTAACCTGTATTTTTCTCTCCAACACAAGGTGCTCCATGTAGAGAAGCAGAGCCTGGTTGTGTTTCCCCAGGTAGGTGATGACTTCATCTGGGTTCACCTCTGATCGATCTTTGCCGACAGGCCTCTTAGTAAAGATCCGAATACCTGTCTATTAAGAAAAAAAACAAATAAAAAGTCTTTAAAATGATCAAAAACAGCTGTTTGAGGAGAACAGCAAGGTCTGTGTAAGTTCCTAAATACTTTATTTGCAGATTTTACAACCGTATGCAATAGAAAAGTGAACTCATTTTGTTTTTTCTGTTAAAAAAAAACACCTTCAATTATATGGCAGTTCGCTGATGAGAATAAGCAGCAAATATTATGAATGAGGAAGAGAATAAATATACTGTAGCCGTGAAAGTGGGAAGTTGGATCTTCCCAGAAACAAATGTTGAAGAAGGTAATATTTGGGTCAAAGCTGCACCAAAGGTCAGACATCAAAGTTACATTTTTGGGGAACCTACGGTGGGATCCTTCCGCAAAGCCCAGTCTGCATACTTCCACACAATCTCCATACTGGAAGAGCAGCAGAGAAAGTCCACAATGTACTCATACAGATCGGATCTAGTGGAGTCCTGCAGTTCTCCATCTACAACACGAATCCACAACTAAAAAAAAAACAAAAACATAGAGAAGAGAGGACGTTAGTGATCTGGTGCAGGTTCTATTTATTTTTTTAAAAATTTTAGGAATACAAACCTTTAGCGCTGCTGCATCCTGACCATTAAAATGATAGAGAAGCCCGAGTGCAAAATATCTGAGAGAAATAAAAGAGCGGATTGAGTCGAGCTTCAAAAACATAATTACATTTCTGTGCCGAGTAATTAAACCGGCTTGGCTGAACTGGACACGGATTTAACAGCTTCATCAGGAAGTTAATTAACAACAAGGGACAATGAGCGGTATTTACCCAACAAAGGCTCGCCTCAGACAATCCTTTAGGAATTGGTCAATTTCATCACTGCAATAATTAATGAAAGTCATACCAATTCCCACAGTAATCCTCTATTCTAACTCTACATGCTAATTTGCTCAGAGTTTAAACAGAATCGCTGAGAACAACAATTGAAAGTTCTCGCTTCTTATAGAGCTGATAAAGAAATCACAGCATAATATTGGTGTCTTAATCTGCTGTGAAGAAACGGACATTTTAATAAGGAATCTACATTTTTCATTTGCCAGGGTTCCAACACACACTTATGACCAAATCACCATCAGAAATTCTCAGTCCAGTTTTAACCCATTTCTTAAAGCCTCAATACAAAAGACAACAGAGTTTACAGCTTATGTTTAATGCACACTTTGGGAAAAAAACGGAGATGGACAGCCAAACAATCAGCAAGGATAGATGAATGGACAAACTGATGGATGATCAAATGGATGGACTGATGGATGAATAGGTAGAAAAACAATTATATTGATTTATAGACTACCAGATGATGTATGGACAAATAAACTTGACAAAAGAAAACTCAGGGAGGTAGCGCAAGTAACTGAAGAAAAGTTAGCTGGACGGACAAAGTGACAGACAGTGGGATGGACTGGACGCTGGTCGGATGCAGTACAGCACGGAGAATGCTGCTGTTTTGTTTTTCTGTGCTTCATTTCCTTTTTCCAGTCCGTGTTAAAACTCCCTGATACCATGTCAACCAAATTATATCTTTTAACTCAGGCTGCAACTAATTATTATTTTAGTAATTGATTATTCTATGGATTAATTTGATCTAAAAAATAGGCACATTCTGCAGATATTTCATTTAACCCCTGTGTCTCATTTTGTGCAATATTAGAAATACATTCAAATTTAAAAGTAAACAAACAATTCTGTTCCTTTTTTTAAATAAGAAAGTAGTGCACGTTTCTTTAGTGTACTCCTGATCATCTGCAGCTAAAAAAATACTTCAAACATCAACATGTGAAAAGCTCAGCCCTTTCTGTTTGACTTAACATAAATACAATGACGGGCTAATCTGATGATTCATGTTTGCATTAACCAGTTAAAGCTAAAACTATGCCACTATAGTAGTAGTAGTAGTAGAGTAGAACATATTTACAGGTTTTTTTTTTTATCTTAAATGAAAAATGTATATATTTCTGTACAGTTTTGGCTTAATTTCTGTTCGGACTGTGTTGTTCTTTCAGCCTTTATTGAGTCTGTACACTCCAGCTATCGACTAATCAATTACTTAATTAGTTGACGATTACTCCAACAATGGACTCATCACAATTAATCGCTTCAGCCCTACTTTAAACCAGATGAATAATCACAGCAGCATACACACTTGTGATACTTCTCCAGCCACGGAACGCTATCTGTGAGCACGCAGGAATTGTCCGAGGCCAGCAGGTCCAGCAGGCTGTCGTGATCCTGCTCGGCGTAGAGCTTCAGCAGAGCCGTGTCCACGTCGTCTCTGCAGCCGTTCACCACGTCTGTGCTGCGAACCTGAACGGAAGGAGGAAAAACGAAAATTAAAGCCACACAACCAAGCAACACGCTGCTAGATTACGAGGCTATTTTAGCCCGGTTACCTCTCCTAAATAGCTGATGAGGAATTTCTTGCATCGCAGCACTTTCTCTTGGTCACCCTGTGCCAGATGGTTGAGATCCGCGAACTCGTGAAGAGGAGGGTGGCAGCGCATGAACGAGGAGGAAGCCGGTAGCAGCAAGGGGTAGAGAGAGATGAGCTCCCGCACATCCAGCTCACCTTTCCTGGAACAATTCAAGATATTTCTTATGACATATCAAAAGAAAAAAAAACCTAATATTTGTCATACAAGACCGGCACATTTATCAAATTACATAAAGCTCCTCTTTGGAGGTGTCAATAAAAAGACAAAGATGTAGAAAAGAATATAAGCAATTTGTTTCCAAAAACATCACAGCTTTTGTCAAATTACTGAAAATGGTAATTATTAAAATCTGTAACAAGTTTTTGAAATATGAAAAAAAAACAATGTCAGCAATTACAGGAGTGGCATGATAGCCTTAATGAGACAAGATGAGCCGGTTATATTACGCAAACATTTACAGCAATGATTAAATTGAAGCGCACGAGAAGAGAAGAAAAATTCACAAGAAACAGATGGTTCTTGTGAAGGGTTTCGAAAACGGTTGAGACGTCAAGAAAAAGCAACTCCAGCTGTTACCTAAAGTGTTCTTTAGCCTCCAGGAACTGAAGCTGGCCAAACTTTATGAACCCTGCCTGCTGCAGGATTCTTCTGTACAAAACCTGAAGAAAGTGGGAAAAATGGAAAGAAAAATTTAACTACAGAAATTACAAAGTGTGCCAAGTACATGAAATTTTTCAAACCTAACCAAGGTAATTGACCAAATATGTAATATTATAACAGAGCGATGATTTAAAATATCTAAATTCTTAAGTAAATATTTATCAGTAATTTCCTCTTGCTGTTCAGAGCAACAGAAAAAGTTTCAAAATATCAAAAAATACATGCTGACTGCAATTAACCTCATACCAAGATTTTAAAACGTCTTTCTGTTCTGCGAGATTTAATGATCAAGCAAAGGAAAATAACTTAGTCACCTCGCTGGCATGAACTATTAAGATTAATTGGCATTAATCACCATAAGATCTTTGACTCATTCTCTATGCAAGTTCAAATGCCATAAAGACATCATGCTGCCTCTGTCCATCATTTTAGTCCAGATGTTACATCCAGAAATATGTTTCTTTTGATTGCCTTTTCATTTGTGAAAGTAAATTAAATTCTACATTTCCACTAACCCCTTTTCCCAAGTGTGTATGGAAACTAAAAAATGCCCTAAACCCCTCAACCACACTTTTAGACCAGCACAGGACTAAAAGTTTAATTTATCCAGAAAAGTCTCACTACTGTACATTCAAATTTCTGAAGACATAACATTTTTGATGTGTAAAACAACAACAACAGAAAAATAAGAGACAAAGAAAGGTCCACATTTTGACTCGAGCTTGACTCTGCTTCAATTCTCATGACAAGTCCACACCGCTGGTGTGTACAGAAACAACCATTTGAGATGCTTGTTTATTTACATTTTGCTTCTTTAAATCCAGACAAACTGAAGGTCGTTTTTACCTTCTGTGCAAACAGGATTTGGTGTGTGTCCTATAATTATAGTACCACAAGTTGATTAAAAGTTTCCGTTTCTCTTTGGGAACATTTGTACCCTAAGACATTCATCAATAGTTCTTTTAGGCCTTGTATTTTGTTTTTCTATTAAAACAACTTGCTGATATTTACCTGGAACTTGTCTTTGGGAATATTTCTCTGAGCTCCCTCGGTTAAGACCAGTGCTTCCTCCACTCTATGGCTGGCCAGTAAGTCTTGAATCTGTCTCTCCAGTGGCAGAGGAACCAGGACGTAAACAGACTTAGTGGAAGCCAGCATGACTTTACCTAAAACACACACAACCCTCACACACTCAGACTGTGATAGCGCATGTATTTGTTTTAAGAAAAAAACAGTCGTCTCATCCTGTCTTTAATCCGCTGTTATTCAAAGCAACCTTTAAAAAGTGTCCAGCTCTAAAATGAGATCACTTTGTTATTATTTCTAATCAACATTTGGCAAACAAGAAGAATTTATATTAAGATTTTTTATAGAGCCCTGCAAAGGGAATTGCAGCTTTTAGACTTTCTGAAGCTTAATGTGAGCGAAAGACAATGAAACTAACAAACTAAACAAAAACACTATAGCTACGAAGACAATAATTTGCGTGGCTGTAAAAAAATGATCATCTCCGTATTTTAACCGCAGAAAATTTTTTGATCACATGTGAAACCCAGAGGATGCGAGCACACCTTCAAAATCTTGCAGAACGCGTCCATCCCTGAATGAAAGAGTCTGTTTCAGTTGTTGGTCCAACATGCTGTGGATGGTGACGAAGTTTTCGTCCAAAGCCACCACATACGGAAAACACACAGCGGCAGCAATCACGCTCTCTGACCAGTTAACGGGAGCCCGCTGAGACGCTCCCTCTGAGTTGGCGAACATCCCTGGAGGCGGGATGAAGAGAGGAAAAAAAAAAACAAAAACCTTTACTGAGCACAAAAAGGTAAGAGTTAAAACCTTTCAAGCTTTAGAAAGAAATACAACTGGGAAAGCTGGACTCATCACTGACTACATAACAAATATTGTAACTTACAGCATCTAATAGTTTTGTTTCTGGAGACAGAAACAAGACTGTCTACGCAAACTAATTCTACAACCTAAAACAAAAGAAAAATTAGCTTCAGTACAAGGTGCAAAGCCAATTCTTGTAGGTGGATATGAGCAGCTTTTGTTCTCGGCAGAACTCCCAACGTTTTGAACCACCATCGATAAACTCACCAAGACCGCCAGGAGCGGCGAGGAGGAACTCCTCCCGGCTGATCCTCTTCACAATGGGTCTCCTCTCCTCGCTGTTGTAAGGGAAGAGGTCCTGCGAAGCTCCTGTGTTGTAGTTAAGGATCATGTACTGCGTTGTGAGGGCCAAGCACAGGAAGTACCCATCAATACTGACGGCGCATGGCTGCTCCGGAGTATTCACCTCTTTGACTAACTGCACTCTGTCCTCGTAGACCATGTAAACCTGAACTGTCCGCCTCTTGGACGACAGCACGCCCATCTCCACGCAGAACGGGTCCCCGTTGACGGGGTTCTCGTTGACGCAGAACGCGGTCACGCCTCGGATTTTGACTCCACCGCCAGCTGCCGAGGGAACCGACTCCAGAGTCACCATGTCAACGAGGAACACTATTCCATCGCAAAGCACTATGAGACGCTCCAGAGCGGAGGCGGCACGCAGCTCGGCAACAGGTTTCTTGAGGCCGAGGTATTTGTGAAGCAGCTTCTGGGTCGAGTAGCTCAGCTTGCCTTTGGAGGAAGTGACCTCGTCCAGGAGAAAGTGGTGGATGAAGCAGTCGTTGGTGCCCACGTACAAGTGTTTCCCGCAGCATTCGATGCACTCGATGTTGATGCGAGCCTTGTCGCCCATGAGGAGGTCGCGCTCCACAGCGGGAACAAGCTCAAAAGCCTTCACACTCATCTCGGCCAAGGCATCTAGACTAAACAGCAGAAGACAGGCGTCAGCAAAACTGCACAAAGACGGACGGAGAGAGGTAGTAGTTAATTTAATGAAAATAAATGTCACTGTCAGGCAGACCCTTTAAAAAATTAACCTAGCGGTAAGAAAAGGGTTGAGTATTTCACAGTATTATTTCTCCAAGAAATACATTCAATCCTGGAAATGTACAAAAGGTCCGTTTAGACCTTTTATACATTAAAATTAATGTACAAAGCTCCATAAAAAATTAAGTACGCCCTTAACTGTGTACAAGTCCTGGTTAATTTAAACTCTCTACAATTTAATCCACTGTATTAAACACTGCAAGGGATTTACGATATAAATACACACACTCATTTATTAGTATTTACCCTAACGGCAATAAAAAAGACAAACAAATCAGCTCTGAATGGTCACCAGGCAGGTGAAATACTCAAACCTGGTTCATTATATACGATTTGCAAAATGTTCCCACTGTCTAAATCAAGAGAGTGTCCTTTGATGTGCTTTTAGTGTTTAATCAAAATCCAATGAAGGATGGGAACATATGCTTTGAAGTATAAATGGAGACAATCTTACTAATCTTGTTGAGATTGTGTAATTTTAATAATTATCCATTACAGATACAAATGGGATTTATATACTTTTTAAGTCAATATGGAGTTTATCCTAATATCTTGTGGTATTAATTTGCTGAAGATAAAAAAATGATGATAGGAAGTCATAAAAAGAAACCACTGCAGTCTTTTTTAGCAACAGACTTCATGGCGGGACTGCGCCTTCCTGCAGCCAAAGCCCACAAACACAAGGACTGCACTTAGGACAAAAAACTATTTATGGACCCATTAGTACATAGGCAATGCAGTTCTATTGCTAAACAGCAAACAACAAGCAAATGTAATCATATTTTTGAAAGATAGTGCTGTTTGTTGCTGCTCGCATTGACCTAAGCTTGGAAATATATTTTGGAGGGGTTGGGGGGCGAAGAGGGGTTCTGCAAACATCATCAAGTAAAGATGATTACTGTCACAACAACTCAGAAATCCTATGACGATTAGAAGAATTTTACAATAACGACAAACAACAATTTATAGCCTTCACATGGGGATATATTTCTGTTTACATTTTGGCTGTCATTACTTTTAGAATATTTTTTTTTTTCCAGGAGAACAACGAAATATTCCCTGAGGGTCAAGTTGTGTTTATTGAGATAATCTGATGCAATCTGATCGCAATTAAACTAAAGTCGAGTTAATGTTTTTAATCTTTCCAGAAGTCAATGCTAGTGATCAATACTTCCTGAAACGGTTTTCACATGGCATCACATGGCGATGACTGCAGATTTCAACACAGCTGTACATGAAGCACGTGACTCTGTACTTCCTGGCCGTTAAATCACTAATATATAGACATTTGCATTATATATATATAATATATAATATAGGCATGTACGGATTCTTAAGCACGTATGCAAGTACTCGAGAAAAGAAAGAGGGGAGGAATTGGAGACTTTCTCTTTCGTGCTTCAGGATTGGCTTTAGCTGCCTGTTAGCTTCCCAAACCAAGCGCCCAAAAACGGCAGGAAAAGTTTCCCTCCGAGGTAAAACCAGCTGTCAGAAAACAGAGTATTGTGTTTACATGCTGACACCATTCAATGAAGATTGAAATGGGTCCTCGCTTTCTTAAAAATCCGTGGGAATCTTACTGGTGAAGCTACCATTAGCTTACACCGTTCTAGCCAGGCTAAAGCTAGCAGTATTTTTTTATACAGTTCTTGGATTTCCAATTATGTGACTGAAATGGAAGATATTCGGTGTGGGTTCAAAACAGCTAAGCTGGTTTGCTGTTTCATGTGCGTGTCTGCTTCAAAAAAAAAAAAAAAGATTTATAAAAAAGCCATGAATCCAGTCGATCACTCGTCTCTTGGTCTGATGCTCGGCGGACCAACTCCCTGCCGAGTTTGTGGTGGAGTTGTCGGCGTTAGCAGCCACGGTACCTACCGCTGCAGACAGGCCGAATCAGCACCAAAAGGCGAGCCCTAATGCTCTGGAGGCAGCCGTCATGGGATGTTTGTAAAAATACACGTCAATCTAGCCATGGTGTCCAAGAAGGCACCGAGCCACACTGAGGAACATTTCCGTTTTCACTGCTCGGGTCCTTCCTATCCAAAGTAAAACAGCCTCCCATCTGTACCTCCGCTGACTGCAGGTGGAACGCAGGTGCGTTCAAGAACATCGGGGAGGAAATCTGCAAAGACTATTTAAAAAAACGAAAGAAAGACTAAACTTGTAGACAATTAACATTTGATCAGACTTGATCAAGTCTAACAAGTTGATTTTGTTAACAACACTTTTTTTATATAAAGCTCTACCTGCAGTATCAATGAAACAAGTGGTTCTAAGTACATCATATTTATACTTTCTTACCACTGTAAATATAAAGCATATAATTTATGAGTACTTTTAAAGTTATAACAAAAACACAATTAAAAAAATACATATATCACACAATCTCAGTTGGGTACTGTTTTTTACTTTCATGTAACAATAATAAGAACTAAAGTGCTTGTTATTTCACTTTAGTTCTTGAGAGACTGAACATGTTGAGTTAATACATGTATGTATACTAAGTAGAATAAAAAAATTAGAATACACTGTCAAAGTACATACAAGCCTTATTAAATATGAATATCCGAGCCACTCTTGAACGCACCTGTCCAAGGGAGCCCGTCTGAGAAAAGCCATTTTGTTATGCTAGCTAGCTAAATGGTAAAGACAGCTACCAACAACATGAGTCGAACATGTCAACGCTAACTAAGTCGCGTTGGAGCTCCTCTTTTCTTTTGCCCAACACATTAACTGAGCTAGTTAAAATCCGTATGTAGTCCGCACTGACATGGAGTAGCCTTGAAAGCTAAAAAGAAAAGTGGCGAATGGGACGAAAAGTGTGCTGCAGTTTTAGATAACACTCCGTTAGCTAGCTATGTGTTTACTTAGCTGTCTCTAGTTTCTTTTTTTTATGCTCACCTAGCGTTGTGTTTTTCAAGTTTTTGCAACATCATGTACTTTAAATAGACTTCCTGTGGTGCCACCCAGAGACAATTTAGTTCAACGAAGGGACTGCATTGCTGAAAGCGGACAAAACAGGCAACAGGACAATCCAGCAGTAACGTAGCAAAAACACTTTGAAGCACACAGCGGTAAGCCAAAGCGCTAATCTGATAATGGCAGAGGACACCCGACAGGACAAGAGGGCCAGTTTTTCGGCTTTGACCGAGCACAGCACCAACGGGATGGCCAGGACTTCAGGAAAAACAGGCGCCTCAAAGAAATTAGTGATCAAAAACTTCAAAGGTACTGTCACTGTAGTGCTTTTTACCCCCACAGCATCAGCAACAGGGGAGGATGGAGGTCTCAAGTCATGCTGCAGAAGATTATGTGTGACAGTGGTTTTCTTTGTCGTTTTATTTAAAAATAACAATAACGCCTGCTACTTTAAAACCAACCAACTTGCTCACACTTTCAGATAATGCAGCAATTTTATTTTGTCTTACGTGCTTCATATTTTCACGCAATTAGTTATTTCCTCCTGAAATTCTCACTTTTCGTGCAGAGTTCCCTGTGTCTTGGTAAAGCAGGCTCACTAAAAAGTGTATTTGTCTATCTATGGATCTCAGCTGAGTGAAATCACAACTATACAACTTATGGTGCTATAACTATGTAGGCCACTTCCCTGGGCAAATGTTTACTCCAATAAAGCAATAATGTAATTGTGACTTTTAAACCCTTCACATGGTGTATACTACAATATTAAATTTAAATGGGCCAATTGTCAGTATCAAGGTAACAAGGTTTTAAAGCATTTTATATTTTTAGTCCTGTTGTAGCTACGGTTTAAAAATCCTTTCATTGAGAAGACGGAGAAAGTGCCAGAGTAATCAGAGATTTTTTCTGGCTGCTGTAGTCCAGTACTGCCCCTCCCCCACTTGTTCCTGCACACTACCTTTAAGCTAGCTAAAAGAAGGAAAAGCCTTCTCTACAGCTTTGCAGAGTTTATTCACAGTCATAATATTATAAAAAGAACAAGTTATACCATAAAAAGTTTTACTCTGGGTTATTGTGAGAATCTCAGACCTGCTCTTTTTTTTTTTATGTTTCAGCAGCAGAATATATCCATGTGTTTAAAGAATTGAATTTCTCGTTAAACTTTAAATCTGTAAATATGTATTTTACAAATGACAAAAATATGCAGATTTTGCAAAAAGTTGAAAAAAATATAAGAATTGTTAAAATATCAAAAACAAAAAGTTCTCAAAAGAAAAAAAACAACAATTTTAACCAAAAACATTTTTGAAATTTCCACCATGTTGGTTTTGTTTTTATTACCGGTAAATGTTCTGTGAGTCCAAAGTGTCGGCTGTAGAAAATACTCTACTTGCAGTTTGTCAGCCGTTCAAAAAAAGTCTCAGCTAGTAAGAAAATGTTGTTCTTTTGAAATCAGAAAGCAATAAAAATTGACGTGGGTCTTTAATAAATACTTTATAAAGGTTGGAGATTTCTGTGCAAACATTAAAACATAAGAGCTTAATAGTATATCAGTGAACTAAAACGTCTAAGTCGATGTTTTTAAAAAGTGCAGTTAAATGTTTGGGGGCATTAAATGAACGAATAGTTGTCACCTCACCTTTGACTTTTAGAGAATTTTTTTTTTCCCTGTTTTTGTTAATCATATCAGCAACTTGTTTGATTCTGTCTATTGTTGTGTTTCAACAGATAGGCCAAAACTAGCAGAGAACTACACAGAAGACACGTGGCTGAAGCTTCGAGATGCGGTGGGTGCCATCCAGAACAGCACCTCCATCAAGTACAACCTGGAAGAGCTCTATCAGGTCGGTGTAGTTAAACATTAAGCTCAAATCTGAAAAATTTTATCTCAGGTTCTGTCTCTGGAAATCAGTTTTGCATAAATATTCAAGTTGCTTGAATACGTCTCCTTTGGAGAAGGCTGGAGTCGTGTCTGAAGACTTCACTTTCTCATGTGTTTCTTGTCTTTTTCCTGTTTTGCTGAAACGCCTAAAAGGCCGTGGAGAACCTGTGTTCGTACAAAGTCTCCCCCACGCTGTACAAGCAGCTGCGGCAGGTTTGCGAGGACCATGTGCGGGCACAGATTCATCAGTTCAGAGAATATCCTTTTTATTTGTCCACAACCTCATCAGCCAGACCAGGAGAAACCTTTACGAAGCCCAACAGTGGTGAGACGTCAAGGATTTTTGGTGATTGGATTATCAGTTGCAATATTTGACTGGCCGACTGCGCTGATGAATTTGTAGCTTTTACAGTCAAAACTTTCTCATTTTGTTTTCTCTACAAAATGAGAAAGTTTTGACTGTTTTGTTTTCTAAATAATTTTGGAGTTAAGAGGTGAAAGCTTTATGAGTGACATTTTTCCCAGTGAAATTAGAAGTTGTTGTTGTGATGGTTCTTGTTTGTGGTTTTACCTTTAACCTGGAGCTCACAGAGTCGATGGACAACCTTTCCTTCCTGAAGCGAATGAATCGCTGCTGGCAGGACCACTGCAGGCAAACTGTAAGAGATGAGCTTCAATCCTATAACTTTCAAAAGTGTTCAAGAGTGTTCACTTAATCGGTGACGAGATAATAATTCCCCTCTTTTTAGATAATGATCCGAAGCATTTTTCTCTTCCTGGATCGAACATATGTGCTTCAGAACTCTCTGCTGCCCTCCATCTGGTGAGGTTCCGTCGGCTCAGTTGTGTTTCCAGTGATGCATTCAGGAAGCTGATGCTGGTTTGTACGCCGCAGGGACACTGGGCTGGAGCTGTTCCGCACACACATTGTGAGCGACAGTGCAGTCCAGAAGCGAACGGTGGAAGGCATTTTGGAGCAGATAGAACTGGAGCGAAACGGAGAGACTGTGGATCGCAGTCTGCTGCGGAGCCTGCTGGGCATGCTGTCAGACCTGCAGGTATTCGATAGTAACAGGCAGCAGGCTGCGCGGGTCATCTTTCTACAAATAAAGACTGTGTTTTACTTTTCTTTTGTTCAAAGGTTTACAAAGACTCATTTGAGGAGAGATTTTTGACTGAAACAAATCGTCTCTATGCAGCTGAAGGACAGCGGCTGATGCAGGAGAGAGACGTGAGAGAAACTCCTAATAGATCCTGGGGTTATGAGGTCAAGTTCAACATCGGTGTCTTAGTCTATGCTGTTTTTGTGTTTAGGTGCCTGAATACTTGCACCACGTAGCTCGCCGTTTAGAAGAGGAGAATGATCGAATTGTGAGCTACCTCGACCAGAGCACTCAGTAAGATTCAGAACGTTGTTGTTGAGTCATCTATCTATTACCTCCGTTTGCCTTTAGGAGGCTGAAAGCAAACAATAGAATTCCCAAAGTTTGTTTCAGTTTATTTAAGATTTCCTTTCTTAAATAGGCTGAACCCATGCACAAAATGACACAGCCATGTAAACCTGATTAGTGTAGCTGGGAAAACATTTCTTCCATTACAGATAGAGTTGTAGATTGAGTGAGTTCTGGTAGAGCTGCTACCACTCATGTCTCCACATTAGGCCAAGAAATTATCTACTTTCAACTAAGAGGTAAAAAAAAAATGTCTACAAGTTGCCTCGCTTCTGGCTGTTAACAGGTTTAAATTTCAGATGGATTTACTGCTGTGATAAGGTCCAAAAGGATCAGGTATTAACAGAAGTTCATTTTTGAGTGAAAATATGGGAGGTAAAACATAGCATTACAAAACGAAAGGGAGCAAGAGTTGGTGTTGAATTGGTATAACTTAATTAAAACATATATTAAACCCCTTAAGCTTATTTTATAAAACATTTTGAACTTGTATAAAACTGTATGTGATCTTTAAACTGGGAGATTGCTTTGTAAGAAGAAGATGACATGTAGGTATTGTTCTAAACCAAATAACTAGTGTATTTTAGATGTATATATTGTATTTTTCTTATTCAAATTCTCACTTTTTGTCAAATTTTTTATTTATTCGTATTTTTTGCTTTTCATCTTTTCACAGGAAGCCTCTTATCTGCTGTGTCGAGAAACAACTTTTAGGAGAGCATATGAACGCAGTTCTACAAAAAGGTTTGTCTGTTTAATTTATTTAAATTTCTCATAATAAATATAATCACTTTCTTTCGAGCTGTGGCATAGTTGTGTGGTAAAAATACCAGATTTCTCCTCCTACATAAGACACAGCTGGATGTCCAGAGAAAAAAGGATTACATGCCCCATATAATGTTACTGTTTTTTTTCTCCTATTTAGTGAAAAAATAAAGTTTTTCCAAAGCATAATGCTCATGTGAAATATCAACGTAATATACGTAGCGATTTTTGAGTCTCTGGAAGTGAACAGCTTTTGTTTTAGTAGATGTAATAGTTTAAGCTGTGACTTTAAAGTTAGTGTGGATGTTCATTTTATGTTAGGTCTGAGCAATCTCCTAGATGAGAACCGTGTTACTGAGCTGGCCCTCCTCTACCAGCTCTTCAGTAAGGTAAAAGCAGGACTGCCCACGCTGCTGCAGTTTTGGAGGGACTATATCAAGGTAATTATGTTAAACACATATATGACATATTAGAGATGTATGTTTTAGTCCTGTTACATCTCAGAAAAGCCTAAATAAACCTTCTGGTTGCAGTCATTCGGTGGGGAGATTGTTTGCACACCAGAAAAGGACAAGGACATGGTTCAAGATCTTTTGGACTTCAAGGACAAGATGGACAATGTTGTGCAGAGCTGCTTTGCACGCAATGAGGCGTTCATCAACGCCATGAAGGAGGCCTTTGAAACCTTCATCAACAAGAGGCCCAACAAGCCTGCTGAACTCATTGGTAGGTCAGGCGAATAACAGTCGTTTACAATCATTTTTAGCCTCATTAACTCCCATTTAGTTTTGATACTTTATTAGTTCCAGCCTATGATTACATGCTTTCTGGTTATTCCTTCTTGTTCAGCTAAATACGTGGACTCCAAGTTAAGAGCTGGAAACAAGGAGGCGACAGAGGAGGAACTGGAGAGAATCCTGGACAAGATCATGATAATCTTCCGCTTCATTCACGGTCTGTTACAGTTATAACACGGTAAAATAACACGGTCTGTTATTTTACACGGATGAGGAATGAACCTTTTCATCATGCTTCGCTGGGATTGTCAGACGTGCTCTAAAGTAACAAAGACTGCTTTCGTCCATGCAGGAAAAGACGTGTTTGAGGCTTTTTATAAGAAAGATTTGGCCAAGCGTCTGCTGGTTGGTAAGAGTGCCTCTGTTGATGCTGAAAAGTCCATGCTGTCCAAACTCAAACATGGTGAGTTCGTTGTTTTTAACTTAGTAAATTATTATTGATTGCTTTTCTGGATATATAGTGCAATATAAAAATATTCGTAACTCCTCAACTTTTCACATTGCAGCCACACAATTCAGCAGATTTTTGCATAGCTGTGAATTGGGGGGGAAAAAAGAAAACCTAAATCTATTTTTTACAAATAGAAAGTCTGTTGACCTAAACTGACAGGCTGGGCAAGGAGAGCCTTAATCACAGAAGCAACCATGAAGTTCCTCAGAGCTACAATGTTGTAGCTTAAATCAAAAACTATTCATGTCTTACTTTGGACCATCCAGAGTCCAGAATTTGTGGAAGGACTTACAAACCGATGTTCAAAGATGTTCTCTAAATATTCTGATTGAAGTGTTTTTGCAAGGAAGGGTAAGAATATTAATGTCTATATTTGCAAAACCAGTAAAAGCATACCCCAAAACATTTGCAGCTGTTAAGATAATTAAATATACTGCAATCTGCTGGGTTTCCTTAGATGGAAACTTTTTCAACTATTTGAATAATTAACTGAGCTTACTTTCTTTAATAACTTGAATCAACTGATCCAAGTGATCAAACTTGTTGAAATATTTTTTTTGTAAAATAACTCGAGACGACATTTGTGAATTTAATTGAAATACAAATACTCTTCAGTTTGCAAAAAATATAATATTAAAGTCATTCAAGTTGTGAAAAAAAACACAATGCGTATGAATACTTTTGTAAGGTAGTATGTATAGAATTTAATAGAAAAGGTAGGTTTTAATTGTAAAATAATACATTCTGTATCACTGTAACCATCCGTTTTATTAAGCCAAAATTATAAATTGAGTTACTAAATCCCAAAGTAGTCTGTGTGTGTTTGTAGAGCATGGGGACATGTCAACTGTGATATTTGTGCGTTTTCAGAATGTGGCGCAGCCTTCACCAGTAAGCTTGAGGGGATGTTTAAGGACATGGAGCTGTCTAAAGACATCATGATCCAGTTCAAACAGGTACCAGAAATATCCCTGCACATGGACTCAAAAGCACTGCATTGCTAATGACATATTTACATGTTTAATTTTTGAAATATAGTATATGCAGAACCAGAGTGAGCCAAGCAACATAGAACTCACTGTAAACATCCTCACCATGGGCTACTGGCCTTCATACACACCTATGGAGGTTCACCTTCCATCAGAGGTAAGAATGGCTGTGCTGTAAGAATAACAAGAACACATGGCTTTAACATGGCCAGCCAATCACATGCTGCTGCTGTAACTTCTTGGTAGATGGTGAAACTCCAGGAAGTGTTCAAGCTGTTCTACCTTGGGAAGCACAGTGGAAGGAAGCTGCAGTGGCAGCCCACACTGGGCCATGCTGTATTGAAGGCAGAATTTAAAGAGGTGAGAGTTTGATACATCTCACCAGAGCTCTGAGATGGACAATCACTTGACCTACTTTTACAGAAACTGTTTTGTCCTACAGGGCAAGAAGGAGCTGCAGGTTTCCCTGTTCCAAACTCTGGTGCTGCTCATGTTCAACGAAGGGGAGGAATTCAGCATGGAGGAGACCCGTGCTGCTACTGGAATAGGTTACACATGTCTTAAAATATGCAGCAACCACAGAGATGTAAGAGAGCCGCCTGTGGCTTTAACTGTTGTTGTTTGTTGTGTTGCACAGAGGAGGGAGAGCTCAGGCGAACACTGCAGTCCCTGGCCTGTGGGAAAGCTCGCGTTCTCAACAAGAACCCTCGGGGGAAAGACGTGGAAGATGGAGATCGCTTCAATTTTAACAATGACTTTAAACACAAACTGTTCCGCATCAAGATCAACCAGATTCAAATGAAGGAAACGGTAAATTTCTCTTTTCTGTACTTGTAAATTCAATACTTATTCTTTTTTTATATATGCATTTTATTTGCTGTTAACTTACCACAAGCTTTCAACTAACATCCCTTTCTAAACAGGAATCTGTTTGTTTGTTTTTTAACTTGTCATATTTCCTACAGGTCGAGGAGCAGGTAAGCACCACAGAGCGCGTCTTTCAGGACAGGCAGTATCAGATCGATGCAGCTGTTGTGCGCATTATGAAGATGAGGAAAACCCTGAGTCATAACCTGCTGGTATCAGAGCTCTACAACCAGCTCAAGTTTCCTGTCAAGGTGACGTGCTAAATCACTTGTCTTCAGTTTCATTCTTTCCTACATTTACACCCAAATCTCATTGTTTCTTCTTTTTTTGCTGACCTCTGCGCAGCCGGGAGACCTGAAGAAGCGGATCGAGTCGCTCATAGACAGAGACTACATGGAGCGTGACAAGGAGATTCCCAACCAGTATCACTATGTCGCCTGAGGGAACGCCGCTGTAGCTGCAGTGCTGTTTCCCCACAGCGAACGCACAGCTGGCCCAACTGCACAGGATTACAGCCCCTCAGCCACCCGACTCTCCTCTGGTGCCCATCTTGTCCTTCACATTCACAATCCTGGACGCAGTGTTCAGGAGACGCAGAGCTCCAGAGAGACAAGAGACTTGGCTGCGCTGTTCCCCATTCTGCAATATGCTTCATGGGACTCTGAGACTGGGCTGCAGATGTGGACTGGGTTGTTGATGGTTGGTTATGACTAACAAATCTGCTAGTGCAAAATTCAACTCAAAATAACTAGCACTTTCTTTGTTTTTTTTGTTTTTTTTGAGAGAGAGATTGGGTTTTCCTTCTTACATCACATTACAAATCACTCTTTGTATTTTGCAGCTTGTTTGTCACGAGTTTTTGGATTTTTATTTCTTCTTCTTTTCTCGAGGTGTTCTCCCTTTAATTGGTTGTGCTAACTACTGAGTGTCAACCTGACTGGCTTGGTTGCTTGACTGGTTAGAGAAGCAGCTGCCTGTGTGAAACCGAGTCTTGAGCAAAACGTTGGCCGATGTGGTTGGGCTCGTTGTGTTTTACACAAAAGCTAAATGAGATGCAGGCCAGCCATTTGTGTATTTTTCTTTTCAGTTTCTTTTACGTTTGACCAAAATGTCCAATGTCACGTGCTGATGTTTTTGTAGATCGGACTGTGAGTGGAAAAAGTGAATTTGAATAAATGATTATTTAATGATTGAGTTAAATAATGTCTCGTATCTGGTGGGAATATTTTCTTATATTAGTCTAACTTGCCTGCGCCACTTTCTTTCACTGTTGAACCAATGGTTTAAAACTTCCTCTTTGGGTAAAATTTCTTTGGTTAATACAGTCAAGAACTGAAAATCTGCCTGATTCATGAAGTATTGCACATCATAACAGTGATGCAAATTGTCTAGGTTCACTCTCTTTCCCTAACATCTTTAGGTAAGCTTTTATACAGTACAGCCCAAAAGTTTGGACACACCTTTTAATTCAATGAGTTTCCTTTTTTTCATGACTATTGACATTGTAGATTCACACTGAAGGCATCAAAACTATGAATAACACGTGGAAATATGCACTAAACAAAAAAGTGTAAAACAACTGAAAATACCCCTTATATTCTAGTTTCTTCAAAGTAGCAACCTTTTGCTGTGATTACTGCTTTGCACACACTCTGCATTTTCTTGATGAGCTTCAAGAGGTCGTCACCTGAAATGGTTTTCACTTCATAGGTGTTGCTCTGTCAGGTTAATAAGTGGGATTTCTTGCCTTAGAAATAGTCATGAAAATAAAGAAAACCCATTGAATTAGAAAGGTGTGTCCAAACTTTTGGTCTGTACTGTACATCTGAGTTTGAGCGACAACTAAATTTTCAAATTCAGAAAAAACATTTATTACCCAAGTTAGTTTTACCAATTGAACTTCTGAATTTCACTTCACAAGTTCACTGAAGTGAAATTGAAAACGTGTTTTTAAATCAGTTTTTATGGTTCCATTGAAGTGATCATGAAAGTCTGTTGCCTAAAATCATAGTGTGATCCGAGGAAGTCTGTGTAAAGTTAAAACAAACTCAACTATGCAGTAAGAATGTACCAGGCAGCTGCTAAGTGGTGGAGAGTAGCATTTAAGCAGCCTCCCTGCTCCCTTTGGGCTTTTGCACAGCCTCGTGAATTGATGAGGGTGTCAGCTGACTGACCACCAGTCATGCACATTGCAGCTTGCAAAGGGCAAACCGTGCAGAGCGTCTGCCACTTGCAGCACAAAACTAGGCATTAGACACTTCTATTACCTTTTCATAACGCTCTTCTGAGTGTGTTGCAATAATAAACAGGAAAGAAAAAACATAAGGCACGCCGACACCGTTAACCCCGCCTTGTTACGCTCAAATTACTAACAAGTATTATTCTTAATAATTCTATTAATTTTTCTCAATAGGTGTCAGCTATTGTACTATATTCCAAGTCATAGTTAGTCTTTTCTGCTATTTGTGTTTTACTTCTCAACATCAACAGCGCACTTTTTTGTGTTTTTATTTTATTTTTTTTATTAATTTGTTTTTGGAGCCCTGATAAGCTCAGCAGCAGCAGCAGCAGAAGAAGAAGAAGCGGGGGGGGAAGAGGGAGGGGTGGGTGAGCTCACGTGACTGGGTCGCCCTGAAAGCTGCCAGTTTTCAGGACAGACGCAGTTTAATCACACTGCGCGACTAAAATAAAGATCGATATCTAGATACGATTTTTTGATGCTTTTCCCGTCCGCAGGAGCCGATGTACAGCTGCTGAACGTCCCCGCGCTCTCCCATCTTCGGCCAAGCGGATAAACAGCCACCGGAGCAGCAGCATCACCGCTCGCCGTCGCTTCACTTTCAGCTAACGGTCCGCGAAGACAAGTGCAGGAGCAGCAGCTGCGCCACCTGCGCCTGCAGTGGAGAAACAAACCCCCCACTGGGGGCAATTCTCCATCTGTTTTTTGCCTGTGCATGGGCTCGACTTCGAAGATGAAAGTCCTGGAGAGCTTAGGCCCGCTTCTCGTCGCCTGTCTGGGGATTTTAGGTGAGTGTTTTGCTGTTAGAAGCTGCGCTAAATGCTACCACCGTTAGCCTGAACGACGTCACAGTTGTGACGCTGTTCTGGAGTTGAGACGCCAGACTCGGAGGAAGCTGGACCCCTCCTTCAGCTACCAGTGAAGGTTGCAAAATTTTCCCTGGGGCCTTCCACCAACACGGACCCGAAACCCTTTTAAATAACTTCTGGAATCACGTTTAAAATGTCCGTCACTCATTAAAAGTATCAGGTGTGGAAAAACTGCTGCACCACGTACATGGCTGGTAATAATCTAAATAAAAATATTAGTACTTTGGGATTAATATCACAACATTAAACAACTGATACCACTGCTGATCAAATATAGTTTTTTATCTTAATAAGATGCAAATAAATCTAGCACTTCACGTTGTTTTTATTCTCGTAGTAAATGTACAGAGAAAAATAATCTGACCCATGCACAATTTTTTTATGTTTATTTAGTCGTTCAGTAAATTAAACCTCCAACATATGGAATTTCCGTGAATTACAAGAATTTGCAAATATGTAATTTGAATTGATGGATTTATATGTCCATTGGTAAATTTGTTTTTAAAAGGATATGCTGTCAGTTTAAAGTTTCTCAAGTGATAACCTCCTGTAGAGATGATGCGTTAAATTGATCATTTATTGAATCTCCTAAAAGTTTTGATTTCTCTCCTAGTAAATTGATATAACATTGGTGCAGATATGATAGATACTTAAATGAATAAACATTGGTGAAATAAATTAGAAATCTTTATGGTAAATATTAGCTACTAAAGGAAACTTTGCCCTAAAAAGGCATCAATATCTTCGATTTCAGAGCCTTTCAAGGTTTTCCCTGCCTCTGAAAATCCTGACTGTGCTGTAGTTTCAGGAAGTCTCCATACTTTGTGTTTTTTTGTTTTGCATTTGATGCTGATATAAAGTCCTTGTACTGTGAATGTTGTGGACCAACAGATAAGCCTCATTGTTGTTTCATCTGAGAGCTTCACATGACTCCCATAATGACTTTGTGTTGCTCAGAGGTCTGCAGGGGCCCATAGACAGTGTTAGTTTAGAACTGGTGAAGTCCTGCCAAACACACAGGCACCTAGTGCTGCTTACGCCAGGGGAAAAAACAGCAGATCATTACTAGCTTGAATGGTGCTGAATATTTTTATTTTTGATGTTCATTCTTTAGACATAAACTTAGCAGTTTTTAATCACAGACTGTTTGCAGTTTTTCTTCTGAATCGTTGAATTCCTGCATCAATATTTTCCGGCGTGCTCAAGCTGCAGTCTGGGATACCTTTCTGTCTGACATTAAAACAGCCGCTTTTTACTTGGTACACACTGTAGCTTACCTCATGACAAGGATTGTAGCGTTGTGTAAGCTGTCTGCTGCGTGTTTACACTTTGAACAGAGGTGACCTGAGGGACACTTTTTAAAAAACGGCAGCGACTGGCAGAGGTAGGGAGACGCCTGAAACTGAGACCGCTCCCAACAATTGGATCATTTCAGCTGACAGAAATCAGGAGAAGCTGACTGTCTGATAAATAAAACTGCATAGCATCATGACTCAGGCAGAATATATAAACAACAAAAAAACAATGCATGGAATTATTGTTAAGTACTTTTATTCTAGTTTCTTAATAATTTTGTTTTTAATTTCATTTTTTTTATAGATTCTTGGGGAGGCTGTAATAAAGTCTGTGTTATAAAATACTGGAAGATGTTGTGTAAATATGCAAATCTGCTAACTGGTGGTGATTCAGGTTCAGGATGTTCACTGTTAATGTTTGAAACCAGGACTGCGCACACCCACAGCCAGGGAACAGTAATTTGGCAGGTTTCGCAGAATGAATAACGTATAAACAGCTTTCTGTGCAAGTGTGTAAGTTTCTACATTCTTACTTTGTATAAGTCTGCATAAATAGCTCTGGAAAAAACTTGGACCAGCAGGACAATTTCTGTTTCACAATCTTAAACAGAAAAGAAGCAAAAAGGTTTGAGATTAAGTTTATTCTTCTTTGTCCCCAAGTTTCCCGTTTCTTACGACCTCTAGTGGCAGTCTCTGTGAACTGTCATTCTTCTTTTTATAGATAGATGTCAGCAGTGAGTCGCAGTGGACCCTGCCAATTAAACTTTTTTTTCTGTAGTGTAAAAAAAATTATAAATAGAACGTTATGTTTATATAATGTTCAGAAGTCTTTGCAGCAAAGTGCAAAGACTATGAAGAAACTGAGAAAAATATTGTTATTGAACCAGTAACTAAGAATAAATGATTTGTAACATACTGGGAATATTTGCAACAAACTATTCTGAGCTCCACTAAAAAAGACGCACTTTTGTAAAAAATAAAGAAATAATCTAAATCCCATTAAATATACCATTAAGGTTTATACTGCTGGTGATTGCTTAATAAAAGTTAGTTCTAGTAATTGCTTTTTAAATTTGTGAAAAATGTGAGTGAATTTGTATTTCCTAGCAGTAGTGGTAATTCTTTATATTCTTACTCAGAACTCAGGTTTATGTAAATTAGTAATGTGCTTGTATGAAAAACAACAACATAAGTAAACATGTCTGAGTCTTTTAATTGAATTTTATGCAATTTATATAAAATATCTCCATGTCACATAGTTGTTTTCGGTTCCTTTTATTGTGTCCTCATTTGCAGGTTGCACTCAGGCAGTCACTCTGGAGGTGAAGGAAAGGAACTCTACCTGCATCAAAGCCGAGCTGTCTGCATTACTCTTCATCACATACACCACCTTCAACAGCACGGTAAGCGCTCAATATTCTGCTTGCATAGAATCAGAAAAGCGTCTCCTTTTCTTGGCATTACATCCTTTACTGTATCACCGTATGAACTCGCTTGTTTTCCCTCCTCAGAGCAACGTTTCCACCTCGCTGCCTGACTCCACCTCGGTCGACGCAGCAAGTAGCTCGTGTGGAGCAGCAGGCCGCCCGCCGTGGCTGGTGGCGGTGTTTGGATCGGGTCACGCGCTCGGCCTCAGCTTCGCTACCAACGGGAGTTTTTATAGCGTCACTAACCTGACGCTCCAGTACAACCTGAGCGATACTTCGCTGTTCCCTCAGTCTAACGGCTCTGGTGAGAACGTGCATTAAAGTGGTCCCGCCTCAAGTTTACTATCAATTTTAAAACTACAGTATTTAACTTTTATAAAAATAATTTTTTTTTTTACATAAGCTGTCATTATGTTGTGACAGTATGGTATGAGACAGACAAACTGAAAAAACTCAGACCTCACTCTGACAAAAACATTCACAAAGGTTCTTAATATAGCAGCAATTACACAAAGACAGGGATATAATTATAACAGTTTGATGATTACATTTTTTGGGGGGAGGTTCTGAATGAGTTTTTGTTGCATTATATGTTTATAACTAATTCACTGCCTTCATGCTTGTGTCCTATAGGCGTAGTGACTGTGGTGAGTTCCTCAGTTGGGATCTGGGCTCCGATCAACACCACGTACCGCTGTGCGAGCCCCACCACCATCAGAGCGGGAGGAGCTGCCGTCACCTTCTCTGCTATGAGGCTGGAGGCGTACATGCCGGGAAATGACCTCAGCCCAGCAGGTCTTCTTACCGGATCACTTTTAAACAATCTTTTTTTATTATTATTATTGCATCAAAACTGACCAGGCATCTGTTGTGTCTTGTCACAGAAAGTGTGTGTACGGCAGATCAAACCACCACCACAGCGCCCCCTACTACAACTACAACAGCAGCTCCAGCACCAACTCCACCAGGAACGCCCGAGACCGGAGTGTTCTCTGTGACGAACAGCAGTGGTACCGTTTGTCTCCTCGCCAAAATGGGTCTGCAGCTCAACGTCTCCTACGTCTCTCAGTCTCAAAATAAGGTCAGCATGAAGCTCGCGCATTATCATTTAGCATTATAGTACAAGGTATTAAAAACATGGTCTTCATTTCCAGACTGTTCAGGAATTAGTCAACGTGAACCCCAATCTGACGGTAACATCAGGATCATGTGGAGGCACCACTGCCAGCTTAGTTTTAACACAACAAACCACCACGCTTAATTTTACCTTCTCCATGGTAACTTCTGGATTTCCTCTCAATTTCCATTAACGTGCAAATATTACAGGCGGTGAGCATTGTTTTCCTGTTTGCAGAACTCAACAACTAGCAAGTACCATCTGAGTGGAATAAATCTGTTGGCCAACTGGTCCGACATGACTGGTGGGTCGCTGGTTTTGAGTGTCTTTGCTCTGAATGCTAACGTTTGCTTGGACAAATTTCTGGTGTGTTCTCTTCCCAGCTCCTTTCTCAGCCAGTAACACCAGTTTGGACTACCTCCGGAGCACGCTGGGACGCTCCTACATGTGCAACACGGAGCAGACTCTGCTCGTGGTCCCAGCTTTCTCTCTCAACACATTCAGACTGCAGGTGCAGCCGTTTGGAGTCACAGCCAGCCAGTTTGCAGCAGGTATTGTTGGGGTTTAATTTCCATTTTCAGAACTGAAGAAATTGAGATCCAAAGCACTTTATTTATTTTGTAAACCTGCTCTGTGCAGCGGAGGAATGCCAGTTGGACCAGGACCAGATGTTGATCCCCATCATCGTTGGAGCAGCACTGGCTGGTCTGGTGCTGATCATCCTCATCGCGTATCTAATAGGCAGGAAGAGGAGCCATGCTGGGTACCAGACCATCTGAGCGGACGCTCGGTTTAACTTGAACCTTACAGACTGAGAGCTGGAAGAAAGGAGGGAAAAAAGCGTGGGAGTAAGTGAAGGAAAAGTTTGAGTGAGTGAGAGTTGTTCTCTGCATGTCCTCTGGATATTTTTTTTTTCTTTGACTTCTTTTGCGGGTGATAAAACGTGAACTACTTGCTGACTTTAGACGATGTTTATCACGTTGAAGCTGGAGAGGAGCAAGTCCGCTCAACTGTTCAGCTCTGAGCTTATGTTGACAGGTGGACACATCGCTTGAATCGCTTTTTTTTTTTTTGTAGCTGTGTGATTATCTATGATAGAAAAGAGAATCAACCACTGTAATATCTTTTAAAATCTTATGCCAGAGATTCTGTCGAGGATTTTTTTTCTCCTTTATGATCCTTGATGAAAAGGGAAATCTCTAATGAAACACAGCCAAGGGGAGATTCTCAGATTTCTCAGGCTGATGTAATGTTTCCCCTCCTTTCTGGATGTAAATTGCGTATTTATTTAACGATACAGAAATTTGAGAACCTTCTCAAATTTAAAGCAAGAACCAGGGGGTATAAGTTAAAACAGTATTAAACACAGGAAGCAATCCTCTCCATTTTGACATTTAATCTGGCCAAAATGACAGTTTCTACTAAAATAAACTACACTTTTATTTTCCTTCTGGGTTCTTCTCTTTGATAACTTGCCTCCCAAGAACTCAAGAATGGGATTCCAGAAAAATCTAACCTTAATGTCCGTTTGGTGAAATGTTTTGGGTACACAAATGCTTGTTTGGTGGATTGAGTTCTTGTTTTTTTATGACTCAGATTTAAATCCGAGTTGTTACAGTAGAATTACACAGCATTTTACTATAACAACTTATTGATGTAGTACCAAATGAATTGGTTTCCATCTTTTTTTTCTGTCTTATAAAAAAATAAGAATGCTTAGATTTTTTTTTTTAAGGAAAATTCTATTTTCTATTATGCATTTTCCTGTAATGTAATAAAAATATTTAGAGTCCATGTTGGAGTGATTCCTGGTATATAAAACACAGACAGCAGCTGTTTCGGTTGTGCTTGTATTGGATCACCATGGTAACTTGATTTAAATACAGTGTATAAACTAAGCCCACATCTCTGGTAATGGACAGTTTCACTTAAATGACTAGTTTAACATGAACACCACAAAAATATTGAATCAATATATTTCATCATTCAACTCTTCACCTAAAAACAACAATTAGTGTTATTTAAATTTTTGACAAAGATGTGAAATACAGTGGACATTTTATTCCTGGCTGTGCTTTAAGGGAACAACATTGTTTTCATTCAGGTTTTTCTATTTAGCTTTTGCCATCCTGGATTAAGGTGCAAAAATCTGAAACTTCATGTAAGACAAACGTCATGGCATGAAATGGAATCATCGGGTCATAAAGCACAACATGTCAGCTTTGATTGTCTCGGTTTATGCTTTAAGACAAAGTTCAGTGTAAAGTGACTCGGGGTGTAAACAAGCTGCTGGGAGCTCGACCCTCTGGAATGCATCGGCGGACGTTCTGGGAAGTCCAGGTCAGAATTCTCCTTCACCAACTCGACCACGACATGTCGCCCGGAGCTTAATCAGGGTTGCCATGGAGAGACTTCCTGGTTCGGTGAAGATTTTCTTGGAAAGGCGAGAAACACCAGGATTATGGGATTACAGAAGCAGAAATAAAACAAACAACTCCTTTATTCTGAGCGAGCTCGTCTCTAGTGAAACTACTTCCTTCAGGAGCAAAGATGGGACGCGCTGCCGCCCACCGTCCTCTTACCTGCATGAAAGGGTGGCAATCTTCAACAAATGGTCCCTGGGCGATCTCTTTGAAGGCCTGGCAGACGTCTGGCAGGGATTTGGCCTGTTCGATCAGAGCCTGGTTGTGATGGATCAGGGTAAGAGCTACACGGAACAGGATTTTTGAACCTTCATAGAAAAGGCAATCCCAAATCCGCAGAACAGTCTGAGGGAAAAACAACCAAAATGTAATGCTTCATGTAAAAAAAAGAAAACAATTAAAAATCTGTAATTTAACTACAAAAACAGAATGCCGTTAGAAATGCAAAATTAGTAAGAAAAAAAATCAGTTTTCTATATATTAAAAAAAAGTCACCTTCAAATTAAGTTTTCTACAAATGCTCCCTTGTTCTATATTCTCCTCCCAAAACATCAGTGTAAGGGAGGAATATGTGAGAAGTCGCACTACTGTGCAGTGTTTGTGTTCAGATCTACTTCTGAGAAAACGGCGTGAACGTCTCCATGTGTTACTGCCTGGTAAAAGTTCCTCCCATATTTGGAGAACAAACACCGGAGCCAACATAGTTTCAACTCAAAACGGAGGGAGACGGCAACAACTTGTGTAATGTAGGAGAAACTTCACTATCAGAACTGAGGAATAAAACAAAACCACATTTTCATCTAAAACCAACCGGTAGAATCAACCGTGTGTATGTAAAGTACGAGACTTGAGGGAAAGATTTTGCTGCTTTTACTAAACACCATCAAACCACATGTTTTTCTTTTTTTTAAAAAAAACGTCAGTACATTTCCTGATTCAATATTTTTCCTCTCTAGTATTTTTTTTTATATATTGATTGTTGTAATACAAAGTATTAAAAAATATACACATGCTCACCTCCACAGGCAGAATGTCAATATAGAGACAGATGAACCAGCGAGAGACCACCAGTGTCCACATCACATTGTGTTTCACCATCACCTGCCACACTCGGGGGATTTTGAGTTTCACCAGCTCCCCCAGCACCTCCTGGTCCGTCTTCAGTCCCAGCATAGCAGGACTGTAGTAGTCTATGACCAAACAGTGAGTGTGTTACTCAAAGCGTTTTGTTGCGTGGACCAAAAAATAAATAAAAATTGCCAACTCAGAAGCACTTGTGGGATATCAAACTTTTACCTGCTGAACGATAAACTAAGCTGCAATATTTTAGTTACACAAACAAACCAGGAAGATTTATTTATTTATTTTTTGTAGGAACGGGATATGCAAATTATAGCAGAGCCAAAATTTAGAACAGGTTTGTCACATTTGCCTCTTTAAAACGGAGGTATCCAGTTTGCAAATTATTTTTGAGTTAGAAAAAAAAAAAAAAGTCTATTCTTAGAGATCAGAACAGGATTTAGGCCACTCACTCTGAAAACATTTGTTGTATTTGGCCAGGTGTAAGAAATAAATACAAACATGATTTAGATGCACAAAGGACTGCCTTTGTGTAAAAGTTACAGGGTAAATGCGGTCCTACCTACTATGAAATTAAATACAATACAAAAAATTATAGATATTAAAAGAGGAGTACTGTGTCGTGTACCACACTTTTTTCCACTGTAAAATGATTTTTTTTGTAATTATTTTGCCCCAAGTAAGAAAAAGTATCATCAGGATTAGTCGGGTCTGATCACCAGACCAGAGTAGAGAGACGAACGATGACAAGAAAATTGATTCACAAACATACCTGGCAAAATTCTCCCAATCAGTGCATCCATCAGCCAGAAAGACTTTTCTTCATCTTTAGTGATAATCAGTAAATAACCAACAATAAAGTTCATGCCCTACAGATATAAAAAAAATAAAATAAGACTTGAATACAGCGTTCACACATTTCATCATACAGAAGAGCATTCTGACTTGGAGGACTATTTAAAAGTCTATTACAAAAATGAAAATATCTGCTAAAATCTTTTACCATGCTGATAATTTGGCCTTTACTACAAAATATGTAAAAAGTATTTGCATGTCCTGAAAATGATGGCAACCCTCCAGGTGTGACGGGGAGTTTCCAAACTACAGCTACATTATACTGGTTCCTGCTGGTTTAAAATGCACAACGTGACAAAAAGAAAAGAAAAAAAAGAGCACTGTGTGTGTACCAGGAACACACACAAACGTCCCAAATGAAACCACACCTGTTTCAGTCGGGATGAATGGAATCTGTTTATACTCTGAAGACTTGTTTGAATTTCAAGCCAGCTGCATTTTGGTAAATGATATTTGCCTGTCAAATTCTAATAAACAAACAAAAAGGCGCACTAAGCTGACACAACCGGCCTCTTTCTGAACACTTACATAAAATGCTATGAAAACTACTCCCAAAAAATGTCTTATTTTTATTTGAAATTGTGGTCTTATAGTATATAAGCACTCCAGATTGAAATACTAGGCATTCCAACATAGGTTTCTGCTTTTAAATAATTAGAAAAAAACGTATATGTTGTCCAATTTAGTTTTCCTACTTTTTCCCAGTTGTTACAGTATCATTGGTAATTGGGCATCTTATTTGCTCACCCTGACGCTGATGAATGGCTGATTATTTCTGGCTCTTCTTCAAGTCGTTGGAATCCTAGTTTTCAGTTTTCATCCAGGACTTTCTGCTTCCCATTTTGAAGCATTTCAGCTCAAATTAGCAAGACAGCCTTTCATTTTCTGCACTTATTTTTGACTTTCTAAACAACCTTTCAATGAAAGTTTTCTTGAGCAACACTTCTGACGGCACACTTCACTTAAATTTTCAGAACTACAACAAGCATATATTTGTGAAACTTCTGGCGTCTTCCTCCAAAAATAAAGACAGCCTGTTTTTTCATGAAAAGAACGACTTTGCTGCAATTGTTTTGATCACAACTCTCCTGATTCAGTTTCAACAAATCAACAGAATCCATGTCATGGCTGTCAGGTCTATTGGTTTTCTGTTACTCTGCTACACCTACTTGCAACAGCATAGAAATATATTTTTTTACCAATAGCAGCGACTGATCTACTTAATGATGTTGACGTATTTTTCTGAACTGCAATTATTGCAAATTTAAGTATATATAGATATATCTAAATCTGTTTCAGCTTGGATTAGGAAGGTGAGTAGTACCTGGCAGTAGCCCACAGATGGGTTATGGTAACCATAGGCCAGCAGCACATTGAACAGAGATTTTTGCAGACACGGGTCTGAAGACTTGCGGAACAGGACGTTGTCTGGAAACGTTCTGTTCAAGTCTGAAAGATACAAACAAGCTGGTGGTAATGGTGCTTTCTACAGGTTTGTGGGTGCATATATGGATAAAAGTGATGTATAATTAAACGCAAGCAGGAAATTGATTACTTTTAAAGCAGAGAATAGCATTTTAAAAACTGTATTTTAATAAAGTTTCTTTCATCCTTACAAAAAAAACTTGAGGATGGTGAAGAAAAAAAAATGCATCTCTGGTCAAACAAACAAAGTCAATGGCATTTAAAGAGATCCACGGAGGACATGCCAGACAAACCAGGAAAAGCTCGTGCGGTTAAAGCCTTTCCTAAAGTGGAAAAAAAAAAAAATGCAGCAACATTATGCTGTGTGTTTCTCAGCAGCAGGGACTGATCTGAATTAAGGGAAGAGTGAATGCAGCCAAAAGTGTGTTTGGGATGGCAGTTCACCTCTCGGCACAAGCCCTAGAAAGGAAAGGATTTCAGAGTGAAGAAGCAGCCGCTAAAGCCTGACCTGTTCTGATGGTCTCCACCAGTTTGGAGTCATTGTGGGTCACCAGCATGGACTGGTAGTACCCTGGGTTCTTCTCCAGCTGCTCTTGAGCCCCGCTGGCTGTCATCCAGATAAAAGTGCGGTGCTCATTGGGGATCCCCTTGCGTACATAGCGCTTTACTGAACGACAAGGAGAACGTTTACATCTGGCTTGAGTTTTGGTGCAGGCATTCCTTTATTTGTGGACACGGGTGTGTGTGGTTTGTCACACTTACATTTTACATTCCTTTGCACCTTGCCGGTATCTTTCAGCAGTCTGGACCACTTGATGGAGCGTCGGGTGCAGATGATGAGATACTCGGACATGAGCTCCTCGTAGGATTCAAAATCAAAGTCCTCCGAGCGCTCGAAGCCATACGGATCAATTCTGAGCCAAAAAGAACAATGTTTCAAACTAATTTTCAAGAGCAAAGTTAGGGATTGTTATCAGAATTACATCAGGCCGTAGTCAAGCTTAACTTGTCTCAGTACAATCAACAGAACTAGTTCCAATGTCATCCTAGTATTGATCTTTGTGATAATTAGACAACCACTGATTACATCGTACTAATTTAGGCCTGGCAGGAATATCTTCCTTTCCTAGAAGACAAAGTGTGGGTGTAGGTAGCTCCAGCTAATGCCTTAGGTAACATGTTAATCTTCCTACTGCTTAACCTTCCCAAAGGGCAAAGTCATTCCTGAGGAACTAATGCATTAACAGACCATCAGTTCAGAAATGTGATGGGTTTGTTTTGAGTCTGTGTAATCACAAACTGAAGTGCAACATAAAATCAAGACATGACCCAAACAATTAATTAAAATAAAGCTATAAATATGTGAAGAATGCGTCTTAACATTTATGAGTGGACATTTAACAAAACAAAGCCATAGTTTGCAAAGGACGTTTGACTTAATGTTCCTATATAAGGTAGTAAACTAGGCACCGGTATCAGTAATTAATGTTTTAAGTGATTGCATTTAAAGTGCATAAATGTTGTGGCCATTTCTGTCATCAGAATAATCTGCATTGTTCCTGCTCAGATGCAAATGAGATACTTTACATAGAGTATTTCCATTAGGGAAAACCTAAAGAAAGTTTAAATTAGTTACGTTCCATATGCTAAAAACGATGCTGAAAAAGATGCTAAAGCTCAATGAGAATGGTAAAAATGTGACGACAAAAAAAAAAAAAAAAAAAAAAAAAAAAAGAGAAAATGTGTGTTTAATGCAAAACATATCTTCACTGCAAGTAATTTTTTTTGGGGGGGGATCGAACCTTAATAATAAGTGTCCTACACCAAATGCATTTTTAGTGTAGAGTTAAGCATTAGACAGCGCAAAAAGAAAAAAAGTCAACCCATTAAAATTTAGACTAACTATTTTTCAATTATTTTTGTGAACTCCAATATAAGGCCCCACCCAAAACCAAGTTATAATAATAAACTCTGAACTGAATTATAATACACAGAATATAGATTCTTTAAAATTCAGAATATCTAAATTTGTGTTGCTTTGTGTAAGTCAGGGTTGTCAAACTCCAGTCCTCAAGGGCCACTGTCCTGCAGTTTTTAGATGTGCCACAGGTACAAAACACTGGAATGAAATGGCTTAATTACCTCCTCCTTGTGTAGATCAGTTCTCCAGAGCCATGCTAATGACCTAATTATTCTATTCAGGTGTGGTGCAGCAGAGTCACATCTAAAAGTTGCAGGGCAGTGGCCCTCCAGGACTGGTGTTTGACACCCATGCTGTAAGTGTTGTGGCTTTAGACCTGGTTTTACATTCGCCAATACAGCCATAAAAAACACTGAAATTGAGAATGTTTTAGTTTTGAGCATTCAGAAATGTGTGAATATTTTTGATTTTTAACTAGGGCTGGTCTAGCAAAACTGAATAATTGTTTATTGGTTTTGTGATGGCTATGTCCTTTTCACATAACCACTCATTTTTTATTCATTTTTAATTCTTGATATGGACTACTGCTTGTCTGGAAATGAACAAATAAAGATCAACATACTTTAGATACTTTAAAAAGTAGTGAAATGTCCTTTTAATCTAGTGCTGAATAAAGTTCAAATAAAGTCCTACAACATAACAGGTTAGATGAGGAGGCAGCTTCCCAATGGAGTAAATCTTTAACTTAAAATGATTATAAAACATTTAACAAGAGTTTGAAAGCTATAATACCTCAATGCTAACAGACTACAGTCTAAATATACGCTTTCAGAACAAAACTGGTATTAAAAACTCAAAGAAACAACGGTTATTTTACAAACGTATTAATGTAACTAGTGAATGGCTTAATTACTAGATTACCTAGATTCATACATTTTCTCCAACATGCAGAACGTGAGGACCAGAATAATCTTGCAGCTCTTGTTTTTTTCTGAAAGGCTTAGTAACTCTTGAAGTGTTTGTCATTGATAAAAAAAAATAACATTTTAACCGTGTTTAACGGTGATGAATCACACCGTTAGGTCCGTCAGCTTTACCTGTCCACTCTGTCTTTAGCCGTACTCTGGTTCATGGTGGATTGTGTGTCTGTGATCGGCGCTTTCGCTCCAGTAAAACGACGAAAACCGAGCTAGGACTCCAGCATTTGCTCCTCGATGCGTTTTCCTCACCAGAACCAAAAGTTAAGTTGAGGCGAGGTCTCCTGCAGGCTCACTTTCTCCATGTCGGAGTGCGGAGAATCGGGACGGGACGCTAACTTACTCTAAAAAAATCCCCAAATCCGTAAGGAGTATTACCGAAGCCCCTTCCAGGTAAATTAGTAGCTCTAAACTAAGTCACCCTTATATTTTATCGATACAGCCCCAGTCTACCCAGTCAGTCGTGTCGGGAATCTGGAGTTTTCCTCTGTTTTTTTTATCGCCATCCACAAGCACCTGCTCCCGCTTGTCCTCGGTCTCTCGTTGGGCTATTAACCTAACTTGTTCTGTAGAGCAAAGAAAACATCCAGAACCAACCCCAGAACGGTCCCACCCACCGTATGTTCCTGGTCGTTTATCCAATTAGTCTCCCTGCTGCTGCCCGGGCAGTTGAACCGAGGATTTGGATCAGGGACAAACAAACTAAATCAGATCTAATGCTGCCTTCACGGGACTCACGGCAGCGTCGTAACTATGAGATTCCTGAGTGTTTAAAAGGGACTCAGGATGCATTCACGGGGCTTTGAGGAAAAGTGGAAAGTTTTTGTTGTTGTTACGATTTCTGCTTTTAATGTCGTAACAAAGTAGAAATCCTGCTATTTTCTTGTGTTTATATTTGCAAGAAAATACAAACACACGCTTCACCAGGTCTAAAATTGTTAATGCTTTTTAGAATAGCTTCCTAAAATAAAATACACGCGTTCTTATTAATTTAGGTTTGTTTTATTGCCTGTGATCTGTTTAACAGACAGGAAAAAATATTTACTAGTTTGAACAATACAAAATGTTATTTAAAAAAATAAATAATGCGATCACAATAAGCCACGCTTCTCAACAGACAATCGCATATTACCAAAAGCACTAAAATGCAGCAAAAGTAATGAAAAAAGCCAAATTCCACCTTTTTCAGATGAAATTTGGCTTTTTTCTGTATAGGTGGATGAAATAACTGTTGAACAATCTGTTTTGACCTTAGACTGAAGGTAAAAATTAATTTATTTAGCATCACAGTGAGTATATGTTAACATCAACAGATGAAACCACAAAAAATACATTATGTTTGGAATGAGAAAGAGTCCAGAGTTAAAGGGGACAGAAAATATGTGAGGTTACATGAAGAGGCCTGAGGTCAACAAATGTTTTTAGTCAGAAAGATTTGGAGAAGGCTGAGTGGGTATACACTGCAGCCAATGCAGGAAGTGGGATGTAGACAGATTCTTACCAGAGAAAACTGAATGCAAAAATTACGTCAAAAGGTGACTCCATAAAATATATGTTTGCTATGTAACCAAGGTTTTGAAGCTTTATTACTTTTTATATTTGTCCCTTTGTCAAATTTGTTTGTTTTTTCATTTGAGCTATACAATTTAAATGTCACATTAAAAGTGGAGAAAAGTCTCTCAAAATCCTTCCATTTTAACACAGATAAATAGGCATTTTCCCCACAATTTCTTCTTGAATTAAACATCTTTAAGAATTAAAATTTTTATGTCCTCATTTTGTGTTGTTCTCTAGTAAAACTGCAGGAAAAAGTTCATATTCAGATTATCATACGGTGGCATGATCCTGCCTGCAGGTGTTGGGTTTTGTATCACCAGCTTCACTTCCAACTGTGGACATGTTTGGGTCTGTGGTGTGAGCGCTTATCTACTCTGAACAAGTCTCACTTTGTACCAGTGTAGGCTCAGCCGAGAAGTGTCTGGTAGCTGCGATATTGTAACATCACATGGAAAAGAATGAGAGACGTAATAAGACAAGGTCAAAAGAAAACACTGTCTTCTTTGTAAACAGCCTTGTAAAGATACTTGTTACACTATGTGTTTTAGATACCAACAGGAATGAGCTATTTTATTTTTAAAGCTTGAACACTCAAGGCTGGACAATACTGTGTCATAAAGAAGATATGCAATATTTAAAGCAACATACCCCACCGACCATAAAATTCTACTTGACAACATTAATTTACACAAAATATAACTGCAAAGGTAGAGGTAGTTTTCTGTTATTCAGGCTTCACATACAAATTTATTCACTTTGAATATTTTTTTTCACTTTCACACTTCTTTTAAAACCCAAAGATCTCTATGTAACAACAAGGTAAGCCAAAATTAGCAGTAACTATTTAGTTATAGCAGATTCTGACTTGGGGTCACTAAACCTAGAACGTGAAGGTGTCCATAAATCGTATTATTTTAGGCTTATATGTTTGTTTCACTGAAGAATCTGCGTAATTGATGGTTTTGTACTTTGGCCTCTGTTTTGCGTTATCTCTCTCACTGTCTGCAAATGCCTCCTTGTTAGCAATCTCTTCCAAATGGCTACAATTTCCCGGCTTTCCAATATGATTTTTTTCTGATAGTTTTCCATCTTCATTTCTTTCTTCAATGGCTTCTTTGTGTGTTGCTTCAGCTCCACCCTTTGATGTTCTGGTTGTTACAGCGGGAAGACAAGTGACATGAGGACATCTGTCCTTGTCTTCAATATCTTCCGTTGAGCGAGACACATCACTTCCTTGATGAGTCAGAGATGAATATGACAGCTGATTTTCAGAGAGAGGAGTTATAGTTTCGGGATGTGGGGTTGACTCAATCTGATTATTTTCACCACAGAATCTGTAAATGGATGGAATGACAGACCTGGAAAACGTTTCTTGAATATGCTTTGGTCTTTGGAGATTGATCTCTGCATTGGTATATTCCAAAGAATATGGCTTGGTTTTCGAGTCAGCTATGCTGTCTGTTTTTTTGTATTCAACTCCCTCTAAATTCCTGGAAGTACATTCCAGGTTTCCCAGCAGATTTCCAAGGGTTTCCTCTGATATCTTGTCCTGTTCCCAGTTTTCATAAACCTCAGATTTAATTTCCCTCGTAGATAGTTCAGGAGAGGAATCTATACATTTGGACCTGGCAAGGGAGCAGATTAAAACTGTGGCTCTTTGCCAGTTTACTGGGATTTCCTCCTGAGGAAGAACTTTGCAGGGCTGTGGAAGTGACCATTCAGTCACAAAAATTAAAGGAAGTACTTCTATCTCTGCAAATTTAACTTTTTGAAAAAGCTCGGCCTCTATGACTGGGATTTGGCTGAATTGTTCTGAACCTTTATCCTCAATATCAACATCATGAACTTCACCTTTCATTTGGTTTAGTGAAAAGCAAATCTCTTGATCCAAGGACTCTGCTGCTCTCAGATGACTCTTATCGTCTGTGTGTGAATTTGCTTTAGTTAAAATGTCTGGCTTTTGCTGTTGTTCGCTTATAATTTTATTACTTTTTGATTCTTGCACAACAGAGTTACACTGCTGGCTCTTCCCTGGGTTCTGCTTGTTGAATGTTTGATCAGTCACCTGGTGTTTCCCTCTTTCAACACCAGCTACTTTTTCTTTTATTTGACATGCAACCCTGTCTCCCCCACAAGCCTGCTTGTGAGATAAAAATAGATCACTTTTCTTAAATGCAATGGCTATGTTTTCAAATCTCGTCATTAAGGAATTTAGGAGGATTCCTCTTCCAATGCGTCTATGTTTGATCGGCTCTTCCTTCAAGGTTTTAGATCCCTGTTGTTTTTGCACAGCTAGGGCAAATTTGGCAACAATTTCTTTCACACTGCCACGTCTTTTTAGTCTTTTGTTCCTGGTGTCTGTGTTGTGATTTCTGCTTTTAATTATGTTATCTTGACCTTGTACCCCCCTGCTGGTAGACAGAATTCCTACCGCCCTCTGATTGGTGCTAAAAGGTTTGGGCGAAGACCTTAAAAACTTAGATTGGAGAAGCTGGAACGTGGTAAGGCGCCGAGATGGCAATTCTGCTTTTGACTGACTTTGATTGACATTGCACCTTTCAGAAGTGTTGGAACTGCTTTCGGCTATGATGCCTTTCTTAAACTGAATTCTTGTTGCCTTCTGCAAATCAGATTTGACAGTGTTTCTTGTGTGAATTTGTGATGTGGTGCTAGACTCTGGTGTCTTCATGCTTGTGTTATCGGTCGTCCTCTTGAGCAGATCGTGCATTAGATAATGCAGGAGACTCTCAAAAATCCCTCGGAGCACTGGTCGACATTTGGGGTCTCTAAGCAGCCTCCTCAACGCACCAACATCGGGGCTGATTCCAGGTTTCCAACAATCTGGTCTATGGAGAATAGAGGACATGCAAGACTTTTTGAAACTGACACCAAGATCCTTAGCAGCAATTTGGGAAGTGACCTTTAGAGTAAAGCAGTTTTAATTTCTCTAAACTCTAAAAGGAACATTCTCTGACTTCACCTGCTACAATTAACTTTGTTAATCAGTCAGTGAAAATCTCTGCCCTCTTTGAACTGTCAATTTCATTAGTTCTCTTATTACTGCAGCAAAAGCAAGGATTTAGGATTTAGATCACATTTGAAGCTGATCAAATGTTCCAGACTACAGTTCTTTGAACTGTGGTAAGGAGCTGCCAAACAAGACAAAGAACTTGGCTTGAAAATCAAAAAAGCAAGCTTGAAATATATGTTAAGACAGTGAGACACAGTCAGTTCAATTTGTTTTAGGTGTGGACTGGTTACCAGTATCAAGGTATACCAAGGTTTTAAAAAGTTATGCTTTAAAAACCGCGAAGCTCTTCTGTCATTCTGTTCCTGCAGTGTAAGAAATGGAAAGTGTCAAAATGACTGGAGTCTTCTCCGTCTGTATGAAGCAAAAAGTAGCTGTTACTGCACACTGCAGGTCAGTTGACTGACTTTTTTTGCTGGCTTAAAAGATAGAAGAATTTAACTTTTTTAGAATATTTAATTATATATATTTAATTATATATACAGTACAAACCAAAAGTTTGGACACGCCTTCTAATTCAATGGGTTTTCTTTATTTTCATGACTATTTATAAGGCAAGAAATCCCACTTGTTAACCTGACAGGGCACAGCTCATCAAGAAAATGCAGAGTGTGTGCAAAGCAGTAATCACAGCAAAAGGTTGCTACTTTGAAGAAACTAGAATATAAGGGGTATTTTCAGTTGTTTTACACTTTTTTGTTTAGTGCATATTTCCACATGTGTTATTCATAGTTTTGATGCCTTCAGTGTGAATCTACAATGTCAATAGTCATGAAAATAAAGGAAACTCATTGAATTAAAAGGTGTGTCCAAACGTTTGGTCTGTACTGTATGTATATATAATCAATTTGCTCAACTCTATCAAGCGCAAAACACCAAAAATAATATTCTAATCGTGTAGGCCAATTACCAAGAGACCACTGAATTTTACACTCCTGTTACACACCGTATTACACTCTGAGAATCCCATCCTGGCTGATGCATGCATAAAATAAAGTTGTTGTTGTTTTTTACAGATTTTTAACATTTCTGTGGTTTAAAATTGTAATACAAATATTGTGCAAATACTTTAATACAGTACAGGGATAATTTTAGTACAGGGAAATATAATCACAACTCGACATTCCTAACAGTTTTATTCATTTTAAACCAATCCCAATTGCACCATCAAGCTAAGGATAGGTAAAAGGTTAAAAAGTTAAACTTGTATATTTGAATTTTTTTCTGAAAATTTTTGATTCAAAAGGAAATTAGTTATGCAAAAGCCAGCTGCAGAAGCAGGTTTTCTCATGCCTTCACTGACAGCACTTGCTCAAACTGTAAGCTGATTAGATTGAATTATTTTCTCTTTGTGCTTCATGTTAATAAAAGTTAGGTTTAGAAAAAATGCATCAGTCAGAGAAAAGAAAGATCTACCTTCCCCCATCTCCAAGTTACTAAAGTTAAAAAAGCAGAAGGTTTTTTCTTTCCCCACAACTCTGTCACCGGCAAATCAAGACAACAGTTCTTTTAAGCAAACAGCATGATATCTGGATTTATGAAAACTGATTACATATGAATCATAAGTAAGATATTCAAAGAAAAAAAGTCAGGCTAATTCCTTTCTTTTAATTTTTCTTAGTTACGCATCTTTAGTGAGATGCAATTAAACCTTTTCATAAAAACCTTTGACAGATGTGTGGATAGTGGACAGAAAAAATCAAAGAGAGCAAGGAATGAGCGGTGAGAAGAGGACAGCATCACTCATAAAACTAGTCAGGGAATGAAGGAGAGTGTTGGGCAAGGTGAGGAGTCGCGCTCAGTTCCTCTGACAGCCAGTAGAGTTCAGCTCAGTGAAGATCAGGATTACTTCTCTGTGCATTTCTCTGCAGAAGCTGCTTTATAGAGTGCTTCTCCCAACTCCTCCAGCCGTTCTCTTTTGTCCAAATCCCGGTGTAGGTTCTGAGGAACCTGGCTCAGGCCGTTCATGAGGCCATAGAGGCAGCCAGCGATGAGGCCCGTGGCTTCACTCTCACCTAAAACAACATGTTTACAGAGTGCCTTAACTCACATTGTTCTTCTGTCTTCACAATACTGTACTGTATCAATTAAAAACGCAACTAAAGTTATTTAAAGTCAGCTAAAATAAAGAAATTTTAGATTGTTTTGCTTTTTTCTGCACAATTCTGTAAAACGTACAGGTCTGTAAGTCAAAGTTTCTCACCTCCATGAAACATGGCTCGTTTGCACAGCTCTGCCCAGTTGCTTCCTGAGGCCAGAAGTGCATCGTAGGCGATCATGGGAGCATCATGACCTCTCCGCCCTGCCCGACCCTCTGAACTCCAACGCTTGTACATCTGCTTTGAGGGAAAAAAAGGGCCTGTGTCTGCAAAGGGTTGTAATCCGTTGATTTGATAGTATGAGAAATAAAGAACCCCAAATGACATACCTTATCAGTCTCCTCTGCATCATAGCCATCAGGAAATGATGGTTTGTTTTTTCCATCCTTGTCAATCTCTCGCTCTTCGAGGTAAAACTGCCACTTAGCCTCAAAATAAAACCAGTTTTCCTGATATTCTGTGTAAACAAATGTAGAAAATGCACTACTGGGATCACTTTTTTCTTTGTTTTACATAAATGCACAAGAATTTGTAATAACATATATTGATTATCTCTTTTTCATGCAGAAGTTTTAGGTTTTGTTCTTTAAAAAGATCTAGACTGGGCCAGAGTCCAACCTGCCATGTGTCGTATTGTCTTCTTGCAGTACTCCTCTGCTCGGGGGATGACCTCCATGAGCTCACGGCCCCAAGTCACAAGAGGCTTCCCCTGGATTGCAAAGGATGCAAATAATGCTGTTGTCAGGGAGCCGAGGAAGCCTTAAGCCAAGAGAAGAGAGAGACATCAAAAGTGACTTTGGCACTTCAGACTGTAGACAAAAGAATATTACAGCACCTTCACAATTATTAATTTACATAAATCTACCTGATGATTTTTTTTTTTTTACGTTTTTACTTTTTTATTTATTTTTTTTATAGTCAGATTCCAAAAACCTTCAATTTGTGGCTTCTTTTTATAAGGTATAAGAATGAAGTTACAAAAAAAAGTCTAATTTCTATCAACCACTAATCAAAGTGGGAAAGACAAGTCGGCACTGCTTTTCAAGTAGAGCAGATTTGCAGTCATTGTTATATGTCACGACATGGCAATAAGAAAATGGCTTTGTTGCCTAAACATGTTCATCGTATCAGTCGTAGTTCTAATTTAAAATGTTTTGTACAGCTGGAACTGTGACAAATAAGGTTAGAGTACAATCCAGGTTTGTCTTGATACACAAACAGGAGGATAATACAGTAAGTAAAACTGTATCTAAAGAGAACTGGTTCACCAAGTCGCCATAACTAACTAACTAACTAACTAACTAACTAACTAACTAACTAACTAACTAACTAACTAACTAACTAACTAACTAACTAACTAACTAACTAACTAACTAACATCCATCCTCTAACACCCTTGTCCCTAGTGGGGTCAGGAAGGGTGCTGGTGCCTCTCTCCAGCTAACGTTCCGGGTGAGAGGCGGGGTTCACCCTGGACAGGTCGCCAGTCTATTGCAGGTCGCCATAACAATCATTTCCATATGCAAATCGGCTATTTGCAAGGCTTGTCGGAAAAAGCGTTTGCTCTCCTGATACTACAAATATAAAACGGAACCATGTGCTTTGGTCTAGTTCGACTGAGATTAAAAGATTTGTTTTCAAGTGGATATTTGAGTAGATTTTGAAACAGTGTGTAAAAGTAAATCATGCTCATGCTAAGTAGAGAAATTGTATAGGCCTGTGCGTCTTTAAAAGGGTTATGTTATGCATAGAAAAGAAGCTGGACAAGAAGAGTTCATAAGAGAGGACTCATTGTCTCTGAAGGCCTGTGCAGTGCAGTTTTTAGTTGTGTCCTTGCTCCAACATACCTGCATAAAAGCTAACTTATGTCCTTAACCTGTTCCAAGGAGCAGGATGAACAGCTCATGTTCAAGCAAGATTTTGGGAAACAGAATCAACAAAAGTAGATCTACCGAACAGTCAAACAGCAACCCAATATTTGGCCTATCATTGCTGGATCATTGGAAGTTTGAAATTGCCAGCACATCACCTGTTGGGTGGTTATGGGTCATTCTGCCGATCTCAATGCTGACCTCCACCAAGTTATCCAGTCTCTCAGGCTGCCAGTATCTCATACCAACACACATGGCTTTGGCTGCTGCTCCAAATCCAGACCCTGGAGATGGACATACATTTTTTACTGTATTTATGTTTAGTTTATACACAAAGCTTCCTAAATCTTAATCTTAACCTACCCTTTTCATTGAAAGGTGTATGCCAAGCGAGCAGGAAGTTATGAGGTTTAAGGTGAACACAGGGCTCCACGGTGCCTGGATCAGGAGCTCGTCCCTGGAGAGAGACCATGGCTTCCACATAGAGACGCACCACCTCCCTGTACAAGTCCTCCAGACACCAGTAATCTGGACACACATACACACAGTGGTTAGGAGTCATTCATGACTGGCATGCAGAGAAAGATAAGTGGGGCTGCAATGAGCTAAGTTTAGCCCCACTCCACCACAACACAGATTAGGACCAGAATGCCTGTGGTCAAAAAACAATGTCACTTCAGCAAACTTTGAATTGTCTTTGAACATTGTATCTGTGATCTTTGCATGGAAGAAATAATCTGCTGACATACTAAATTGCTGACCCGTTCACATTTGCGATTTGGAAAATAGTCAGTTAATTTCAACATTGAGTTGCGTCATCACGTTTAACGGTACAGAAGAACTGCTTGAATGATGAGATGATTCATTTGTTCTTTGATCAAGTTAAACTGTTCATCAGCTAGAAATGAGAAAAAAAGATTGTATTGTTTTAGCATAAATGACATTTCATAAATCTGAACTTTGGAAGGTATGACTAAAAACAAAAACATGATGCATTACTCTCTATACATTGTTGTCTATCCAGCTGGTGTCTCTACAAGCTGGATGGTTGCTAAATAGGGATTCCTAATCTTGAAATATGTCATCACTATTTTTTCTCAGAACTATTGTGGCTACCTATTGGCTGCATGTACAGCCAAACATGATACTAGTAGATTACAGAGGTCACTGATCCACCATTGTTCAGAGGATCGACTTTTCCAATGTAGTCTATTTTGGACTTTTTGGATTCTCGGTCCAGTAACATACTACAGGGGAGGTAGCATGTATATGTATAGCAGCATGTACTATATATGTATAGGTAGCTATGATATGTAGCAAAAATGCAACTTGATAAGTGACAACTGGTATCCCCAAGTCTGTGTCATGTTTTTTCCAAAGACTTTGATGCTCGGTTGCAATGACGAATGATGGCATCTTACTTAGTTTAGTCTTTCTAGATTGTTCTAACTAACGTAGTTTGACTTTGCTGAATGTAGTGTAATAAAAAATAAGCAAAATTATATACAAGCAAAATAAATTTAAAACAAAACAAAATAAGAACAGTATTAAAGTATATTTATATGTTCAAAGGAGTGAGTTGAAGTATCCTTAATCCAATCCAAGGTGCTTGGATGTTTCTAACAATGTGCAAAGCACTGGTTTCATGCGAAGGGTTAAGTACATTTTTGTACTTAAAGCTGCTACAAGTTTCTCAGTGTTGACACAAACAAAAATACCACCATCCTTGTAGAAATTAATTCTTCACATACCTGTTATGAGGGCTTCAGCTGTGGTCATGTGCATCAGCACTGCATCACTCAGGGGCCAGTTGTCAGGGTCCAGCTTCAGGGACTCCAGTCCCCCCAGAGACGCCAGCTCCTCTTGGATCTTCTTGCCTGATGTGCAGCTTTCCCAGCGACCCTTCCTGTAGCCCAAAGCATCACCAACGGCACCGAGAACCATGGCTGCTTTAAACTTCTCCATGCTGCCGGATTTTTCTCTTAATGGCACACCCAGCTCAAGTTAAGATAATAATACCCCCCTGAATGAATCTCCTTGCAGGTCTTCCTTCCACCTTCTACAGGTGAACGGTAAATGGGACAATGAAGAGAGACCAAAAATCTTTCGAATTTCAAACCCTTCCAGCCATTTTCTCCATATCTGCTGCATCACAGCTCTGCTTGCCTTCCATCTTCAAGGTTCTCCTATCAGTTTACCAAACTAACTTTGAGTAGCAAGGCTGGACGCACACATACACAAACATGATAGCACTGCTTTATCACCCTCAGCTTCTTTGTCTTGGACAGCTGTGTCCATGCATCTCCTAAAAAGGCAATCCCTGTGGTCCCAAAGCTTAAACGCTGGATGACGGGCTTTGGAGCGGTAATCAGGGGTGGACACAGGGTGGAAGAGATGCTAATGTGCCGCTGGGCCTGAGTGCAAGCATGTCCAGCAGCTGGTGCTAGAGCTTATCGACATCTCACCTATCCCATGAGAGGACAATGCACCCTCACACACAACAGCTCACCCTCAAAAAACTAATTAAATCCAATCAACTGATTTATGTATCAGTATATTCAACATTATTCTAATTTAATTACTTTTGTGTCTCACACATACATGTACTATGCCTTTTATGTGCATATTTGTTCGTGTACTTTGTTCTAAGCTTATATTCAGACATAGCTTTACTAAGAGCTGATAATGACGATATGTAGCAAAAATGCAACTTGATAAGCGACAACTGGTATCAAATAGAGCAGCTCTCTGCTGGCATACCAGAGAGCTGTGATTATGTGGAATACATTTTTTCCTCCGTCACATTTACTGCTGTTGTGTAATTTACATCCAACTTTGTTTGACCTGAATAGACACCTGCTGTCGCTTTAGATCTGCAATGTTTGCATACAGCATAAGACAGCCACACAGTTCAGTTTTACATTTTTCCAAACAACGTTGCTCATATACTAAGGATCATGGAAAATAGTTGAGCTGCAAGTTCTCAGTTTTACCGGACAGTTTAGGCTCTCTCTTATATACACAATATAAATCTAAAAATACACATCCAAAGTGTGCTAGGCCATAGGTTTAGTTCCATAGGAAGGTACGCTTCATGCTTCTGCATATCAAATTATTTCAGACACTGTCTTGCTCCCAAATTTGTTGGAAAAGTTTGGGGACATTCCCTTTCTTTCTGAGCATGGTGTGGAAAAACCTGATTGGCCAGCACAGTCCTGCTCTTAACTAAACATGAATGATGAATTCGAGCAGACACTGTAACCTGGGCCTTCTTGTCCAACATCAGCGTCTGACCTAAAAAAAAAGCACGAATGTTCAAAAATTAATATTCTCATGATTCTAAGCCATGCGGAAAGCTGCAAAGGGTGAGCCAAAATCTGAAGCCACTTGACTTCATACATGGCATGTGTGAATGCAGATCAGTGAAAACTTTGGGCAAAATAGTGCAAGTGCAGTGACAATGTACATCAATAGCAAAAAGAAAAAAGAAATTCATACTATATTGACATTTTTTTATTAATACCAATGCAACTGAGAAATGCTTTTGATCCATTAAGAGCTGCTTTCTTTCACAGCCAAAGTAACACTGTTTAAATGAACATTGTGCATCAGGAACAGTGACACATTTGACAAAGACAACATACCAATGGACCACCACATGAGCACAATACATGTGTATCATAAAATACATACGTATTGTACTGATTGCGAACAGATGTTTTCATATCTTCAGTTTCATATTTCTGACTGGTCTAAATAAGTTACATTTGTTTTTTTAAAACAATGTTTCACTGGATCAACTCTTGCTCAGCTGATGTGATGAGAAATATGGCACTTGATTTGGATTTAATGTGGAATAAACTCAATTATTTGGACTAGTATCTATAATTTCACTCAAACTATTTTGAACTTAACCTAATACGTAACTATTTTACAGTGCATAGCTGCTCTGCTATAAAATAATGCATAATCCTTATTGACAAAGTATGGCAAAGGTTATGTTATGGTGACAGCAGTAACCTGAAAAACATGGAACTGGATGAGCTCTGATATAAAAACAGGATGACACACAGTGCTGAGAGAGATAGCTGGTCCCTGAGCTCTGCATCCTGTAACGCTGCATTCAGCATATGTATCAGTAAATATGATAATGCAGTGTTGCTCTAACTGCTATAAACAAAAAAAAAACTAGTCTTATGTAGAATTTGCCTATAGCACAATTAAAAGTGCTACAATCCTCAACCACCACTAGATGGCAGCCCAACAGCTCAATGACCTTTTGATTATGAGGCAGCGCAAACCTCAGTGTAAACGTACATTTAAAACACTCGTGGGTGTGCGAACCACATTTAAAAAAAAGTTGAACTTACTGTAATGTAAACTGAATAGCTCTGTACTTGTAAAAGTGTATATCAGTGCAGTTTGAAGAGGTGACAAGGCTTCACCTGGGTAACTGAAAACAGTCCATATACAGGTTGAAATTCAAGCTCTTAGGCACTGCAATGCCAACAATAAATTATGCAAAGCTTTTTCCATTTTCCCAGTGGAAAATGGAAAAAGCTTAGTGTGAACAATTAGATTCTAAATGCCATTACCTGTCTTGTGCAAGCAATGTCAAATATACATTTTTGACCATCTAGATTCTCATTTTGATGAGAGCTGGATTTTAATCATTATAGCAACCTTTATGCTGGTGCTGAGATCAGAAAACGTGATGCTTCGTCCAGTCATCGGACTGGATGTAAATTGTGTATCTGAACATTTTCACTCTCACTTGGTGAAGGTGAATGTTGACTATATGACATCTCAAACCAAAAAACAGCTTTTGTGCAGAAGGCAACATATTTTACCTCCACCCAACGCACTCGAACAACATACAGCGACAAACGCAAACACATATTCTCAAATTTTGATAACCTCGACTACATCAAACAGCTTCATACTAACTGACAGAATAGCCAAACCTTATCGCAATGTTTCATTCACACCCGCAGGAGCATAAAAGTCCATTTTAGTCCGGCTGCCTGCTTTGCTGAGCGTGCTTTTAAATGAGTCCACAGTGGCAGTTCAAACCTACCACCATTGCAAGTTTAAAGGATGAGTATCGGTTTACTCATCAGTTTCATGAAACATTTCCAGCATCTCTCCACGACAGCAGAAAGTAAAAACAAAACACTTCCCTCTTCTTTTGGTGGTGTTTTTTCCCACTGTTTTTCTTTTCCTCTTCAAAGGCCTCTTAGCAGCAGAATAATTATTGAAACTCTGCAGGCCAACCTACTTAGCAGCTGTTTCTTTAGGCTACCTTGTATCATAATCTCATTAATAAATAGGAAAAAAATGGAAGAAAGAAAACGGCATCCTCCATTTGGTGAAGCTGCGGCAAATATTACGTCATGTTGCGTTTATTTCCTGCTACAATTGGCCGAGCAAACTCCACAAAGTCATCGATGAGCACAGGCCAGGCACCTGAGCAGAAGACAAAATTATAACATTAGTTAACATCTAAAAGTAGCAGTTTGACAAGTGAAATACTATTACTAAAAAATACAGTGTCTTGTAAATACCTCTTGAACTTTCTCATATTTTACAAATATCACAAACTTCAATATATTCACATATAATAATAAATTATTATTTTCTCAGAATAATTCTCTTCTTCCCTTGCCTGCCAGTTCAAATATACCACCATTTATTGGTACGTTTGTAGCCGTGCCATTGGTTAGTGCCATAATCTTTCTTTTTCGGTTAAAGGTCCTCATGTTCTCCAACACCCTGAGGACATCTGTGTTTATACTGAGATTAAATAAATAATTTCTCAGTCGCTTTGAATAAAAGCGACTAACAAATGTATAAACATAGACTACACAGAGGAGGACTGTACCAACAAGGCGACTTTTGAAGACAAATAGTTGCACAAGATTAGATTTCGGGATAAAAGTGTCCAGGGTTGAATGCGTATGCGCATCACACTTTTCAAATTTTAAAACATTTCTCGTCCAATTACATGGTGACCAACTATAACAAAAAAAAAACAATGAAATATTTTGAAGTTTGTGGTTAGTGAACAAAGTTATCTATATCATCTATATCATCTGAGATGAGCATCTTTTTAAAATCTGAACATTTTCAAGGTGTTATTGCAAATACAAGTATCAGCACTGCTTTGCTCTTTCACACGGTTGCTTCAAGTGCTAAAGGGATGGATCCCTTTAGCACCAGGGATCCATCCATATGGCTTCAATTACTCCACAGTTTTACAAAAAAGCTTGTATTAGACAGATGAATGATGCCACAGCACCTTCTAAAACAATCTTTCTAGTAGTGATTCGAGACTCACCTTCTTCATCATAGTTAGACATATCATCTGCAATCATGTTGCCAAAGTCCAGGAGGAGGTTCCAAGTGTCTTTAGGAATTGAGCGCTTGTGATGCTCCTGAATAGATGGCAGGGACAGGACAGGGTAACCCTGTCTTGTTAACATTTCCAAACAAGAAGTATATACTATGCGGGGGGAAATAATCAGTGGATTGCATCAAACACCTACCATTGGATTTTTTTTTTCTCTTTTTAGTGGAAAACATGTTTTTGAGAAGAAGTGCCATGTAATTATAGCCATGCAGTCAAATTAACTGTTTTGTACTAGTGCACAGCTAAGACACTCCCATAAACTCCAAAACCCTTAATTACTACTGGGGGGGAAAAAGCAAATCTTCAAAACTTACTTGCAAGAAGCGGATCCATAGATCTAAGAACTTGAATCGATCTGTGAGAACTAGATTCCAGTAAGCCACAGCCATTTCTAGTTCTGGAAAGAAAAAAAAATATTTGCAAGTATTGTAGGTTTTTGACAGAAAATGTGACATTTTGGGATATTTTCCAACATCATCTGCTTACCTAAACCTTTCTGCCCTGGGTTCTTGGCAAAGCTGAACGTAAACTGGTAGAAATCTTTGAACTTTCCATTGTCTTTCAGATCTTGTTCTAGCCTGGGAAGGATGGCCTTGAGTTTTTCTGGACTATCACAGCTGAATGGCGCAACAAAGATAAATTACTGTAAATATTAAAGGTGTTGATATAATAAGCACTTCATTCCCAGAGTCAAATATTAAAATTTTTGACATGGCTTTTACCCGAGCTCCACCATCCCATCGAAGAACTCCTTCCTGCTAAACTCGCACTGCGTCGCTGCTCTGAACTTCCAAGCCACTACAAGTATGCTTATGCTGGCTGGGTCCAGATTTAAGTCATCGCAGAACTGCTGGATCCCATCGATGCCTATCTTGTTGTCATCGTGGGGGTCTGCAAAAAAGACAGAGGGAACTTAGCCAAACAGACAGAAAAAGTGCAGATTTTTAGGGGACTAAATGGTGTGCGAGTCTGCCTAACACTTACCTTTGTATCTGTTGTAGAGCTGTTCAAGCTTCTTGCGGTCCACTGAGGTTTTCATGGGTTCTTTATAGTACAAGTCTGGGTTCTGGAAATAGTTGTCAATGGCGACTTCTAGTTTCCAGTCATTCTGAGTCAGGCAGTGCACAGCTGTTCTGTCCTCTGCTTGCGTGACAGAGATAAACTGGCGAACCTTGTCCTTCTGTGATGATTTCAACTTGTGCTGCCAGGCAAGTAAACACACAAGGAAATAAATACTTAGACACATTTACTGTCTGTGCCAGAGTTTAGAAAGGGGATGAGATTTTGGTATGGTCCGCATCTGCTTTAAATTTAATCTTCATGCAGAAGGCTTTTTCAGTGACTACGTTACTTTGCCACATATTGATTTGACATGGTTACTATAAAATTTCACGTAATTTTTGTTTAAAAGAAAACATTCCTAGAAAGTATCTTCATTTTATTTTATTTTTTTTTACAAAGCTGTTTAAGAAGAGAAAATACACATAGATCAGTAAGCTAAGACTTCATATTCATTGAAAGATCTTTTGTAAATTTGCATGTGTAAAAGGATGTTGTATGGGTAGGACACCAAAACTGGTTTTAACTCAGGGACACAGATTCTTCTACATCTGGACCGTTCTATCAGAAGAGCATTAATGAACAACCATATACAAAAAGTAAATGATGATTATAGTAAACAGCCAGTGTTACTGTGGACATGCATTTGAAGTTCCTGGTGCAGTTGCTTGCAAAGACCTGATTTCTATTCAAATCTAAACATACAGTAAACTATTCAGTCTGAGAATGTTTAAGTGTTGTTAGCAATGCATGCCTAAAACTCAAATCAAGTTAGAGTTGTAAAAAAATTACTTTCAAAAAGCAGCACAGAAATAACCCCATCATGTTTTGTTAATCTCTAACAGATTGCACATCTCGGTGGAACTAACCCACGGGATGATCAAACAGCAGGTTCTCTGTGACCCAGATTTTCCTGGGTAGGGGGCGTCAGATCTCACAGGCTCTCCTGACCTGCAGAAGCAGCAGCAGCAGCAACCCAGCCGGGCCACCAACCAAAAAGGGAAAGGTACGTAGAGCGAGTGCAGGTGTCCGATCTCAAAATACCAGCAACTGACCTTCCATTACTCTCACATCACACTGACTGGCAACGCGACGCTGAGGACAGCCTGATCCCTCACATGGTGCTGCACCGTAAACATTAGTGACAACTACTGTTGGTATGGCGACATGTTGAACGGGGGCTTTACAACTCTCTGTCTCTCGCTCGGTTTGTCTTTTTAAAATGTTACCTACCATTTTATCACCAGCTGTTTTGGCCAACTTAATATCCACGATCTCATAGTGCGCATGCGCAAGAAGAAATACGACCCAGACCAAAATACTGGGAAATGTAGTTCCGGAGAAGTCAACAGGCCACTTACTTTAGAAACTTACAAAACATATTTATGTGATAATAAATAACAACTTAGCAACAAAGCACTTTGTTGCTGTCTAGTAAATGCGCCGAACACCCCCGACAACACCTCCTTCTAAAACTCTGCTCTCCAAAGCATATTTGACGCAAAGCTGAGTTGTTTTAGTTCAAATTGTGTTGTTAATTAAAAAAAAAAAAAAAAAAAAAAAAAAAAGTCGCGTAAGGATTAGAATGACGTCAGCTGTCACAGTTTGAAAAGGCATGAACGTCACCAGCGAAGTAACTGACACACCTAAAAAAAACTACAACTCCCACACCAGCTCTGATAAAGATGTTTCGGAAGTAATCCGATGGTTGCGTCAAACTTACGACGAGAAATTGATGTTAGAAACGTAAAGAAACAACTGCTATTTTGGCTAAGGTTCATTTAAATTGCACTTTACCGAAATAAGTTGTTTCTAATATTGTATGGTTAGTCTGCTATTATTAGCAAAGCAAGCGTTAGCAGCGGCAACGTCATGTCACCGTGAGAAAGAAGAGGGTGAACCCAGCTGCTTAGAGCTGGACGGACAGCTCCGACGTTAAACATTTAAAGAACAAATTGTTGGAATTTGACAAACTCCAGGCCAGAAAGCTCAACTTTATCCCAGGGGGTTCGTGAAGTTGTCTCAGAGGCAGGTTAAACTCACCGTCGGTGCCCCCCTGTGTTTCTCCCGGAACACCGTCACGAACGGCAGGACTGGAGGAGGTCGGAGTAAACATGAAGTAGGAGCAGGGAGCGCCTGTGCCGACGCTGGCTCTAGCTATGTGGCAGGGGAGGGGTGTCGGTGTCGGTGCGGCACAACTACACGATTGTTCTTGTCCACTTCTTCCTCTGCTGAGAGGCAAGAGCGAGGACTCTCTGCCCTAATAGTTACAGCTTTTCTTTAATAATCCGTACACCGCGCCAGCCTGATGGATGTTTTTACCGACTGCTGTGTCTTCTGGTATGTCTAATTTATGTATATGGTGTGTTTGAATGCGTGCGTGTATCTGCTTATTAATATCTTGGCTAACTTTGTCGTTAAAGTTTGATTAATAAACTAAAGACCTCCTGTCCATTGAAATCCATTGATTTCATTGGGGATCTTGGCTCCTTTTCACCAGCTCCAGTTCCAGCAGTATAATATCCATAATTGTCACAATAGGGACGCTGAGTAAGAATTACTTAAAAACGTAGTTAGTAATTTGTGAAGCATTTATTTGAAAACAAATATGTGTTCAAATTTTGGATTTCTTATTCTGTGGAAACAGTCCGTTTATTGTCATTTAAATAATCTTAGATGGGACTGACCTCAAGTTTGAAAGGACACTTTGCAAACTCAGATGTCACCTATATCAACATTGGATTTTTGAATACAATTTGAAACACATGAATTTTTGTCAAAGATGATGTAAAGCATTTATTGTCATCCCATGATCAAGACATTTATTCAAAGCTTTAAGAAAGTTAGAATAGACACGATCTAAATGTCTGAAAACGCAAAAAAAGTATAAAACTAGCTATTTTTTGTTCTATTTTTATTAACTGAATAAAAAGATATCTAATTAAATTGAGTTTAATGAATCTGCAATCCAGTCCAGCTGTAGCCAATCTACAATTAACATTTTAAGGCTGGGCTTTATCTAACACAAAAAGACCTTGTTTTGGATTTTCTTTTTTAAATCTCAGTGTATCTTGAAAAACACTGCGTTTAGTGAAAAATAATGCCATCAACTGTTGTCACTGTTGCTTTGCAGCAAAAAGATCCTGAGTTCAAATCCCAACCTGGGTGCAGTTTGTTCTCCCCATGTGTTTTTTCTGGGTACTCCTGCTTCCTTCCAGAGTCGAAAAATATGTCGTTAGAATAATTGGCCCTAGGTAGGAATGCACGTGTGATTTGTCCTGTATGTCTCTGTTTTGCTCTGTGAGTGGCTAACCACCTGTGTACTTGACATATTGCCAGGGCTGAAGTATATTCACTTGTTTTATTGCAATAGGTTTTCTGCTATGGTTTCTTGTCACATATTTAGTGAGCCGGAAGCAAGTAAATAAAAACGAAAAAAAAATAAAAAAGCTTTGATAAAGATCAAGTCAGATTTTGAGGAGTATTGTTGAAAATGTGTTTTTGCAACGTATTTTTCTCTTCACACTCATAATATGTTTCATTGCACATGACACTACTAAAGCCTTAAGTGACATGTTTGTGCTCTGATGTTTTTTCAGTCTGCAGTCCAGATCTGAACAACGGTGCTCCTGATGTCTAGCAACTCCAGTAAAGTGGCAGCAGTTCAATTGAAGGAAGGAGGAGAAGGGGAGGGATTCTGAAAGTTAGGAAATCTCAGCTTGACTCATGCTGTTGAAGGTAAAATCAACTGTGAGTTTAATACATTCAGCTAAATGCTAATAATTGAATTGATAAATATAGTCATTAACTGCCTCTCGTGTTTAGTATTCTTCTTGCTTTGTCAATTTAGGTATTCTTGGAAAGACGGGTAGCACTGGAATGTAAACAGGTAAGGTGTCCTGTCACATCACTGCTCTGTTTGCTATCATTTCTGTTGTAGCCACACCTTCAAAAAAGTGACTATGGTGTGACAGGAGATACACGTCCGCATTCTGTGTTCTTTTGAAAACACCCACTTAAAGAATTGTCAGAAATGCTCAAAAAAAACTTGTGTTATTTAAAATTTCTCAAACTGTAGCTAATTTTACTGTTGCAGTTGATGATGGGAATTGATTTAAAGATACGGAATACTTATACTTTTGTTATTGCTGTATATTTGTAACACCTGCAAATATACAACATATAAGATTGCAACTTATATTAAGTACAACAGTCTCTGAATATGATATTCCAGGAACATCATGTGTTTCTACTAAACAGCCTTTAAAATCTAAATTGAAGTAGGATGAACTGTAAAAAATTTGAGTTGTATTTGAAAACACAATCTGTAGCAGATGCAAACATGAAGCTTCGACTGTCAGTGTGATGAGTGGGATTTTGCTTCTAATGCTTTCAGCACTATGCAATCTGTGCCGCTCTGTCCCTCTCCTAGGTCTTGCATTTCTCCTCAAACTCCTCACCGTAGTGAAGCAGTTTGGATGCAGGTTCTGTGCTGGCTGCTGTGCCTCGGCCTGACTGAGGCACTCGCTGTGCTGCCAAAGGAGCAGGTGGCCCGGCATGCCATCAAGCTCTATCGGAGCAAAGCGCCGGCGCAGGGCCACAGCTGGGTGACCAACAACTGCAAGCGGCTGGCGGGTCTGCTGCGGCAGAAGAATGTGGCCATCAACAAGCTGGCAGCCGCTGCGGCAGCTGTTGGGAAAGACCAAAGCCTTACAGAGCCAGAGAAGCACTTCCAGGTATCACTCTATTAACCACCGGATGATCCTTTTTTTTTTTGTTGAAGTTATAATAATGTTGGAATTAAAATGTGTTCAGCTAGTTCTCATAGGTTTTTGACACTCCTTGGTCTTTGTTTTGGTCAAGGCTGAAGGAGGAAGGATGGCAAAACAAAGCAGACTAAACACACATGTACATAAGTAACCGAAGCAGGAGTTAAGCCTAGATAATAACCTGTTAGACAGTCAATACAAGGGAGGGGCTTGGCACTATGTTGAAACATCACATGCCCAATTATTTCATAGCAGAAGTAAGCATACCTTAAAGTCAGTTGGGTAAAACATGTTAAAAATGAAAACCACAACTTTATTTCTAAGTCAATGGATGAAGCTGCTTTTTCCTGGTAGATGTGTGAAAAATCTCTGCTGTTGTTTTAATGTTTACATTTACTCAGATGACTTAATCAGAGCTCTAGCACTTCCTGTTTATTAAAACTGTGCGTTTATTAGGAAAACTTTTTCTGTAGAATGACTTCACAATTACATGAAATTATCTCTAGCTAACTGATGTTTCAAATGTCCAAGAATCTAAAAAAAAAAGAAAAGAAAATGTATTTCTAGATATAAATATTTTTATTTCTGAAAATTAAATGAAAAATGTTATTAATTGGCTAATTTTATTTGTTTATAACTGGCCAAATAGCCTTTTTGACTTATATATTGAATTTATATATATTAAGATTCATATCTGGATATCCTATTCATGAAACGTACCACATTAAGATCATGTAGAATTACATTAGTTAAAGAGTTTCTGATTTTCTTCTTTTTTTTAAATCTTTACTCATTTGCATTTAGGTTCACACTCTGGAGGTTTTTCAGAAGGAGCTGAATGAGAGCGAGCACCTGGTGTTCCAGGCGGTGCACGGCCTGCAGAGGGTGCTGCAGGGAGACTACAAGGATGTGGTCAATATGAAGGACAGCAGCAGACAGAGGCTGGAGGCCCTCAGAGAGGCAGCCATAAAGGTAAAGTAAAATCTGCAGAGTTTTATGGATCCTTTACTTGCAAATAAATGCATAATTTTTCTGATTGACTTTCCTAACGGTATGGCAGCCTTCTAAACAGCAGCATAACTAGTCAAATAAAAGGTGAAAACAACACTCCACATTTTCTTTGTAATCAATGCAAAAATGAGCGAGTTAACCTAATATAAACAACTCCGTCCTCTCAGTAAAAAAACGAGATATGATCATTTTTCTCATCTCAAAATAAGGTAGAACATTACTAGTGTTAAAAGTTGCAATATTAATGAGCATTTTGCATCATAAACATGAAAAGATAATTTTGTTTTAGATGTTTTTATTCAGATGAAAGTTGAAATAAAGGTTTATTTTTCTGTATGGTTAGTCCACATGTTTTCCTTTTGGATGTTGTTTCTCAAAAGATGAGCAAAAATGCATCATCAGGTTTAAGAGAATGTGTCAGATTTGCCCTCAACAAAAAAGTCTGAACTCATTTGAAGTTGACTTTAAATATGCGTTTCTGAAATGGAGTAGAATAATGTGTTGCAATCAAGTGGATTAAGTTTTTTAAACATCCACTTGCTATATGAAAAGAACTTTGATTCTTTAATCTTTTTGCCAGTAAATTAGAGTGTTTGTTGGACTGTGTATTTCAGGAAGAACAGGAGTACGTGGAGCTGGTGGCTGCAGAGAAGCATCAGCAAGAAGCTCTTAAGAGCGCTTTGGCCCAGAACAAGACTCTGTCCATCTTGGAGGAGATTTTGGAGGACGTCAGAAAGGCAGCTGACCGCCTAGAGGAGGAGATCGAAGAGCATGCCTTTGACAACAACAAACAGGTCTGCTCAGTTTGGCTGCTAAGTTTCAGAGAACATGCACTCAGTTATTGTTATACCCAGAACCAATAGTTGTGCATATACACTCTACTTCGTGTAGATGAAGGGAGTGAATGTCGAAGCAGTGCTAAGAGTGGAAGAGGATGAGGAAAAAGGAGGGAAAACGAAGAATAAATCCAAACAGAAAGAGGTGGAGGATGACTTGGGGCTCAGCATGCTCATCGACTCTCAGAATAACCAGTATGTTCTGACGAAACCACGAGACTCCACGATGCCCAGAGCAGATCATCACTTCATCAAGGTTAGTCGCTGCTTTCTTCTCTAATGATACTGGTTTTATCCAGGCTGTAGAAGAAGTAGAAAGACTGCATTAATTAAATGCAGTCTTAAATCAGTCTTTAATAATTTAATAAATTCATTAATTTAAATGAATTTATCAACAGGACCTGGTTTCAGTGGTGATGCTCTCTCTGCCTTGTGGTTGGATTTGCTCCCTGGTGGGTCTTCCGCCTATGTTTGGATATATCATCTGTGGGGTCCTGCTCGGCCCTTCTGGACTCAACAGCATCAAGGTTTGTGTCTGTGCGTCACAACTGCAGTGGCTTAAAGAACAATGACTTTTACTAAACTAAAAATCACAACTGGCTTTTCTTCTTGCAGTCCATAGTTCAGGTGGAGACTCTGGGGGAGTTGGGTGTGTTCTTCACTCTCTTTGTGGTGGGACTGGAGTTTTCACCTGAGCGCCTTCGAAAGGTAAATTAGAAAGAGCTTGGACCAAAAACCGATGGTGATGATTGCTTTCTTTAGTTTTACTTACTGCTGATTATTCTTGTACAATGATAAGCAAGATGCTCCATTTGCAGCAATGTTAGTTTTATGTCATAACATTGACATGCAGTCATTGTGTCATCTGGTAATATAAATATATTATAATGAACTTCAGATCAAAAGTCAATATTTTATGCAAGAGTGAAAAAGGTAGTTTTATTAATAAATTTTGGAGTTGTTTTAATTTGCTTTCTAAATAAAAATTTGAAAAGCTGAAAAATTTTCTTTTAGCCATATGAGTCAAAATTGTGTAGCACCACCTTTTAGTGCTATTACAACTCCAAGATCTTTAGAGTACATCTGTACCAGCTTTGTGTATCTAGAGAATGACATTTTTGCCCATAACATTGGAATATTATAGAAAATAACATACTTCTTATAAACCTAAATACAAGTTCTCATTAAATGAGTAATTGAAATATATTATAAAAAGTTCCTTTAAAGTAGAATAGTACTGTTAGTCCTCAGTTTTGGTGTTTGAAAGAAGATGACTTCTTCCTTTGTTATGTGTGTTTAGGTATGGAAGACCTCAGTTCAGGGGTCATTCTACCTGAGCCTGCTGATGGTGGCGGCCGGGTTGTTGTGGGGTCAGCTTCTCCATATTCGCCCCACCCAGACGGTCTTCATCTCCACCTGTCTGTCCCTGTCCAGCACTCCACTGGTGTCACGATTTCTGGCAGGAGGAAGCAGGGTGGAAAGAGAAGGTACCGGTATGTAGAAATATCTTTTTTAAAATTTTCTGCATACTTTTATATGAAATTAGCAACAAAGGGTTGGATGACCTGTTGACCATGAACACAGGATGTATTTAAATCCTTTGAATTTGGGAAATCCTGTTACACAATTAAGCTTTTATGGTTCTGTTCTTGCAGTTGGTACAATATATGTCACATGGATGATTTTGACTTGGACAGCTAATAAAATTCTCATTATATTCTAGTTTTTTTTCTGATGACTTTAAAATGTAGAGACACAAAGCTGATAGAGAAAGTTTGACATCATCAAATCAGAAATGCTTTCCTCCAGTTACTGACTGATTCAATGTTTTAAACACTGGTGTGTGTGTTTGACAGGTGACCTGGACTACAGCAGCGTTCTCCTCGGGATGTTGGTGATGCAGGATGTCCAGCTTGGCCTCTTCATTGCTGTCATGCCCACTCTGATCCAGGCACAGAGCGGGGACTTGGACAGGTAAGCAAGTTGTAATTTGTTTCTTCATGGTAAATTCCTCCTTCTCAAACTTACAGTCCTGTAAATGTTTTGTTTCCTCTGTTCGAACCAGCTTTCTGTTTGGAGGTCTGCGAGTGCTGAAGCTCCTGTCTCAGGTCCTGGTGTCACTGGCTGCTGTTTTTTTGCTTTGTTTGGTGCTCAAATCCTTCCTGATTGGTCCGTATTACAAGAAACTTCACTCTGAGAGCAAAGGCAACAAGGAGATCCTGGTACTGGGGATGACAGCGTTTGTCTTTTTCATGCTGACGGTACGATTAAAAGAAATTTGGTGTGACTTCTTTTGTCCCATCTTCAACTTGAAGTTAAGAGGCTGATTTTGTTTGGTATTTTAGCTCACAGAGTTTCTGGATGTTTCCATGGAGTTGGGCTGCTTCTTGGCAGGAGCTTTGCTGTCATCGCAAGGTCACATGGTCACAGCCGAGGTCATGGGGTGCATCGAGCCAATCAGAGATTTTCTCGCCATCATCTTCTTTGCCTCTATTGGTTAGGCTGAATATTATGGTCTTTCTGTGATATTTGCTTCACTTTTTTATGATTTTCACATGTAGACTGTGCTGAATCCTCCTCCTTTTTCTGTTTGATGCTGCAGGTCTTCACGTGTTCCCTACATTTGTGTTGTATGAGCTCACCATCTTGCTGGTGCTGACGCTCACACTCGTCATTATGAAGGTTCAGCAATTCCTTGTTTTTATTCTCAGTCTGTCCTGGTGAAGTTTCCTCATCTCCTAACTTCTCTCATTTTGCTCCAGTTTGTCATGGCTGTGCTGGTGCTGTCCACCATCTTGCCTCCGAGTTCCCGACACATCCGGTGGATCGTCTCAGCTGGTCTGGCTCAGGTCAGCGAGTTCTCCTTTGTCTTGGGGAGCCGCGCACGTCGAGCCGGCATCATCTCCAGAGAAGTGAGTGATGAGCTGGATGAAATTTTGGTCTGTTTAGAAGAATTGCATCAGGTTTTTCTCGGCCAGTTCCGATTCATGGTTTCTTAGAGGCTTAGGTTGGCAATTTAGGTTTATTTTTAATTCTAAAGACTGTAAGTAGTTAAACAGAAAATTGTCAATTCCTGCCAGAGAGTGAGTCTAGAGCTCAGTCTGTACAGGAAACATCCAACAAATGAGCTCAAAGGAAACTTTAAAAAACATTGTGCTTTTTTTGAGTTTTCTGTCTGATAGGTGTAGACAACAAAAACAACTTTTGTGCTTAGAAAATGACCACAATTAGTCTTTTTTCTTTTTTCTACATTTCATTTATGATTTTTATGCTTTTCTTAGTTTCTGTCAGCAAAATAATATATTAATGTTGAGGCATAATGTAATCTGCCAGTATTTAACAAGATTTGTCACAAGAATTTTATTTTATCTTTTGCATCATTTAAATAATGTCAGCTGATGCATTTTTTAAATTATGTTTTACAGTATGTGCCGCCATGGATGACTCACAAACATGAATTATTTCAGTTTTAAGCCGTGTGAGCTGAACTTTTACAACTTGTATTCAAGTGTGAACTTGCACTCATCTGTTAATAACTACAAAGTCAGTAAAATGTGACACCTGAAAGTATAAATTAAAAATTTAGATGATATGTATAGTCCAAGTGATACTTTTTATGAATTTAATTAGCTTTAAAAGTCTCGCTGGTACTTAAAATGTTAACATATAAACGTCTTGCCATATAATACATGTCTTTACTCAAGTAAAGTGACTAAAAGCAGAACTTTGTAAATGTTAGAGGATAAATTTATATCACAGTTAAAGTTAAGGATGGATTTGCTTGTTTTATCTCTTTTCTGTGGTTGATCACTGTATAGATGCACTCTAGATGAAGGAGGTCAGCCTTCGAGCATTTAAAGCGATGTTAACAACTAAACCGCGAATGTTGAGAGTAAAACTACCTGTCTCTGTTCAGGTGTACCTGCTGGTCCTCAGCGTCACCACCCTCAGCTTGCTGCTGGCTCCGCTGCTGTGGAGAATCACGACACACAAATGGGTTCCTCGCCCCGAACGCAAAACGGTCACGTGACCACACTGACATCAGGGCTGAAAAAAACCATTCCTCTGTGACTTTACTAGAGCTGGTTGCAATATCACATGAAGTCTTACTTTTTTTTAAAGATGGATTTAATCTGCTTCAAATCCATTTCTCTCTGATCCAACACTACTGCTGATTGTAATAGTAAATACAAAAGAGAAATTCTTACAATATTTCCACTGGAGGATTTTTTTAATACTTAGACTGTTAATCGTGTCTCTACGGTATGTTCATTATTACATCTTATCATGCTGAGCTCAATATTGTCTCATTTTGCACATTAACTTTGAAAATCAATGGACCAAATCTTAACAGTTTGCCATATAAATGTTTGCCTATTTATAGTTTTTCTTTATGGATGCTATGACATTACTGTTTGGACTTTCTCTGTTGTAATTTGAGGCATCAATGATCACAGACCTCGCCTCAGGCTGAAGTCAAAGATCTCTGCTGATTAACATAAATGATACTTTGGTTTAATCTCATCCTTTTCTTACTGAGAGTTTCAGGAAAACTGACTAAATCTGCCCAGAAATCTTGTTTTTCGGGTACGTTAGACTTCACTAATAACAGCAAAGACATTGAAAATGTATAGAATTACGTTTGATAATTTATTATTCACTGGTGTTATCTGAAGAAAAAATGCCAGCACTCATCCTCTGAATGTCAAAAATGATGTGCCTGCTTTGCCCTGTTCCACCCGGCACTAAAAGGAAGAGCTTTTACACTGAAATGTAAATTTATCAAAACATGTGCAATGTTAATATGTATCACCATCAGACATTACTGTTTATATTTATTAGTTTTATATATTCCATTTGTTTGAGGGGTTTTTTAATTTAATTTTGTATTTTATTTCTGTTGTCATTTCCATTTTTTTATTCAGATCTTCACTTGTGTTGAACTTACTTGGATTTATAAATCTTTAGTAAAAATAAAATGAACTTTGAACTTCATTTGTTTGTCTGAATAACTAAAGTGTTCATCTTTGGGTTCACAATATTAACGACAATCAACATTCCTGATTTCAGGCTCCGAATTTAAGATTTAAATAATTAAAATATTTAGCACTTTTCGTGAGAATTGAACAAAAGAGAACTCAAATGAAGAAAAATGAATTGTAATGACATTTTTTTCCTCATGTTTTGCACTTCAGACGCATGTAATGGAGCAGCTTCACATGCATAAATCCACGTGATGGCCCATTAAACGTCTGGTTCCCAGGAGTTGTGGAAACCCTGTCTAACATCGGCGTGACACTCAGCTGTGAATGCGACAGCTCCACACGTGTCGTGGTGTGTGTGTGCAAGCATACGAGCAGACCTGCATAAGCTGATAACCTACAAACTTTGCTGTCAGCACATCTCTGAAAGACTTCATCATCCTATTAGTGGGAGGAGACGGTTAACAGCTCACTGATAGACATTTTCACATGTGTGGCCATATTTTTATAGGATTTCGTTTGTCTTTTACAAGTATAGTTGGATTGTTCGTTAGGACATTCTATAAAGTAAAGTAGTAAGATGTAACAGTAATGATGATAAAATATTTTTTTAAGGTGAAACTTTCCCATGTTGCTCCATTGAAATCAGTGTTTATTGGATGTTCAATAAACTTTAAAAAATACATGTTTAAATTCTATCGGTTCTAGCAGTTTTAAAAATGTTCTTGCATTTAGACAGTTTTGGAGTGACTGAAATTATACATTTATTTTCAGTTAAGTACGCTGAAAGTTTTAGGATTTAATGTCGCAAAGAGGTTTATTACAATAGGCTTCATCACATGTTGGTTTTTGAGAAGTTGACCGTGTTTTGTCTTTCTCTGTCAGTGCTTCTGCATCTGACTTTTGTCAGAGGAATATTTGCCATTTAACTTTGATTTTTGTATTACTGAGGCATGGCAAGCCTCCTGAATTTAAAGAATCACCTAGTGTTGACAATCAAATGTAGAATGATCTCACTTTCAGGTCCTTGGTCTGGGATCTCCTCCTCTTCTGTTTTCTTAAGATATGAAATACAGAAACATTTAATATATTCTACAAAGGGTTTTAAACCTATTTTTCTGCTCTCCTCCTGCACACTTTCTTAATTTTTTACACACTTTTAATAGGGTAGGTATACAGAATTGGAGAAAAAGTACCAAAAGCCAAAGGAAAACCATTAAGACCATTATAACGCCTGTACAAATACTGACTGAAGTTACATTATGAAACTGCAATAAGCTCTGACCAAATGTATGAGGAAATCATGGAAATGCATATTATTTTGTCTGAAAGGTAATGAACTTTGATGTATTCTTGCTTCTTTTGTTTCCCTTGTCTTTTCTTTGCTTTGTTTTCAACCTCCTTGTTTCTTGCAGCGAGCACATGGGCTAAGCACAGGATGTAGCATTAGAGAGATAACGGAGTGGATAAATCCCTTTGGAGAAAGGTGATGAGTCAGGCAGATCTGCATGTGTCTGCATGTGTGTGAAGGGGCGAGAAGAAGCTGTGAGCTTCGGTCATCACCTCACTGAGGTCTCTGCAATGAGCAGATGATAGGTGGCTGATAAACTTTGCCTCTAAAATCCCTAAGGGAAGAATAAATCCCTACTTTCTCCTTGTTTTGGGACTTCCTCCTTTATAGACTTTCAGCTAAAACCTCTTTGAATAGATTTTTTTTTCTGTATCACCATGGATATTGGTGGCTTGACCACAGTGGTGGCCAACTCTGCCTACATCTCTGCCCGTGGGAGCTTTGATGGCACCGCCAATCCAGCCATCAACCGAGACAAGAAGTACCGCTCCCGCCTGAAGCTGCCTCACATCACAGTTTGTGAAGGTCTGCGTGAAACCTTGGACCTCGGCTTCAACACTGTCTGCATGGAGCAGCCCATCGGCAAACGGCTTTTCCAGGAGTTCTTGGACTCCAACAACGAGTATAAAGGCCCCTGCCGTCTTTGGAAGGATATCGAGGAATATAACATGGCTGAGGACGAGGACAGAGCCAGTAAAGCCGGCAAGATCCTGTCTCGGTACATGGAGCCCGAAGCCAAGTATTACTGCCCCTTTCTGCCGGAGAATGGCATCACAAAGGTCAAGGAGAAACACCAAGAAGCAGGCGACGACCTTTTCAATGCGACCATGGACAGCGTCACGGACTTCCTCAAAGAAGTGCCCTACACTTTCTTCCTGGAGAGCATGTATCTGAAGAGATTCCTGCAGTGGAAGTGGCTGGAGATGCAGCCAGTGGGAGAAGACTGGTTTTTGGATTTCCGTGTTTTGGGTAAAGGTGGTTTTGGGGAAGTGTCCGCCTGTCAGATGAAAGGCACAGGAAAACTGTATGCCTGCAAAAAGCTCAACAAGAAAAGGTTAAAGAAAAGAAAAGGTTATGAGGTAAGAGATTCTGAATCCATTGTGTATTGTTGATGCAATGCAAGCTGTGTTCAGTATAGATAAAGGTGTAATGAACTTAAAAGAGCCTCAAATTTACTGACATGTAGGATTAGAAAGACATATCAAACGTACCAGTTGCAATCATACAAAGGAAAATAAATTTCTAGCTATGTTAAATGTAGATCGTTTATGTGCTGGAGTCAAATTTCAGGCACACTGTCTCTACAAATTACTTCCAAAATAAATTATAATTTTCAGTGGAAGCTTGATTAAACTGGCTTTACTAATATTTACTGAGTCTATATCGAAATATTCTACATACAACTGCAAGACCCAGTAAGTTAGAGAAATACATTTGTCTTTCACAATTTTACTTTTTAAAAAACTTTTTAATTATAGATGGCGCACAAACTGAGAGCTGGGGAAAACACACTGTGTGATTAAGTCAACTGAACTGGTGGCTTACAGGGAAACTTTGAAATCTTACAACATAGTAGAAGGAACAATTACAACATTTCCTCAAAGCTAGACTGGGGATTAGTAAGAACCCTGTGAATGAAGATGGCCAGGACGGTTTACTTACGTCTACTACCTTCTTCTGCCTCTAGGGGGCAATAGTGGAGAAAAGGATCCTCGCCCGAGTTCACAGCAGGTTCATTGTCTCCCTGGCTTATGCCTTCCAGACAAAAATCGAGTTATGTCTGGTCATGACCATCATGAATGGAGGAGACCTGAGGTTAGAACTTCTATCAACACTTTTGCACTTTTTTATTATTCTTGTTTCATATCATCTTCCATGAAGTTCAAATTACACAATATCTCCCTCCCTGTCTCTGATCAATAACTTTGCTTCCAGGTATCACATCTACAATGTGGATGAGAACAACCCAGGCTTTGATGAGCCACGGGCTTGTTACTATGCGGCACAGATTATCCAGGGCATGGAGCACCTCCACCAGAAGAGGATCATTTATAGAGACCTGAAGCCAGAGAATGTGCTGCTGGACAATGAGGGTCAGAAACACATGCACTCATCTAAAGGGAGAAACTTTAAATGCAGCTAATTCATCAGCATAAGCTAGTTTCCCCCTTATTTTCCAAAGGTTTAAGCCAATGACTAAAACCCAAGGTTGATTTTGGTTATGTAAAACATTTACTCATAGGAAATGAAGTGCCATTGCTTTGTAAACATGGCAAAAGGGTAGAAAGTGAAATTCTTTCTTGCAAATAAATCTCATAACTCAAATCTACCCAAGATTGTTAAATATCAATAACCTAACAGAAGTCTTTTTACTTGTAGAATTATTCTGTCATGTTACTTCAATGGTTTATGTGACAGAGCAAAGCAAAGTTGAGCCGCAGAAGAAAAATGCACATGCTTTAATTTTTGTTTGTTCTAATCTGAAACTTGTGACGTACATTTGTGTTTTACCACCTTTAACTATATAAAACTCAATGCAGCAACAAAGTTCAAGGAGTATGAAAACTTTTGCAAGGCACCGCATTTCTGCATACTTACAAGAACATAATAAGAGCTTAACTGGGAAAAGTTAAGCTTTTTCTTTTGGATTTGCAAAGATTCAAAAACACACTAAACAGATGGTTTCGTTTTGTCACTCTACATTTAGAGTTGATAGTTATTTTTTATAGCAAATAAAGTTTGTTAGAGAGTGAGCTCTTGGCATCTCTGTGCTGTTTTTTTTTTCTCACAGGTAACGTACGAATCTCAGATCTGGGTCTCGCCGTGGAGCTGGCAGATGATCAGCTCAAAATCAAGGGCTATGCTGGGACTCCAGGTACAGACAAAACATTTACACAGTGAGCTTAAGAAATTCTTCTTTGAACAAAGGTTTTTGACTGCAACTGAATGTGTGAGAGCAATACAGTTAATCCTTATCTAATGTCACAGATTATATTTTGAGGATTTGAACTGAACGTTATCAGGTTTTATATTTTTTTTAAATAAAAATTACTCTTGCTCCTATAGAACAATAACACAATAAAGCACATCTTAGTGATAGTTGGCATACATACTGATAAAATGTGTTTTTATGTAGGGTTGGAAATAAGTATTTGAATTATAACTAAGGAGGAGCAATGCTAAGATGGTGCTTCAGTTTTTGTGTTTTTTAAAATTTTGTCATAATTTTCAGTGCATGAAACTGAACGTTCTTATAAATACAAACAAACAAACAAAACAGATTCTATAACGCTCCGGTTATCATGCAGGCTTTTCTTTTTATACCTAATGAGAGGATTTTGATTTGGTTAAGAATCTCCGTCTGTGTCATGTTTTTCATTTTGACTTAATGACGGCCTTAAAGAGACATGATCTTAAATTAAGAAAACTAAATTACAAGGAAAATGATTAGGTTCAAGATTAAATTGCTTATTTTTTATTAACAGATCTCCTACAGCACTAGCCAACTGAGACACTAAACAAAATATTTGTAACATAAATGTTTGGCGTTTATTATTATTTCATTCATTACAACAAATCTAAATTGATGCTCCAGTTTAAACACTGAGAACTTCTGATTCTCCTGTTCAGGTTTCATGGCTCCTGAGCTTCTTAAAGGCGAAGAGTACGACTACTCTGTGGATTATTTCACTCTGGGAGTCACACTCTATGAGTTCCTGGCTGCTAAGGGACCTTTCAGGAGTCGCGGGGAGAAGGTAGATTGAAAAGAAAGGGTGCGTGAATAAACAAGGAGCCTCTTGATTTTGGAGTTTGAGCAGAGGTTTGATTTTGTCGCATCAGGTGGAGAACAAGGTGGTGAAGAAACGGATTCTGAACGATCCCGTAACCTATCCCGAAAAGTTCAGCGAGAGCGCCCGGTCCATCTGCGAGGGTCTGCTGTGCAAGGAGGTGGACAACAGGTTCGGGTTCAAGGACGGCTCGTGTGACGAGCTGAGGGCTCACCCCTTCTTCCAGGATATTAACTGGAGGAAACTGAATGCAGGTCAGTTTGTGACAGAAACAAATGTCCAGACACAAGCTATTAGTGTCACCAAAATGACATTTCTGCTCTATATTTTAAAAAAGTTTTTAAACATATCCCCTGCCCACCTGTCAGCGAAAGGAACTCTGAAAACAGCAGGGGGGAAAAAGAATAAAAAGAAACAAGCAAGAGAGGTAAAAGTACACAAAATTATTCCATTATGGACTTGTAGGTGGCTAACCTTTTTCTTGAAAGAGTTTTACCAATTTCATATCTCTAATTGGGGAGACTGAAACATTTTCTCAGCTGGTGCCAAACACAGTTGAGCTAGATGTCATCTAATGGTCTTATGAGTTGAAGTCCATTTTGTAGTTCATTGGATTCCTTTTCCATGTTACACTAATACAGTAAAGTTTTATCTTAAATAAAAGACATGTGGAAACAATTTACCTTCATCATTCTGTTCACTGTGTTTTCCCATATAAACAAATGCAGAGACCAAAACCTCTTCAAACAGTGTGGATACACTTTTGCTGTAGCTACTTAACTGTTATTCTGCCACTTTATTACCAAGTTTAAAAAATTCACAAGGTTCTGATCATTTCCCAGTGCTTTCACAGCTTTGACCATCCCTGTTTGGACCGTCAACAAGTCCAAACATGGTGCTAAAAGCCTTGGTGTTATTGAAAAGTAGACTCAACTAAATCAGTTGAAACATTTTAATGTACAAGCTTTACTAAACCTTTGTTAGAGTAAAATATTAAGTGGGTTGCTCACTAAAGTAAAACACTCGAACATTAGATATCCTGTTGCTGATGGGCATCTTATAACATCAATGTCTCCAACATCAAACTATCTAAGACAAACTCTTTAACCTTCTGTCCCCTTCAGGAATCCTACCTCCCCCTTTCGTGCCAGACTCTAAGACGGTGTACGCCAAGGACCTGGATAACGTCGGCGCCTTCTCCACGGTGAAAGGCGTGGCTCTGGAAGACGTAGACAAGGAATTTTTCGATGAGTTCGCCACAGGGAACATCCCCATCCCCTGGCAGGAGGAGATGATAGAGACCGGGATCTACGGAGAGCTCAACGTGTGGGGCCCCGGCGGCACCCTGCCCAACGACCTGCGGCGTGAATCCATCCTGGAGCAGCCGCCCAAGTCCTCCACCTGCACGCTGTGCTGAGAGTTCAACATGAAACCTCTCTTCTCTATATGAGTGATTGAACAGGGACTGTCATAAGTACTGAGCACTTTTCAGGCAAGAAGTCAGTGAAGGAAAATTCATGTCATCAATGATTCTTCTTTTTGTTGTTGTATTTCAAGAAATGCATAATGTAAAGATATTTATAGGATTATTGTGCTTTTTAATAACTTTACTCCAGAGAAAGAAATTGCTCAACAGTTCGCCAAAGTATTTGATATTTCATCAGGCTTCTTTAAAAACATTTCTCTTTATTTTGTTTTTTTTTTTGCAAAATATACAGATTTATGTAACTGTTCTACTTAGGAGTAAAAAAAGGTGAAGTTCTTCAGTCGCTATGAGACTAAATGAAAAGCAAAAGTCAAGCAGCAGAGTGTTTATTTTTCATACCAATGCATGGCTTACAGCTTGCACATATTTCTTCTACTTTTCATCATTCTGCTTCCCCAGTGTACCACATTAGTTTCCAACATGATTTAAAGTTTGTTTTCTTCTACAAAGATGTTAAGCAAATAAATGCACCATTTTCCATTTAATCCAAATGTGGTTTTGATGTTTTTCAATTAATTAATTAACCCCTTGCAATTCATACAAGATTCTTCTTTTTGTCACTGTTAGTTTCATAAATCCTTTATTTTAGTTTAACATTTTTTTCATGCTAATCATGTAGGAGGTTAATGCTTAATATTCTAGTTTATGCATTTACAAAGTACTCATTCATTTTTTAATTCCACCATAATCTTCTCTTTTTGCTGAAACAAAAACGGTAACAATGTGTCAATCACTAGATATGTAAATAATTATTTGAATATGTTAAATATTATTGAAATCCCTCTTAAAGATGTGAATAAAAACCTTAAATTGAATGGTTGTTATGAAGGTGTGTTAATCCTAAGTATCATTTTACTGTTTCGCACATATTTAAAAGTGTTTCATTATTTCTCTGACCGTAAAGTTTAGGTCAGTAGCAATGTTGTCCTCGCACATTCAATACTTTAAAAGGTCCACACAAATTTACTTCTGTTTAAAGGGATGTTCTCTTCTTTTTCCCATTTTGTTAATTCCCATTAACAGTAATGGGAATTTGTGTCAGATTACTTTTACACCCCAAGGATAATGAATTGTAAAGGATAACAAATTAAAAATTCCCAAACAATCTGATTGCCTGAAAAACTGAGGTAGACATTTTTCAGTTTACTCTATTTTTACAGGAATTTCTGGGGGTGATAAGGATGACTGCAGCGATTTTTGAAAAAATAAAACTGGAAACAATGGATGGCTGATGAATTATAATTGAAATTTTCATTGTGAGATGCTGCAAAAAAGAAAAGAAAAAAAGGAGGAATTTCTTTTAAAGCGTATTTATTTTTTTATCAGGCCTGTAAATAAGAATGTAGGTTACTTTTATTTAAACTTTTCTTGCTTCAATGTATTTGTTACGGGATGTTTGTCAGTCAATACAGCTTCAGCAGTTCACAGATATATATTGCTTTCCAGTAGAGGGCGCTGTACTCATTTAAATTATTCTTTCCCATAATCATGAAAACCTCATAAAACCTAGTTTTATGCATCATTAGACTGAGAACTGTAAATAATTTCCACAGCAATCCATCTGAAGCTGTATAAAACTTATGTAAGATAAATATTTGACTAATTCACCACTGGAGGGACACAGGGAGCTGATTGGCTTCTTCTTCCTCTCTCTCTGTAACTCCCTTCCCCTCAGGCTACAAGTAAAGTTGAACCCTTCGGACCTTTCATAGAGTCAGCTGACTGAAACCTCCTCTGATGATCCTGCAGCTCTGTGGATTGGAAACACAGGAACCCGTCGCGTTTCTCCGCGCAGGATGAGGACGCTATTTTGAAGCAAATTAGTGTTAGTTGACTGCACAAGAGGAACCACCTGGACTGTGTTTTTTAAAAAAAATATATATATATTTTAGATTGAATTCATCCTGACTGAAGCAACATGCAGCAGCCCGAAACACAACAGAGCAGTCAGCAAACAACCACAGAAACTCTGGATTCTGCAGGTAAACTTAACTTTAAAAATCAGCATCCTTCACACTGTTAAGCATGTTTCTTCATTTTCCCCGTGAAACTGATCATCAGCCTTCTTCTAGTTAATAATGCTGTTGCGTTAACAAATGCACCTTTAGGTTTTCGAAAGACTCAAACTCTAAATTATTCAAGTGTAAAAAGGGAGCAGAATAAACTAAATACTTGGGGAGGCACCTCTTGATTATTTCCTGCTGTAAAGAAGGAGCAATCACTTTTATAAGTTGGTTTAATGAAAGGAAATGCTCAGTAATTCCTATAAAGGTTGCAAAAAAATGAATACAGCAAGTTGTCAGCAAGTAAAGGATTTTAAAAAGTAACAGGAGTCAAATCTCAATGCTTTTGCACGATGAATCAAATGCAACAGTCAGTGAATCACATGCATAACAGTTTGTACAATTGAAAACTAATGTGTAACAACAACACTAGGTGCTTTAGTTGTATAAAATATAAAATTGTGTTTATCAACGGTTAAAATGCATGTCATATATCCATTTTCCGTGATTTGTGCAGAAATATTTTCACTATATTTAGTCACATTTATGTCAAAAACTGGACATCCGTTTTTATCTGTTTTATTCTGCTTCCAGGTCTCTATGTCCGCAGAAGGAAGACGGCTCTGTGGGTGACCGTGTCTCTGCTGGCGTTGGCTTTGGTGGTCCTCACCATCGGTCTCGTCTCGGCCACTCGCACTGACAACGTGTCCGTGTCTGGATATTACCCCGGCATCACCGTGAGTGAAACAATTTTTTTATATATATATAAAAAAGGTTATAAGGTGACCCGGTGGGTTTTAAATTACAAACACAAACATTTCTTTTGTTTCTTCAGCTCAGTTTTGGAGCGTTTCTGGGAATTGTTGGCATCCACCTGGTGGAAAACCGCAGACCCATGGTGAGTTTGTACATCTGAGTGTCATTTTCAATAAATAAGAATGTATTTGATCATTCTAAGGCTTAAGTTATTTAGAGCTTCATCTCGTAGAAATTGTGTCCCTTACCTAAAAAATGTAAAAAGAAGAAAATCAAGAGATAAACATATAGATACATTTTGTTTTCGTTTTTATGGTCAGGTATGCCTTTGTCCCATGTTGCAGAAAGCACAAAAGATCTGTCTTTTTCAGTGCTTCTTTTTAATATTTTGTCTGTTTCATGGTAGAAATAAGGTTTACATACCTTTACACCCCATTTTTGTATTTGTTCCCTGAAACTTGGTGACTGCTTATGCTACTGTCACATGAATAGTTTTCAAGCATTTGAGATAATTGGCAACGAGAGTGGACGATGAATTCTGGCCCACTCTTCTTCACAGAATTAGTCATATTAGGGGATGACCAGGACGTCTAAGGTAATGGAGCTGCATATTAATTGTATTTAAATCTGAACTCTGACTAGGCCGCTTAAAATCTTTTCTCTTTTGAGTGTCTCAGAGATGGACATGTGTGTTTTGTCAGGGTATTATGCATTGTTCTTAGAGATGTTCAAGGTAAAGGTAGTTTATTTATCTAGCTTATTTACTTTGGATCAACATTATTAGCTTTTTCTTCTTTTCCTCTTTCCTTTGGTTTGTTATTTTGTTTGTATTTCCTTTTAATTCATGTAAAGCACTTTGTATTGCCTTGTTGCTGAAATTGTGATATATAAATAAAATTACCTTTACCTTTACCTTTACCATACAGCCAGGTTGGTTTTGATGGACCTTTTAGCCTCATTATTTGAAAACTGCATTTGGTATTTACTCAGGTTATTTTTGTCTGACATTACAATTAGTTTGATGACTCCAGAGATAATTGAAATAGCCCTGTGATGGACTGGTGACCTGTCCAGAGTATCCCGCCACTGACCCAATGGTCACTGGAAAGAGACGCCAGACTGTCACTGTAGATATTCTTCATCTCAGTCACACATCCGGTGTTTCATGGTCTATTTCAACTCAGATTTAGTTACTCAAGAACCCCATAAAGAGGGTATAATGTAATATATTGCACAAATAAAATATTTGTATAACAGCAATATTTCAAGTATCAAACAAAATCTTAATTTGTGATACTTAAAACTTTACTTGTACAATGTGATGTTGCACGACACCCCTTTCCTTGATTTGCATCAAGGTGAGTTATGGCTTTCTGTGCTTCACTAGAATTGTCATTTTTAAACGAGGCCGTGTTCCAGGAAAACAAGACATATATAACATAAATTACAGGATTACATTACAGACTGTGCAAATCTGCTAAACTGTTTTGCGGGAAATTGTTGTGTTGTGAGCAAGAGACAAATCAAATTACTCAATGGCAGCGTAATGAGTTCATGTTCCTCATGCTCAGGTCAGAGTACATGGCTGGATTTGTGGTCGGGGAAAATTTGTCTCCAGACTTCAATGACAAGAGGGAGAATTGCATTAGTATCGGCCAGCTGCTAGCAGAGATCCGTTATTTTGGACAGGAACACAGACAACAGCAGATTGTCTCCTTGCAAAAACAAAAAGGAAGAAGGTAATAAAAAAAATTATCCTATCCATGATTCCCAAAAAGCAACATCAGAAAAATGACAGCTAAATCGTCCACATATAAAAGTTTTAGAGTTGGGAAGAACACGCTGCTAAACTGGGCCAGAGTCGTTCTGAAGCCAGTTCAAACCAGTTTGTGATAAAAGTCTAGCAACGGTCAAATACATTGCAGCTACAAAACCAAAAGCACAGAAGGTGTTGTGTGACATTTAATTGTTAGTATCGAGTTAACAGCACTTGAAACTCAGCATGATACCCAGCACGTCTGAACGGGACTCCAGTGACTTACAAATCTTTTTACTTGACGTTTAATTTTGTCCTAATTATTCTAATCCACACACTAAATAGAGCTAATCATGCCTAGTTTTCTCCTCTTTGCTTTAATATCTCTATTGTATCTTTGTCGCTCTTCCTATTTTCCCTTTAAGAAAAAGATTCCATTGTCTAATCTGTCTAATCTCTGCGAACAAAAAATAGTGATAATGTATGGAGAGGAGATTTGGTTCTTTGCACAAACGCATATCATAAATCAGTTCCATAACCCCCAAACATATAATAAGTTGTGATGTATTTAAACTGATCAATGAACTCCAAATACCTAACAGCAGTCATAATTATAAACGATAAATACAGTTGTACGTTTTTAAAATCACTTTCCTGATTTATTTCTGCGTTATGAGGTGTGACACAAAAATACAAAACAAAAAAAATCTATCTCATAACTGCATTACTCATTGTAACATCTAACTTCAGAATGAAGGTTATTTTTCCTAAAAATATTCTGGAAATAACGATGTCATTGGTCAATAAGATCATTTAAATCTACTCTTTGATGTAAATACTGCAGAAAATCTTTGCTTGAGGTTTGCATTCAGTCAAAAAGGTGAACTACACTGTGTTCCAAATTATTATGCAAATTGGATTCAAGTGTCATAAAGATTACATTTTTTGTTGTTCTATTAAATTTATTGATGGTATTGTGTGTCAGGGCTCTTTGAATCACTATAATTAATTTCTGAGAGCTGGATTGATTAGTTTGTCTGGTGAAGCTCAATTAAAGGAAATCTACATAAGAAGGATGTTCCACATTATTAAGCAGGTCAAAGGTTTCAAGCAATATGGGAAAGAGAAAAAATCTCTCTGCTGACGAAAATCATCAGATTGTGTCGTGACAAGGTATGAAAACATTAGATATTTAACAAAAACTGAAGCTTTATCATACTGTGAAGAGATTTGTGGCTGATTCAGAACAAAGATGCGTTTGTACAGATAAAGGCATAATGAGGAAGGTTTCTGTTAGACAAATTAATTGGATTAAGAGAGCAGCTGTTAAAATGCCCTTACAAAGCAGCAAACAGTTATTTGAAGCTGCTGGAGCCTCTGGAACCTCAAGGTGGAGGATCCTCCAGAGGCTTGTGGTGCATGAACCTACTATTGGGCCCCTAACCAGAGCTCACAAGCAGAAACGGTCACAGTGGGCCCAGCCGAACATGAAGATTAATTTTCAAACAGACTTGTTCACTGATGCCTGCTGTGCAGCCCTGAATGGTCCAGATGGATGCAGTAAATGGTGGTGGACGGCCACCACATCCCAACACGGCTGTGACGTCAGCTAGGAGGTGGTGGAGTCATGCTTTGGGCCGAAATCATGGGGAGAGAATCATTGGTCGGTTCCTTCAGAGTCCATGAAGGTGAGAAAATGACCTCATCAAAGTATATGGACTTTCTGACTGATCACTTTCTTTCATGGTCCAAAAAGAAGAGCCAGACCTTCAGTAGCAAAATCATCTTCATGCATGACAATGAATGCTGCAAGGAATACCACTGTGTCATTGGCTGCTAGGGGCATAAAAGGGGAGAAACTCATGGTGTGGTCACCATCCTCCTCTGACCTCAACCCTATTGAGGACCTTTGGAGTTTCCTCAAGCAGAAGATCTGAGGGTTTAATGCAGTTCATATCAAACCAGCAGCTCTGGGAAGGTTTTCTGACATCCTGCAAAAAAAAAAATTCAAGCAGAAACTTTCCACAAACTCACAAGTTCAATGGAGGCAAAAATTGTGCTGTGATATCAAAGAAGGGCTCCTATGTTAACATGTACAGTAACTTGGTCTGTTAAGATGTTTTTGATTGAAATAGCTTTTGATTTTAGTGCATGTGACCACTTAATGCTGCACATTCAAAGAATGACCGTTTGGAGTTCTTTATAATCCACAAAATGTTTAGAAAATCTGCTGTGCATAATAATTTGGAACAGAGCATTTTGAGTTTTTTATTTTTGAAAAAAAAATACGGTTCTCATGCGGAGCTTTGTTCGGTAAAATTTGATTAATACTGTAATAGTTCATGACTTGAAAATTATACTGACCATCATTTGCATTGGCCATTTAAGAAAACCTGAGAAAATATCACTTGCATAACAATTTGGAACACAGTGTAAAGCCTTTCATTTTTAATTTTAAAAGCCATCACTCGCGCCATGAGCATTTTACCATAAACAAATAGAAAAATCTGATTCACATTCATGATCCTAATTCTAAGCATTATTGTCCTCATGTTTTTAAGTTTTGTGAAAAAAAACAAACGAATACCAGTTTCTGTCCAAATCCGTACATTACAACGCAGCACAGATCAACAGTTTCATTATGGATTGTCTAGGCATGATGCAGGCGTGTCCGCTGTGCCTTTCAACATGACTGAGGCACATGTGAATTTTTCATGGAGTGTCCGGGGTGTTGCGTGCCTGCTCGGATCACGTTGGCTTACTTTGTGAGGCAGTGTACCATGTCTGCATCAGTCTTCATAGATGCTCCTCCTGCAGCATTCTCACACACACACACACACCCACGCACACACACACACACACACACACACACACACACACACACACACACACACACACACACACACACACACACACACACACACAGCACACTCTGTGACAAAGCATCTGCGTAAAGTGTCACCATCAGAGATAAAGTCAGGTCATATTTTCAGTCAGTTTTCTTGAGTTTTGACTCAGGTTTCCTGTTGTCTGCTTTGTTTGTTGTTTAAACGTCTGAACAAAGAAAACAAGCTGCGGCATCTTGGCTGCCTCTGTGGCATCACTCCCCCGCGTCTGTGCTTTTAAACTTTAATGGTGTGATCGCTGCCACGCTAACGCTGGTCTACAGTGTCTCCTCTGAGGCACGATGTTCGCTCCCACACAGGTGTCTAATTCTTCTCTCCTCCATCTGATGCCATCGCGGTAACGCGAGAGCCGGTTGGCACGGCAGAGAAGAACAACTATCCCTAGCACAATGTTTCGGATACCTGAGAGCCCCGAAGGTCTCGTTTCCTGAATGGACCAACCCTTTTGGTACTCTGACCTCATAAAGCAGCAGATGGAGGCGTTGGTATGGTCCGAAATGTAAACAAGGAGAGAAGTGATGAGTTTATCTGCAGTGGCCAAACATGCGCTTCCTGCTTCCCTGGAAAAATGAATGAACTCAATAAAACAACCAATCTATTGTAATCATGTTTTTTTTTTATTCATACCAATGATTTACAGGTTATGCTTCAAAAGGTGAAATAACATTTACAAAATATAAATAAATAAAAAAAAGCCATACTACACACAATTAAATCAAAATAGGAAAAAGAAAGTTATGTTCAATAAATGCCTAGTAAAATAGTTTGAACGTCTGCAAATCCCTGGTGAGATCTCTGGTTTCTCTGATGTATAGAAACAAACAGTTTCAGATATTTTTTTCCAACTTCTTAGTGACATTTGAGCAGTAGTACAACTCATCTCTAAAACAAACTGAAATCTTTTAGGGAGAAAATGAAACACAAAATGTTTGTAGCCCCTAAACTAAGACTTTGTCGATGCCCCTTTTGATTTTAAAACCTTCATCCTTTTTAGGTAGGACTCTGTCAGCTCGGCACATTTTGACCGGAAAGTACTGGCCTTTCCTAGGAAACACATGAAATCTATAAGATTGCTCCACCCACCATGTAGGTCTCATTTTCAGGTGAAAAGAAAACTGTTCCAAAGCATGATGCTGCCAACACCATGCTTCACTGTGGAAACGGTGTGCTTTGGTGACGTGTAGAGTTGTTTTTTTTAACCAACTATTTTTGACCATATTATATTTGATCCATGTGATTATCTGGAAGCTCTCTGCAGATGCATGAGATGCACATGAGAAAATGTCAAGAGGAAACTACCTGAGACATCTGGACTTTACGTGAGCTTATTCAGAGGCAGGCGATGATGACCGATGTATGTTGTCTCTTATTTAACCAGAGTTTAAATTAGTTGGGTTATTTTTGAACACAGCAACATTCCAAGTCTTAAGATGGTGCTTTACTTGTTTTAATGTTTCGCTTTAAAGATGAGAGTTTCTTTGTAATGGAGTTTGCATTAAAAGTGTCATTATTTACCGAACGGCACTTCATGACAACAGTCATAAACATTCATAAAGACTCCTGCATCTTCATGACAGGTGTTATGTCACGTTTATGACAGTGTTGTCAGTCTTATGCACACCCCGGCCAAATAAAGTGTTACCAGAGTTTTATTTATAATACAGCTGAAGATTGAAGGCAGTAAGAAGTTAAATTTTCCCTTTATTCGATTCTTTCTTTAGCAGGAAAGCGTTGAATTGCAAGATCCACATTTTAGACATTTACATTTTTCATTGACATCAGAGAACATTTAGATTGAGACTCCACAACGCATATAAAAACCTCTTAACCCTAACCAACTCCCCGTACCTCATCGCTACAGAGACAGATGGGTCTGTTTTTACAGGAACCAGCTCAAACAGCTCTCAGTTATATGTGCAAAGCAAAACTTTAATGTCTTAATTTCTTTTACTCTATTTTATGGAAAAATCTTCTAGGAACTTGTCGGAGCGTGCAGCGTTTCCTGTGAAAGGAAGGTGAAAAACTGCTTCTCTGTCTGGTCATCAGAGCCACTCTGATAACAGGCTTCACCGCCCCGATGCTCCGAGAGATTTCTTTATGACTAAACGCTTCATGTAGCTCGTGTTCTCTCCTAAAGCCGCATCTCCTTTAGTTACCGCCCGTGTCTCCCACACTGCAGTCCGCCTGGTCACCTTGCAGTTCAGAGAGAAGCACCTTTAAACGGGCCATATTTTACCCAACAGGCCACGGCACAATCACTTCTTATTGCCAACGTGGCCAGCTGTGGTCACAATTGGACGATCGCCGACCAATCAGCGGAGGAAGACCTTGCAGCGGTCAGCGATTTTAGTTACATAACCTGATAGTTATCTTTGCAGAGGCCGTAAAATTCCTCTTTGTGTCTTTATCTATTTGCCATTAGTGCTCCACTCTAAAAGTTGTATCAAAATGCTTCTGTGTTTCAAATTTTGCAGAGGTTTCTCATCACAGACCAAAACACTGATGGTGACTTGTGAGTTTACCTACTCTACAGTCAGTGGGCTTGAGAAGGAAAGAATAAATATCTTTAAAATACAAAAAGTCCAGTTGCATTTTATGCAAATCTACAGTTAGCATGAGCTGGAAAATGTAGGTCCCACAATACTTTCGTAATGGAAAGAGACACGTGGCAACATGCAGCATGTTTCCCACAAAAAGCTTATTGAAGTTGCTCATAATGGCATCTCTGTCATTATTATCTATAGACTTATTATTAATAACAAAGTGACACAAATGTTATGGAAGTAAAAAGGCTTAAAAGGATCTAATTAGATCAACTGATGGGACATTATTAAGATAAAGTAGTCTAACAACCTGTTGGCTGAAAACTAGCCTTTATTTCATCAAAGTGGATAATCTATATATTTCAAAATACTTACAAAATATAAACAACTATGGTGATGGATGGATGTATAAATAAATAAATAAGCTGTCAACAACTTTTAGATGACTGCATAGCGCGTTTGTGCTAAATTGTATTCCCACTCATTGAAAGCCTTGAAGGAAAAGATCCGACTTTCAGTTTCTTACCCTATCGACTAAAAAAACTTGGCTTGTTTAGCCATTAACAAAAGGACAACAGCAGGTCCTCCCCTGAATGAGGTGGTCTTGTCAAAGTTGAATGTTAAGCCGACTGAGATGCTGTGACGATGCACGGAGCATGGCTCTCAGATTTAGACTTTTCTGAACAGAAGATTGGGCTGAAATTTCTCTTCAACAAAGAAAACGCTGAGCGTTATAGCACCAATTACTATTTTTTTAGGGGACATTATATTTTTATTACTTAAATGATATTTTGAATTATTTGACAACTGATTTACAAAAGGTTGTTTTTGTCGGGTATTAAAATGATAATCTAAGACATTAAAGTGGGACAAAAAGCAAAACCAGAAGAAATCTGTTAGAGAAAAATGTTCACTTCACACATGAAGTTTGCCGAGTTGCTTTAAAGGGAAGTAGAGTGAGATCTCAAGAGTTGATCATCCATCTACACCAGATGTGCGCGTGTCTTTAATCTTATACAGAATATGATTATTCAGTTCAACTGGACCTTTAGGGGGAATAATGTTAGTGAATTAAACAGTGAATATGTTTTATGTGCTCGCAGCTGTTGCCAAGGTAATCTGAAGTAATGCAGTTGTCAGGCTCTATTGTCTCAGCCGCTGGCTTCATCTCCCACTTGCAGCCCATAAAAGTGAAGTCATTTGAACCGCTAATGAAGTGGAGAGTCTGGACCAGCGGCAGATAAAGCCATCCAGAAAGAGCTCATTTCCTCAGCCTGGTTCTTTATTCACTTCGCCGATGAAAATGTATTTCAGAATCGTGTTGGAAGTATCTTCTTCAGATTTCTTGCTCATTTTCAACCAGATCAGTGTACTTGACGATATTTGCGCCGTTTTAAAAAGCGAGATTGTTGACTTTTGATATACGCTAAAAGAAAATAAAAATAACAATTTGAATTTTGTTTGGAGCTTTATAATTAATATGTTTGGTTTTTTTTTCTGCAAAGACAGTACCAGCTGCTGGCAACTGGATTCTAAGAGGTAACACTTTATTTGACGGGTTGTGAATAAGACTGTCATAACACCGTCATAAACATGACATAGCACCTGTCATGAATATGAGTAAGTCTTCATGAATATTTATGACTGTTGTCATAAAGTGTCATTCGGTAAATCATGACACTTTTTAAAATAAAGTTGACATTATTCAAAATTGTCTTCGTTAAGACAACTTGACATGAACCAAGAAATCATGATCTGACATAAATTTGTTATAAAAGTGTTACTGATTAAACTTTAAAAATTATGTAGCTTTATGTTATTAACGCTACATAATTGTTGTTGGTGTATTGTTATTCACAACCCGTCAAATAAAGTGTTACCCTTTAAGCAACGTGGATTCTGTGCCTCTCCTCCCTTCCCCCGGTTGGGACCTTGATTTCAGAATGAAACATTTTTACTTTCTTCTGATAAGATGACTCTGAGCAAAAGTGCTCTTCTTTTTATTTTTTTATGTCCCAGGTAAGAGGGTTCAGATTTAGGATTCATCTGTGTGTAGTAGCTCCTCCCTCAGTCCACTCACTGTGAAGCTCCCTCATATCGTTGAATGGATTTTGCATGACAGTCCACTCAAGGCTGCAGTTATCCCTGTTGCTGGCAAACCCTTTCTTAACAGACTTTTTCCTTCCTGTCAACTTTCTATAAATGGCTTATAAACTTTTTGCAATATTCAAATTTCACTGTCACTGATTTTTGCTTTAGCTTCAAGCTAAAAATAGTCCCAAAAAATAAAGGCTGGGAAAATGTCACTGAGTGTAGTGAACCTATAAAATAAATTGGTTTCACTTTATGACGTTGGTAATAAAAAGTACTGAACTTTTTCACAATATTTGTCTAGCTGTTCTATACAATATCTTTGACACCTGGAGGTTTTAGATCATTCCTATTGTAATGCCAAGACTACAACAAAAATATTCCAGGTGATCTTAAGCAATTTACTAAGTTACAAGGTTATAAGTCAACCTGCTAGTATAAAAAAATGAAATTGCATTATTATGTTTTGTTTTTATTCGCTATAATGATGTCTGTTAAATGTTGTCTGCCTTACAATTATTAAAAATAGATGAGTAAACTTCATTAATCTCTAATAAGATTATAAGTAAATAATAAATACAGAGGATGAAGAGGTTTCTGACAGATTTAAAGTCTGACTTGAGTTTTTCACAATCTTTGTGAAAACATTCCAAGAATCTAAATGAAATAGATCTCGATGATCCGAGTTACAAATCAGGAAAATTACAAGTTGAGGCCGACGTTCTGAAGAAGAAAAGTTGTTTCCGTACCGAAGCTGTGGTCCTGTGGGGCGATTTAAACGTCAGTAGCTGATGCTGATTAGTACATTTTATTACCAGACATCTGTGATCTGCCAGCTGTGTCTGCAGGGCCGAGGGTGTGAAATCACAAAATGGCCGTGCCGCTCAGTGTAAAAGACTCGGGCGGATATGTGAGTTAGATCACCTCGTCTTAAAAAAAAACAAAAAAAAACAAAGCTGAAGGCAGAGGTTATTGATCAGTGATTGGGAACAGACAACACTGTGGTTTTGTGTGTGCGTGGCAGATTAGAGGGAATTAGATTGACCTTGTGGTCACCAAAAGGCCGTCCTCCTGCGCCGCACGCCGGGGCCGGCTTGTAAATCAGCCACAACGTGTTGGCAGACGAAGGAGCCATACATTTCCTTTATCATCCTGCAGCCCAGACGCTGCAGACAACCAATCAGGATGAATACCACCGGGGATGTGGAGATTACCTGCTTGCGGGGGCGTGTGTGTGCGTGTGTGTGATGGTGTTATGGGAAAATGCCAACTTTGGCTTTAAGCATTGAGCAATCATTGATCTGAAATTCGACGCATAATCAGGTAAATGAAACCTTGATATTGATGATTCAAACACAGCCGGTTTAAGGTTACAGATTACTCTAAAATTATTTTTAAATGAATTAAGATGTACATTTCTGTGAGTTTTCATCAATAAATTTGATTATTAGGTTGCCAAACCATAAGCGCTGGCTGTCAGGGGGAATAAAAAACAACACAATTAATATTACATGTTTATGGTGTCATATTCTACAAATTTCCATTACTATTTTATTCTTATTTCTGTCTCCGTCTCTCCTTAAGCTTGTGGCTGCAATAATCTTCATCAGCATTGGAGTCATTACGTCTTTCTTGTGTGCCATTGTGGATGGGATTATTGCGTCAGAGTTCATTGTAAGTATTGAACAGATTTCTCCTGAAAATACTTGAATTCAAATGAATTTATGTATTTTTTGTCTGAAAAAGAAATCAGACAAGTGTTAAAGCAAATCTCATTCCACATAAATCAGGCAGAGTTTTCTACTGACATCCAGGTCGAGACTCACACAGTCGCACTGATCAGGTCGTATCGAATGTCCTGATCTCACTTCGACCTGTAGAGAGGGCTACTTAAGCTTTCAACCTGATTAAAATGTCACAAAATAAATAAAATCCCCAAATCACTTCCGTTAACTAAAAGGAATCAAGGAGGGAAAATGTGTTAATGCACAAACTAAATGAGCATATGTAAGTTTTACCCCAGAATACCTCTAGACAAGCAAACAAAGGATAAGATCATCACAGCCTCCCTTCTGGGCGACAGAGACTGCTGCTCTTAATGACATCCTGAAAGCTGCACTGAGCTCCTAATATTGATCACCAATATTATCTGGTCTCCACAGATATATGCATTTGGTTCTCATGCAGTAAAAGTCATATCTATTGCGCATTCAGGCCTTGGAAAGTAAAATGACTTTTATTACCTTTGGTGCTGCATAAAGTGCAGTGAAGAATAATGGGCTGGCTTTTGCAGAACCAGTGCAGTGGGCAGAAATGAGCAGATGCATGTTGTAAACCTCTGCAGCCTCAGTGGCACACAGATGCAGAAAAACAACACAAAACACATCGCTTTTCACATTTAATGTAAACTTACTGTGGGAGGTGGGCGTGGGAGGGGAAATGCTCAGATTTTGCATGATGACACTTTTGATTGTTTAAATCTTTTGTCTGTTTCAGGACATACGGCCTTTGGAGGAGAACATGTGTGATTATTACAGCAGTGGATCAGGTTACGCCTACGATAACTACTTTACTGAGGTTTACTTTCTTAAATTTATCCACGCAATACACACACACACACACACACACCGACACACACACACACACACACACACGCGGACTTTTGTTAGAAAACAGTAAAAGCACCAATCCCATTCTGTGCCTCATTGAATGTTTAATAAAGTATGCGGTGACATCTAGTGGCATAAACGCGTAACTACATATATGAAATCCAGTTGTTGATCTCGGTTTCAGTGATTCCACTACTCCTAAAAAATGTAATTGGTTCCAGTGTTGCCAGCTCTGTTAACTTTCTAGATTTAACCCTGGTTTTGTAAACGATTTACGCACACTATGTTTACATCTGTTTGCCTAAACAACTTATCTAAACCCGCACAATTTTTTTAGCCTGGTGAACTTACTCATTGTCCCAGCAGGTGGCGTGCCGCTCATTCAACAAAGCCTGCTCGCTTAGAGTTAGGAGCAACACCTGCTACTGCTGCTACCTTTACTGCGAGAGGTGAGAGAACCAGACATTAAAACAAGCGCTTGACAGCTGGGTTTACCTTGTGAAGCTCATATTGCATGTGGGTTTAAATTTGACTTGCAACAGTGACAGCGTAGAGGATGCGGCTCAACCTGGGGAGAGGAATGAGCGCTTGAGAAAAAGACAGTTATCTTTCTGTTGGCTCTGTTGTGTGCTGATAATTTGCTTAGTAAATGGGCAGCAGGAGTAAGTGCTTTAGGTTAATAACTAACCTAAAGCACCGAGCTGGAGAAAAAAACAAATAAAAATTCTTCTTGAGTGACTATATAAGCAAAATCAAATAAGGCCTAAACTTATTGCTCAATAGTGGTCAGTGATTATAAAATAGATTTAAATTGTACTTTTTGAAAAACGGGTCACCTTTGACATACACGTCTGTTGTTCGTGTGGAACAGGCCTATTAGTTTAAATTAGTTTAATTAATTTAATTAGTTTAATTAGTAATACATTAAACTAATTTCAAATCTGACAGTTGTTTTTTTAAAATGAGAAACATCATAATAATAAGCAAATATTATGAACCACGTTCTCCTGACATGTGAACGGAGATTATATTTCAGGCTGATTAAAAAACTAAGAGTTCATGTAATACATGGCTTACAATGTGTTGTATGCTACTTCAGCAGGATTTTTTTTTTTATTTTTTTTTTTGACAATATATTGCAAGCTAATTTCAAATCTGACTGGTGAATTCAGATTCTGTAAAAATGACTTGGTAAAAGTGAACCTGTCAGTGTTAATGGTTACAGAAGTGCTAGGTGCTTGCAGCTCATAACAGCAAGATTGAAAGCACTAAAAGTCCTTCATGACCCACAGCTGCCCTCTTCCTGTTCCAGCTCAGAGTACCACACCCGTTACTACGAGTTCACGGGGGTCAGCGGCTGCTTCGATGTGATCCACCTGTACCGACTGCTGTGGGCCTCTGTGGTGCTGAACGTGATCGCCTTGTTCCTGGGCATCATCAACGCCGCCATCCTCGGAGCATACAAGGATATGGTGAGCAGCAGGTCCAGAAGAATTACAACAACGGAGAAAAAAAAAAAAAAAGTTATATGAAGGGGGAAAAAAGCCACAGAAATAGTAAAAAGGAAAAAATATAAAGGTGATTTTATTTCAGATTAAGATAAATGTGTGTAATATCCCATGTGGCTGGCACAGATGTTGGAGTTTTATGTTGCACGGCTTTAACAGCCTGCAGGCTTTGAAGAAAACCAACTCCAGACACCTGCTTCACTATGACCATTGCATGGCTAATATACTATTTTAATAAGCTCGACAAACGTCTCAGAAAACTCAGCTGAGTGAAATAATGCCTAACTTAGAGATGCTCCAAGCTCATTTTCTGTCTAGCTCTTGTTGCTGACACCATACTGTACGTTGTGTTCAAGAAAAATAAATAAGCTGGACAAGTGGAGGACAAAAGTATGAGTGTCAGGCCTAAAACAGAGAAATGGCTAAAGGTCATGTCTTCAACATTAGCCAATGTCCACAGAAAGATTTTAAGGAAGAATAGAAAACTTTGGATTAAAACTACTTTAATACTTTGCACAAAAATCTGGCTCACTGGAAGTAAACATGTAAAAAAAAAACTCTACTTTAAAAAAAATGGACCTCTTATTGCTTCAGTAGTGACCTTCAGCTCAGATGAGGAGATTCTCATCTGTCAAGACATATCATGGCCGTAGCACTGATTTCATGTTTTAAAACGTTTTCTATTGGTCTTCTGCAATATTGAAATTTTCCAAGAAGCTGAATTTGGGATTTTTAGAATCTTAAAGCCGAAATCATCAGAGTTCCAACAGAAATAAATCCTTACATCACTTTGTATGTTACTAAACAATTAAGTTTCACTGGTTGAATTGATTTACTGAAATACATTTTCAGGAAGGTTCTAGCACCTGCAATTATTAAGTAGCAGGTGCTTATACGTTGACACAAAACTGGTTGCCTGAATCTTTAAATTCATTGGTCAAATTTAAGTGGAAAACAAACGTCTTTTCCTGTGATACTTATAAAAAAGCTTCCTAAAATGTCTGAAAGGTTGAAGAACTTTAAAATATTAATGATGAAAACATCTGTTTTAATTTTAATTTATGCCTCCAAGTCTTAATGATATCTCACTTCTTCCTTGATTGAAATTATTATTCTTATTATTTTACTCCTGCAGCAGAAGCCCACTGCTCAGATTGCTCCGAGCCCTGCGCCTCCACCCCATATCCTCTACAACCCGACCCAGCACATGCTCTCCTACTCGGGCTTCTGCCCCTCAGGCCAGGCTCTGCCCTCCTACCCAAACTACCCCATACCCATGCAGGTACCAAAGCATAGCTATTAATGAGATGTTGTGTGTTGTGCTGGTGTTCCTCTGCCATGTGAAAATCCACATGCATTACACAAAGTAATGGCTGATGCTTTAAGGTGAAATTTGTTTTGATGAATCTCGGTTGACGTTTCTTTGGCCACACTACAAAGATCAAAGAAATGAAAAGCACATTTCACCTAAAAATACCAAAGATTACTTTGGAGATTTTACTCCGTTTCTCCTCCCCTTCAGCATACCAGCAGCTTCCAAGCACCTGCCACCCCCCAGATGATCCCTGACGGAGGCTCTGGCGCCAACCCCTCTGAGGAGAGCCAGAGCCAGCAGCCTGCCCAGATGCCCACACAGCCACCGTCTCAGGGAGCCACCCAGGACCCCGGAGGCTACATGCTGACCCCCAACGCTCCCGTCCTGTACGGATCCACCTACAACCCCTTCGAGAAACCCCCGCCGTATGCCTGCTGAGCCCCGACACACATACGCACACGAAAGGAGGTGGAGGAGGATGTCCTCACCTAGTTCAGCACAAGACTTTTTGTAGGTTGTCTTTGTAGAGAAAAAAAGTCAACACATTTCATTTCTGTGTCTTGTGGGTTTTAACTGATCGCAGACACAGACTGATGGATGTATATCTTTATGTTTCCTGTGGTTAACTGAGGAAATCAGCTCAGTTATCTTTTTCAGCATAAGATTATAATTCGTCACTCATAAAGAGTCTAAAACCGATCAAACGTACTACCCCCAAAGAGCAACTTACCACCTCAGTATTTCAAAAACAGAAGAATACACGCTTACTCCTGCAGCTGGTTTAGTAGATCAGACGCAAGCAAGTAAAGGGAGTAAGCAAACTCCTCAGAGGCTCAAGCTGACACTAAAATATGGGATTTTATTTATGAAGGATCGCTACAATTCACTTCACCACATGTTTAGAGCCCAACATTCCTGCCATGATCTCATCCTCTAACAGTTTAAGCTTAGTCAAGGTATGAGTCTTTAAAAACAAAAGAGAACAGTAAATGTCTGAAGTACCATTTCTGTTCATCGGGATTTAAGAAAATTAAGCCCCTTTTCTCGTTTATTTTAGGTTGAAGACTGTGGGTTTGCAGATCAGATCTGCTAGCCAGCATTTATCAATCTAAAAATATTGCCTGCGTTAAAATTTAAAAGTTAGCAAATTTCCAAAGTACTCAGTAATTCACGTCTCAGTTTGTGTCTCAGTTGCTGATGGACGCTATGAATGTACAGTGTGATTTTAGGACAACGGACTGATCTAATGTCTTGTTTAGATAATAGCTGTGTAGATAATCTTTAAATTAAAAAGGGCTTTCTTGAAATGTGAAATGGAGATTAGATGATATTCATGTTGCTCTTATTTATTCTTCGTGTTATTTAATGTGTACTTTAAGAGTCAATATACTGTATGCATTATTGATGATGTGTGTAAACTGTTGGGATTCAGTATCTGCTGCTATGAAATTCATACTGTTTTGATCTTTGACCTATACATTTGTGCTGTAAGGGCTTTGAAAGAACATCAAACAATAGATTTTGGAAAATGTGTCCATTTTCTTGAGAGGAATACTGTAATGCAACATTCATGTTTGAGTGGTGCACACAGTGACAACCAAAATATAAGTGGAAAAAAAGAAGCATGTCCCTAAGAGTCTTTGTTGAAAACAAGTGGAAAGGAGATGCTATGACGATCAGAAAATCAACCTTACGTAAACACAAACCCTGGCATTTAATGATCTTCCTTCATGTGAGAAAAATGTGTATTTCCCAGAAATGTTCTTTCCTTGGAAAATTCAACTGAACAGACTCGGACTACTAGGTGACTTCACTGTATAACTCCAGTTGCTGTATGTTTAAAAAAAAAAAAAGAATTTAAATATCTTGTTTAAGTAAAAAAACAATAAAATGTGGTTCTGCAACTCCCTCTGCCCCAGCTGTTCTGTCGGGCCGGATCAGAAGTTTCAAGCAGCTGATTTCAACATGTTTTCCTATAAACCTCACTGTATAAATGTCCTCTTCTTGTGCTGATGTTGGGGCCTTGGATTTAAAGGGCCATAGCAGTCTGTTACATAAGCACACTTTCAACAAACATGTTTCTCAGCTTCATTTAAAATGTGTAGTGTTTACTCTCTAGGGAGAGATGGGAACTTAAGGTCCTAAACTCAAAGTTTACTCAAGATCCACTGGTTTTTATTCTTTTTAATTAACCCCGTCCATTAGACTGCATACCTCCAACTAAATGTTTTAAATTCTCTCATGCTGAAAATGTTAAGACTATAACATCAACGTGAACTGAAATCTAATTTCTTTAGCGCTTTATCTGTAATAAAAATAACTCAAAGATGCAGCCCAAATTTAGGACATGACTATAACAAAGACCACACGCACACAAATTGTTTTTGTTTTTTTTGAAAATACAATTTTACTCTATAATATAATGTTCATACAGCTGATTTTATTTTTAAATAGGTTAAGGGGAAGTTAAAACTCAAAAGGCAGACATCTTGCAGCATTGTACACATACTGGCAGTTTAAAGTGAAAAATAAAAATAAGGGAAAATTCAAGATACAACACGATTTAAAAAAAAAATACAATAGAAGGTCAAACTTGATACGCTTGCATTCATTCATAAGACAACTATAAAATGACAGGGATGTAAAATAACACCGGAGCCCTTTTGGCGTTTCAAGTCAAAATGCTCCTCTGACATTCTCAGCTTTGAAACATGTTTTGATTTGCTCAGCACCGATAAATTAAAAACGAGCTTCTAAAGACTGATGCTACTTTGATTCCAGGCTATTGTTCTTCTCACCTCTCGGTTTCTGTGTCAAGCAGACAAACTTATTGCCAAAGCTTTCCTCAAACTCAAGCTGAGAGGCGTTTGTGTTGTTTTTTTTTTGTTGTTTTTGAAACGATCCAAAAATATTGCAGCAGAAGGTAGTGTTTGCTTTCTGTCTAAAGCATTTTACAGTAACATTATTTACACACAGTATAATACAGCGCACTCTTCTTGTTCTCAGTAGCTTGTGTGGTGCGATTGATGCAGTGCTTTGTCCGTTGCTCATGGACAGCGCCCCCTCCCGCCTCCCTGTGCTTCTGTGGCCGTCAGGTTGGTATGTGGCAGGTTTTAACTGTGACTGAGTGACTCTCGGGAAAAGAAGGGGAGACTGTGATGAAGTAAGTGACTAAAGCTCAACAATCAGGTCAGTGCTTCAAAGGATCAGAATTCACCCGGAAAATGCACAGGCTGATAGTTTGAGTTGTGACAGTACTGCACCATTGCAAAAAATGGTTGACCCGATCAGAGGGGAGCTGTTGACAAGTTTGGGTTGTTGTTTTCTAGGCACATGGTTGATTTTTAAGGTTGCAGGCAGACATGAAGTGCTTTTGCAATTGAGAGGAGATCATAAAAATGGCTCCACGTTGCAGTCCATTTCTACCTGTAACAATGTGCAAGGTCATCAACAAAACACAGAGCTGTGTTTTTGATGCTGTGGCTCAAGAGGAGATTCAGCATTTTAAGGGCAAATACGAGTCTCGGTTCACAATCAACACGTTGTTATGCACCAAACACTCAGAGACGTTTAAGCACCAGATGATGACACAGCAGGGTAGTGTAGGGTCCTTGTTCGTTTTTTTAACATTTGTTAGCACTCCCTTTAATCAAGTTTTGGAAATACCAGCAAAGACATTAAAATAAATCTGTATTTCAACAAAGGTAGGATGTGTAGAACTCCGACCAGACAGGCTCTGACCATTTAACACTGCTTTGAAAATCATCTGCTGTGTTCTTATGGGCTAATGAGCCTGGCATACGTTGGCAGCTCGCATAAAATACAAAATGTATTGCCATGTATTTGCTAGATTCTATGGATTTTCCTGCTCAGTTGCCATCTGACATGCTGGGGTAGAAATCCCCAGCAATTTATGTAGCAGTGTCAATTTAAAAACAAATGTGTGTTTTATTCTTTTTTCCAATCTAAGCTGTCTCCCAATGAGTCAAAGCTTTTGGAATTTTAGTGGACATTTTCCCCCCATCAAGTCAAAGACCTACTTATAGACCGCTTTTTGTCACAGCTGAGAGTTCAGCAGGGGGCAGGAGTGAGAACGGATGTCGTTGTGTTTGTGGATGGCCTTGTCCAAGTCCAGAGACTGTCCGTTCACTGCGACTTCCAAGCAACCGCTGTAGGCCGCCGACACCAGCGTGGACACCAGGGAGACGTCTGAGGGAGGAAATGACAACATGTGAGTCAGCAATACCAAAAGTTTTACTCCCGGTGTTGAATCTGCCACTTAGCAAACAAGAACCCAACCCCGCTACACAAGCCACTGTTAATTACTGCTTTGATGTACGATTAGAGGCTCAGAGCTACTCTTATCTTAAAACAGTGGGTTTTATTTACTCTAACAAACGGCTCAGAAATGGAGCAACTATGATTAGAAACAAAATTAAACAATGCACTGCTGGTTTTATTTAGTAAGGTGATGTTTTGGCAGCTGATCAACACTTTGTTGTAGAAAGTACTGGAGACAAGGTTTGATAACACTAAGATTATGCAGAATATTGACTTTATCAACTTTACTAGTGAATGTGGAAAACCAACTTAGGCAAAAAAAAAAAAAAAGGAGGGCTAGTCGTTACCTGGGAGACCTCCTATAAAGGTGCTTGAATGTGAGAAGACGTCTGTGGTGTATTCTGATTCTTCGCTTCGTCCAGGCTGACCGTCGACCAGAAGGAGAGTCTGGTTACCTGAGATGGTCACCTGGATGTTGTGGCTCTCGCCGTCGCAGAAGGGTGCAGGAGAGCTGGCGATGACCACGTCGCCTACAGAAACCAGGATGAACTGAAAAACAAACACAAGATCAGTTTTTACAGGGAAAGAAGATGAATGTGTGAGGAAGCTGAGTTATGAATCACTCACATCTCTCCACTCTTCTGTGGTGGGATTGTAGTCAGACAGAGCGATAGAGAGAGGCACTTTGTCCTGGTGAACCAGCGCAAACAGCACTCCGATACCAGAAAGTGGGCGCAGGGTCATCTGGATGCTCAGGTTCTTGGACTCTGGAGAAAAGGAAGGTTGAGAATACACTGAAAGAGTCAATGAAAGTCAACTTACAGTCATCAAAACAAGCTTAATAGTGAACGTGATGAGTCAGGAATGACAAATTACACTTTGTTGTGCAATGTCCAATGCTTCTGCACAACTATACGCACTTGGGATGGACCTGAATATGTTATTAAAGTCTACCAAAGTTTTAAAAAGGTATAGTTTCAAACTACTAGATTTTTTTTGTAATGCTGCTTTGTTTAAAGTCCAATCATTCTGAGTTTTCGCTAACTGTCTGGAGGATAGAGTGATCACCATAGCTGATGTTGAAGAGAGCGAAGCCTGATCCAGGGTAATATGCTCCAGGAACCTCAGAGCTGAAACACTGCATGTTGTCATTGGACCGAATGGTTTCTTGGATTGAGGTGTCTTCACCCGTCAGCCAGCGCCACTCCATCATGCAGCCGTCCAGCCGGGGATTTATCTACGCATCAAAGTCAGGACGGTTGGAAAACATCTGAACAGGAGCTAACCTCGGTGGGTGATCAGGAAAGCTAACAAGCACATACAAATAAACACCTGATTGACGAGGCCATCCTCCCTGAAAGGAACTCCTCCGACAGTGAGGTTAAGTTCGTGCATGCCTTTCTTCAGCGTGAACAGGTCACCGTTTACAGCGATCTTCATGACAGCCTCCCTGTCGATCTTTATCACTAGACTGCGGCCCTGCTCCTCCACTGAGATCTGTGACAACACATCCAAGATGTTTTCAGTAAGTTCAAATTCTTTACGTCACGTGCAGCTGCTTTTCAAGCCTCTGAGCAGAAACCTTTCTCCACTGGCCGTCGTTGACGAGGGGCCCGCTGCTGGTGACTCTGCTGACGGCGCCGTACTTGAGCTGCAGCTCCAGTTTCCCCTGATGCATTGCGAGGACAATCCAGGAGCTGTTGAGGTGGCCTCCTGCGAAGAAGATCACCCCCTCACCATCGAAGGTGCGGAAGTCAAACTCTGCAGAGAAACTGATGAAGGCAGGGGAAAAAAAGAATGGAAAGAAATGAAACATGGTAGAAGCTAAAAAGCAGGAAATAATTCATCCAAAAAAAGGTGGCACTGACAAAATGCAAAAAGTTGAATTTTTTTTATATAGTGTAGAACAATAAAATAAATTTAAAAAAATTATAAATTAGTTTAAAAACTGTTCATAATCAAACCTAAATGAGGTGTTTTTGTTCTTTGGCTAACAATTACCCCACAATGCCACACCCTGAAGATATCCTTCATATCTCAAGTGTTCAAACTATAACATTTGAGTTTGTCGATTGAAAATAAATTACTTCCTTGGCTCAAACTAAAGACAGCCAGACACACCAACATTATCTGAACTAGGGCTCGTACAACAACTTCATTAAGCAGGGTATAAATATAGGGACAGTCTCACACACTGCTGGTGATAAGCATGAGGAACATTTTCTTACCCAGTGTGGACCCTGCGGCGGAAACGCAGCCGCACCACGGGCACGGCGCTGAACATGCGACCCAAATAAAGAGAACGAGGATTTCTCTTCAGGGAAGGCGACATACACGGCGTTATGGGCTGGAGAACAAACCAAAACAATGATATTATCAGGCACAATGAGGTAGTTTATGAAATAATAAAAGTACACAAGCATCAAGACCGTCTGAAGGCTTGAGTTACATATTGATGCTTCAAAACCTTTTAGAAATGTAAAAGTTCTACCAAACAAAGCATCAAAGTGCAACTGAAAACCTACAGAGATTATTACAGTTAGTTTGGTTTTTTATTATGAGTAAAAGGTTTTAATTATTTTTATGGGTTCTCAGATGCACCTGTAAACCATTTAACTTAAATGTAATGATAAAGTAAGTAGATTTTAATTCTTGGTTTCCAACAAAAACAGAACCTGATACGACTACCTTACAGCTCCTCAGATCACGACCCAGCTTCCTGCCCTGACGACCGTCACAGAAGCAACGGAAACTCCCGGGAATGTTCAAACACTCCTCCTCGCATACGCCAGACTGGCACTCATCCACATCTGCAAGTGATAACAGAGGTCGAATGGATTAAAGAGAAGAATGCTTGTGGTGCCAAGATTACAGGGAAGCAGAAAGTTCATGGTCTTATCAAAGGCACATCATCATTTTCAGGGAAAACATAACTTCCAAGAACTAAAAACACACGCACAAAAAGAAACTCAACAAAACTGAAAGAAAGAGGGTTTTCTATCATTTCGACACAGAAGGAATGCACACAACACTTGAGTGAAGTGGTCACTGATGTTGGCCGGGCAGTACTTTGGAGCTTCACGTACAACCTTACATGGCCATGAAAAGATTGGCTTAAATAAACTCCAATCCTCTGAGGAGGGACACCGAGGTTATGAAAAGTCTGGTTCCCACCGAGTCATTGTTGGCTTTCATTCTATATTTCCCTCATTTGATTCTGTTGTTGCTTCAACTTATAACAGTCAAGATAAAATGTGTTTTTATAGCATCTTATTGCATATCTTGGAAAACACACAGCAGATCGAATAAACACACTGTACTTTAAAGACACATGTAATCATTAAACATGTAATTAGCTGAATGGCTATCTTTATGTTTTTAAAATTCCTTGATCTATGAATCCATATTTGGAGTTCTTCACTGAACCAAATCAATCTGCGAGTCTTGCAAAAAGAACTTTGGCTAATTTGCATGTGTGCTTCACATTTATTTTGGTAGGTTAACCTAAAATATTAAAAACACTGTTTGGACAAGAGTGAACTGTTACCTAATTGTGCAGCATTTCTTCAAAATATTTTTTGCTTTCTTTTCATGACCTACAGCGGCGCTACATCAGGCGCCTGCTGAGGACAACATCGTTCACGTGCCAGATCAAATAAAACTGCCCCAGTTTCTCTTATTGTGAATGGCTGCACAGACTCACCAACACAGCTTTTGCTTTTGTTGTCGTAGACGTAGCCGTCCTCACACAAGCAATCATAGCTGCCCTTGTTATTCTGACAGAGAGCTGTTCCACACACACTTGCATCCTGACACTCGTCGATATCTGAAAAATCAAACAAAGTGTGTGTTCAGCTTGGTGGGGTTCATGTCAAAGTGAGATTTTATCAAATTGTGCATTTAAATCTTTGTAATCAACAGCAAAACAACATGATCAGATGTATCCTCATCCTTAGTTACCTAAAAAACTGACATATATGTTTTTATTAAGTTCAGCTATAGTGAATAAATGAATATTTACAACAATCTGATTTATAGATGATATTGTAAATAACGTGATGCAATCCTTGGAGTTTCTTCTAATACCTCCAGAGACTTTGCTCTCTTCCTGATTTCATATTGTCAGCAAAATGTGATTTTTTTTGTCAAAAATAATGTGTAGGTCAGACAAAATAAAGTTTTATTCTGAAAAATAATAAGCTTGTTTCTCAAAGCTGTGCGTTTTAAAGACCTCTAAATTGTCTTGCTACCATACTGAGTATGTGAACGCCATTTGCTTTCTTGTGGTATTAGTCTCAAAGAGATTAGTTAAAACAAGAGATTATAAAAGTTACCTATTTCATTACTTTCTGACTAAAACAATACATAAGAAGGTCGAGTACTTAGCAAAATGTCAAAATACTGAATGTAATATGCTTTTATCTTGTTAAATGATACATTTAACAATGTATATCTAAAATATAACGTAGATATAAAGAGCAACTCTCAGCAGACGTTTTAGCAAAGAAAATCTTTCTCATTGTTTTCACCTGAGAAAGTTTGTGACGAATATGAGATTCTTCCTTAAATTAGAAATAAGACTTAAATCTCAAAATGAATATATTCTATTCTAAATCAAGTGCATAGCTTCAGAAGAATTGTTTGTCTTTTAAAGTAGTAAGAAAACCTTAATTCTGCAAAATTAGACATTATATTTTTCCCTATAATCCTTGGTAAAATCTCAATTTTTTTTGTGTTTGTTCTTCAGACAAATAATAACCATGAAAATAAAATCTCTTCTTCTTTTTTAGTGCAGTTCTTAAAAACTTGATAGAAAGGTGTAGTTCACGCTTCAGATAAAATCCATTTTATTGGTGAGTCGAGATTGATTTGACTTTGGAGAACTGATAAATCTGGTTAACTACATTAAAGTAATTACATCAGCCAATCAAAGTAGTTTGTGTTCATCACGATAACTTTAACTAAGTCTTTATAAAGTGAGCTTGTTACTCTTCAAGTTTTTATAGATGTTACATAAGTGTTACGGAGGCATAATTAAATTTAATTAAAATAAAGCAATTTAGTATTGTAACTTAATTACAACCTTTATTGATAAAGTATTTCAATATTCATTAGGTCTAAAGTAGATTCAAAGGAGAAAGGAACCTCAGTAACAAACGGTTATTTGCAGCTGCAGCTGTGATGGGACCCCAGTCGTTAGAATAAATGGTTCAGTGGTTTGTGGCTTACCATTACACATGTGGCGACCCACCAGCATGAAACCATCATGACAGGAGCAGCGGTAACTTCCAATAGTGTTGTTGCACTTATGTTCACAACCTCCATTACTTCTGGTGCACTCGTTGACATCTGCAGAAAAACCAAAACTACTGTCAACATAATATGAAAAAACATTAAATCTGTGCAGCAGGAAGTTCACTGGATTTAGAAGTGGTACCTGAATAACATGTTTACCGTAAGAATAATTTGTAAAGTAAATTCTAAGCTTCTGAACAGTGCAGGACTTCTTAATCCTAATGAATTGAATTCTTACTTTCTTAAAGTCCTTAAAAATAACTACGGCACTCTGCAACTGTGGCTGAGGATTGAAGCAGAGGTTTAAGGAGCAAACTTGTCATGTTCTGGAAAAGGTTTGGCCCGAGTCAAATTAAATCTGTTACAGTTTTCCTCTCACAGTAAGGTGGCGAGATGAGTCACAGTGGAAATGTTCCTCTCTCTCCCTCCCATTGGATCTGGATTTAACTTAAGTATGTTTTCCAGTTCTTGCCTGTGCAGCAATATTCCTTTAAATGATGCTGATCTCTGTAGAAAAAAACATTCTTGTTTTGAACTCTAGTTCCTGTTAATGCCATTCAAAGGAATCTAACCATCCTCCCCCACATGAATAATAACTGCATCAGCAGTTGGGTAATCATATTTGCGTCATAAACAGCTTAAGTACAAAGACATAAGTGAAATAGAAAGAAACTAATTACTTTCACCTTACTAAGATACATGATTTTAAACTCAAATAAAAAATCTTTTGAGCCAGATCTTTCCATCTGTGGATAGGATAGGCATTAGCTGTCAGAACCAAGGTCACAGTGGTGAGATGTCTGCACCGACTCTGGGTGACACTGCACAAATTCAACCTCTGCTGAGATCCAGCTCACAAAGTCGAGTCATGTGATGATGACCATACCTTTCTCACAACTGGCTCCTGTCCAGCCTGTAAAGCAGTGACAGTGGAAATCGCCCTTTTTGTCCTCGCAGCGCACCGTACCTCTGGCATTACAAGGAGAAGGAGAGCACTGGTCTGGAATGTCTTAAGAATTTGAAAAACAGGAGGTAATAGGTGTTATTAAATACTTGTTAAAGGTGATACAGAAGAAAGTGCGTGACATTCACACACTGCATGCAACTGTGAAGCAGAGAACATAGAGGAAGGACAGATCTCATATTCTGCAAATCAGGAATTCAGTATAAATAGCCTAACGCAGGGTAACCTATCCTCCTGCATATGCCCTATCCGGGTTTTCCCACAATACGAGAGCTGTAGCTCTGAATAGAAAAGATCAAACTGATGCCAACTGCATTTTAATGTGTTTACTTTTCCAATGAATACTTCTTCCTAAGTCCTCTATGTCGTCTTAGCCTTGCGTAAGAGAGTGCAAATCTTGTTTCTTCTGCTACAGTTATCATAGCAGCGGAGTCTGAATGCTTGACAAGTCTGGGCATGTCAGCTCCAGCTCAGTAAGTGACAGAAAAGGACACAGTCTGAAGACGAAAAACAGAAACAAGTTCATGAAACACAAAGAATCAACTTTATAAGCACGCCTATTTTGCCTATTATAAGAATGCGCCGTGGTTTCCATTTCCCTCAAATTCACATTTAGCATTTTAAAACAACAGCATTCATTACAAGCAATAGATTTGCATGGATACATGTTCTGAATGCTAGGTCTCTAAAAAGTTCACAAATATGATTCAAAAGACAGTCTGATTACATTCCTAAAAGAACTAGAGATGCTTTTCAAATCATTAAAGAGGCAATGACCTTAGGTCAGTTACTCAGAAAAAAACACTGAGTCAGACCATGAAGATTCTTGTCAGCAAATTCTCTAAAGGAATGCTGTGCTATCCCATTCTAGTCAATAAAATGTTTATTTTTCTTGTATTTCTAATGTAAAAAATGGTTTAAGTGCTTAAATGAAAAAACTGCAAAATATGCTAAGTTTTTCTCCAATTAATTGATTAATCGTCAGAATAAATCGGTAATTAAAATAATCAGTAGTTGCAACCCTACATCTGGAAGAGGACGAAATTAAACCAAAAAGGACGAAACATCTGTGAATGATTTGTTTAAATACAATTAATTATGTCTGTCACCCATTAATTTCACATGGATTAAATGTTGTCATACTTTCTAAAAACAGCCATTATTAGTTTGACGTTTGTGAAAATGTAACTTTAAGTTAATGTGCGAACTGAACTCATCAAAGCACTCCAAAGAGTCACCATTCTGCAGTAGAGGGAGGAGAGACAGGATGAATTGGACACGAAAAAAAAAAAGAGATGCAGGAGACATTGCGTGCAATCGTTGCTGAAAGCACTGTCGTATCTTTAAGTGCCTCAGTGATGCAGCTGAATCACGGCACCCACCCGGAGACTCCACAGCCAATAGCGTAAAAGCCGGGTGGGCCCACGTCTCCTCTACACTGATGCAGCAGAAAAATCCTGTCCTCATTTTACGTCAGACATTTTTTTTTTTTTATTCACGTCACTCCTTCACTGGTTCGGCTCACGAAGAAGCAACTGCAGAGAGTGAGTATGTGACGAATGAAGGGGCGTGTCCTCCATCAACCAATGTATGTGCAGCATAACTGTGGCAAAGTGCTGCAACGTTACTCACGAACACCTAGGCATCATTCCAGAAAAAAACAGACTAGATATGACAAAGAAATCGGGTACAGATAACTTCTACTCCAGCAGGAAAAAGATGCCTCTGAGTGATACAAAGCAATGTCACTGCAGTGCAGCACAACCGGGCAGCACAATGAGATGCTCTCCTCTGAGTGTAGCATTGCATCCAAGTGAAAATTTAAACAGAAAGAATGTTTGAGGAAACAATAAGGAATGATCAGTTATAAGTAACCACATTTAAAAATCAAACTTACTATGAACACATGTGATCAGATCCTGCTTTTTCTTTTCAGAATCCCCAAATTTTTCCACACAGGCTGAACAAAGACAAAGAACATACAGCACAATGAAGAAATTGCAAATCAAACCAATGGAGAGAGTGAGGATTTAGTGTTTTATTCAAAAAAGAACTTACCTATGTACTTGGGATAGAAGTAGTCCTGAATCAGACAGAAAAGAAAGAAGTTTTACTCAGCTTAATATGCATCAAAACTAAAATTTGAACAATTTCTGAATATAGATTCACAATTAAAAGGTACATCTTTGTAACACATGATAGTTTTTAAGATATGGAGTCACTTCTATACTGCTTCGTTTACCCACACCTGTTCTAGCTACACAAAAAAGAAAGAACTAATCTACACACTCCTTCCTCAGAGGCTTCCTAAAAAACATTTCTGCATTCCTAATAGCCATAATATTCCTCAAGGCTCCTGGTTGCAGTACTCAGCCACATGTAGGTCACAATCTTCAGAAAACCAGCAAAAAGGATAGTCCTCGAGGCACAGAGACTTGCTGCAGAGAGAACCAATGCACCAAATTAAAGGGCCAAGCTTTTTTTTTTAAAGAAACCATCACTTTTGGACAATTGCAATAAATAAAACGCAGATTATTTCATGCAGCAAATGATTTGCCAAATTCTAGGCTGTTTCTAAACTTAATACTAACATTAGTTGCTTGAGTCACCCTCAAGGAACTTGATGTGAGTATGTATAATGCCACAGAAGATGTTGTTTGGTCTCTGCAGAGCTAAAAAGCTGCAGCAGGAAGAAAATGCAGAGTCAGAAATGGGAGCCTTCTGAATGAATAATGTAGCTTTGAACGAGACTGCAGCTTTATATCACTAAATTCTCTCTACCAATTATATTTTATCTGACATTTGCTTTACTTATGAGTTCAATCCTCTTTATTTTGTCCCTCTTTCAGTCTTCAAGTTTCTCTGACTTGCTAATCTAATCAATAATCTGTGAGTCATAGATTAACACGTTTAAGCATTCTCAATTCTGTAGGTCAAATTCTCACAAGTGTTAGTTAAAGGGCAAAGGATTACTACCTTAATGCTGCAAAATACCAACCCCTCTCACTGTTTTCAGTCATTATTAATATGAAAATTAATTCGAAATATCAAGAAAAAAAAATCTCAAAGCATCTCGTATATACTGACACCTGAAACAACCAGTGTTCAGATTTATGTTGTCAAAGTCTAAATACGACTGCATAGATTAAGATTAAATTTATTTGTCTTCTGTGCTTGTCTACATATTCATCACATGTAGAACATAAGAAGCCTAAGGAACATAATCTCAGCACACACTACGTTTTATTTTGTGGCTAAATGTCAAGAGACAAAAACAAGGCGTGCCAGTAGTTTAGTGATGCAATGTGTGAAAAAAAGTTTCTCACCTCCTGTTTATTTTCTTTATTAGTCACTTTAGTAAGGTTTGTTTGCAACTTTGACTTACATTTGTGAGCCAGTCTGACATACATGGATGCAGAGATTATCCATGCGTTTCTCATATTTGGCAAAATATTGGCCAAGAAGATGCCAATACCAATCATACAACTAAATGCATGTCTTTCTGTGCACAAAAGTGGTGAGGAGTGAGTTTAAAAATAGAGGTGTTATTGTAAAAACTGGAAATGATAAGCTGAAGCTTTGTTAATAAGATGACTCAAAGTTGATCACAGAGACAATAGGACAGACAACAACATGTCAGGGCACCAGCATAGGAACAGTGGTGACAGCTAGCAGATCACAGAACGCAATAGATCAAAAACACCCAAAGCCCAGACAATGAATCATTAGTCTGGTGTCACTTGCAGTCATCAGTTTGAAGTAAATGTGATCATGATGTAAACAAGGCATCGTGCATGTATGTACACATGTAAACAATGCCACTGATGGAAGTGAAAACAAGCTTGAAAAGTCCAACAAAATTGTTTAGATTCTCACCGTCTCTGGGTCGTTTTCAAAAACCTCTCTAGCCTCCTCCTTGGTGCACCTTTCCTCCACACACTCCCTCTCCAAGTGCCCTTGCTTCGTCTCCTCAAAAACTTGATTTGCTCGCCTGTGTCTTCTCAAAAACTGGTTCGCCTCTTGGGGGGAGATTAAAACTAAAAGGAAAGCAAAATGTGCCCTTTAACGAAGACATGTCTAACCATCTGGGAACGAGAAAAACGTTGCGACATACCCCAGGTTAACCGTCAAAACCATTAATGAGGATTGTGTCGCGTATATTTTAAAAAAAAGAAGCAATGCTTCACATTAAATTGAAATTAGCGAGCTAGCTAGCCTGCCGTAGCATGTAACTGTTTACTTACCGCTGTGGGACCAGCGGACGACCAGCAGGATTAGCAGGGCAACCGACGACGAGACGGACTTTGTCGGGGTCAGCCACATTGTTTAGCCGCTAAGGTGGCGCTAAGCTCGAGAAACTTTCTCCTGTCCCGTGTGGTGGGCTCCGAGTCCCGTCTCGGTCCGAGCTGACGTCGGTGTGAAAGGCTGCAGGTATTCAGGTGAACCTCCACCGCCTCCGTCCGTTAGCAGCTCCCAACGTCTCTGTCGTCTCGAGGGCTGAACGCCGCGCTTCCACACAGCACGCGCGCAGAATAAAAACAGCGTCTCGTGTCTGCGGTTCAGCTCGTCCCCATTGCGGTTTTGGCTGTACTTTCCTCTCCCTGCCTCGTCCTCTGTGCGCCGGTGTGGGTCTGCAGAGAAAGACTGCACGCCTCAGCCCTTGTTGCAGGTTACGGTGCTGCTTCTGGAGGGGGAGTTGCTCTGAGGAGTTTGTAATGATGCAGTTCTCCACGCAACTCCATCCCTCCTTCTCCTTCTCCTTCTCAGCGAGTGTATACGGCCACCCCATTATACACTGGAAAAAACTGATTTCACCTTACTTCAACTATTGGCTTAGGTGGAATTGCAATGCAGACGAGTAATGCGGTGTTTCTGTTGAAGTTTGAGGAATGTGGCTCTCCATAATGTTAACACTGAATTAGTCATCCTCCTTTGAGATTTGCGTCTGTGAATGTCAGCATGTTACTTCTGACTGAAAATAAGGTTAATGTTTGGAATAAGTAAGACAGAATCCTACCTTCAGTCTGCCAGATAATCTGTGGAGGGAGCCAAAGATTAGGGTAATGGCAAGGAGGCCTACCAACCTCAAAGACTTGGAGTCCACACCACAGATAAATTGTCAAAACAAGTTAAAAGCAGATCAGCGGTGGTAAGAAGAGATTGTTTACTGTAATGCCAATACAGATATTAACATTGCTATTAAGAAAATGTGATGAATTGGAAATCTGTCTAAATATGCCCCCTTATATTCAATTACCGCTGGAGATCGCCACCAACAATGCTGCAAGGACAAGTGGGTAAAGGTAATAATTGGACATATGAATAGACTATTTAAAATGTTTAGAGTTTCAAAATTCATACTCCGTTTACATTTTACTATTGTTTTTTGAGAAATATCAATATAATTTCCTATCAGGGGAAAAAAAAATATTGGTTGAATGAAAACTAATTTAGTTAATCTGCCAGGGCTTTGAATTATTTTTGACTGAACTGTTTTGTGAGACATGAATTATTTTTAACGTTAAGCTTGCATATCCATTTACAAGAGTATTTAGAAAAGTCACATTCTCTGAAACTTTTTTTTGTTCTTAATGGCAGTTAAAAATTTTAGTTTTACTTTCATATAAGTGCTTCCCTTTCTGGTCTAGTGACACGGTGGAAATACTGTGGCATAACTCAGAAAACCTCCCGTAGTTATTTTTATTCTTGCCAATTTTTTTTCCCCAAGAAATCATTTTTAGTTTGTTTCATTTACTGTAAATTAGATGCAAAACAGTTTCATTTTCATATTCTAGATACTACACACAATGATCATCCCTTTTTTGAGTTACATTCTTTTAGCTTTCATTTCTGCTCCCGTGATTTCTGTCTTTTTGGTATTGAAACACGGTCAAAGGTTTCAGTACCCATCTACCATGTGAACACCGTTCTAGTGAGGATTAAGAATAAGATTTGTGCTCTTATTTAGCCTGAACCTAACTTTTAAGCTTTAGCCTGAAAAGTTTTCAACATTTTAGCGAAATAGAAATAAAACGTCCTTAAAATAGTTTTTCAACTTAACTTTTTCTTTTCAAATGTGTACTGAAAGCAGAGAAGGGATCTATAAAGGGGAATAATTCACTTTGTTTTGAGGTATTCTTTATGTGTCAAATCGATAAACAAATTAGTGTTATTTTGGCACACAAAGTTGGAAAAGAAAACTGCCTTGTCGAATATAGAGCCAGCCCTGAGCAATGCAAACCAATCTGCAACATAGGTACCATAAATCAGCAGAAATTCCTGAGAATCTACAGAATAGATTTCAAAACTTAGGAGAGGCTGTTAAAAAAAGTTCTTACTATTAAGTTAGCAAATTCCTACTGCCTGCATCTGTGCTGCTGTCATATTTCATGCACACGACAGCATCATTTTAATCAGTCAATACCTGACCCTGTTCTGTGTAATTGATCTCTCCTTCCTGAGTCTAATGAGTTTGAATTTAATCTCAGTATTATTTGAGGGAAGAGGACAGAAATTAATAAAATGTAAGAACCATTGCTTTAATTCAGTTTTATTAAAATAAACATCAAAAAGAATACACCAGAAAGAACTACACGGTTCGTCTGTTATATACACTGGGGATTGTGCACCCATAATATTATCAGCCAAGCTGGACACCAAAGGTTTCGATGTGTGACCCAGATCAGTATTGTAGATTCAAAGACACGTGTGTCAGAGGCCTCCAGGTTCTGCCTTTTTTTCTGAGACAAACACAGACAGGAACATGACTGCAGCAAGGACAGGGTACTATCAGAGCCTGGCCAACAGTGACCATTTGTTTATTTATCTACACAAAGGCAACCGTATGTTACTCAATGCAAACTGCTACTGCAGAACGCAACTCTTTCTGTCAAAATATCTTGAAAAATTGTACATTTATTGCAACAAACTGCTACAACCATAATGTCCAGCTTTTGCTGAAGCTAAGACCAACCAAAAAACCCGGAATAAAAAGGGTGGATAAAGTTACACAGCATGGATGAAGGACAGCACTTAAAACCCCATTATCTACCTGACATCCCCAGAGGTGTCCCATGTGGGGTGTTGGCTAATTTGAGGAGTTTTTTTTAATGGTTTGCTAATTAAGGTCACTTCCTATGCAGGGCGATGTACATCAGGGTGTCCTGGGTCACTGACAGGAGGACAGGAATGAGACTTTATGCTGTTGTGTTTACTCAGTGCTTCGTCAAAGTCCAGCTGTCTGCCATTTATGCTGATGTCCATACAGCCGTGGTAAAAGGCTGACACAGGGGTGGCAGGCAAAGGGACGTCAGCTTAAAGAAAGAGAGTTGAAAAAAAATTGCTCATAAGTGGGCATAAACATCAGTGAAGTTTTTAAAGCTACTGGGCTTTTTTGTAAAATCATTTAAATTGTCTTCATGTACAAAACAAAAAGTCCACAATTGACTTATAACTTTCCCTCCCTGTCCAATGACTAAACATTGGACAGGGAGGGTTTCCTGTTTTAGAATAACCAAAATTGTTTTTGTGTAGCATTTTCAAAATAACAGAAATTTTAGAGAAGTCTTTATCAACAGTTTACTGAAACCTTTCATCTGCATAACTTGGATCAAACAAGCTTTGCTTTTCCTCCACAAGCTTCTCATCTTGCTTTTTGAGTGATGGCTTCTTCCTCAACGAGTGACCTTTCAGCAAATTTCAGTTCTTGACTTGGTTCACTGTGGATAATGGCATTCTCTTACTGGCTTCAGTAACCCTCATGACACCTTTTGGCTTTTTTCTGGGACACATTTGCACATTTTGCACCAAAACAAATTCATCTCTGGGACTCAGAACACATCTTCCTCCAGAACAGTGTGAAGGCTAGACATTCTCACTGTGTATGCTTTCGTATGAATATGTCACTTTTAGGTATTTGGAAGTTGTACTCAAGAATTCAAACACATGGTGAGGTCCAGAGTCCTATTCCTGATATCTGTGCTGGTTTATTTTCTTTCGTCTATCTCACCATTCTGGCATTAAGCAGATAGGAATAAGTTTGGTAACTAACCAACCGAAAACGGCAAACATTTGGTTTGAATTAATGTCAGAAAAACAAGTTACATGCATAAAACATGTCATATTTGTTTTGTTTTTGTTGTTGTAAAATGTCATTTAATCAGGATAAAATCCACACGCCCCTAAACAAGCTTCCCTCTTTACATGTCCCTTTCTGTGACATCACATGAGGCAAATGAACTAATGAACAATGAACTAATCTTTTCAATACGTCCACTTGAATACATCTTGTTCTTTCTTCTTGTTTATAATCAAATTCTTATAGTGTGTGTATAGTGTTTACACTAATGTTTGATAAATAGTTACATTTTCATGCCTCTTGTGACACAAAAAGCAGAATTTACAGTGTTTTTTGTTGGGTTTTTTTTGCTTCAATGCACTTCAGAAAATTGTAGTAGCAAGTAAAATCCTGCAGTGGGAATCCATGCTTCATTACCCAGCTGTGTTTTTACGACCAATGAACATTTGCTAGTGAAAAATGCATCACTTGATAGGAGCTGAAACAACTGATTGTATTGATTAAAGCAAGAAAATATTGTATACTCTACTAAGTCTTGCCACCCTAAAGTATCTGTTTCCTCCTGGGAGTGCTATAGCCCCACCCTGTGGCTGAAATGTGTAAGCTTTAACAGATCTACCACATTCCTAACTTACATATCCTCCTTAAGATTCAGGTCTGGGCTTCTATTAGACTAAAACATGACTTTTTAACCTTTGTTCTTTAACTTACATGGTATCCCGCCAATGTACGTGCTTATAGGGTTCTGCATGGTGGTGTTGAGCTGCTCCAAGGCCTTCTGCAGGGTTTCAGACTTTATGTAGCCAACAGTGGAGGAGTTTGCAGAGATCTGGATTTCTGTCGGAGTCACGTTCAGCTGCACCATCAACCGATCAGGGTAACACAACATAAGCGAGTCCAGCGTGGCCACAGAGACGCCGTCCAGAAACACTTGCAGGTTCTGGAGAGCAAATGCACATAAAGTTACAGAAGTTTGATCTAATGTAAACATGAGCTTATTTTCAATATCAGTATCGATTAACTCACTGCATCTTCTTCCTCCTTTGTTACCACAGCAACCGACAGGGGGACTGTGTTGTTGTAGACAAGAGCAAGGACGACACCTGTGCTCCTTGATGGACGGATGTTCATTGTTATATCCACCTTCCAGCTCCTAGAATCACCTATTTATGCAAAAAATACATAATTTCTGTTCAAATTAAACAGTAAGATTCAGCTACCTTCAAATTTCTACTTAAATTCATAAGCTCCAATTATAATACATGTTCAATTAGTGGTAAAAAATCTGAAGTTTGTTGGATATTATATACCATTTGGACCAATTATATCTCACCAATTCAAACTTCTGGCTTGTTTATCCACTCATGGTGTGTCAGCAAACCTTGCTCCAAAATGGTCTTTTCAGTGAAATCGGTGGACTTTGTCAACATGAAACTAATTTTTAGAAGTATGGAACCAAGTACTAAGCCAATTGGAAAGCGCTACTCTGCAGAGTTCAAGTATTAACCTTGACCTGAAGTTCACCTCTGATTTCCAGTTGAGTCTGTGGAAGGTTTACATTGAAGCCCGAGGATTCAAGCAGGAATTTTTTCAAATATATTTTTTCTTGTTATACTGTTTTATTGCTTTCTTAAAACTAAGAAAGCATATTCAACTCTACCGTCAGTCCTGCTGCAGCACCCTATGACTATTCAAGCACACACTCAAAGCTTTCCCACAGGGATTAATAAAGCATGACTTAACTTACTCACTGTAGTCTATGTCGAAGAGTGCCAGTCCGGCCCCTGAGAAGAAGGACCCTCTTTCCACATAGATGAAGCAGTGTTTGCTCTCCTTCTCCTGAATGACCTCTTTGACCCCGGAGGCCCCCTGGTTCATTAGGTTCCAGCCACGGATGCAGCCGTCGAGTCGGGGATTGATCTGATAGAAGAACAGAGAACAGTTTGGATTTTATGTGTCAAACACATCCAGTTAGCCCTGTCTGTGCTACTTATTTCTCTGCTGTGACTGGGCCAGCTTACAGGCTTCATGACGTTGTCTGTGCGGTTGGGCAGCCCAGCGATGTAGACTTTGGTCTCCAGTTTGCCGTTGACTGAAGTGAAGAGATTCTCAGGGCTGTTGATGCTCATCACAGCCTCCTTACTGATCTTCACGCTAATGCTGCTTTCCAGCTCGTCCACCGAGATCTGGGTATCACACAGACAATATCACACTGCTGACGCCTTACAGCTTTCAGAGCAGAACCTCTGTAATCAGTTCAGTTTATCGATCAAGACATCAGCAATCTCTGTGTCAGCTAAAAGGAAGGAACTTGCTTTTTCTGTGTGCAGCAATTCACTGATGTGTCGCACTACCTTACCACATGCCACTGTCCGTCATTGATGGCTTTTCCTCCACTTGTAACCTTGTAGGTGTGCTGATTTTTAAACTGGACTTCAATGCGGCCGCCCCTTAGGCCCAACATGAACCACGAGTCCGGGGCAGACTCGGCATACAGAACAACTCCCTCTGGGTCAAAGGTTCGGAAGTCAAACTCTGCCGTGAATCTATTGGGACGAAGACAAAGGAAGATGAAATAACCCTCTGGACAATCATGACTGTCATGGATGTAGTCATGGTAACAGTATCTTCAGCATCTCTTATTATGCTACAAAGACTTCAATATAATTTATTTAAAGAAAAAAAAGAACCACACTGTTTTTATTCTGGTGTTTGAGATGGATGAAGTATTTGAATAACAGTGGCTATTGCACTACCATTGATTGCTTAGTACTTCTCAACTAACAAATCTGGGCCCTGAAAGTAGTTTTGCCAAGGCTGGGCGAGTACTCAGGAATAGCCTAATGTATGAAACCCATTTGAGTTGACAAAATGCGGATCATATGGGCAAAACCAATGGGACATCCTTTGTAGGTCTTATGTCTAAAAGGTGTTTATTGTGGTTCTTGTTATAATGTCAACTCACAAAATGAAGCAAAATATTCAGAAAATCTATCACACCTGTAATTCCTGTGGACCATCCCATCTGGGGTTAAATTTTCAGACAATTTTATTTTCATAAAAGTCCAATATGTAAATGATATTGTTGTCCTCCTTGTCAATGTGGTATAAAAATGGTCTTAAGAAAGCTTTAACCAACAAAACCGAAAGTGCTGCTAAATCACAAATTCCACCAACAAGACAATACAAACAAAAAATAAAGGACTGAATCATCAAGAAACCAAATTTAACCAGTCATCTATTCAAGTCATTAAAGTACTAAGACAGTTACAATAATAAAATCCAATATTCCCTAAAACAAACCAAGATATACAGATGAAAAAAGGGACAGAAAACAATCTCAAAACCCAAAGGTGAGAGGACTTTTTGCTAGGGAGCCAGGGAATTTTGTTTTTTGTGTAGAATACATCCGCAGTCTCAAAAATGTTCAGTAATTGAAAAAAGACTGAATCACAGTTACATTCATCAGCATATGCTTGTTAAACACCTACTTTGTGTTTTCAGGAAGGCGAAAGCGCAGGTAGACGACTGGAAAGCCTGCAAACTGCTCCCCTAGGTAAAGCATCTCAGGGTGTTTAAAGTCCTTCAGGTCCACGCAAATGGGGATTCTCTCGCAGTATTGCTCGTCTGCCGCCAGCTGTAACCCCCTACGGCCGTCACAGTGGCACGAGTAGCTGCCCACCGTGTTTTGACACGTCCCGTCACACGATTGCGTCTCGCACTCATCCACATCTGCAACAATGAGAGGAACATTTTAAAAGACATTCGGATTGCTTGGTGAAATACACGTGGAGATAGCCTTCGAGGTAAAATAATAATAGAAAAACAACAACTGGAAAGCAAACCAACTAGCAAAAAGTAAAGAAGGTTTCACATGCTGAGAGTCACTAATGTATTCAAGACCTAAAATGACATTATGTGCATGTCAGGTGAGGCAGAGGCTGGAAGGGTAAAGATCTCACCATCGCATGTCCTGGAAGTGAAGTTGTATTTAAATCCGAGGGGACACTGACACTCATACATGCCTGGTGTGTTGACACATTTAGCTGGTTGTTCACAAATACTGGCGTACAGCAGGCACTCATTGATATCTGGAAAGAAATACAATAACAGTCTTGTTAGACATCAAAATATAAACTGCTTAAGGAATATTTATAAGGTTTACAAGATGAATCAAATGTATACCATCTTTCGTAAAAAAAAAAAAAAAAAAAGTATCTTATTTGGGAATTTATGTGACACCTTAAAATGTCATGAGAATTAGATTAGAATCAGTTCATAGAAACAGTGGATAACGGCAGAAACTCAACATGACGCTCACATGCACAATGTGGAACAGCAGAGCGGCTTACTCACTCCCTGTAACCCATCAAATGAAAACAGAAAGCAAAATCATCAGACCGCCTGAGTTCATGTTTGTGAAGACTTTGTACTGGACAACACTCAAAGATAAACAGTGAGCTACCCACACAGAACAAAACAGGAAATGTCCAGATGATCAAAAATGGGACAGTGGACGTCTACAAACCATATGCTATTTCAAATAGCCTAGAGCTATTGGGCTGTTTTGGTGTTTTCAGCAGATCTGCTGGCCCATCGGGTCAGAAATAACAAATGATGTGCTCCCTGAGGGCAACAGCTGGGGGAGCAGAGTTTGTGATTTAAGGCATGAAGAGTTCAACTATCCACATGAATAAATAGCAAGAAAGGTATCAGAATGAAAAACAAACTGTTTGTGTGCTCAGCTGTTGAGTAGAAGGTTTTATTGACCGTGAAGTTGTAAAAAACCTGCCAGAAATCTTTTTTTTTTTAAAACAGCAGACCTTACCAACACAGTTGATCTTGTCATTGATGGCGAAGCCTTCCTCACACAAGCAGTGAAAACTACCTGGTATGTTGTGACATTTTTGGTTGCATCCTGCTGGAAACTCAGGATCTGAGCACTCGTCGATATCTGCAGAAACCAACAGCCATGGCAAAGCAATGTTCAGTCACTAAAGGGCTTAAAATGATTTTCAGTCAAAGTTTAAAAGCATCATTAAAGTAAACACTTGTGCTTAAAAATCCAACCAAAAAAGAGCCAACTAATGATAACTGACCATCCTCGCAGCGCTTCCCCTTCCAGCCAGGCTTGCACACACACGTGAAGGAGGCCTGACCGTCGACGCAGCGCTCTGAGCCCTCCTTGTAGCACGGGTATGGTGTGCACTGGTTACTGAGCTCTGGTTTAGGACACACCGACCCACACAGGGCATGACGCTGGCAGCAATTCACAGCAAAAGCAGACCCTGTGTTAAAATCTCACCCGTTACGCAGGTTCGAAGGTCAGGCGGGATGTTTGACTGCGAGTTGTGGTTGTTGATGCCGACGCGGTGGGAACCCAAACACACTGCAGAAAAGAAGAAAACGAGTCACGGGTATGAAGGCACGAGATGCTGAATATAGCAAAAAAATAAAAGTGAAAATAGCAAACTCACAGACATATTTGGGGTAGAAGTATTCCTGCAAAAAAGCGTGACAGATTGACAACTGTTAGATGTTTCATACTTCAGGACTTAGAACAAAATACGTCCAAAATCAACCTAGAACCAGTGTTTTGAAGAATTAATCATTTAAATCACCAGTGCTACAATTATTGGCATCCTTAGCATTTTTCCAAAGTTAAAGTATCTGAACCAGCGTCTTAGTTTTTATTTACATTTCTTTTAGGTTGATCAGACTTTCTATGAACCTTTAATTAACAATCCACTTTTAAATGGCGTTTATCCCTCCAATATGAAACAGGGGCAGGATGGAACAGGAGGTAAAATAAAACTCTTTGTTAAAGAGCTGCAGGTAGAGAGTGACATCTTTACCGTCACCAAGTCTCCATAACAACCATTAGATGCTATTTACAACAACAAACCCTCCAGGTGGCTCTGAAGACAGAAAAGTATTTATGTTTTATTGCATGGTGGAGGGACTGTGATGCTGTGGGCTGTCTTCTATTCAAAAGGCCCGCGGATCCTTTTTAGTTCACACGGCTTCAAGGATTCTAGGATTTTTTGTAAATAAATGTGGCACAAGTTAAAGTCTGAACAACCGGGAGTTGACCCACTTTTTATTCATCTGGTACTTGTGTTGCTTTTCTTTCGATGATTTAAACAAATGACCTAAAACACACATTTGAAGATGTGAACTTAAGCTTCTCTCAAAGTTTCCAAAGATTTTCACAAATCTGAAGCATGATATGCAAATTCAACTTCTAGTGAAGCCGGAGGCTTTTTGCTTTACATTTTTTCCAACTTCGCTGCTTGTGTGTTCTTTCTGTGCTCCCATATATTCTGTTTCATTCCCATTCCTGATCCTCCTCTCCTTTATTTTCTGCTGAAGCTGGTTTCAAAATCTGACATATCCTGCAAATGCAGCAACACCTGATCTAACCCCAGGGGACCCTTACCGTCTCCGGGTGGTTCTCAAAGATCTCCCTTGCCTCCTCCTTGTTGCACACCTCCTCGATGCACTCTCTCTCCAGGTTGCCCTTCTTGCTCTCCTCGAACAAAGAGTTGGCCCTCCGGTGCCTGCTCAGGAACTGGGAAGCTGTATTCTGGTTCAGGACTAACATAGACACCCTGCTTCAGAAACAAGCTCCAAACAGCCACAGCTTCTTTGTGTAAAGACAGAAAGAGATTTGCTGATTTGTAGGTTCCTCTAGTGATTAATGCAATACAGAAACACAACAAAGCCTGACTGATCCTCACAGGAATGCAGCTGAGGAGTCTCTTCCCTCATGACAGCTGGCCCATGTGTTTCTGGACTAACCTAATTGTTTCTCTATGAACTGGCAATAAGAAGAGTTCATTGCGAAACCGTTATTTCCCAGAAATAGCCCCCCTAGTTGTTGTAAGCGGCTCATGTTGTCCAGGCTTTTTGTTTCACGGTGTATGAGAGTCATGATCCCCCCTCTGATTATCCTTTTTTTTTTTTTTTATGTAAAAGTCCTGCAAGTTTCCCAGCTGGTTTCATCCGGACTGGAAGCTCAATTTGGGGCCACGGTTTGAGTTTTAATGCGACCAGACGAGCCTGCCCCGTTAATGTCAGCAAAACAAAATAAAAAAACCCGCAAAAGGCAGCGATCGTACTTACATCGATAAGCATCGGCGAGCGCCACTAGTAATACTAGACAAGCCAAAGGTTTCCCAAGAGCCCGCTTCTGCCTCCACATAGTCGAGCCGTTCTTCCAGCTACAGGCCACGGTTTGGCTTAGACTGACCGAGAGCAGGTCGGTAAGGAGAAGGGGGAGTCGGGGGGCAAACTTTATTTTTCCCGAAAGTGTTTTTGTGAGAAAAAAAAAAGAAAAGGAGAGGGACGGAGGGAGAGAGGGAGGGAGCGCTGCTAACACGCTATTGACGCTCTCTGGCTTTTGTTTACTCAACGTGGCTGAACTCAGGCGGAAAATAGCGTTACTAAACACAGTACAGGACAGGGGGCCCACAGGGGGCCCACAGCCCACAGGAGAACTCAACCAATACGCAATATTGCATATTTTAGAGTATTTAAAAAATATATTAATGTCCAAGTTAAACAAGGATGAAATGTCCATTGATTTATCTCCTAAATCAATGGGTGTCCAAAGTGCGGCCCGTGGGCCATTTACGGCCATCTAAAGGATTTTGATCGGCCCCCAGAGCTCAGATGTGGAATGGAAAAAATATGGTGGTCGATGGGGGTGGATATTTTTTTCCATCTTTAGGGCACTTTTTTCACAGATAGGTAACATCTTGGAAAACAAAATTGAAGGTGCAAAAAACATATTTGCATTATTAAGAAAGGTTTTGCATTCATCTTAATTTTGGAGCAACTAGAACCACAAACATGGACCTAATTTTTCTCAGAAGTAAATCTTAGTTCATCAATAAGAAAATCTACTGAAAAAAAGGTTGAACCTGTGGGTCTCTCTAAAAACCTTTTCATAATTTACAGATCCACTTTTTACAAAAACTCCACCGTTTTGTTGATCGCAGTAAAACTGACATCTTTTTAGTTCTTTATTGACGAGATACAGTAAAATTTTTTATTAATTTCTAGTGGCTCATATCTGAGAGTGGTCAGACAGGAAAGAGAGTAGTGAGAGAGGGAGAAAACATGCAGCAAAGGTCATCGGGCTGGGACTCAAACCTGTGGGCTGTGTGCTCTACTCTGCACCACCAAAGTGCCCAAAAAGTTAGTTTTAAAAATGTCGGGCGGTGCGGTGGTGCAGGAATAAAGCGCAACCCAATATTATATTTTTAAGCAGCTGGTTGGATCTCTATAAAAACATACTATGTATAACACTGGATCTCTCTTGGTTGGTGTTTAGTCAGGGGAAGACATTGCAAAGGAAAATGACAAACCTAGCTGTCTTAACAGCAACTGATAAGTTTCTACAATTGGTTTTAAACACGAATACAAGCCAGAAGGCTGTTATATGCATGTTTTTGTGGACCAAAATAAAGCTTTTAGCAACATTTCATTGTCTTTATCTAGAAAAAAGGTGATGGTGGCACAACTGTGAAACATGGCTTATCACACCTAACACTTTGCTTGGCTTAAATATCTCTACAACCTTGTTTCCAATCAAAACTAACAAACCACACCTCTTGAGGGACGTTAAGAACAAATGGCACATACACCAGATTTACATTAATATTGTATTCATTTAGTTATTCAGGAGAAAAAAAACACATCACATTTGCACCATTCATTCAGCTGTTGTATGTACACATTTTTAACACACTTATTTTAATACTTTTAAAATATTTGTACAAAATACACTGTTCTCCCTTTATACCACCTCCCTGCTTTTAGAGGCATTTTCCTGCAAAAGGTCAGCAGACGTGAACTGTTGATTTGTGGTATTATTGCATATTGTCTTTATTGCATAATTCAGTCCCCCTTTATTTGGGGGCTTTCGGGATGGAGGAGGTGCTTTTTACCGTAACTGCCATCGCTGCACCACCTCAGCAGACTCTTTACTGGAAAATTATAATAAATATCAGTCTCATACACCTGAGGAAAATTAGCAACTGGAGAGAAAAAAATAACTGTTCAGAAGTCAAAGCAACACTGTTTTCTTAATAATTCACAAATGATAATTTACTAGGAAAGAATTTCTTTCTTTTTCTAGAGGAGAAGAAAAAAAAATATTTATAAGGGGAGAACTAAATCAGGCCAAAGTGGGAAAACAGTGTCTTTAGCATGATAGTGGGCAGTGGTTGGTTTTAATAAATGACCTGTTACAAAAGGTTTAAATTAATTGTCGATAAAATCCATCATCAAAACACCACAAGAATACACACACACACACACACACTTACTCCAGTCATTCAGTTCAAGGTTTGCGTATGACAAGATAGAAAACAAGAAGCTTCCTTAAAATTCACCACAGTCATCAAAGACGAGAAGAATGTTGTTTGAATAAGCGTTCAGCTGCTTTTAAAACAGTTCAGGCTGAGTTAGACAAAAAAATACATCTCTAAATAACAGTTTTTTTGATTGCTTTTTAAAAAGTTGATTTTAGAAAAATCATGACTGGCACTGGTTGGGACCCTGTTTTCACGGGAACACCTGTGAGGCTAAATATACAAGAGCTGAGTTTTAGAAAATACAAAATTTGCTTCTTTTTTTGTTTTCAAGAGTCCATCGGGGCTACAGCTGCACTTCACATGCACTGGTTTGGCAAGAATGAGAGCTCAAGTCAGAGTGGCTGCCTGTGGAAAGAGTGAAGGGACAAAAAGAACCAAGCAAGAACAATAAACCCTGTACCTTCAACAGATTCTGAGCTGGCATCCGGTAAGATTCACAGCGGACAGCTTCTCAGAGGAATGCACAAAAATAAGATACTTCGCAACACAAGGAGGGGAAGAGGAGGCGAGTTCTCCAAGAGAACCCATCGAACACAAGGACTGCACCTTTATAGCAACACAAATCAGCTCCACATAAACCATGTCAAAAATACAGCTTGTGTTAGATTAAATGGAATAGTAGGAAGGAAAAGAAATCTTTGTAATGTAATGAAATAAGTAAAGTGACTTTAGCTACCTACACAGAGTAAAAAAAACCTTCTAAGTCCAAGCAGCGTGTGAGATTATAGCTTGAATGGAGAATTTTGTTTCTCAGTTTTGTTAAAATACAACAGCTACATTAGTGTGAAAGCGGCATTTCAATAAAAATAAATAAATAAATAAATAAATGTGCCTAAAAAATTGGGACTCCAGATCCACAGGTGCCTAAAAGCTTCCAGGGACTGATTTATTTGAATATTCACCGATGTGCCTTCATGTCTTTCACTGTATGTGGCAGCATGTTGAGATAATTTTCTAAATGCCTCTCGTACAGCTGCGTTCGTAGATTAAAAACAACCGCTCTTTTGCCAAATTTGTACCCAGCTTTTACCAATTTTATTTTTTCATTTATTTATAATTGTATTTTTTAAAGAATTTATACGACACTATTGCCAGTATTTCTGTTTCTAATCCGTATTTGGGCTACTTGAAATATGAGCGCTAATACTCCCCGCCTGGACCAAAATGACCCAAAGAGTCCTCCAGCTGGTAGATAACCACATTTCCTTACAGTGGATTACACAAAAGAAACTGATTTTGTATGAAAGATTTTTAAAGCAGGTACAAAAGATCATAGGAAGAAAAAATCAAAAGATAGATAGGAAGAGTGGCTCCTATTTTTCTCTGAAACAGAAGGCTACAAAATGACTAAAACTGAAAAGTTCGATGTGGTGAAATGACCAGAATCCTACTGATAATGGCTCTAAACTGGCAACAAGTTGCATTATGACATGAGAGCCAAACTCTAAAATAAATTGGTTTATTATCTAACATGCCACCAATTCAACCAACATTACATGCTCCAGACCAACTTTGTTGGAGTTCAGAGTACCTGGGACTTTGTGCATAGGGACCAAACCTGTGGTTTGGTTTGAACTGATTTTAGTGATGGATGCAGTCAATGTTAGAGCACACAAAGACTCTGTGTAAGCAGCTAATGACACCTGCAATCTTCTCTTCTGTCCTCTATACAGGTCACAAATGAATGTGAGAAACTATACCAGGCTTACAGTGCTGATGATAACGATGAAAAAGAAACATAAAATTGTGCGTGGAGTGAGAATTTACAGCTAACGTTGAGCTACTTTCAGATTTCCTTGGTCCCAGTGATCCCTTCTTTTGTCCCCTTGACACTTGCAGCCTTACAAGAGGGGAACTGGGACAAAACAGAACAAAAAAAAAAAAAAAAACACACACAAACACAAGTGCATAGGGACAAAGTCCTTTCTTCCTTCTTAAGTTTGGTCTGTCGGAGGCAAAATGCAGTAAAACATTTCACCAATCATTAAGAAAAAATACACTTAGACAACAGAAGATGTTCAAAGTGTGCTGTGAGGCTTGTTCATCCAAGGATCTGGAGGCAATTAAAGTGCGTGTTGGTCACCACAAACAGTGTCCAGTGAAAATGCTTAGTTTATTCTCTCGTTGCATCGCAGAAGGGACATCAGGGCTGATGCAAGTGTGGTGTGAATAGCTCAGCTTTTACATCCCTTCTTTCTTCGCACTGATCTGACGTTTGTTCCTCCAATTTCTGCGGAATACGTTCAGAGACGCTGTTGTGTGGTCCAACCAACACAACACAGCTCTTAAAGTCTGGCATCGGGTTTCCTTAACAGCTGAACAAATCAGTAAATCAGGGGATCCCTGTTGCCAAACCAGCTCATGAGTTACCTCAGAAAATTATTTGGCTTGGACGCTGTTCTTTTTCATCTTATCTAGAAAAAGAAAAAGACAGATTTACGACTCAACAGAACACGCTGGGCTGCTTTAGAGTCGGGTTTTCTTGCAGTAAAGAAAAAACAAATATGCTGGTTCTGGACATATGCAGGGCTGCTGCTAGATAGAGTAGGTGGTGTTCTCAGACTGCTGACGAATGTAGCACTGAAAGCTCTTGTCTCCGATTGGATGCTCCCTGAGAGGACAAAAAAAAAGGTGGTGTGAGGTTTTAGATGTCAGAGGTCAAAACATGCACAAAAGTCTGACATTAAATAAACAACTGATGTGACTTAATTCTCAGATACGAATGTGAACTTTAAGTTCACCAAAATTTTGTTGATATTTCAGGAAGTTGTGCAATTCTACCACCTGCTGGCCGATAATGGTAGTTACAACAATGACCTGGAGACTCATTTTAATTTTGTGGCACATCAAGATAAAGAATGTCTTCAAAGGGCCGGTTGTGGCAGAAAGCATTGATAAAACTCCCTATTAACAAGCTGTTAAAATATGCATTTGATGAGAACCTCCTGAACTTAGATATTACACATCTTTTCATATAGATGTAATTTGGCCGTATAAGGATAAACCTACAGTGATGTGATTAATAAAATGATATTCTATTCTGTTCTAAGGAACCACATAAAAACTTATGGCTGGCCAGATTTGGGCTGAGAGTTTGAAACATGTGACCTACTAGATAGGAAGCCTCCCAGTGTAAAATAAAAAGCCTTAGAATAAAGAGTTATTTTATCACAGTAGCATAGTCTTACACAAAAAATGAAAAATAAATAGAAAAAAAAAATCAACCCTGCTGTAAATACATCCCATTTTTTTGTTTAAATCTTCCTGCTTTTTCAAAGAATTCATGATGCAATCCACTTTAACAATTTTTTCGGGGGCTTTTAGCAGAGAAACAGTGTCACAGATCCTCCACCATACTTAAAAGTGGCCTTCATGTGCTTTTTCACAAATCCTTACCTTCTTAAAATAATGGCAATTTTGAGCAAGAAGTGACTTGAGCCATTATTTTAGGAAGGTGGCGATATTCCACCTCTGTTTAAAGCCGAAACCATCTTAAAGTGTGTGACCTAAAAGCTCCATCTAAATCTCATCTGCCGACAGAGTTCTAATTAAAGTTCTTGCAGAGTTTAGGAAACTCCGCATGTTTTGCGATATTATTTCAGAAATGACTTTTCCCTGCGTGGTCTTTTTTGCCACCCCAAAAAAAAGAAGAAAAAAAAAAAGAAAAGAAAAACAGTTAGCACATAAGCTCCATCTAAAATTGTGCTGGAAATTTTGAGAAACCCCAAGACTCCATTATTTGTTACAGTTCTGAAAGAATGAAATCTGGAGATTTTTTGACCCTTCCTTGACATTTCCCTTTTTATGCATCGTGGCAAGATTAACTTGGATCCTCAGACAACAGTTTTAGCTGTTTATAATTGTTGTTCTGATGGCAAATTTAGGTGAGTTGCTACCTTCTTGCAGCCACTTGTGAAGATTTAAAAACATCTACAGTTTTTTTTTAATTATTATTCTACTGGATGGTTTATTTTAAAGATTTTTACACAGCTTTACCAGAAGGGGTAGTGAATATGAAGGGCACTTCACATTTGACTTAACATAGTAAATGTATCATATCAGAAGCACATACTGGCTGCCTATCTTTGTCTTCTTGAACTTGTCCCGTTTGTACTTGGTGTGCTGCTGCTCCAACGTCTGCACAGCCGAAATGATCTGCTTCAGGGTTTTGTACGTCTCCTGGGGGTCGTCGATGACAAAGGTAGAATACTCCTCCTGTTCGGGCCCGTCGTACACGGACTTACTTCCACAGGCCTCTGCAGGGGGGAGTCACAAAGAAAACAGGAGATGAAGTGAAAATGCACACATGTAGAAAACAGTGCGTGAGGCAGAGTCGCTGGTGTCTGACCTTGCATTTTGATCAGTTTGGTCATGTATGTGCCGAAGAGGGAGTAAATCCTCTCAGTCTCTCTGTCGCCGTCTACGTCAAGCTGGATGTTTGCAGGTAAGCCGCTGAAATTAGGTGAACACATGCATACGGTGAGAGGAAGAGATGGAAAATAAGTAGAATCTGACTGGGGGTGTGCTTTGAAGGCTCCGTGTACCCAGTGCAGGGTGTACACCCCGGGGCTGTGTCTGCGGACAGCTTGCAGCAGAGCCAGTGGCCGTTGAGGTAGGCTGAAGGGTGGTAGGTGCTCAGGCGTTTGCGGTTGCACTGGCTGACTTTGGTCAGGATGTCTATCCAGTCTCGGGCCTCCACACAGTTGTTGGCTTGGATGTAAAGCGCTCGCTCCGGCTGAATAACCTGGAACATCTGGAGGAAGGGGCAAAAGCAGCAAGTAAGCAGAGGTTTTAAGCTCTTGCAGGAAATCTTTTGGAGCATTATCTCGGGAGGAGCGGTCCTCACATTTTTCATCTTGAACGACTCCTCTTCTAGCCTCTCCACAGCCAAGATGTTCTCTATAGGAATGCTGCACAGAGCGCCCTCTCCTGGAGCAAACAGGTAGCACAATCAAACGGAAGAAATGCAAACTAATCTAAAAAAAAAAAAAAGTTTTGAAAAGAATGTAAATAATGCTGAGGAGCCAATCAAGCAAAGGTATAATGAATCCGTTTCTTATTTCACATAGCAATTATGGGACCAAATTGCAACTATCAGATATTTTATTGTGATCATATTTTGGATCTTGTTTTTGGGATCATAATCCCAAAACACATTATTTTCCAAAACCTCTGCAAGTTGGCTCTTCAGTATCTTTGGTTTGTAGAATATTGTCTGCAATATATCTGCAACATGTGCTAAAAATACAACTCTAAATAAAGAATTTCAGATTAGCTTCAGTCAGTAGTCAGGGTGCACACACTAGCTGCCTGAGGAAGTAACTTAAATCTGCACCACGTGTGCTGCGGGATGAGTGTGCACGCTCTGCACATTCCCACCCTCTCTTCTCCAGAGTCACACAGAAACGCCCACCAAGACGTAAACGTGGATCGTAGTTGAATCTTTCTGGGGAACTCGCTGAGCCCACCTTTTGTTTTGTGATAGGTGAACTCATGGTTGGTGAGTCGGAACCATCTTTTCTTGAAGTTCTTTATCCCAAACCGGTTTCTGCCCTGAGCTCTCTTTATCATAAATCTGCAGAAAAATGAGAGCGGAGCAAAAACACAAAAATTAAGCTCAAGTGTTAAATTTAGCAGTTTCTTAAACAAAATGCACGTAAAGGTTTCGCCTGGAGGGCATTGCTTCATCTATATGTGAAAAAACCTCTAAAGAAGAGATTTGACATAAACCCTTTGGAAGAACTTTTGAACTGATTTGAGAGATTTCCGTATTAAGAGTTTCTCATTCTTTACAAATGTTAAAAAATTCACAGCTGAAGCAGAAGAATACCGTTTTACAAATCAGTCAATAAGTCAGACAAAGCAGACAGGTCAGCTGATCAAAATCTATCAGTGGTTTTCCATATTTTACCCAAATCAATAAAGTTGCATAAATTACACATTTTCCTTATTGGTGTACAAATGACTTCTGTTTCATTTCATTACAACTTAAGTAAAAATTGACTTACAGCAATATTTTTTAGACATGTACAAATCACTCAGCCAGTGGTCAAAACTGGCCGTTCACCCCTTTATTGTCTCTAACTAGGGACAAAAATATATAATATATATTGTCTTCTTCATAGAACAAAGAAATGTCCTGTTTCTTTGGTCTATTAATGCTAAAAAAAAACCCATGTTCTTTAATTTACTTTGCTTAGCATGTAGTAAGAATCAGACATTTAAAAACAGTATAATCTGATGGAAACAATCTTAGAATTTATTTTAAACTCCTACCTCATTTAAGGAAACCTGCAACACATTGCTTTCATATTTTCTAACATTTAGTGCTTAAATTCAGCTAAGAGGTAATTCTGCCAAAAGAAAATCAGACTGCAGTTACAAATCTTGCTTATTTTATTCATTTTGTGACATTTATGAACCATGTTTCACAGTTTGCACCTTTTTTAAATCAATAATTACCTGCACACTAGTACATTCATGAAGGAAACACCTGCATTGGTTTAACCAGTGGTTGAGGGTGCAGGAGGAGCTTTTCATGAATATCCATAAGTGTCTCTAGTTTGACAGTATGCTTGTTGTTGTTAGTAAACCATGTAAAATGTGGCATAAAGGAGAATAAAGAGCAGGAGGACTTTCTACAGGAAAACAAGGAACATAAATCTGCAGGAATCTAAACCCTAAATCTCTCACTATTTCACAGATCCTGGGTCAGATCTACGTAAATCCTCCGACATTGTCACGCTCTGGATGCAGAGGGTGAGGAGTCGGGGATGCGGGCAGATGAGGTAGTGGAAATGTTTGCGAGTTAACCAAGTGTGGCTGTCGTCGTCACACCAAGCGTGTCGGGAGGAATAGGATGAGCCAATCTGCACCATTAATACTGCCAAGGTAAGCGGGTCTAAAGGCTGACGCTTTACGTCACACAAGCACAGTGGAGTTACCGAATCACACTCTGAACCGTCACCGCATCAGGAAATGCAACAACACTTTCAATAGTTTCTTGTCTACAAGGGAATATAAAGTGTCAACAGTTTGCACATAATGATGGTGGGAGACAAATCATTTTGGGGGAAGTCACAGCGCAAACACAAGAGGCGGGGGTGGGGTCACCAAGGCAGAAGCTCTTACCTGCCCTTTGGGGCTTTAGGCCCCTTCCCATCAACCCTCTTTATAGTGACTTTTACACTCCTATGGCCGGGAGCAGAAAAACAAGAGGGTGGGGTTGTTGATGAGTCAGGTACTGACCTTGTTAGTGATTACAGATCAACAGCTACTGGGAGTGTTGATGGAAGAGGATCACTGTTTTGCCTCAGAAGGATCTTCATGGTGTAAAATCCACTATGTCAAAGGTCATGTTTCAGAGCTAAACTCTGCTGTGCTCCCTGTTTTTCTCAGATTTTCTCTTTTTAATTTAGACATTAGAAGAAAATGATTGAAAGGCAATAGAATCCATAAATTGAGCATGGGCAGCCATCTTGTCATCTGCTTTCTTTATATTCAGAGAAATACTGGGGTGAACTAAATGTGGTGGCAACTACGGCTTAAGATTTATTTAATAACACTTGTTAGTGTGGTTAGTCTTTAAATTCATCTCCAACTCTGCTTGCTATTGTGTCTAAAGTTAAGAAACAATTTTACAACAGCTTCATGTCTTATATTTACATCTGACATATGTATTTATAATGCTTTTGTAAAAGTCACATTAAAAACAACATTAATGCGTCTCCTTACCCCTCCTTGAGCATGATTGGTGTTTCAATGCTTTTCTGATCCCATTTGCCAGAAGTGGAGATCAGGTCCAGAAACTGTGAAGGTAAGTGAAAGATGCATTCGGTCAAAGTCCAGATATCCCCAGCGCTCCTTTCATATATATTTTATGTCAAAGTAGCATTATTTCCAAAATTAAAATCTTCAGTCTTTTTTTAGCCAACCTTAAAAGAGTAAATAGAAAACCTTACTGCGTAATTAATGGAAGATATAGTTCTATGGATGGATAAAATGTTTGGACAATATGATGAGTAACAAACTCCATAAATAAACTTACTTTCCATGCTCTTTTTTCCTGCTCCACACTTATTCAGACAACTTTATTGCTTTTCCACCAAGAAACCCTGCTACTCCTTCACATCATGTTTTTAAAAATGCAGATCATTTCCCATCTAACTGTTTTTCTTCTAACTCATCCCACATAAAAGCCAGTGTCATTGAACAGTCTGCCAAGTGTCTGTGAGAAGAAGCAGACACTCACATTCTTTACAGCATCTGCATATTTCTGCTCATTGAAGTAGTCGTAAAACGCAGCCATGTAGGACTCTTTGAAATTGGCCTTGAAAAGAAAAAAATGGGATAAAAAGGAGACGGGAAGTAAGACGCTGGTATCTTTGTTTTGAACTGAATAGTGTTAGACAGAACCAGGTTGATGCAGAGCAACTCACAGATTTAGACTTGGCGAGACTTCCAAGAGTCTGTATTGTCTTGGAGATGAGGGTGAGGGTTCTTGAAGTGGCGGGATCCTACAGTCACAAAACACAAATTATTATTTATCCTACCCGACTGTGATTCAAAGCATTTCACTTAAATTCTCTCCTCAACCTGGTTCCACAACATCAAAGAAATAAGTCAAATCTTTTGCCTTTTGGCAAGCACTATCACCAGCGCTCGCTTCAGATGTAGATGCCAGTGTAAACAGAGTTTGTGTTAGCAGTAAATATCCTACTCACGGGGTGATGGGGCCGTAGGTGAAACAAGTTTGGTGAGAGGATGGCTGGCGCAAAGAATCGCAGGAAGATGAAGCTGCTGACGGCCGTGTATCGGACATCTTGGTCAACTGGGTAGAAGAGGAAAAAACAGCAAGCATGTTTGACACACATTTCTGTCAGTGTCAAGGGAAAGGACCTGCTGCGAACTGTGTGATACTTTGTTTACTGGAAACAGATCATGTTTCTGGTGACTATGGAGTACACTGGCTACACAGTAAACACTAAATTTTGCAGGCTTTGTTTATAAAAAACGAACATAAATTGTATCATGTATCTTTGGGAGCTTTCCTAATTTTATGACTTACTTAAGAAGCACAAATGAAAGACAGTAGGAGACGGAAACAACTGTTTCTCCTGTGACTGCATTGGCTCATGACGGCCAACAGGGGGCACCAGAGTCTAATGAAATGATTCAATAATTTTCCTGAAATACTTTGGTGGTTTTGGGACAGACAGCAAACATAAAAGTACTTCTCGGTACCCAATGCATGTACACTTAGTGTCCTTGTAAATCTTCCACTTCCTGCTATTTACAACCCTCCACTTCCCGTTGCTTATTCCCAGTTTTCCTGCATCTCTCAGAAGTCGTTATGAAGTGGGTTTACCTTGAAACCTAGTGGCAGCCGACTCCCTCAGGGAGAAGAAGATGTCGCACATGACGGTGGGACAGCGGACGCCGGAGGTGGTGATGACGTTGAAGATGCGGTCCACGTACTGGCGAAGGTTTTCCTGAGGAGGAAAAGTTGGGTCAGAGTGGCCGGATAACACAGCGTTGAAGTGCAGACAGACAGACTGCTTCAAACTAGAGTTCCTACTCTGTTTGTCTCCAAGTTCTCCGACTCCTTGAGCTTGACGGGGTCAATTTCGCAAGATTTGTGTTCTGTGCAAATCTGTGGGAAAGAGTATTAGTATGGTATTAAGACAGATATTCAGACATGTAAACCTAAAAGAGAAAGATGTATTCATACCTTACACTTCTACCCACTTTTTCACATTACAAACATGAAGGTCAGTGAATTTCTCTGGGGTTTTATACAACAGATCAGCCCTAAAGTACTGCATAACTGTGAGAAGATAGAAACCATTCAACCATTTTTGCCTATTCTTCCTTTTAATATAGTCAGCTTGGAGAGAAAGTATCCAAAACAAGTTTTAAATCTTATTACAGATCCTGCATTTAGGTCTGGACTTTGACTGGGTCACTGTAACACAGGAATATGCTTTGATCTAAACCAGGAGACCCACTCCTCCAGGGCAGACATCCTGCATGTTTTAGATGTGTTGCTGCTCCAACACAGCTGATTGAATTGGCTTAATTAGCTTCTCAGGTTCTGTACCAGTGAAACATCTAAAAAAATAAATGCAGTGCAGCAGCCCTTAGAGTCTAAACTTGGTCACAAATCTGGCTGTAATGTTTAGAGTTGCTGTTCTGTCAACTAATTCTTCAATTATATAATCTAACTTTATTCCTGATCTGACTGCTGTGCTTCTTGGTCTTCAAGATGCTGTTTGTTCACTACAGTACTCTAACAAACCTCTCAGCCCCTCACAGAAGAGCAATTTATACACACGCTCTACTGTAGGCAATGTGCTTCACTGGATTTTACTTAGTGGTATCACGGTAAAGGGGACTTCATACAAAATGAATTCTGAAAACCATGATTTTCTTTCCATTATGCTCTAGTGTTTCACTATTACATGGAAATCCAGATTAAAAACATTCACAATTTTGTTTGTAAGGTGAAGAAATGTGAAAAGATTTTCAGTTTAAAATGTCTTTTAAAATACTTTTGAAAGGGTCAGTAAAACCACAAAGAAAGGAGAAAGGCGTTTTAATACCTCGTCTATGATCGGTTTAAGCGTAACTTGCAGATAGTGCATCCCAGCCAGCTTCATGGTCTCATCGATACACTTCGAAGTCAGCGAGTTTCCCCGGAAAATGGTGTTTGGATCCCTATTCGTAAAAAAAAAGGGATAACACTGTGGTTTGTTTTTTTTACAGAGTGCAAATCCAAGGAGAAATAAACCATGTAGTAATTTAATATCCAAGGTAAATCTTATTACGGTAGAACCATTTTGTCAGAAAAACATACTTTCCCTACAGCTGGATTTCTACCACCTCTGTAATTAAACTTGTGTTGACATAAAATGAGTTGCAAATCCTCAATATACAACCTTGGGATTCTAAATAGATGCAGCGATATTTTTTGCAAGCAAATCATAAAGCTAGAGGATGAGTGGTATTGAGTTCCTGCTGTCTGCATTGAAATCACTCACTGTGTGCGGTTGATTTCTGCATGAGCAATGGCACTGATGAAAGGCACTATTTTGCCATAATGAAGAAAGAGACGCACGAGAGGGATGGCGGCTTCCTGCTTCTCTCGACACACTTCCCCCAGAATGTGTGCGGTGGACGCTGACACAGGCTGGACAGAGACACATCGCAGAGGTTCAGAAAACAGGACAGTGGGATTAAAACACAGACGGACAGGGCAGAGTGGGGCAGGCGTCGTCGTTCACGTACCTCCACGTTAGCAGATTGCAGCAGCAGATCTCTGAGGGGAGTGTAGTGTTCGGAGGGGAAGACGTGGTCCTCGGTGTAAACAATGTTTAGACGCAGAGAGCCGAGGTCTTCCACTTTAACGGACTTCCCTCCGTTCTCCCTGGGTAGCAGAAAGTACCTAAAGGGCAGGAATTAAAATAACATCTGAATCATGACATGAAAACCACACTGATGAGTCAAAATAAAATTGTTTAAAGCACCAGCTTTCTGGAGGCTTTTCCAGTCCATTTACCTGAGGACAGTTTGTACAGCTCTTTTCAGGCCACTTACTGTAAATCTGAAGTGTGGATAAAACCCAAGACTCAAACCAGTCTCTGTTTTAATATTTCTACACTGGATTTTAGGCTCCATTTTACAAACTGCCTGCCTCAAAAACAGTCGGTTCTCAATTATTTTGTTGAGCCCTATGAGCCCTTTAATCATGTTTAATGATGACTGCTGAGCATTTGAACAAAGGTGAAATTCATTAGAAGTGTTGTCTCAGTTTTTCATTTTAAGATTACCACATCAGATTGTTTCCTCAGATATCTGTGGAAAAGGTCATCAACCACAGTTAGTACCAAACTGTGGTACATCCAGAGTTTTAGCAACAAATGCACGTGGTTTAGACCTAAAAATGAGCTAAAATCAAATCCAAATTTCTATCTTCTTTGTTCTGATTTTGAAATTGATCTCAAATTAACATTAAAAAAATAAATATTTTACTTAATGATATTAACAGGGACTCTCCTCCTATTATTAGTGTTGAATATAAAATTTAAGCTCCTGAATGTGTTCTTTGGGACAGAACATATTTTAAAACAATTGTCAGTCTGGGACAGTTATTGATGTCAAGGTATATATGCAACTAAAAAAGCTAGGCTGCTAAAATTTATCATCATACCATTCTTCTAGTTTAAAGTCCTTTCAACAAGATGTCAGATAAAGTGCCAGTCACCAGAGTTTTCTATGGCTGTATAGATAACAGAGAGTAGCAGTAGCTGCTTTTTTATTTGAAATAAAAGCAATTAGACAATGTTACACATTTTTTAATCGAGTCTTAAACACAAAACCTAATCAATAAATTCATTATATGGACTCAAGAGTGATGAAAATTTGTCCGTCTCACCAGGCATCATGCACTCCAGCTTGGCCCAAAACCCGCAGAGGGACTCGCACCCCACCCAGGAACTCGTCCCCAAACTTCAGGTTGCTGGCATTCCACAGATCCACCCTGAACACAAGCAATATGTTGTCGCTGAAACTCAAAGTGAAAAGTCTTGTTTTAAGTCCGACAGGACAGCAAAAGGCTCACCTCAGAGCCAGTTTGTCGACGTCCTCCTCTTCAACATCAAACTGTCTCTTCGTGTAGCTCAGTGGTCGCGTAACCTACAAACATGCATCAAATTAAGATTCAAAGTTCAACCACTACATTTAAAAGATTCAGGAAGCCTAAACACGTCAGCTAAGACTTTTGTCATGATCCACGCTGATAAAAAAAAAAAAAGAGCATAGTTAAGGGATACAAAAAATAGAGATGGGCTGCATATCTGCATTGGTGAGACACAGAAGAGAGGATTTGGTCAGAAAACACCCCAGAGTATCTGTAGATCTGTTCATGTGGCAATTAGAGAGAAATAAGATGGTCTTGTCAGAAATCAATGGGCCAGATTGTTTGGTTTGTCTGAATCAATCATACTCTTGTCCAACTGGAGCTGCAGCGCGGAGGACAGAGGGCGGAGCAGAAGAAAAATGTCAGTGCAGCGCTGCAGCAAGCGAGGGTCAACAGGGACAGAGTGAAAGTGAATATAACGGTATTTACTGTATTATGCAGAAACGTAAAAATAAATATAACTTTACTATTTGTAAAACAAATTCTTTTATGCAGATTTTTTTTGTGTGACTTTAATTTCAAATCTCATTAACTGAATGTTTTCTACACTAAAGACTTCATCATTTAAAATCAATTTGTATTCTCGTCATAGTTGCTAAAACAGTTGTTAAGACCTACTATTTTTTTTTTATGACCACATCAGCATCCCATATAAGTACTGGAGCACAGTACAAATGTTCAGGTCCAGAGCATGCAGTCAGATGAAGAACACTTTATGTCTATGTGATCACTAATCTCTGTTTTTGTTTTGTGTTATGTTGCAGAAGAGAAAAATTAAAGATACAGCGTGACGCACTCTACACCAAAGCAATGCATACAATAAACCTAAGACGAGCCAAATATTAATGTGCTGTTCAAGGACAGGGTTGCGGTCAATTTAAAACTCTTAAATCTTAGATATTGTTGTAGAGATGCAAAGAAATGTAAGTGATCCGGTTCACAACGTTTTAAAGTTACCTCATTTTATTCTAAGGTGTAAAAACAAACAAAAATTGGGCCTACGCCTAATGTGGCATCATACTAATGTGTCTCCCAGTCAGTCGACTGGGTTGTGTGACCCAGGAGGGGTGCGGTCAGGTGTCTGGATCGCTTCTACAATGGAAAAGCGACCCATAGACTGGTGCCTACTGGGTCACTGGGCAATATAACAAGTTCAACATTTTTGTTTTAAATTCTTGTGTTAATGCAATGAAGCTGTTTTTTTTACTCAGGATTAGTATACTGGCATCTACCGTAAAAGCACACCTGTAAAGAGCAAATTTATCTTAACCTACCTCAAAGTAGAAAGTTTCCTCAAACTGGGGATTGTTGGTTTTCCTCTTAACCTTGGTCTTCTTGGCCTCTGACCTGAGTTACAGAACAAATGCAAAGAAATATATAAAACATAGTTTTCCCAATTCAGACCAATGATAAATATAAAACTACAGCCAGGCTCACCTCGAAGGACCGAGTAAGGATACAGCAGCGTAGGGATCACACTGTCCATTGACTATTGGAAGGCCTTGGCACTCCAACACTCTGTTAAAAATAGATGTTAATGCATCAGCACAATACTGGGCAGGAGTCTCACACTATCTGCATCAGATCTTAGAGGGCTAAGCGGTTCAAAATTCCTCCCTTAAATCAATATTTAATTTCATATTATTACACAGTTAAAAGTGTGATGAAACAGTAATGGGCTATGAAGTTTCCATTGGGAATCAAAGCCGACTCATGGCCTTCTGTAGAGCTTTTTGGTTCCCTGGTTCCCACATATGATCTCTGTACTTCCATCAATCCTCCTGTACAGCAGAAGACAGAATATCGTGCCAGGAAACAAGATGATAACAAAGTCCCTGCTATCTGCGCAGCGAAGAGATAGATTAGAGCTGTGAGCTTCCAATCTTACACTGTCTGCGCTGAAGACTGGTGTATAATCACTTTATTAATAGATAACACTGGAGCTGTGGTGAGTTCATGTGCTAAAAATGGCTTAACGCAGCTTTATTATGTAAAATAATGATAAAATTGAGTCTGGATAAGTTCCACAGACACTCACAATGGCAACAAAATTCAACCGTACTTAAAGCGAGACTAGCATCCGCCCCCAGTTACAAAAATGGGCCTTATCTAGAACTTTGTGTAGTCCAACCTCTTCAAAGACAATGCTAGACAAGCAAACAGTGACTAACAACGTCACTGTCTGTCTGCTGCAGAGAAGAAAAAACTGCTTCCTTTCTCAATTAATACAACAAAAGAAAAAATCCTGGAGGCTTCAAGAGAATATTATATCCCTACATTCGTCTCACTTCAAGCATGTTACACGTCTAGAAAAAAAGCCTTTAGACAGCAGCACTGAAATGTATTTTTTTATTGAATGCTATGCGGCCTTATTTGTTCAAAAGTCCTAAAAATACCCATCTTTCACTTCTATGCATGTGTCACAGATACTTTGAGTGTCTGCCTGTCTGTATAGAGGCTGACCTGTTGCACCATGACATCATGCTGTAAGGGGATTAGCGCCCAAACAGGGCACCCCAGAGGACCAATCACTTCCTGTGTGTCACTGTGATGCACCACGAGTCACACAACATGACGAATTAAACAGCAAATTACAGCGCTTCCCAGAGATGAACTGACACACATGAACAGCTTGCACAATCCTCCTGGCACACACACACACACACACACACGCCGACACGCACACACACGTCTGTAATAAGGAGGAAGGTGTGTGCCTGGTTAAGCTTGGCTAATGCTGGAGCACTTCCTGTCCAGTAAGCTGGTTTATATAACCCGTGCTTGGCCTAAAATACATCCAGCCCCCTCTTTCTGTCATCACGGCCATGAGCTCTGACAGATCAGACAGCCAAGCAGACTTGTTTGTTATAGTCAACATTACTCATTCTAGGCTAATGTGCTTCTGTGCCCACGGTTCCTGTCAGAGGCAATTACTCAAAGAAAAAAAAGCGAGGTGAAGAATTACTTCACAGCTTCCCCGCTACCTTCAACAAACCTGCAATTATAAAGTACACTTGATTATAGGTCAGTGTCGCCATGTCACATTCATGAGAGCAGAAACCTCCAGCACATAGATCTTTCTTGTTTTCATGTATTACTTTTTTTTTATTTAGCAACGAAACACAAGAAGTAAATGCTGGAGAAAGTTATTTTTTTCGGTGGGGGCGAAAGGGCGGAAGGCTGAAACAAAAACCTCAGTAGGAAGGGGAACTTAGTTGAGTCGGTGACATTTGTGGTTGAGAGTTGGAAAACGAAAATGAAATCTAAAGCAATCTACAGTAAATGAAACTCACAGGACACTAAGATCCAAACTATGACGAGGCAACCTGAACAATCAGCATCATACTGTAGCTCGTCAAGAAAAGACAAGACATATTGACTAAGAAACATTTTATATACTGGAAAATCAAAATCTTTATCCACCACTTGAAAGTCTAACTTCAAAATGCAAAAAGGAGAAATAGAAGCAGGAGATGTTAAAGCCGAGTTGGCAAATAATTGAAACTGCTTCTAAAGACAAGCAGGATGTTCTGTATCTGCTCCAAATGTTAAGGTTATTAGTCTGAAAAAAATCAAAATTTGGCTTTTCAGTCATTTTTTGAGAGACACTGTTGGTACCAACAAGAGGTCTTCTCTGTGAATGTGGCATGACTGTTGTGCTACCAAATCCAGTGTAGTTTTGTTTTTTGGGGGCTGGGGGAGACTTTTAGCACTGCTTTTTAAACTTTTTTATGGTCTAAATGTTTGATTTACTGATAAATAGCTTGGCAGAATGAATTGAATTAAAAAATTGGCTTCAGGTTTTCTTTATAAATTTACAACAGCATTGGTTTAAGCAGTGAAGCTATATTAAAAAAGAAAAACGAAGACTGCTTCATTCAAAGGGGACCTCCAGTTTGTGTTGAATGAAATTTCTCAGAGCCTGAAACATTCAAAGCACAAAGATGAAAATAACACCAGGGGAAAATGTCATTCCTGAAAAAAATTTACCCCTATTCAAACTCACTGTTTCATGAGGTATCATTAACAATGACTTTTCAGGTATGTTTCTCTGCTTTTTACTCCCCTGATAAGACGTTTTTGCCAAAGTAAGTTTACATATTGCCTGAAAATCAAATATATAACATAAAAAGTCAAAAATGTATTCTGAACAACTAGATATGATAATTTTTCATAGGTGGAATTCAGTGTTTGACATAGTAATGGCTAAATGGTATGTTTGATGAAAAACATGCACCTGATATACTACTGTTAAACACTGCAATATATAAACCTAAATTTTCCCCAATTTTTCTCAGCACCTCTTTAGGTTTATCGTCATAAGGCTCCCGTCTCTCTTACTGATCTTACTGAGTAAGTCCGACCAATTGGATGAATATGCAATATGCTAATGTTTCCAAAGCAGTCTGTAGTGATTAGCATATTGTACACTGATATTGCAATGATTACTGCAACTTCATTTGTTGTACAGCTCTAACACTGTGGTATAACATCAAAGCCTAACACATAGATCTTATTTTAAAATGAGAAAAAAGGTTGTGGTTTCTCAAATAGGTTAATGCTTCATTTACGCGTGTTTGTGCTTACAAACACCCCAAACCCAAAGCAATCACTTTTACCTTGTTAAAAAAATGTTAGTATATTTTAAAATTATGAACACATTTTGGAAGGGAATAGTGATATCAATTGAAATATTACTATATTATTACTAAATATTACTATATTTTGTGTAATGGGTTGAGAAAGGCAGCCATGTTGAGAAAATGTTTCTCTCATTAACGCTGTGTTGGAGGATAGTTGTTTATCCAATTTCCATTTGTAATTTGTAATTGGATAGATGGTCAAAATGTTCAATTTCAAAAGTTCAGACTTCAAAGATTGCTCATAAAGTTTAAAAACAGGGCATGAATACTTTATAATTATTTTCACTTTGATAGTCTCTGTTTGGCCCTTTCTATTTATTAGGACGATGAAAAGTCCAGTTGTAAAGCTTCACAAACATTAATGTTGCTCTTTTTAACCCTCTGTCATACAAAGAGTCTTGAATTAAACACCATGGCCAACCATTTCTAAAGCTTTCAGTTCTATGAACAAAGTTTCTTGAAGCACCAAGACAAAATCATAATCACCAGACTCAAAGTTGGCAGACATTAGAGATATTCTAAGCATTGATAATTTGCATATTCCAAAATAATTCCTCGACGTGGCTTCAAAGAGTCAAGGTATTATTTTTATTAAGAGAAAACTAATCTAAATATGCAAATGTGATGATCAAATGTTGAAGACATCACGTCTGTGGCTAATTCAGTTCTGTTTACTCGTCTTCTGAATGAGCCTACATGTGTGAATGATTTCTTTGGTTTGTGGAGCTGAATGCACGCAGCAGCTCTTTCGCCTCGCCTCGCTCTCACGTGCCTTTCTAGAGAAATCTGACGAGATGACCTGCTGCTCTTCACTCTAAGCTCCTTACCAATATGTGACCTGGGAGCAGAGCCACATTGGCTCATCATCAAACCTCTTTACTGCTTGTTGCAGAAGTACACACTAACACACAATAACCCATCGATGGCTCTATCATTCATCCCATTCATGCCAGTTCCTCTGGAACATACAGAAAACAATCACACTTTACGCACACACAGAGCACACTTGTGATTTCTAACAAACACATTTTAAAAAACCTTGCAGTAACACGAGGAGCTGGAAGACCACTCACTGCTCTGCACTCAGCTCTTAGTAACTGACAGCTCTTAGTAACTCTTTTTAAAAGAGACTATTCTTGTTTAGTACACTACACATCCATGTTGCTTACTGATTTCCAGTTTCCTAACATATGCAGAAAAGTTACAGTACTGCAGGTCAGTAACTATGAAATGTGGCAAAAGAAGGAACAGCACAGTAAAAAAAGGTTTCTTATATTACTACTTTTGATTTGGAAAATTTTAAGTTAAACATACGTATAACTTTAGAGTTTTATTCCAATCTGCCACCATCATCATCACAGTCTTGCTTATTCTGTGGGGTTGTAAGATAAATCTTACACCTCTTCAAGCCATTTTTCACCTTTTCCCCCCCAGTTTTTTAAACTTTAAAAATTGCATTGACTCTACCTTTGGAAAGCTTGAGAAATTAAAGTTCTTCTTGTAGCCATGAAGATAAACACTCTTAGTGCTATATTCTCTTTTCTTTCCTGTTATGGGGAATGGCAAATTGTATCTCACAGTTTTAAATAGGGGAGCAAAAATGTCCTGGATTATATTACCACAAAGTCTGATCACATTAGTGAACTAAAAATGCTCATTTTAGATTTATTTTATAGAATGTGTCAGACATGACAGCAATTGTTTTAATGAACTAGTCAGTGCATTGTTGCCCTCTATTTTCCATTATGAGCAATAACAGTCCTAAGAAAGGGAAAAAACAAAATGTAATGATAAAATGGTTTTGCAATGCAGAGAATTGTAGGCTCAATGTGACTGTACTGGACTGTCAACAAATTGTGATGTATGTTTTATAAAGTAACAAAATGATATTTTAAACGATTGCTAAGCAATAAAACAGAGACAGTGTGGGAAAGAATGAGGACGGTTTCTGTGTGTGTGGACTCACCGTGTGGCCAGTTTATGATTGACCACTCCACTGTCGGTGATAACTTCACTCAGGCGCAGCTCGAGGTGTACTTTTCCCTGTAAGACACAAAAATAATCCAACATCTAATTTATTTTATGTTGTAAGGCATGTGAGACAAAAATAGACTCTGAATATGCAGATAACATCCTCAACCCCTTTTTGAACCTTTTTGTCTACTGTACTGCTCACCTTTACTATCAGTATTTTAACACAACATTGGACCTGGAAGCAGGAAAGAAAGGCAGTATTGACCTTTCCTCTCTCTCTTGATCATCCTGAGTCCAGGATCCTTGTCTCTTCAGATCACCCTAAAAGGATTTAGTTCTGATAGACGGCCATGTTGGACTGGATCATTACCCTGTTGACGATCCATTTTCTGTTTTTTTGTAGAGAAAATAATTTTTTTATATACAATGTCCAGCTGTTTTACAGAGTCCATAATGCCATGCACTATAGCAACACTTTCAGGGCCCTTAGAAAATTAACAGGCCCTCAGCATGACAGATCCTCCACCAAAACAAACAGTTTGTATGAATACTTTCATCTTCTGTTTCGCACTAGATCTACCTTTAGTATTTATTATCAAAAAGGTCAAAATTAAGCTCATTTTACCAAAGCACTCAAGTCATGTTAAAGTTCAAGCAGCATTTACCAAATACCACATGTTTACATTTGTGATGGTATGATAGAAATGGCTTTTTCATAGCATATTTCCCCAAATAACTGGAGCATGTAGCAGATGGGGTATAATGGTTTTTATGCAGAGGTGCCACTCTTTGTTGCTATTCTCCAACATTTTATTTTACTGACATACAGGATAAATTCACAGTTAACTGACATGCATATCTAATATTTTCAATCTGAAAATTTCCTGATTTTAATTTATTTTTATTCTTTCTACACACCCTACAAAGCGTGCCAATAATTGTGGCACAGCATTCATATTTATTTTTATCGACTCTAATAAACGCCATACAGCATTTTCTAATCTACAGACTTGTTTTCATGTTGTGAGACGCTCAATTGAACACAGTTTTAAGCCTGTCATAAAACACAGCGAAGTACGCCGTCATGCTGATGAAGAAATCATCTAACACGCCGACAGACAATATTTCTTCTTTCAAGATTTGTGTGTTTCTGTTTGGTTCTTTATTAATCAAAGCTACTCGGCTGTAAACAAGCTGTAATCCCGCCCTGACAGTGGAGCAGAATAACTGTGGCTGGTCGTCATGCTGGAGATGTTTTCCTTCTGAAGTGATTGGATTAATGACATAATGACAGTGTAGTGGTGCAGCTGTCTAGAAAAGCTCCATTAATTAACAGCATCAGTATGCAAACTCACAGGCGTTGCTGCTTCTGGGAGATTCAAACGGAGGGAATACACACACACACACATGCATGCTCGCACACATGCATGCATGCACAGGCCAAACAATGCGTCCTCTATTGAACAGAGAAGAGAGACACTCTATCTTCCTACTTCATTTGATCCATCTCCTTCGCTTTTCTCTCAGAGCTGTGTGTCTCTCACGCATCCTTCCTCTTCCCCAGCTCCGCGGATGAATGTGTCTCTGTTTCAGATCGCTGCTCCGGGGCTACACACACCCATCTGTCTGCAGATGTTACTGCTCACTGTTCACTCTGTGTGTCTGCGAGTGTGGGTGACTGACAGTGCTGAATAGTGAATGGCAGAAAAGGTTGCACATGCAGCAAACAAAGCACGATGAATGAGAGTGGCGAAAAGGCACTCGGCACTTAATAACTGGAAGAGTTTTTTGGAAGCTGCAAGCACATATGTTGTCTCAATTGCTTTTTTGTATGTTTAAAACAAATTCCTGGGTTGCTTTTTGGTTTTAAGACCAAGATAGTTTAACCCCAGTCGATTTATCTGCAAATAAAACCTTACTTCTCAAAAAAAATAAAAAATAAAAAATAACAATGGCAATTGTTCAAATGTAGCCAATGTAATGTTTGGAAAAATATTTAAATCAGAAAAAAAATGTCATTTTATTTCTGCTGAAAGTCTTTTGTCCTTTCAATGCTCGGACTTACAACCAGCACAGCTCCCAAAGGACCACACACAGAGAAAAAGCACAATGTAACCTCCTACTTATGTGCATTACTTGGTTTGTTTGTTTGTACTCGTTTTCCGTACATGTCACACAATATTGTTGAGTTTGAAAATCTTGCCTGTTCTTAAATTACAGGTGTGTACAGTTAACACTTGTCGACATATTTTAATTTGCAATTTTGTATTTATGTTTATTTCAAAGTAGATGCCCTCTGATAGTCAGTTAGTCATTTCTACTGAGTGTTATTACAGCGTGTGTTTGTGTGTGTCGGTGTGGGTGTGTATGTGGGAGGAAAAAGGGAAGATGTGGTGGGTGGGTTGCTTGTTTTTAGACATCAATTTTTCAACAATATTGCACTTTACCAGCTGTGGGACCAAAAAGGAGGGTTATGTTTTCATTCTATTTCATTCTTATTGCAAACAACTACAATTGGACCAAGTCACATATTTGAATAGTTTTAGTTTTTATTTTGCGAAGGTAGAAAAACAGGATACGGTTGGAGGAAAATGCAAAAATACTGGAATTTCCTCCTACTGATGCTGCCTTACCAACAGCTACTGAGATGTTTGAGGCTTTACGATGTCTTTTTGTTCAACATGACAGCAAAGGCTGCCATTGGATAAATATGCAGTTCAAGACTGGTTTGAATGTTACATTCTAACAAATTCTAATGTGGTTGTAATCAGATCATTCTCAATAGAAAAGGATATAAACTTGGCCTCTTTCAAGATCATCTAGAAGGTTTTGCATATGTTTCCTCTTCTACTCACAAACAGAAAGTGACAAAGGTCAGTGGATGTTTTGTTTTTTTAAATTATTATTTCCACAGAAAACACAGAGATCCAGGTGACTTTGACCCTGCAGGTATGAATGTTTCAGGTGCACACAGGCTGTGTTTGTTTGGGTTCTGTCCCGACTCCCAACATTTACACACAGACACAGTATCCAGGGCGAGGCACTGGGTGATTCCTGCTTTGATATGGGAAATTCAGAAGAAATTGTTCATGTTGTGTGGAATATTTTAGCTTTTTTTTTTTTTTTTAGCTAGCAAATGACTTTCTGATATCAGTAAAGCAGACTTTAAAATGTCCTGATCCGAGGCGTATTTATAGCTTCATAAATACGCGACAAGCACATGGCCCAGTTAAGATCGTGAGGTAATATTCACGAAGTTCAGTTGAATAAATTGCTCTTCTACAGCTATGTGAAAGAAACCAGAGATTTCTCCAAAGTTAAGGAGTGACAACCCCAGGGGCCTATTATATGGCAGTTTTACAGAGGAACTGGAAGGATAATTAAAAGATCAAAGAAGCAGAAATACAAATCTGTCATGTAAGCAGGCCCAAAGCGTTGTATGATAATAATGCAGTTTAGATCAACTGTGACTTTCACTGGAACCCGGCGACTAGAGATCATGAAACAGGAGGATGTGCCAGTTTAAGTTTTGGTTGGCTGCTGCTGTATCCAGAGATTTATGTCTAATTTTTGTAGCTGACTTTTTTGGGACAAAAGACAATTCTGACCTAAAAACAAAAAAGCAGATGATCAGTTCTTAAACTTATTTACACGTCATTCATTTTTAAGAACTAGGAAATACTGTAGCTGAAGAATTGAAACAGAATCTAAGAGAAGCATCATCTTTCTGTTGATCCTCTGCATGAAGTTTTAAGTTTTCCCCTCACTGATGCTAAAATACTTTTATTTTTGGAATATTTTATTGATTCCATATCGTCAGCCTGTGATTATCACAGGCTGACGGTAACAAAGGACCTAAAGATCCCACTTAAAATGAGTTTTTTGCCAACATGACTCGACACTGGTTTATTCCTTTCTTTGGATGTGTGTTATTTGTATTTCTTTATGATATATTCCAGTATTCCAATTTATTTGACAGCTGTCTTTGGATGTGTTTTTAAGCCAGAATGACTTTTTTTGTCATAGTTACTTGGCAAAATGTGATAAAATTGTCAGGTAAAAGACAAAAAAATGAAAGAAAAATCAGCCAAAATACACAAAATTCTTCCATATGTTATGATGAACAGCACATAAGTGCAGAAAAGCCCGGGGACTCAGAAGTAAAATAAAAGTAAATGACAGACTCACAGATTTTACACATGAATATAGAGATCATGCACTTGATGCTCACTGGAAAAAGCTGGTCAAAAAGTTTAGGAGTGAACACATTTTACATATTCATGTCATACTTTTCCACCCGAGTATAAAAACAAACAACCATGGATTCTTTATGATAAAAAAACAAAGAGGAAAAACAGCTTGGTGTTTGGAAAGTTTGATTCTGTTTTCTCTCTGTACTGACCTGCACTTCTGAGTCAGCGCTGACAGGCTGCAGCTGGAACCAGGTGTCTTTCCCATGGTATTTTTGCAGGTCCTCTTTCTTCACAGCAACTTTGCCTACACACACACACACGCACACACACACACACACACACACACACACACACACACATGCGCACACGTCAGCAAACAAAGACAAATAAGCTCCAAACGCGACTCACTTTATGCTTTCCAAAAAGGCCTACGTGTTCAGATTTAATCTACAGCAAAAGCCCGACAAAGGCCCACGCACAGCGCTCACATGTCTGCTCACGCTCTGTAAATCCTCACACATCCATCCATCCATCCCTGCGTAACCCAAACAGGCACCTGAAGAAGAAATACACACAAGATGCACTGTGGTGGCCTGGAGATAACCCCAGGAAGTAAATCGTACCACCTGCAATCATTCACACTCACACACAATCAGGGCGGAGTTGTGAAGATATGTCAGTTTGTGGTAAGTGATCAAACCCACTTAGATTCCTAGAGCCACACCAACACACCCGAAACCACTGAGAAACTTACATTCACCGCAAACACACAGGGACAATTAATATAAGAGCGCAATGAAAGGTCATAGGTCACACAGAAATATCAACTGGTAAATTATTATTCCTCCATTATTGCAGTAGGACAGATAAACACTGAAAATGTAGCTGCAGTTTTTTGTGGAGGTATTATCATTTTGGTCATTTATTAGGCTTTTTGTATTCCAGTTCCAGTTGTATAGCTGAGTATTTACTGGATTTTCTTCTAGCTGTTTTCTAAACTTCAAGACAAATCTGCCTTAATTGATTTGTATATATGTTCTCATGTTTTTCCCCATTTTTAAAAGTGACACACCATAAATATACCCAAAGGAAACTACGAGTTTTAGTATTTATAAATTCCGAGACAGACTGATCAACCTTAAAAGTAAACCAAATTTATTTTTAGGGGAAAATGTGTACCACCAATGATTTTATAAAGAACATACTTTATCTTTACACCAAACTGTTTACATGTTGAACAAGTGCTCAGATTAAATATAGCATTTTTTCCTATTTTTTTAGTATAAAATAATACGTCTTAGATGTATGTTTTACCACAATAAAAACAAAGTAACAGTAAATGTGGGAGATGATGTAGTGCTTGGAAAGTCACAAAACTTTTACAAAACACTTTTATATCATTTTAAATCACTTTTTGAAACTTAAATTTATTTGTTGGCATTTAATTGAGGCCTGATACTGTAACTTTTCAGCTTTGAGCTTTTCAACTTTTTGATTTTATTTACTTATTACTACTCTTATTTTTCATAATATTATTTTTTTTCTCTCTTCATCAACTTAATCCATTGTGTTATTATTTTATGCAACACTTTGGTGCAATTTTAAACCCGTGCTATATCAAGAAAATTGACAATGACATTGAAATTGAAACAAATTTCAATATCTCATCACTGCAGGCCAATCAAGCTAATGCCATCTCCCTGGTCCTGCTTTTTTCTGCATCATAAAACTGAACCAGACAAAAACAAAACAAAACAAAACCATTAACCTCTCTAACAATTAAATATCATCTTGTTTGAAATCTTGTCATTTTCTTCCTGCTTACTCGAAAGACTTGATTTTTATTTTGCGAACTCCACCATGTCATGTCTGCACATGGTTTGCTGGAGAGAAACCAAAGCTCATAACTGTGCTTGCAGACATCTTGCTGACTCAGGTTTGCTGCATGTTACTGAGAAGTACTGTGAGACTAGAGAATTTAAAGTTTGAGCTTGCTAGCACTGGTAGGAGCTGCTGAGGGCGCAATGCCTCTGGTATACTGACATCAGCTGGATCCTGAACAAAGAGAAACGTGAGCGACAGCAGAAACCTCTGAGCGACCAGACTGTAAACCTCCAGACGACTTTTATTTTTAGCCCCATCCCAGCAATGAAACATCTTTGACTCAGCATGCTGCCGTGAGGGCAGAGACTGGCGTCCAATTAGATCTTGTCAGGGTGTAAACACCTGTTGGCAGCCAATCAGAGAAGCCTGGCTCAGTCAGACAGGGTGTAATTATTGGCAGTGATTATTCTCAGCGCCGAGGGATGATCGCATCTGATGAGTGGATAAAACTCGTACTATAAAATATTCTAAAATAAAAATTCACTAAATAAGAAGGGGATTACATTGTGTTTAATGAGCTGATTCACTTTTTGTGTCCTGCTAGAAAAACCGGTGTTTTTAAAAAACACCTAAAAAACAGTCATCTACGACTAGAGTGATTTTTCACTCCAAGTCGATTTTCAAGCTCGATATTAGATGATAATGGGGCTGAAAAGGGGAGCATTAAACAGAGAGATGAGCTTATGACTCACCAATGCTGGAGTCCCTCCTGAATACGTCCCTGTCGAAAATGTAGAAGGAGAGATGTCTGAAGCTGCGTGGAATCTCGCAGTAGAAATCCTCCCCGTAGAAAGGACTGCAGGAAAGAGACAGACTGGGGTCAGAAACTGATACAACGTGTCACTTTATTAAAGAGTAATCAGTGTGTTAACGTTGTTTTTCCTCTTACAATGTTTACTGTGTGACTTCTTGAACGAGGAGCCGCAGTTTCCAGAAAATAGCACAGCACAGCATGGTATATTTAATCTCATCTTTTTGACATTTTTTAAGATCAAAGTTTAAAAAAACGATTGAAAACAAACCAAAATGAAGATAATGGTGTTGATTTGGAACTGCAGTTGTGTGGACGTTTTTCCTGTCAATTGAGCTGGGAGACACGCATGTGAACCGCAGACCCAGAGACCGTTTTCTCACTCAGAATAAATTATTCCTTCAGATTTAATTTCAAATTTTGTTTAAAACCACTTTGTTTAAACTACAGAGAGATCGACACACTGCTGTGTAAAAAAGGGCTTTATTCAGAATATTATGAACACTCAATGCCTCATAGTTTACTCTAATTATTTTCTGCGTAGTATTTTACGTTTTTATTTATTTGTTTAATTTGGTCAAATTTGGTAATATTATTTTCATTACTGAGGAAATAATAATTCCAGTGGCTAGCTCTAATACTAAGTTGCAATATTGTTGTTTATTTTTGATAAATATACAAAACCTAATTTGTTCCTTGTTTAAGATATGTTCTAAGATCCCTGAAAGGACAATTATTCTTCAGATCATTTTAACAGGTAATGAGAATCATTCATTTCATTCATGAGTCCAGTAAATACTGGAGCAGCACATTTTATTGAATCACAATCATCGTCTCAATTTTAATGTGGGCAATCATATAATCCCAAAGAACTGATTGCGTGCAATATTTTGAAGGATGTCGTACGTCAGGTGCCGCACTTTCACAATCTACATGTCAATGACATATTTGGCCAGTTTAAAAGCCAACATCTGATGCAATGCTTTGTGATGTGGCTTCATAATAATTGGGGCCTGCCATGCAAAGCAATGGCAGGAACCTATTGCTATTCTCCCAAGAAAAGTTTCTTTATTATTATTGGGGCCTGCCATGCAAAGCAATGGCAGGAACCTATTGCTATTCTCCCAAGAAAAGTTTCTTTATTATTATTATTCTTTATTTTTCATCCGTAACCGTTAATGCGGCTCATACCGCTGCGTGCACACCTACAAAAGAGGTATCAAAACGTGCAGAAAATTCACGCCATTCCAGCTATTACTTTTGGTGGGATTCGGGATTAACATGGCGACATAATTCGCAAAAAACTACGAAAAAAACCCCATTATAACTCAATGGGAAAAATCCTAGAAATACCCTATTTTTGAGGATTTGCTGTGTCGTCACAAATTCACCTAGAAATGCCATTCAAATTTCATTTTGTAGATACGTCTGTGATCTCTTCGAAAGTGAAGACGGCTCGTCGATACCAGTTATGGTTTGTCCACAATTTGCCTCTAAGCGACCCAAAGTTTCTCATTTTTGCTCATATTAGAGTGACAGCCGACCTCGGTTCATATCTGGGCACAACATTTCTTTCTCTCATCGCTGTAAATGCTCTGAGTGAGGTACAGATATGAATCTCGGGACTATCGCAGAAGACACATTGAACTGTCATACGCTTAAAACGCTTTTCGAATATGTATTACGGTTCCCGAACAAGAAGGATTTGTTTCCAATGCTTTTTTTCAGTAAAGTGTGTTTGCTCAAACACACTTGTGTGTTTGAGAGCTCACAGCTCAGAGCTCACACCTGCTGAGACCATTATTTGCCATAGCAACGGAACTCAAGAGGCTATTGGCTGCTGGTTAGGACTACGAATACGCATCGTTGTAGTTCTATCTATCCTCAGTTGAAACAGATCAGGACTGAGAACTGGCCTTTACAACTACTTGCTGCTTTGGGCTGTATATAACTGATTTAACTCAGTAACTGTTACACATGGGATTAGTTTTACACTTTAAAATTAAGCATATTGAAAATTTCACAATAAAAGCCCTGAATATTTTTACATGACGTAATTGCTCTTTTTTGGCTTTATTTGACTTTTTCATCCAAAGCACTGTTACACATGGTATTAGTTTGGCCCTTTAAAATGAAGCTTAACAAAAATTTCAAAATAAAAGCCTTGAATATTTTTACATCAGCTACTTGTGTTTTGAGCATTATATAACTATTTTAACCGAAGGACTATTACGCATGGGATTAGTTTGGCCCTTTGAAATGAAGCATCCTGCAAATTTCAAAATAAAAGCCTTGAATATTTTTACATGACGTAATTGCTCTTTTTGGCTTTATTTGACTTTTTCATCCAAAGCACTGTTACACATGGTATTAGTTTGGCCCTTTGAAATGAATATTAACAAAAATTTCAAAATTAAAGCCTTGAATATTTTTACATCATGTAATTGCTCTTTTTGGCTTTATTTGACTTTTTCATCCAAAGCACTGTTACACGTGGTATTAGTTTGGCCCTTTGAAATGAAGCTTAACAAAAGTTTCAAAATAAAAGCCTTGAATATTTTTACATGACGTAATTGCTCTTTTTGGCTTTATTTGACTTTTTCATCCAAAGCACTCTTACACGTGGTATTAGTTCAGAACTTTAAAATGAAGCATACTGAAAATTTCAAAATAAAAGCCTTGAATATTTTACATGAAGTAATTGCTCTTTTTGGCCGTATATGACTTTTTCATCCAAAGCAATGTTACACATGGGATTAGTTCGGAACTTTAAAATGGAGCATAATAATAATTTCAAAATAAAAGCCTTGAATATTTTTACATCAGGTAATTGCTGTTTTTGGCTTTATTTGACGTTTTCATCCAAAGCACTGTTACACATGGGATTACTTTGGAACTTTGAAATGAAGCATACTGAAAATTTCAAAATAAAAGCCTTGAATATTTTTACATCAGGTAATTGCTGTTTTTGGCTTTATATGACTTTTTCATCCAAAGCACTGTTACACATGGGATTAGTTTGGAACTTTAAAATGGAGCATAATAATAATTTCAAAATAAAAGCCTTGAATATTTTTACATCAGGTAATTGCTCTTTTTGGCTTTATTTGACTTTTTCATCCAAAGCACTGTTACACGTGGTATTAGTTTGGCCCTTTGAAATGAAGCATTCTGAAAATTTCAAAATAAAAGCCTTGAATAATTTTACATGACGTAATTGCTCTTTTTGGCTTTATTTGACTTTTTCATCCAAAGCACTGTTACACGTGGTATTAGTTTGGCCCTTTGAAATGAAGCATACTGAAAATTTCAAAATAAAAGCCTTGAATATTTTTACATCAGCTACTTGTGTTTTGAGCATTATATAACTATTTTAACCCAAGGACTATTACGCATGGGATTAGTTTGGCCCTTTGAAATGAAGGTTAACAAAACTTCCAAAATAAAAGCCTTGACAACATTTTAAATCGTACCGAACGGTGCACGTCCGCCTCGCTTAACGTTCTTGCGGTTCTCCGCGTGCCACTGATCACGTCGCGGCGTCCTTTGGCGTCGACGCCGATTTGTGGCGCGACGACGCCGGGACCATGCCCGACGGGCGCGCCTTGGCAGGCCCCGGCTAAATTTCTTCCGAAATTTTCTAGTTATTCTTTATTTTTCATCCGTAACCGTTAATGCGGCTCATACCGCTGCGTGCACACCTACAAAAGAGGTATCAAAACGTGCAGAAAATTCACGCCATTCCAGCTATTACTTTTGGTGGGATTCGGGATTAACATGGCGACATAATTCGCAAAAAACTACGAAAAAAACCCCATTATAACTCAATGGGAAAAATCCTAGAAATACCCTATTTTTGAGGATTTGCTGTGTCGTCACAAATTCACCTAGAAATGCCATTCAAATTTCATTTTGTAGATACGTCTGTGATCTCTTCGAAAGTGAAGACGGCTCGTCGATACCAGTTATGGTTTGTCCACAATTTGCCTCTAAGCGACCCAAAGTTTCTCATTTTTGCTCATATTAGAGTGACAGCCGACCTCGGTTCATATCTGGGCACAACATTTCTTTCTCTCATCACTGTAAATGCTCTGAGTGAGGTACAGATATGAATCTCGGGACTATCGCAGAAGACACATTGAACTGTCATACGCTTAAAACGCTTTTCGAATATGTATTACGGTTCCCGAACAAGAAGGATTTGTTTCCAATGCTTTTTTTCAGTAAAGTGTGTTTGCTCAAACACACTTGTGTGTTTGAGAGCTCACAGCTCAGAGCTCACACCTGCTGAGACCATTATTTGCCATAGCAACGGAACTCAAGAGGCTATTGGCTGCTGGTTAGGACTACGAATACGCATCGTTGTAGTTCTATCTATCCTCAGTTGAAACAGATCAGGACTGAGAACTGGCCTTTACAACTACTTGCTGCTTTGGGCTGTATATAACTGATTTAACTCAGTAACTGTTACACATGGGATTAGTTTTACACTTTAAAATTAAGCATATTGAAAATTTCACAATAAAAGCCCTGAATATTTTTACATGACGTAATTGCTCTTTTTTGGCTTTATTTGACTTTTTCATCCAAAGCACTGTTACACATGGTATTAGTTTGGCCCTTTAAAATGAAGCATACTGAAAATTTCAAAATAAAAGCCTTGAATATTTTTACATCAGCTACTTGTGTTTTGAGCATTATATAACTATTTTAACCGAAGGACTATTACGCATGGGATTAGTTTGGCCCTTTGAAATGAAGCATCCTGCAAATTTCAAAATAAAAGCCTTGAATATTTTTACATGACGTAATTGCTCTTTTTGGCTTTATTTGACTTTTTCATCCAAAGCACTGTTACACATGGTATTAGTTTGGCCCTTTGAAATGAATATTAACAAAAATTTCAAAATTAAAGCCTTGAATATTTTTACATCATGTAATTGCTCTTTTTGGCTTTATTTGACTTTTTCATCCAAAGCACTGTTACACGTGGTATTAGTTTGGCCCTTTGAAATGAAGCTTAACAAAAGTTTCAAAATAAAAGCCTTGAATATTTTTACATGACGTAATTGCTCTTTTTGGCTTTATTTGACTTTTTCATCCAAAGCACTCTTACACGTGGTATTAGTTCAGAACTTTAAAATGAAGCATACTGAAAATTTCAAAATAAAAGCCTTGAATATTTTACATGAAGTAATTGCTCTTTTTGGCCGTATATGACTTTTTCATCCAAAGCAATGTTACACATGGGATTAGTTCGGAACTTTAAAATGGAGCATAATAATAATTTCAAAATAAAAGCCTTGAATATTTTTACATCAGGTAATTGCTGTTTTTGGCTTTTTTTGACGTTTTCATCCAAAGCACTGTTACACATGGGATTACTTTGGAACTTTAAAATGGAGAATAATAATAATTTCAAAATAAAAGCCTTGAATATTTTTACATCAGGTAATTGCTGTTTTTGGCTTTATATGACTTTTCATCCAAAGCACTGTTACACATGGGATTAGTTTGGAACTTTAAAATGGAGCATAATAATAATTTCAAAATAAAAGCCTTGAATATTTTTACATCAGGTAATTGCTCTTTTTGGCTTTATTTGACTTTTTCATCCAAAGCACTGTTACACGTGGTATTAGTTTGGCCCTTTGAAATGAAGCATTCTGAAAATTTCAAAATAAAAGCCTTGAATAATTTTACATGACGTAATTGCTCTTTTTGGCTTTATTTGACTTTTTCATCCAAAGCACTGTTACACGTGGTATTAGTTTGGCCCTTTGAAATGAAGCATACTGAAAATTTCAAAATAAAAGCCTTGAATATTTTTACATCAGCTACTTGTGTTTTGAGCATTATATAACTATTTTAACCCAAGGACTATTACGCATGGGATTAGTTTGGCCCTTTGAAATGAAGGTTAACAAAACTTCCAAAATAAAAGCCTCGACAACATTTTAAATCGTACCGAACGGTGCACGTCCGCCTCGCTTAACGTTCTTGCGGTTCTCCGCGTGCCACTGATCACGTCGCGGCGTCCTTTGGCGTCGACGCCGATTTGTGGCGCGACGACGCCGGGCCCATGCCCGACGGGCGCGCCTTGGCAGGCCCCGGCTAAATTTCTTCCGAAATTTTCTAGTTGCTTTTGTCATTGCGATATTCAGCAACAGTATTGCGATATGTTTTACTTAACTTGTGCACCCGTACTTTATTCTTTACAGGCTGTGAAGGTTTTTATTTTTATTTTTTGCACTTTAACTTCCTGAAACATTTGATCTAACCAGGTGTTTTTCGTCTGCGTTTTCAGAACAGGTCTTTCTCTGGGTGAAGGGCGACACGTATCTCTGTCCACCACAACAGTAACGTCCATGTCGCAACGAAAAACAACAAAATCGGCGTGATGCAGCATTAATCTTAAAATGCTACACAGCGACTGCAGGCGGAAAGCTGGTGTGTGATGAGAAATCCTGGACAGTCAATCGCTCATATAAAACATTCTGTAAAACGATATTTCAGAACACTAATGCTGCAAAATTTTACAATAATAACAGAAGACTTAAATATTTCCACTTAGGTTGACAAATTTGGATAATTTGGTTGATAATATGTTTTTCAGCAAGGTTTGTAGGATTAAACTACTGTGTTTGCAAATTGTGTAATTTAAAGATAACAGGTTCTACGCTGAGCAGATGAGCACAGAGTGGAGGATAAGATGCTGAGACATGAGAAATGTTTGGGAGGAAGGACCTTTGGAATGAACTAAATGTGCAGTTTGGTAGTGGGGGGGGGGGGGGGGGGGACCAAACGGGGATGTTTTTTATGGTAGATTTTTTCCACTTTTATCACATTTGTTGTTGGTTCCTGTTGTGGGATCAGGACCAGGAAATGAAGGAGGGAGAAAAGAAACCCAAGAAAACCATCCGTGTCCCTGAAAAGGTGAAAAACTGTATTTTCTCCATCAAACAGAAGAGGCCGAGTCTTGTCAGATACAGTTCAGTCAAGGATCACCTGGTTAATCTTTAATCAGCTTCTGCGTCTGTAACATTGTCTTCCCATCTTGGTGACTGGGAGTGTCCTCAACTAGCACCCAGGCTGTAGGTGTACTTTCACCTTCGCGTAAACACCCCAAACCACATCCTTGTCAACATTCAGACATGATTGATTCGGTCAATTAGTCACCTCCCACGTGGAAAATAAAGCCTGCAGGTATGTCTTTCCACGAATCAGTAGGAAGAAAAGGGATTTTGCAGCCTGTTTGTGACCGCTGGCTGGAAGGCTCAGCGGCTCCCACAGTTCGCCTCACCTAAATGACAACCGCAGAAATCACAGCAATAAGGATCTCGTGAGCCAAGCCCTCGGGGCTGCTGCTGTTGATAATTATCGATGTATTCCGCTGCGTGGCGGACGTGAAGACAGACAGAGGAGAAGATGAGTGAATGGGAAGGAGCATGACTACACTTATCAATGTTACAGAAAATAAATGCATTTGAACTCTGTTATTTAGCCATTTTACTTCATTTACTCTAAGAGCTGCCTGAAAGACCTCATGTTCATCATCTGATTTGACAACTGTTTTTTGTTTTTCACTTTACTAAAGGCTTGTATATTTTACAATACAGTCAAATAATAAAAAACATTCAAGAAATATAGTGCAAGCTTTCTGCTACTTTGTATTTTACTTTTTCTGTACTGACCACACAAAGCAATTCAAAAGACTAAAAGGGCGATTTTACTGTCATTTTGGACTAACACTATGGCTGTTTCCTCATGGTCAATTTAACTCTTAACAGCGGTATTAATAATAACAACATGCTAATGGTAATAATGAAGTTATAACATGTAAGTGTGGCACCATTCATTATTAGATCGCTCATGATCCCAGACATTGTGACTCCACAACTGCAGAGTAAGAGACACTAACAGCGAGCTAGCCATACAGTAAAATATATATTTATAGTTTTCTCCTCCTACCACAGCAATCACTTATAAATAATCGCAAAAATAAACATTAAACCTAAAACCATACTACTGCAACAGGCTGAATGTTTTGCTCTTTGTGTGGGAAATATCTGAGTGTTATTTTTGGTGGCGTTGTTAGTTGCTATGGCAACGAGTCTGCGCGGAGCTGAGCTGATACAGAGAGCGAGAAAGACGTGGTTTTGAGTTTAAGAGTTTCTCCCTTTGCTGTGGAGCACAGCATGGAAATTAACAATATCTACATGTCCAAGTTTGATTGAGTTAACGGAATAATTCTACGGCGGCAGCGTGTCTAAGGATCACATGTAGAAGAATAGTCTTTTTGCCTTCCAGCATTGTCCGGATGCGCGAAATTTCGTTACGTAAACAATAACATGCAGGGGGTCTATATTTGTAAATCTGATTATGATTAAGTCAGTGCCTCACCAGCTATGAACCTCACTGCACGTCACTGCTGAGCAGATAGCCTGACGTATTACACAGCAAATATATCAACTCCCATCATTACCGCATAATGAGCAGACCAGTGAATTTGGTGGGGGGGGGGTTGTCATCAAACCTTGGCATTGTGGGAATCTCACACTGACCCAACACTAATTAAATCACAACTTTTATAAACACTAAAACCAAACTGCTGCTTTTATTACTCTCAAACATTTCCACAGTATCCCCCATCTAGCTTTAGAGAGGAGGGAAGGATGTACTTCATAGTTTAAAAACGATTACAGTTTCAAACAACAAAAACACGGAGCAGTTGCAGCCCAGCACACAATGGAAGTGTGAGCAGATTCAGAGCTGATTGGATTTAAAGCTTGTGATGCATGAAGATGATGGCAATCTAACATGTGATTCAGTTTCTGTCGGCTCTTCTGCTGGAAAGTTGGCTGCCTCTTGCATCTCCTGCTCTGAGTTGATAAGGCCAATATCCTGGAAGGCATATTTCTAAGAAAATAACCTTTAAATGTTACTGTAACAACCCTTTGTTTGAGTTCAAATACTAAGAATTGAAATCCCTTTGTTGCATGATACAAAAACAGAATTGTTTGGTGCATCTTTAATCTAAGAGAATAGGGTTTATGAATATTAGAAAGCCTTAAATTAAATAAAATTAAATAAAGTGATAAAACAATCTCCCAATTATTGACGGGGTGGCAATGCCATGCTATTCTATTGTCCTACTTTTTCCTTACACTTCTATGAAAAAAAATTCTTTTTCTTAATTATTTTTGCATAAGAAGACGAGACAACGGAAAAAGGGGTTTAAACGCACCAAAGTGACTTTTCCACAATCTTGGTCCTGAAGACCTCTTCTTGGTCCAGGTTGACGGTGCAGTAGCAGTCCCTCATCCTGTTCGGTCCCGGATATGGTGGAATGTTTTTTGCTTCCCCTGCACAAACAAAAAGAGATTGAGTGAGATTCATTTATGTGCCGCAGAGGCAAAGATAATCTGTTTATTCAGGCTTCCAGTGATAACTTGTTTTCAGAACACTAAAAGCAAACAAAGCATAAAAGCTAAATAGAATTATGCAAGTTCACACCTGTCCAAGCTACAAGAGTGTGTGTGTGTGTGTGTGTGTGTGTGTGTGTGTGTGTGTGTGTGTGTGTGTGTGTGTGTGTGTGTGTGTGTGTGTGCGGGCGTGCGGGGGTGTGTGTGTGTGTGTGTGTGTGAAGATCGGATCTTTTTTCTATCCCACCACCAAACCTGGCAGCACGATAAATGAGATTACCTCTGCCAAGGTGGCTACTTTTACATCTCACACACATATCATACCAAGGTCTCCCAGAGACGCAGTGAGCAGAAGGACGTGTGAACAGGCGTGTGTTTCCGCTGTGCTGCTCAGATCTGTGAATGAAGGAATCTGCGTGGGAGATTTCCTGAAATCTTCAGAGTCTCAATCTGCTCGTCAGACATGTGTGACAGACAGCACTCCCTTTCACAAAAATGCTGTCCTGCCACCCACTGAGACAGACATATGCACACACACACACAACGCAAAGGTGGTGCTGCAGTCCTGCAGGACCAATATATTCTGCTTCATGAAGCTGTGGTCCCAGTGCTCTACCCGTTATTGTCTTCCTCTTCACCCTGGGGACCCACAGGACTCTGCAGTCTTTAGTTACACATGTGTTAACTAACCATGTCACCGTTTGCTCCAATAACGCGCCATCTGTACAGGAATCTGATGCAGCTTTGTCTCGCCGTATTACTTTTGGCGTTAAAAGACATGTAGCTTAAGAACAACAGGGACAGAAAGGATCCAAACACTCAGGGATCACAAAAGATTCTAACATTTAGATAATTTCTTCTTCTTTTAATCATACATTCATCTGACTCAGCTACCCAAAAGCTACACAGGCCTAATGTGGAATAGTGAAAAAAGTTAAAATAACCGTATCATTTTAATTCAGTTGAATTTGGTTTGAAATCATCATGATCATCGTAAGTTTGAGCAAAGACACCACTGCTTCACCATATTAGCACAATGATTTCAAACAATACTGTGCAACATAATCTAATTATTTTTATTGGAAACAATTATTTATACTGCTACAAAGATTAATTACTGTATTTATCATATATTTATCGTTAATTTGATACGCAGACTTGAGCTCAGGTTAGTTTTAGTATTTGTTTTCATGTAAATGTTCTTATTGCTCTGTAACAAATTTACTGCAGAGCAACAAAAGAATAAAAGGCATAGCACCAAATTATTCCAAAATAGTTTTTCTTATATGCAGGGGGAAGTTGTGGCACTGTTCTTCCTGCTAGCTGGTCTGCAGTGTGCAGCAAATATGGGGGAAGGGCCATACAAGATAAAACTTCTCTCACTTCAACACGTTCCCTGTTCTCTCATTGAAATGACTTATTTTTGCCTTTTTTTGAACTAATTTTAAAAATGTGGCATGCACTGGCAACAGACGTAAAGTTAGTTGAATCCTATTTTGAAAACAATTGCCACTGATAAAACTATGAGCCCCTATCTTGTGTCCTGTAAGCAAACAAAGCAAGAAAAAAACATTAAACCGGTTTGCTAAGAAAAATATTCGGTTGCTGCAACAGGAAACAGTGTGCATGGACTCAGTTGCAGGCCCCTGCAGCTGAAACCAAAGTGGAAAGGAGGGAAAAGGTTGACATTTGACACTGGAGAGCCCGCTGTGAAACAACAAGACAGACAATCTGCTCATGGATTACGGACGTCATTTGTCTTGCACTCTGATTTATCAGACCCATTGGACTTTTCAATCACTCTGCTTTCTAAACTCATAGAGACAAATTAAAGATCTTTTGCCCCTTTTATTAAACATACACCACAGGTCTTTTAATATGCTATGATATTTTGGTTCAGGACATTCTGGTGTCTTGCATATTATCACAGTACCAGTTGAATCCTTCAGAGAGGTGAGATAAAACATGTCCGAGGACGGAGGTGAGTAGTTGCATTTGTGGAAACGCAACACGTCATTTTAAGGATTTGGATAAAACCTGGGGTTTATTTAAATATTAGTTCCAGGCTGACACAATACCTGCCCGTAATGTCCTATAACAAGATAAAATTTCTATTGTTAGTTTCACATTTGAGAAAATGACAGACCAATCATTTGAAACAATTAATGCAATCAGACCAACAAGACGCATTGATATGGTGTTTACAGAATGCAGCGCAGTAGGCAAACGTAAAACCCCGGTGAGAGAAACGGAGAGGATAAACTGCGTTCTGAGCATTATGATGGCTTCGCTGGAGGCTGATTAAAGCCCTGGGCGAATTATTACACAACAGTTCCTGATGACAACAGTCATTCACAAATGAACCGGACACCTGAGCTGCGAAGCGTGACACACACTTCATTGCTTCAACTTGCAGACTGCAGCTCTTACGTTGGAGATGACGTTACTCTCTCTTATCTCTGCTTCACCTCTTCACTTCCCTGTTATTAGATCCTCGTCATCTCTGCTTTTCTTTCATCCGTTTTCCAATTTTTATTCCATCTCAACAAGTTAATCCCCCTCATTCATTCCATGCTCTCAAATTCCCTTTAATCTGAATTTTTTTTTTCCCCCTTCGACCAAAGCTTATTTATGAACTGTGAGATGCCTTGATTGGATTGCAACCATCCGGGTCATCCCAAATGTCATGGGATTACCACCACTTTCTCAGTTCTGCATGCTTTTAATGACTCAGTTTAAGGTGTTATAAAAATAAATAGAAAGGGGGGAGATGGTGGGCTGAGGACGAGAACACAGGGACTAAACATGGACTCAAGCAGCATATATCATTCTAGGTTTTTTAAGATAAGTTGCCTTTCTCAGACGCAACTTACTATATTTATAATCCATGAATAAAAGGCCAAAAGACAGCGAGTCAGAAAAAGCTATGCGACACAGGACAACAGACAATAAATTTGATTTTATCTATCTATTGTCATTGTCTAATTTTGATGGTTACTAAATTGAAAACATATTATATAAATTAGAGTGGTAATTACATATGTTTTAGGTTTTCAATATAATAATAAAAAATAAAAAAAACTTAGCTGGTTTGCCAGAAATGATTACGTTCTAACACAGTGCAGATATTTAAAAACTATGTCATGTAAATTGAATGCAGTCTTTACCTTTGTACGCAGAGACATGTTGCTATGTTGCAGCTTAATGTTGTGGAAAATGTCACCGAATGTTTCTGAATTCAGGAACATTCTGGATGGCTCAAGTTTTAGCTGTGTTTATCTGTGTGTGCTCATGCATGAAGGCCCCTGAGTTTTGTTAAAAAAAAATTTAAAAAATTAATAAATAATAAAAAACATCTTGTAACATGTAAGAGTTTATCAGCTAGCTATTCTCTAGCATAAAATATTTTCTGTTCCTGCTTTCATTTTCTATTACCAAAAAACCTGATTTCACTTTCTTGTAATTTCTGCAGCTTCCCTTTTTCATCTCTTTCTCCATTATGCAGCTGAACAGACACTTGAACAAGTACAGAAGCGTTGTGTTTTTCATCAACCACCGATGCAGCTGTCCCTGGAGAATATCTTACCACGGTATCTGAACAAAACAGGCCAAGACACATACTTGACACGACTGTGTGCGCGCACACAACAAACATGAGGGCCCAGAGCAGAAATGCAGAAAAGCAACGATGACAGGAGCAGGGACGAATTGACATGCTTGACTCCCTTCGTCAGCGTGGCCGGTGAAAAACCGCCAAGAACAGAAGAAACGAGGAAATGCGAGTGATTGTCTGAATGTAATGGATGTAGTGAATGTGTGGCTTTGTTCCTCTTCTTCCTCTGTTGACCGACTCCAGTCGCTGAGCCCGTGTGTACAGTTACAGGCGTGCTGTTCGACTCGTTACTCTAATCTTGTCTGACATGAACACATTCGAGGATACACAGGCGTGAATGCTTTCAACTCAACTAGCAGGCCTGGGGACCACAGAGTTGAAGAAAGGGAAAGAGGGGGGAAGGCAAGGTTGTCTCACACGCACACACACACACACACACACACACACACACACCCCTACAAGCGGCGTGCTCAATCGAGTGTAAGAGAAGGGGAAGACTGCAGAAAGAGAGAAAAGTCAGCCAGATAGAAAACTGGAGAGCAGTTCTCTTTGGAGAACGCTACAACAGGAAATGAGATGAGGAGAAAGGAATTTCAACTGGATCCAAGGCGAAGTTTAAAAGCAGGGAGAACAACCCAGTCACCCCTGAGAGTGTGTGAATGCGGGGGGAAACATAGTGTCGGTGAGAGATCACCATGAGCATGGAAACAAGGAGTGAAACTGTCTTATATTCTCCCACTGGTGCTGCTCGTCTCTTTGATGTTCGCAGGTAGAGGCTCATAACAAGAACTGAAACCAAACTGGAAGTCATTACTGTTGTTCTCAATATGACTACACATAAAAACATTCACCGACACACAACACGCAAAGGCTCTCCGTTAGGACATCCACAGCCGGGGCGTTTATCCTGCAGTACTGCTTTCTTCGTTGCTGAATATAAGGCAACAAACAACTTATTCAGAAGGTAATGTCATGCTCAAGACTTATGCAAAATATATCATTAAACAAATTTCCTCCTAAAAATTTCAAGACATCACCAACCATTCTGTTTCCAGAGTGTGTTTGGGAGTCCTGACTGAAGAAGATAAGCATGTTTTAAAATGCTACAAAGAAATGTATTGTGCTTGAAAGTGCTGCTCTGGATATTTACTTCAATAAACACACTTTATTTGTATTGTAATATTATTATTGGAGGTATTTCAGGCTGTTAACATTACTTCTATTTTTAGCAGCATTGCTGTTCATCCATCCATCCGTCCACTGACCGCTCATCGTTTCAGGGTCAACCATGCACAGTCTCACACCTACGAACAATTTACAGAGACATATTAACCTAACATTCATTTTTTTGGACTATGGGGGGAAGCTGGAGTACCCAGCGAGAACCCATGCATGCACAGGGAGAACATGCAGACTCTGTGTAGAAAGACTAGCATTCAAATATAAGATCACCATGTGGCTCTATGCATGCTGTTTATTTATCTATTTGTGACACTAACATAATAAATATTAAAAATTACCTTCGTAAATATGGTTAATGTGGTAATTCTGTTCATTCTTTTGTTCTTTTTTTAACTTATGTTAACACTTCTTGTCTCTCCTTTGTCCACAATAAGGAAAACCTTATCAACACCACTCTGAGACTCAGTTTGCTCTAAATGTCCAACTGATAAATCAGCAGGAGATATTTTTCTTGGTCTGGCTGATCAAGAAAAAAATGAAAATACACCAAATGATTTTCAGCAATACAATACTAATCCTGTTTGTTTGCCACTGTACTGAGCATCTATAAACTATTAGGTAAAGCATTTAAGCCGAAAAAAAGCTATATTTTGACAGGAGCATGGATCCATTTAAAAGTTTAGCATATAATGAATCCTTAGGGAGTTTGGGACTGTGAGTAAAATCCACATTTACCCTTCTTTAAGTGAATCAGCTAATTCATTTGTAAAATGAACAACATATGACAGTAAAAAAGTGTTTAGCACTGTGTGATTCTCCCAGCTGAAACAAAAACGATGAATTTCACTGATCTGAGAGCTGATTTCTGCTCACACTGGCAGCAACACGCATTTCTTTTTGCCACAAACTGTCCTTCATGATGAAGAAGAAGCGGCCTAATGAGCAGAGCATTTCACACAAGCCCAGCGGTTGTGAGCGCAGCATGTGGAGAATGAGGGCTGGAACGGAGAGAGGCTCTGGTTAAAGACTGCACACCGCCATCTCTGTGATAAACCAGCATACAGTTACTGATCAAACTCCCTCTTTGTTTCAGAGCCGCCTAGAGCTAATGTTCACACCAGGTCGTTGGTCTCAATGGAAAACTTGAGCGAAACAGAAATAAACAACACACACTTCTATCTTTATGTGCAATATGACCCTGCAGGAGGAGCAGCTTTCCAAAATGTCTCGTTGAGGTTGAAGCCCATGAATGGAGGACGGTGACCTTTCAAACCAGCATGGTGTCACCGGCGCAGTTAGCAGGAGAGAGGCTGAGCTCCACGTCCTGGTCAGGATGCAGTTCAACCCCAAAACTGCCTCCAGGCTTCATTTACATAATTCTCAGAAGACTTTGTTCTTGTTTTCTGTCTTCTGGAAAAAGAACAATTAAAGACATAACAAGAACAAAAAGAAGGAGAGGTCAACCCTCTCGTTCCACTCTGCTTTGTAACCTCTAATTCAAGCTTAGCAGACACATAGCTGAGATGTTGTGATGTCTTTTGCAAGCACAGGGAACAGAGCGTGTGCTGGGTGCAAATTCTTGCATGTGGTAAGCTGGTATTGCTGGTTTTGCCCGCGTATGGAAACACTATTGCAAAACCTTATTTAACCAGCGTCCACGTGGCCATTTCCTAACCAGTCACTGAAGTCACTTTTTATGAGTGCTTTAAGAGTCTCAAGCTTCTTTCTTTTTCCATTCCACGACATGTTCGATTACGTTCCTTTATGTGTCATTACTAGCAGGTAGAGGTCGTCCCGCAGAGCGTGTGAAGGACATGCGGAAGGAACGGCACCGTGGGCGAGCCCTCCAGCCCTTTATTTACCTCCGCTGACCCTGCATGCTGGGCCTACGGCAATACTTCCCTGTGTTCCTGGTATTGTGCTCTCATCGAAGATGCATTAGTGACACAAGGAGAACAACCCGGATTATTCCACCAGCCTCAAACTGCATGTCAACAGTCAACATGCATGTTTATAAGAAACCTCCAGGACAACCTCGCCTTCTAGGACAAAATGGAGAACTTGGCATGCACTTATTTCTATAAATTGACCTGCGACCCAGAATTTCTCCTCTCAAACAGGGTCACATGGCTCCCGTTTGTTGTCGACGGGAAGAAATGTGGAAATCTCCACTGGCCAGCCGCCAAGTGACGGACGAAGGTCTCAGTCACTGCGACCAAATTTTTCCCTTTCAGCTCCAGTCGCCTGAATTGAGCCACATACACTTATTTCCTGGACCACAAGCACTTGAGATCCTTTACAAACAATGAGCAATCTAGTATTCCTTCCAGTGTGTATTAGACACTTATTTTCACGTCATCCAAAATTACACTCGTATTGTAACAACACCATTAAACAGTAAAAGCCTTGTGCTGTGCCAACACAGTAGAGCCCATAAAAATAACGTCAGGCAGTTAATAAAGAGGATAAACGATTGATCAATGATCAACCTGCCTAGAATCAAACACTGACTCCAGCGTGAAAGTCTAACCTCTCACATTTGAATTAAACAGCAAGTAAATGTAAAAGGACACAGCTTCCAGCTGCAAAATGACAATGTTTGCAAATGCATAACTAACAACCAATTTGGTTATGTAATCTTTTTTTTTTCCACTGATGGTATGCCATCTACAACATAGAACATGCTTTCTTTGACCACTGAGCTTTAAAATTTCCCTATAGCTGGTCTTTTTAAAGCCTCTGCAATCAATATCTTTATATAAATAATAAAACAAGTCTCCTTAAGGGAATCACTCATAACAAATCCACAGGACAGTGACGTTTGGTGCTTTTCTAACTAACGGCCCACATATTTTCTGTTTTGGTTGAGTTTCGGTGCTCTCATCAGGATATTCTGGTTGTTTTTAGTAAAAGAAAGCTACAGTCGAGCCACATATACCTGAAATGAAACACCATATGGGCAAAGAGGTGAACAGCTGGTGAGCAAAAAGGGACAGGTGTGCAGCTTTTCTTATGGGTCTTTGTTCCTATCTGTTTTATATTTGTCCAATTTCGATCACAGCAGCAACAACTGCAAAAAAACATGAAACATTACAGACCATTCTAAACAAAAATTTAAATGGCATATGGGGAAATAGATAAATAGTTTAAGTCAAGCAAGTTTTAAAGAAAACCGAAACAGTACAGGACTTCAATGATTTTTGATTATTCATTCAGTTAGCAGTCAGTAAATGTCGGTGGCTTTCCCCATTTTGATGTATGTACAAATACATCCTGTGGTATATTTCCCTTTCTTATCTTAGCTACACATCTCTCTCTTCGTTGCATCTGCTGGTACGTTTTCGGGGAGGGAATGGGTTTAATACGTCTAATGACCACATGTTTGTTGGTGTTTTTGTGGGTCTCTATGCAAGGATACTTGTATTAGTCCACTTTTAAAGCAATTTGCTATTACTGGTCAGGAACTGACCTGTTAGACGCTGAGTTAAAAGATTTTAAACACTTTGCACATCTGTGCAAGAGGATGCTCAGTAATATGCATCATTATGATGTTTCATGTGTGTCACAGTGTTTGTCAAACAATGTTTCTCACTGTGCCAGAGAGGCCAAACGCACATATGTTCCCGTTAATTAGTCCCGACTCCAGCTGTGCCACTGAGAATTCCCATCTCTCCGAGCGCCGAGTCGCTGACAGATGAAGCACAGTCTGCTTCATCTGTGAGACACTACCTCCTTACCCAACTCCCCCACCCGCCCACTCACCACCACCACCCCAATATCCATCTCTCTACATCTGCTTTGTATTAACTCGTTGCCATGCAGGAAAAAACAATCCTTTTGTAGTCTATTCCAGCCAATCAGGAAGCGAATTGGGGGCAGTTTCCTGTTTCCTGTGTTTCCCCCCAGACGGTACAGGCTCGGATCCAGTAGTCCAGTTGGGTTTCCGATAGTCATTTGTTCCTCCAGGATGTCGAGGGGAGTCATCACCTGGCAGGCCGTAATAGTAAGCACTCTTATTATTACGTGAATAATAAGAGTGTGTGGCGGGTTTTCGCCTCTGAGTCATCGGCCAACCGCAGCCTCATGCCAAAGGACAGGCTCTGATGAAAACAATGTGATGCAAGCGGTTCGTAGACGTTACTGGGAGCAGAGCGCTGCAGGGATCAGACTGACAGAAAGTATGTCTGCTGCTTGGTAGCAGCGTAGTGTAAACTCTGCTGTCGTCACTAAATGGCATTATGAAGAACTTCAACCAAGGCCTTCGAAGTGACAACAACATAACGATTTCTTATTAACGTCAGTAGCTAGGGCAAACTCATAAGGACCTTTTTTTTTTCTGGGGAGTGTATTATTTTTATCTATGTAACCGTTTTTACTTGTGGTTCTAATCCTGTGAGAATCCCATACAGGCACAAGCCTGTTTGCAACAAATTAGGGCTAAAATTACCCAAAAAAAAAGGCAACACAACTACTATCAATAGTACTTGTACCACAATTTGCATTATTAAAATACATAATTTGAAATGTGCATCATCATTAATTAAAGTGGAGGTGAAAGCAGTACTGTTTTTGCGTTACTGTTGACTGAAATTTGTCAACTATTAGCAATACAGGCTTATAATTATATTTCTCAGCAGTTTCAAACTTTCAAATATCGCAACATCTTCAATAAAGGACATAGTGTAACATAATGCTTCATGTGTTAAAGGCTAAAGGACATACTGTACATAACATCAGAAGCACAACTACTACAAATTGTTATGTGTAAGGCAGCCATACTAGATCATGAGGTTCTGACTTCTACAGGCCATTCTGTAAAATGTTCCTGACACAAATATGTAAATTTACACTAAGGAGTAAAATTGAAGGCCATAATTAAATAGTTGGGTTTTTTTTAAACAGAGTGAAATTGTCATTATCATGGTACTTGTAATTGATGTTCTCTTAGAGAGAAAAAAAGAGCAAAAACTGAAACCAAGAGGGTGAAAACTTTGGGTTTTCACAATATGTCAGCTACTGTTTAACATATTGTTTTAGGATTAAGCCGACAGGAGTCTTTTCATTTAAAAGGTGCTCTATTTGGTTGTAAAAATAATTGATATTCCTGCTTGGCTTGAGAGAGTCCTAGCTCTGGAAAAGCAAGAAACCTTTGAGATTTGAAATGGATGAATCTTCCACCCATTACAGAGGCCACAAGGAACATTAAGAAGACAATCAACCGTGCGTGCGCAAACTTTTTCACCTAAAACGATTTTAGAATCACATGTTAGCCTGACGTGCACAATTTTAGACAGTAGAAAATCAGAGTATCTGGAGAAAACCAATGCACCAGTGCACATGCAAACATGCAAACTCAGCAGAAAAAAACCCATCCACATCCAAGATCAGAGCGGAGACCATCTTAAAGTGAATATTAGTGATCACCAATTCCTACATGCACCCCTTTTTTTGATATTGTTTCTTGGAAAAACTACTTTACACGATGAATGTACGGCATAAAAAGAGCTTCGGATTAGTTTACTGTCGATCAAACGATTGTTCCCAGTACACCTGTTACATCATAAAATAATCCAGCACATCAATTCGGTAATTCAGCTACATCACAATTAAACAATGAATCATTTATCTGCACTGGTTTTATGGACATCAATTCCGAGCATTTGTTTTGATCCGAAAACAGATGTGTATCTAAGGCAGCAAAAATGTCCTCGGGTTGTTTAGCTTTCATTCACAGGAGCGATGAGTAGCAGCAAATTCACAAGACAATTGTGGTTTCCACGTTACAGCTTTTCCGGATAAACAATCTGCACAGGTAATATCTTTAAAAATATTAGGAAAAAAGGGGGTCAAATGTGTTATTCACTCTCTAAGAGCAGCTGGCAGTGCCATGCAGCCTCACACAGCTTGCAAAGGTGTTTGTTGCTTCTTTTTTTTTTCTTTTTTTTTAGTTTTAGCCCATCCCCTCTGCCGCATGTTTTGACTCCAAACTGGACAGGATGGACTGGGTGCGAGATATCAGTCTGCCCCATACTGACCTAAGATGACCTTTACAGCAAGCACAGGAAATGACTGTCTGCTTCTAATAAAATGACATTAAAAAAAGGAAAAGATACGAAAATGTTATCTGTAATGCTTTTTAGATAAATGTTTGTAACTTTTTATGACTCGGGTTCTGATCATCAAAACATTGTTAATTACTTAATAGAATAGAATAGAATAGAATAGAATAGAAGTACTTTATTCATCCCAGCAGGGAAATTACTTCGCAGTTACAGCATAGAGACAAGACACAATAACAACTACCACTGTGTAGTAGTTGTAGATAAAATAAAAAATAAAATATAAAATGCTATAAATTGTAAAAATATAAAATGCTGTTAATATAAAAAGAAACTTAAGAGCAGTCCTTGCAAAGATTCAAAAAAATGCAGATATGTATATGTAAATATATGTACAGCAGGTGTGCCACAGTGCAGTTGTGCAAAATCGGACTGATTAGTGCAGTCCGATAATAGCAAGCACAGCACATCTCATTTTTAAATACTGATTATTAGCACGTCATTGGTGCAAAAAAAAAAAAATCTATATTGCCGTTTTTTTAAAGAGTAAACGTTACAAACAGCTGAATTTAAAAGCTGTGAGGTACAATACTGTCGTTATATCAACTCTGGTCTCTCATTGCTACATTCACAAGTTAAACATGGAATAGGCTATATCCTCAAGGAAGTATAAAGTGAAAAGCTATGTTCAAACATAAAAAGATGGATTAACAATCAGACAGCCACGCATGTTTTTGGATGAAGCTGATTTTTTTTCTTTTTTTCCTTAAAGGGGGCTTGCAATAATAAAAAAAATAATGGCTGCTTGTAGTTAAGAGGTAATAACGGTATCTGTGGTCCTAAAATGTGCAGAATAGCATCTGGAAACGTGCAGCTGTGGAGCCTTTACGTCTGTTACAGTCTGCTCACATCGGTTCAAGTTTAACACACATTATCTGGATCCAAACGCCAGCTGCCAAATTCCCACATTGTCCCACACGCCTTTCAATCCTGCTGCAGTTTCTGTTTACTTTCTCAGTTTTTTTTTCTAATTATTTGCTGTTCTTATCGTTGCGCAGAGGGGCTCTAGTTGTGATCTGAATTACAATAACAAGCAGAACAACACCGATCTGGACCCGTCCAGTCTCCAGCCCCTCACAGCTTCCCTCCTCTCCCTGAAAATAGGGAGCCATCCATTGAGGCGTTCAGACTGGGGGTAGGGATTTTTTTTAACCCCCCTTTATTCTTCTTACCTATTTTTATTTTTACGCTCTGGAAAACCCGAAGACCTTCTTCTTCTACCGCCATGGCTTCACCGTAGGTCTTTCCCTTTTGAAGCTTAAATGAAGGCTGTCCTCCACGGCTGTTGTTTCTGGCCTCTCCAGCGCTCGGATATTCCAGGGGCTTTGCACATCTATGTTCTGCGGACAGCGACCATTCTCCGGTCCGACCGCTGCTCCTGCTGTTGCTGGAGATCTAGTGAGCGGATTGAGCTCCAGTCCCGCAGCAGCAGCAGCGGTGAAGGAGTGGCCCCACACAACACCGCCCATCGGAGGGTATGGAGGGTAATCCGTGCCCTGCAGGGGCGGTGCAGAGGAAGCGCAGTCCATGCAGCGGATTTCAAGTACTGCTTCCAAGGGAAAGGCAAGGTGTAGGCAAGACAAAGTCAGGCAGGAGGTGGAGGAGCTCAATCTTTTCACAGGTTATCTGTCTCATAATATACAGTCATGACATGGTGACGGTTTTAACAAATATGTGAAAAATATTTTTTATATATATATATTTATATAAAAGTTACATACTACATCAATTGCAATCCAATTTTGGTGAGCCTATGCAAAAGTTTGCATTATTTTTGGTTCCTAGCTGACAGAGACAGTACCTGGTGTGGCCGTCTGCTGCAATTAGCTCACCTGCATTGAGATTGTATAACTGTGTATAATGTCAGTATAACGTCAATGCAATCAGTGATTATTTAAGTTCACCTTTTTGTCTACTTAAACTTCCGACATCAACAAATCATTTTCTCATGACTCCTTTCCTGTGCTATATGGAACCTTAATTACACAAAGTTTATCAAAGACATCTGTCACCAGCTAAATGTGTTTGTTTTTGTTTCAAAGCGTGTTTCAGATCTTTAATAAGTTACTTAGATATTTTTTGAGAAGCTGTGTTTAAGAATTAATGTTTAGAGTAAAATGGATGCAGGATGTTTGGCATTACTGCTGCGTTTGATTTGGCTCAGAACTTGAAGTTCGGATCTGGGAATGACATCACACTCGGGTTTAGTGTTGTCTAGCTGAAAATCAAAAGACCAGTGGAATGTGACGGTTCTTCTGTGCTTCTTTTAGTCAATTTACAAGTTCAAAAAATGAAGGAATATTCTCAGAAGTATGTGTACAATACTGGGTGCATCAGTGGTTTAATGAAATCAAAAGTTAGAAGTGCTAATAAATTGCTTCTACCTCAAACTTTCACTATGTTTTAATGAATATGCATGTCAGCCATATTAAATACTTATAGCTGCTTGGCAACCTCTGCCTTTTCCGGGCAGAGGTTGCCTAGACCATGAGTCTAATTGCAGAGACCATGCAACTAGACTCATGGTCTAGTTGCATTCTCAACTCAGTACAAATAGAAAGCACTACAGGTTTGGATGCAAACATTTTACCACCTCCAGCTGCATATTTTGAGCCATTAGCTACAACGTGTAGCTCATAAAAGCCATGTTTGCAGCTCTTGGTATCCGCTTCTACTTGTTTTGTTTCAAACTCTGTCATAGAAATGACTACACTGTAAATTCTCAATGGTTCTACCTACAACAGCCTACAATTTAGTTTCCTCTTCTTCTTTGAAAGCATTACACCCCACATGTAGGACCAGGTGCCTTCCCTTCCAGAACCGCCAACCGTTTCCTTCCTGAAACGGGCCAGATATGCAAAAAACAGAGGGAAAAACAAATTTAAACAAGGAATTAGGACACAAGGCAACTGTCGCTCACTGACATTGTGGCTGTTTTCTAAATAAAAGACAGGGATTTCCCCATTCATACCACATGTTTAGGTATCCACTTGGAGTGAAGTCATTTCATGTTTGGACCACTTAAGGATACAAGTCACTCTTTTTATAACTGCGTTTTATAACACTTTGTGTGTCTAGAACACAGGACACAGTGTGCAATTTTACAATCCCCTGTGCGTCATGGATTTTACGTTTAGCTTTTTGCAAGTCAAATTGACTGTCATCCTTTTACGTTCAAAAGCTTGAATTGAATTGATAACAGTTTATGTCTCTGAATGTGAACCTTTACTAAGATTTTTTTTGAATGAAAGTGAGCATACCTACCTGCCATTATGTTGGCCTTCAAAAGTGAAAAATTGGAAAAAAAAATTATTTATTGTTGCTTTAATTAGCAGTAATGTAATCAATATACATACATGGAATAAAAAGACACACACAGTTCTTTCTTATTGTCTGAAGTAAAACATAAAAGGTTTGACCCAAATTGGATAGCTTAAGGTGTGTAAACTTCTGAATTTGAAGAAAGTAAAAAAATATATATGTTGCGAAAATTTCTGGCATTTAGCAAATAAAAATATTTTTGGTAATTTGTACTAACCTAAAACAAAAGAGGTTTGGTCTGATTTCATTTCAGGCAGTGAGAAACAAATGTGTTGGTGTCTTTTTATCAGGTGTACGTAAACTTCTGGTTTCAACTGTGTATCCTGTTTTGTTACCATTGTTTTCTCTAAAATAAATGAACTGTTCAAAAGAATTCTACAGAGGTGTAGATTCATATAAACGTAAAAGTTAAATCATTAGTTGGAGCATTCACATGTAATCTCATATCTATGAATTTAGAAGAGAGGCAGTAGAAATTGTGGTCTCTATTGCGGAGCTAAGAGTCACAGCAGGACGTGTGGTGTTAAAGGAGAAAGTGGTCATTAAATCCCTTTTAACAGTAAAGCAGATAGAAGGAAAATATAGATCAACACTGTCCCAAACGGTGAGTAATAGCTGGACAGGCTTTAAGATTCATTCAGGTGAACGTTGCATCATCAGCCCACACTCAAGCCCATTCGACCACACTTCTGAGGTCACTAAGACCACATTACTAAGAATAGCCAGACCCAGGTCTGGAACTCTCCTGTAAACCCTCCAGTCCAACCAATAGAGATGTATGACCGGAGGGGAAAAAAAACAAACAGTTGTGACGTCTCTCTACCAGCAACGACGTTTAACTGTGGTAACCCTGCTGCTGGCTGCAATGTGCTGGGATTATCTGGACTCTTTTAGAACAGCTCTAAATCTAATTAGACTATATGTCTCATCATCCCACTCTGTGCCCCAGTCATAAAGAGAAAGCGTACTCCTTCATAAAGAAGCCATTCTGCTACGGACCATTGTACCAATGTGACTCACACAGTAATATAATTTCATACTTTTAGTACTGTCAAAACACTTTGTGTAAAAAGCTTAGAAATTCACTCTGTGGTCTCTGCAGATGTCAATCGGTGTTGCTAAAGGCTAACTGAGACTCAAGTAAAACTGTTAGACACTTAAAAGTATCTATACATAGTATAAGCCTATATGTGTCAAAGTTTCCTCCAGTATACTATAACCAGACTTTATTTGTGCCAGGGTAAGCATTGTTTACTTTATTTATTTTAGGAATTTTTTTAAGACTTGAGAGTTGGTGTTTAGGTGTTGTTAATAATGTCTTCCAATAACACATAATTGCAATTATGTAAACAATTTTTAACCCCAAAACATGGTAGACTCTGCATGACTGCCCTACTCCTGCCACTGCGCTTAGAAAGTTTTCTGGGGGAAACCCTGTGCGTGATGGTGCAGAATTTAGAGCGAATACAAACGATATAAATGAAGAAATTGGTGAATAAATGAATGAACAAACTACATGTAATTTGCCAGAGGATAAATATATCAACTTTAATGTGCTATATTGACTGTGCAAAATTTGGTGCATCTCTTGTCTTAAAACAACCAAGAATGTAATTTTAAAGTCAAATAAGTCAGCTTTATACTTTTGACAGACAGGTTTAAAAAATATAAATTTCTTTATATTGTGATCTCAGCAGATGCAGGTAGGACATTATCCTACTATAGATTACTATATAATATAAGCTATAGTAATCAATATGCTATAATAAAATAACCCAATCATGTGTACAGTTGAAATGACTGCCATTTTTGTGAACTTCAGTTTCAAAAATGAGCTTTGAAATAATTCAGAATTTAATTTACAAACAAATTAAAACTAGCTGACTTTTACTAGAAAGCTTAGCGACAGGATGCTTAGTGGTGGTCTATTTTGCACAAGAAAGTCAGGGGAACTGGGTTTGAGGGCGTTGGCCCGTTTAAAATAACTGTAAACGTACCACCAACCCTCTCCACTGTTGATCATCTTTTTCTCCACCTACTGAAAGTGCAAACGGTGCAAAAAAGCAGTCGCCCCATGGCTTCATGTCACTGACATAATTACAATGCCAACAGGGCCTGTGCGTCTTTGGCTATCAGCGCTAAAACCCTGCGACTCTTTTCATACAGTAGATAATAACCATGGTATTACCAACGTTGTGTCAGTAACCGCTCAACACATGCAGATATTGAAGAAAGAGTGACATGCTGACATGAGAGGAAAGAAGTAATCAATTACAGTTCCTCTACAGTGGCCACATCCTGCTGGCTGTTTGTTTTTGCAGCTTGCTACAAGAACAAACCTATGATGACCCAATTATAAATGTACATTATATTCAGAAAAACTCTAGCTGAAAACTGCCCTCTATAAATGTTCTTGCACACAATGTAACAGCAGTCAAATGACCACATTAGATTACAGTGCAGGAGTCACAAGATACCACTATCATGTACCACTATCATGACACACTAGCCAAAGCAGTAAAGCTGAAGAGGCCAGTTCCTTGAATCTGCATGCATGGCATCACATAGGAAAATAAAGTTTTAAAAGGTGACTGTGACATGCTGTAGCTTCAGTTGTACTCAAGAGACAACGCCCTGTGGTGAACCACAACTGTACCACTCCAACTTCATGCACGTGTTTGTTGAAAGACCCAAATACAGTAAATACAGTCAACTCTTATACTGAAACGCTAACAGATCAAACACATTTACACAAAGACCTTTTTGAAGAGACTATGCATAAGTGTGCAGTGAAGCAGTCTTGGTGGAAGAGGGGGCAGAAGCTGAATATGAGCAGATTAGTGAAAGGATGCTTAGTGGTGGTCTATTTTGCACAGGAAAGTCAGGGGAACTGGGTTTGAGGGCGTTGGCCCGTTTAAAATAACTGTAAACATACCACCAACCCTCTCCACTGTTGCTTGTGCTTTTTACACTAAACAATCACTTACTGTAAACTATGCTGTATGTAAAATATAATATATGTGTCTGCATATATGTGTGGAAGGGAGAGAATACTGAGTTGAACAGATGGCGACTAGATGGACAAACATAATCCTGGCATTACGGAGAAGACAAAAGCTTTATGAATGTATGAATCAAATCATATTGTATGTAATTTGTCTTGTAGAATGAGGCCTGGCAGTATTTTAATCTGTTGCGCTGGTGCAACCCAGCACAAACAAACATGAAGTGTCCATGTTGATCACATTTGATGTCTGCAATAATGTTGTCTCCAACTCGTCCTTTCGAGCATCCTCCCTCCATGGGGTTGCCATAGCAGTATCCCCCACGCCATATCTGCATACACACAGACTTGGAAGGTGTCTTAAACCGGATGGCCTTCCTGACAAAACCTCCTGATTATCCGGAGAAAGAATGGGAAAACCTAGGACCAGCCCATAATGGATTAGATGCATCAAGAATAAAAACATTTGACCTTTAAATTCCATCACTGACTTTGTTTGCAGTCATCCTTAGTATAAACGGTTTGATAACATAGAAAGCACACAAGCAGCATCATCGTTCTATAGTGTGACAATACAACAGTTTTCATTTGTGACCAGTGAAGGCACCTGCTAAGTGGGAATGTTTCCAAAATTAGCTGGTTAGATTAGCTTTTTGTTAGATAAAATTGTTACTGGTTATGAAATAAACAAACAGATATATATGGACCATAGCAAGAAGATGATTTAATTTGATTTGTGAATGTCTGACCTCAAACTGCAACAACCAAAGTGTTCAGCCACAAAACTTGTATGGCAGAGTTACAGCACCACCTAATGTGCGCTCACTGTAGTAGGGTTAGATATGTCCTCACTGGAAGTTTTTAATGTTAAATACTCATGCCCCACAATTCACTCCTCTTTTTTTTAACTCTTTGTTGTGTTATTTTGAATGTTATTAGTGGTTTTTTTTTTTACTTTTTACTTAGTTTGATCATTTTAATTGTGTCAAGTGGTTTTATGCAAATTAGTTTGTGGAACTGCTAGGTCTATAAAAATGTCTATTAAAAAGTTTGATAAATGTGTGGAGTGAAGGCATTTTAATATGAAGAACCTTTTTGGTAGGAACTCTTGCGTTACATGGAAGGTAATCATTAATACTGCTTGACTTTTAAAGAAAAAACAATGATTACACATTATCATGTATCACCAGTTATGTATTGTAGCTGACTTCAGGTCATTTTTATTTTTCATTATGTAGTTTTGGCTTCACCAAGTTTAAGGTTTTAAATTTTCAGATATGATTAACTTTTATATAGCTTGAAAAATATTTCTAAAATGATGTTTTCACTTATTTCATATTGGGAATAACAATATGCTATATTCAGCTATGCTCAGATTGTGTATCTTTATATAGTTTTGCCATTTAGAATTAACAGACATATGAACAACTGTGTTTTACCACTGAAGCATGTCTTTTTAACATTTTTGGTCAAAAATGAACATTTCCTTTCATCACTTATTGTTGGTTCACAACAGCTTACAAAAGCATAGCCCAAACAGAAACATCTAACAAATAAAATGTTGCGAGACATAATTTTTTTTTTCATAGCAGACAGAATAAACTAAGACTAGGATTCTGAATCTAAAGACAAACAAGGAAAACATCAAAGGAGACAATTTGTAAAAATGTTTTAACTATGTGATCCAGAATGTTGTTTCGCATACATCTTAACGTTAACAGGAAATATGAACTATAGATTGAGTTTAAACTAAGCAGTAAAGTACTAGGAATATTTAATCAGTTTAGCAGCCTTTCACCATAAAACTCTTCCTATTGTTATATAAAATCTAATATCTCCCTTCCAAGGTATTTTGTGGATTAAATTTCTAGCTTAGTCATATGTTTTGACTGTGGTTCTTGCAAATGAAAAAAGTGAGGAGAGGATGGGGTATTGCAGACTTTCTGCTTACTTACTTTTGAAGCAAATGAGAGAGTGCCAGCTGCACTACAACCAGGTGTAGAGGCATAATTTGTGATTATTTAACAGCTTCTACACTGTGAGCAATTTCCACATTAGCCCATATTCAATCTTTTCTAAAATATTAGATGCAGCAGAAACATAGAGTTAAAAAAAACACCCTGAAAAGTCCCTGCAACCAAAAATGTCCACTAAGACTTTAATCCCATCTTTTAGTCAAATCCCCGGTGTGTGCTTCCACATGTAAACGAGAAAGACAGAATGAAAAAAATTATGTTAAGTTTTTGATCCCAACAAATTAGACATCGCTTTTTCTTTTCAGCCTGCTTTGATGTTGAAAGCTAATAATCACTTGCCCTCTTGTGGGAGTCATAATAATGATCTCCTCCCTTTTGATCACACTAAGTTTGTGTTACAAAATATCCACGCATTCAGACTATATGCTATATGCAACAGACAATGTCAGACATATTAAAGAAATATGCTCAAAATTAACACGAGGTTAGTTATGATTGGCTCAAGCATGACATAAAAAAAAACTTTTAAGTTCTGGTGGTGTTCCCCAGCGTGTGCAGAAAACAGCAAGCACTGCGCCTTTAATCAGCTCTCCTCCTCGTCTCACCCGCCGTGTTGCTCTCTCGTCTCTTCCCCATTTCGCTGCTTTGTTTTCATTGTCGCTCCTTTTTTGTATTTGGATCATGGCTGCTCATTCTACCGACGAACCGTTCCCTTTCCACGGGCTTCTCCCCAAGAAAGAAACCGGCGCTGCCTCTTACCTCACCAGGTTCCCCGACTATGACGGGCGAGGGGTGCTCATCGCTGTCCTCGACACCGGCGTGGACCCCGGGGCCCCCGGCATGCAGGTGAATCCGCCCGGCTGCCTCGTGCTAGCGAAGACCGAGATGGCCGAAGCTAGCAATGCTAAAGGCCGGCGTTCCCAAATAGCATTATTATAACAATTAGCAAATATATTTTTATGACAGCCAAGTACGTTTAAAGTCTGTTATGGCAATTGTCTTCTTGTGCTTATAAATTTAGTTTCAGAGCTACACCAGCGGGCTTTAAACTATCTTTACATTTATTAATTAAGCGTAAATGCTAACCGGGTAGCTAGCAACGTTTGTTCTTACGACGTTGAAGTTGGTGTCCGAATCGTAGCTTTCAAACCCACTTGGAGCTTTTATTTGTTTTCTGGAGCATCTTAAATCAGCTCTGGCTCAAAGTACAAAGTGCTCGGACTTTTCAAAGCTGACCTGGATTATTGTATGCAAAGGAAGAATAAATGTACAATTTGAGATCTGCCAAACTTAATGTAGTTGTGACAACACTGAACAGGAGGTATTGCTATATATGTGCTTGCATTAGACGACCTAAAATGGGATCCAAAATTAAAGCTACTAAATACACTTTGAAAAATCAAACCTGTGAACCTGTCTGCACTGGTTACAAGTTCTTTAAAATTGGAAACAAGTAAATTGGCCACTTCGGTACTTTCATTTTAAGTTAAACTAAATGTCCCATTTAAACCACGTTAGATCAGGTACAATCTAATCATTGTAGTCTTGATGTTAAACCTGAAGGTTACCTTGAAGCTAAGGAACTGACCATGAACTATTTTAAAGAATACAATGACTACAACATTATACAGGTTTGAGTATTGTTTACTAGGTGGATCTGGTTTAATGTGTTCAAGATGCAAAAGCACCATCGTGTATCTCAAATATCACAGCTGCGCCATATTGATGTCTAATTATCTTAAAGTATGATTGGTCAAATACATAGCAGGTTCCTTCAAAATCCCATAAAAATAGTATTTTTTTCCTTAAACACAAATGATGTGCTTTCTATATTTGAACAGTAAACTCAACGCAGTTGAGATGAACTGTGTTTGACACTTCCACCCCCTCCTCAGTATTAGAAGAAATAGGAACACATCTTAATGATGTACCCTTTTTCTCATGCAGGTTTTTATTTACAATGAAACCTGCAAATTAAAACACTGAACTAATATTTGGATGGAAGGATGGAAATTGTAGTCATTTAAATATGATCAATCAGCAATAAAACCCAAAATTATAAAAATTATAGCTGGTTAACTCAGCCAATAAGCAAATAGTTTATTTTATTGCTGTTTTTTGCTTAGCTCACATTACTCCTCCTTCTATTATTATATTTTAACAAACTTCTGTAAAACTTTGGAAGCTTCTAAGTTATTCAGAATAGTGTGTGAATATTTTAGCGGGTTCTGACTGTGCTAGTTTGTTAATGAACAAGGACTTGTCTAAATTTCTAGATCTATTTACTCTGTTTCGAACTGCATCTTTAGGTCACCACTGAGGGGAAACCAAAGATCGTGGACATCATTGATACAACAGGCAGTGGTGACGTGAACATGACCACGGCAGTGGAGCCTAAAGATGGGACAATCACTGGCCTCTCCGGAAGAACGCTCAAGGTTGGGGAAACACCATTATGATGTCCATATTTTTATTATTTGAATTCAAAGCCACTTTCAACTGTGAAATTTTCTGTTTTGCATAGTGTCCTACATCCAAGTACACTTTTTGGTGATCTCGTCTCTCGTTGCGTCTTTTTATGTCTCTCAGATCCCTCCCGCCTGGGTCAACCCATCAGGGAAGTTTCGCATCGGAGTTAAAAATGGCTACGAGTTCTTCCCCAAGGCTCTTAAGGAAAGGATACAGGTAGGGAGATGTGACAATGATTGCTGCTCTAGTTCTGTCAGAGATTTGATGTTTTATTACTTTTGATGTGCAGAAAGCACAACATCAGACGCGCAGGGAGTCGTGGCACAGGCACAAACGTTGGTGATATTTTAGCTGGTTAGGAAAGGCTGTGCATGGGGGAAAAAAGTTCTGATTTGAATTTAGATTTCTACATTTTAGTAAATATTACCAGCAGGAATTTGGTTTAGTAAGCTTCTTACTAAATCTGATATTTTTGCACATTTCTCCCTTTTAGAAAGAGCGAAAAGAAAAGATGTGGGACCCAGCACACAGAGCAGCCCTCGCTGAGGTCTGTCGCAAAACAGAGGAGTTTGACCTCGCTCATCCCACGCCTTCTCAGGTCAGATTCACAACACAAACTCTAAACCTAATGGTCCTGCTTGCAGCGACATGCCTCTGCTTGCTGTGATGATTCTCATGTCTGGCTCTGACACATCCTTCATCTTCTCTCCTCAGATGGAAAAGCTGCAGAAGGAAGACCTGCAGTGTCAGTCAGAGCTGCTGGGATCTCTAGAGAAGAAGTACAGTGATCCCGGCCCAGTGTATGACTGTGTGCTTTGGCACGATGGCGTCACGTGGAAGTAAGTCGGCTCTTGTTTACATTCCCTCCTCATTATTTACTGGCATGCACAAATAGCATGTCTATCATTTCCATTGTATAAGACTGTTTTTGTTGTTTTCAGGGCGGTAGTGGACACATCGGAGTGTGGAGAACTGTCCCAGTGCACCGTCCTGGGCTCATACAGAGAGAAACAAGAATATGCCACTTTAGGAAATGCTGAGATGCTTAACTATTCTGTTAACATATATGACGAAGGAAACACACTCTGCATCGTTACTAGTGGAGGTGAGTTACCCTAAAGCAGAATATCAGAAGTCTTTCTACCTTTCAGTCGTTATCACAGTTATTCCTGGAAATAGTGCAAAATTGTTAAATGAAAGAATTGCCAGCATCTGTTGAAGTCGACCAATATTTCATAACTCTGTGTTATCAGCTGACACACCACAATAAATAACTCAATTTACTTTTTAATAGCTTCGTCGAGCTTTTGTGATTAGCCTGACATCATTTTTAAGTGACTCACTAATACTTAAAGTAAAAAAAAAAACATTTGAGCTTTTGTCCAAATATTAAGGTTGGTGTGACCCTGTAGCAATTTTGTATGGTGCATTTAGTTTTTGAGATGTGATATGAATTTTGAGTTTGTCTGGATGGTCAGGGTGCATGAAGATGAAAATTAGCTAATTTCTCAGTTTAGATCTAGATGTAAGCAGTTCATTGAGCATGATGTTGACTCCAAATTTTCTTCTCCAATCTGACTCTGTGCTCTCTTAAAGGGGCTCATGGGACCCATGTGGCGAGTATTGCGGCAGGTTACTTCCCAGAGGAACCAGAAAGAAACGGCGTGGCTCCTGGTGCCCAAATTCTGGCTCTGAAGATCGGAGACACTCGACTCAGCACCATGGAAACTGGCACCGGACTCATCCGAGCGGTATTCCTTCAAAAAGATACCTCGACATTAAAGCTGCATGAGGCATCACAATCGAGACAGAAAATAATTATTACATTTTTTTTTTAAATTCCAGAATTTCATGAATTAACAATATATGTGGTGTGTTTGATGTGCTCTTATTGTTCTTAATGATTTAGCTTTGTAAGGAAAATCTTATTTAATTACAACCATTTTTTTTAATAATGACAAAATACTGGTTATATGTTTTCCTAATATTGTGCAGACCTACATAATATATACATTAACTGACGTTTTTGCACTAGTTTATTTCTGGTCTCTCTCTCTTTGTGTCTGAAAGATGATTGAAGTAATCAACTACAAGTGTGACCTGGTTAACTATAGCTACGGGGAAGCCACCCACTGGCCTAATTCAGGGTAAGAATAGCAGAGAGGGTCTCTGATTTTCCTGCCGTGTGTTTTGTTTTAGCATGCTGTTGCTAAGTGTCGTGGACCACTTGTCTTTCAGGAGGATTTGTGAAGTGATCACAGAGGCTGTGCAGAAGCACAATGTGATTTTTGTGTCAAGTGCAGGAAATAACGGCCCCTGCCTTTCTACGGTCGGCTGCCCAGGAGGAACCACCAGCAGCGTTATCGGTACGTTCTCTGAACGTGCTAAAAGTAGTCTTTGAATTTTCTTGACTTTTCCTCTAATTGCTACCGTCGTCCCTGTAGGAGTTGGCGCGTACGTGACTCCAGACATGATGGTGGCCGAGTACTCCCTGAGAGAGAAGCTGCCCCCCAACCAGTACACATGGTCATCCAGGGGTCCCAGTACCGACGGAGCCCTCGGGGTCAGCATCAGCGCTCCAGGCGGGGCCATCGCATCCGTACCCAACTGGACGCTCCGTGGCACCCAGCTGATGAACGGCACGTCGATGTCCTCGCCAAACGCCTGCGGGGGCATCGCGCTCGTTCTGTCAGGTGTGTTCTGGATTGCAGGGCTTGTAGTTGATTTGTAACATTGTTAGAAGTGAGTGATTTCAGAACTGAAGGTTCTGTGTGATTAACTTTTTTTTTTTAATGAAAAAGGCCTGAAGCAGAGCGGGATCCCTCCCTCTGTTCCTGCTGTGAGGAGAGCGCTGGAGAACACCGCTCAGAAGGTCGATGACATTGAAGTGTTTGCACAGGGTCATGGAATAATCCAGGTATTTTTTATTTTTTACATCTTTTTTTTTAAATCTTTTTTTAAACTTATTGTATTTTTTTGTAGTGAAGTAATTGCTTTCTGTCTCTCAGGTGGACAAGGCTTTAGACTACCTCACTCAGCACGCCTCATTACCCACAAGCCGCCTGGGCTTCTCGGTCAGCGTGGGTTCACAGAGAGGCATCTACCTCAGGGAACCAGTCCAAGTTCTCGCACCTTCTGATCACGGGGTTGGAATTGAACCCATCTTCCCAGAGAACACAGGTAGCACAACTGAATGGTTGGACTCAGTTTTACATCCTTTTATCTATAGTTTCTATTTGTTTTAAATATAATCTGTTCTTTTTGTTAAACAGAAAACTCCGAGCGAATTTCCTTGCAGCTACACCTGGCGCTAACATGTGCCGTCCCATGGGTCCAGTGCCCCTCCCATCTGGAGCTGATGAACCAGTGTCGACACATCAACGTCCGGATCGATCCCGTAGGACTGAGAGAGGGAGTCCACTATACCGAGGTGTGTGGATGGCAAAATGGAATGAATAAAGCTTAAAAAAACGCTATCTTCTTTTTAAAATTGTTTTTAATTGTTTTTCAGGTTTGTGGTTATGATACAGCAGCCCCCACCTGTGGCCCTCTATTCAGAGTTCCTATCACAGTTATCATCCCTGCCAAGTATGTTCTCACAATGTGTGGACTTCATCTTGGTTTTTCTGTTGTGGTTTTGGCTCTTATTTGTTTCTCCCTCTTTGCACCAACAGGGTGACTGATAGTCGTAATCAAGAGGTGCGATTCTCAGACGTCCACTTCAGACCCGGACAGATCAGACGCCACTTCGTCACTGTTCCTCAGGGAGCCTCCTGGGCAGGTCAGTTGCTCCGTGGTGGCAGCTGAGAATGTGTCTAACCAACGCAAGCTGCTGGTCACTTTCTCATATTTTCCAAGACGTGTTGCTGAAGATAAATAAAATGGTTTGTAGTATAAAACGAAAAAGCTGATTGTGATCCAGGATTTTCTTCAAAGTTTAAAAAAAAAAGTCCAATATTCTAGTCTTGTAGATTATTTGAGGTGGAGTTAATGTATGCGGCTGTTCTGGAAGCGTACCAAGTAGACGGACCTTAGCCACAAAATGAAAGTGTTCATGATGGTAGAGTATAACATTGCTAGTAGATATTAACAGTCTACAATTTCACATGAGATCGGTGTTAAATTTGATCCTGTTTTTAATTCAAGCCATCCAGTTTCTGTTACAATGTGGAGCTGAGTTGTTTTAAGGTTGCCATTTCATTCCAGTCAGTATATCACAAAAAGTTTCCGCGATGAGTTCCTGAAGGTTGTGTGACAGACGCTGCTTTCCGGGATCCATTTTATCTAAGCAGGACACGACTTGTGTCTATTTCCACTGTCAGTTCCACAACCCGCCTGTTGATGTAGATTATGTTGCCTGACACTAGGAGTGACTCCTCCTATAGGAACCAGATCCAGAATGCCATGAGGAGTCAGACCAATGCTACATTAATCTCAGATTGTTTTACCGTGGTTATGGTTCAAAAGCCATGGATGTATGTTGGCAGAATAGATTTGACAAATTCTGACTGTGGGAGACAAAATCTAAATTAAAGTTTTAACTCGGATAAAGTTTGTGCTAATCTACAGTTGTGGCTCCTATAGTAGATATATTCAATAGAGCACATGTTATTTGGTACATAAAGTAAAAAAAAAAAGATGGCTCTTTATGTTGAATCAGAAGCTAACTTCAGCATCGTTTCAGGGTTTTTTGAGTACAGATAATAATACCCAACTAGATATTTATTTTGCATTTAAGTTTTAAAGGATTTTAAAGTCAAACGAGCCCTGGATAAAATGAAAAAAATATATAGATTTTTACATTCATAATTCCTATTAAAAGGTTGCAGGACAGCAAAACACACTGGGGTTTTTACTGTTTCATGATTTTCTTTTTTCCTGGTTTCCCCCACAGAGATCACTCTAACCTCCCATTCTGGAGACGTGTCCTCGAAGTTCGTTCTTCATGCGGTTCACCTGGTCAAGCAAAAAGCCTACAGAGCCAATGAGTTCTACAAGTTCTCCTCACTGCTAGAAAGAGGTTCTCTAACAGAGGCTTTTGCAGTGCTGGTATGTGGACGTTACATTCAACTAAAAACACACCAGAATCAGCAGAAAACCTCTGTTTTATTTTTGGTGTGTTCCTGCCGCCTTTGCAGTCAGGTCGGGTTGTGGAGTTTTGTATAGCCCGTTGGTGGGCGAGCCTGGGCGATGTGACGGTGGACTACACCATCTCCTTCCACGGCCTCAGCACTTCTCCTTCTCCTCTACACATTGTGAGAATAGTTCACACACACACACACCGGTACAATCAGAACAGGTATTGTTCTCTTTTGTTTCTGACTCTGTTTTGTCTCTCTACAGCACGCCTCAGAGGGAGTGACGAGTTTTGACGTGTCATCACCCATGAGATATGAGGAGGTATCCCCCACTGTCACCCTGAAGTCATGGGTTCAGCCTCTGCGGTGGGTTCACACATGCACACAAACAACTTGTTCATGTATTAAAGTGCTGTTTTTTAATTATTTCTCATGTTGGTGTTTGTTTCAGGCCTCTAAGTTCAAAGATTAAAGCGTTGGGAGTTCGGGACATTCTGCCTAATAACAGGCAGCTCTATGAAATTATCCTCACCTACAGCTTTCACCAGGTATCACCCAACTTTCTGCCCATCAGAGCCGATTGATCTGTCGTATGGATGCATAATTGCGTATTGCTCTGTCCTCAGCCTAAGAGTGGAGAGGTTACGCCCAGCTGCCCGACGCTCTGCGAGCTTCTCTACGAGTCTGAGTTTGACAGTCAGCTCTGGATGCTGTTTGACCAGAACAAGAGACTGCTGGGCTCAGGGGACGCCTACCCACACCAGGTTGGACATCTGTAGAAATTGCCCCTGCTATTAAAAAAAACAACAAATTATACATGATCTCTTGAGAACTGTTATAGGGATTAATCACATTTATTTTCTCTCCAGTATTCCCTGAAGCTAGAAAAGGGGGATTACACGGTCCGTCTGCAGGTCCGACACGAGCAGTCCAGTGAGCTGGAGCGCCTGAAGGATTTGCCGTTTGTGGTTTCTCATCGTCTTTCCAACACTCTCAGTCTGGATGTGTATGAGTCACACCGCGCCGCCCTCATGGCAAAGAAGAAGGCCAACTCAGTTACTTTGTGTCCAGGGGCTACACAGCCTTTCTATGTCACCACCCTGCCAGACGACAAGTGAGTCACACAGTCGAGTGTTTCCTTTCACATTTCTAACGGAAGGAGATGATCTCTTTACTCGTTGTTGACGAAAGAGTTGTATTTCATCTTCATTTTTAATTAACACAATATACCTGTGACGCTTATTTTTTGTTCATCCTAAGAAAAGTATCCCAGCTTTCTAATATAAGTAGGACCAGTTGTCACATTTTCTTTTTTATTCCCATTCCTGTTTGTCCCCCTTCATCCTTCAGGATACCTAAAGGCACGAGTCCAGGATGTTACCTATCAGGCTCCCTCATTGTGCCCAAGAGCGAGTATGGCAAGAAAGCAGTGAGTGGCTCCATTCTTGAATTTTTTTGCTTCAAATGTTCAGTTGTGCTCTTCAGGACCAAAAAGTCATGTTGAGTTTCCATTTCAATTAAATTCAAAAATGGATTCAAAAAGGGAAATTAAATGTTGTTGTAGCTCATATTAAAGATTATTCAAATGATTATTATAGATGGAAATGTGAGACAATGACAGGTGTGTGCAAAACAAACTACTGGATAAAGGTAGTTTGTTTCAGAATGGACCGGCGTCAGGAAGTGTCCTGTAGAACCAGACTGACCACCACTGTCACCTGTTTTGTTTCCTTCTCACTTGTGCACTTTGTTCTTTTTTTGTTTTGGTTTCTTTGGGTCTTTTATGGGTCATCAAGTTTCATAATAACCTTAAATAAAAATACCAGGATGTTTTAGCATTGAGGGCTCATTATTCTCACCACTTCTAAAATAATTTGATTTATAAGATTTCTTAATTTTATAGACAGAAGTCCTTGCTAATTTTTGTCATCTTATTTACCAGTTGTTCATCTCCCAGCTTGATAATAGTTGGTTAATTAGTCAGGTTGTCTTCTTCTGTAGGGTCTGTTCTCATCTGATACTGCTTTTAAAGCAGGCTTGCATTAATAATAGGAGTGATGAGTGTGCTGTAGTTTCCACACTGTTTCACACAGCTAGATTTGGTTTTTGTAAGCGAGACAAAAGCGTAGCAACGTTCTTTCTGTCAGCTGACCAGCAGTGCACAGCAGCAGGTGAGGACTTGAGACAGTAGAAAAGGTCTGACCTCCAGTTTTAGCTTTTTAAACGCTTGATTTTCTTTGTCAGTATACCTCGATAATGGTAATCGCCCATTCCTAGGAATGTATTTGATACATTTTTTGAGTTTGGGAAGTTGCTCTAGGTGTAAACCCAGCAAATGAGACAAAAAACATGTTTTGACTGAGGGTTCCTGGAAATTTTAGTTTTGTCTCCTGAACTTCCTGTAACTTTTAATTTACCGTGGCTTTTTCTGAGTACATTTCCCAGAAAGCCAGGCGCTTTATGTATCCCCTGATGCTGAGCGGGTCGTGGGTCCAGCTGTTACAACAGCAGAGTTCAGAACGGGATTCTGAAAAATCTGACTATATGAATTAATTTGAAATTGTTTCATAGTGGTCACAGGCTAACACTCTAACCTGTGTGATAAGGAGTGGCTACATTGGATTATAAGCACACTGGACTGAACTTAACGCTGCTCCAGTTGAGATTACAATCGCCTGTCTAAAGTAATCATTTCTAACAATATCAGTGTTTAAGCTCCAAAACTGAATTAAAATCACTTCTGACTCAGAAGTTTGTAGGAATCCATAGCTTTTTAATAATTAAATATTGTTAGGTGTGTCTCCTATTCGTACCCTGCAGCAGCATTGCTCCATTCAAATTTAAGACCTGTGGATGATTAGTAATTCTGGATAGCTGTAGTCCAGGTCTACTTTAATGTACGTAATTGAATTCAAATTCCATAAAACATGATAATGTTGATCAAGGGTGGTTAAGTTTAAAGGTTTGTGTTTGCACAAGAAAATACTGAACTGCGGTTAACAGAAAATATGAGAAGGAAATCCAGAGGTTTCCTCCTACTGAGAACCTCTGCCTTCAGTTCAGAGTCAGTCTGAAAACTCCTACCTCCCTACCAGGCCCGTTTTCAGGGTAGACTGCAACCCGTTTTAGTCTGCATTGGTCCTGGGGGAGCTAATGTGCCCCAGAGAATTACCCCTGCTCCTGCAGTGGAAAGGACCTTGCCAGAGTTGGCTTGTGTTGGATTTAGCTGCATTTTATGTGATGGTGTAAAGATTCACTTGTTCTGAGCCACAACTAATAACTCTAGCTAATCCAATGAGAATTGTTGGTGTCAATACTTGATTTGCAATTACGGCTTAAAAGCGACTGACGTCAAACAGCTGTAACATGGCTAAATCTGAAGATGGAAATCTTTTTATCATGGAAAAACAAAGAATAGGTGACTATAGAGACTCAGTACCTGTTACCTGGTGAATTTCACAGAGAAAATGTATATTTCTCAGAGATTCAGTTTGAGGTGCTCTAGAAGAAAATGTATAAGTTAAAAATTAGTCTGCATTAAAAAAGCAGTGTTTGCGTTAGAGGAAGATCTGTATTATGCTGAGATTTTTTTTATTTTTTTTCTTTAGTGATAATTGGGATCCTTGTTAGCGTTTTTTGTTCTTTCCCCAAATTTTGTTGTCCTGCTTATTTTTCACATCTGGCTGGTTGGTTTAACTCCTGTGGGAACGCAATTTAATACAGATTGTAAGACTTTACTTTTGCTTTGGGTTGGGAATTTTGGGGTTGCACAGTATCTGGAAAATGTTCAGCTGTGAGATTATTCCTGGACTTGGCGATGGTGATTTTGATTGACCCAAAGTTTTCTCACTTTTACTTTCTTCTTCATCTTCCCAGTTTAAGCAATTCAACCACCTAAAACACACATGTTGCACGTCAGGGGCAGGTAGAGAACGCTCAGCTTCCCAAATACATCATTGGCTCACAAAGTGAGAATGTGACACTTAAAATATGACATCCTACTAAATATTGCACCCAGTCGGTCCTCTGATTGTGATAAGGCACTGACTGATTTAATTGATATATTAAGCAACTCTGCTGAACACTGTCATGTAAATTTTTTTGCCTTCCTCTGGTTTTTGTGTTTTAATTTTGTTTTATAAACAATCGGGGGATATATATGGGTTGCACTGTGTAGCACCCTTATGGTGTATTGGCTTCTGTTCGCAAAATATTTGATCGGCAACAAAATGAATCTTTCATCCTTTTTCCTACATGTTTAATTTTAAGGAGATGCTATTGCCTTTGGGCTGCCAGCTCTATTTTATTTATCTATTTTTTAAATATTCTGTAACTTTTATTTGTGTCTTAACAAAAGTAAACAGATCTATTAGACAAGGTTAGGAGAAACACCAAAGGTCATAGTAAATTGCATTATATTTATACTGTTTGAGTTATATCTTTAGCAATGAGACCCTGAGTCTCTGGCTGAGGATGAAAGACGAATGAAAACATCCTTTTTGGCTGGTGTTTGTGTTATCTGTTCCTTACTGTGTGTTATTTTGACCACCAGGGGCAGGCCTCTGCAAAACGACAAGGAAAATTTAAAAAGGTACTGGACAAGTTAGAACCACAGAGCGCCTGCTGCTCTCCTTACTTTGGGAAATGACTTATTTTCTGTAAAACATCTTCATCTATCATGTCAAAGCATGTTGATGTGTTAGGAAATATACACAAGTGTTAAAGCTGTTTTTATGAATTAGTTATAAGGTTTTCTGGTGGTCTGTAAAAGTATTGATAGTACTACTTTAAACCTTCACTACTGGATAATTTAAAAGCATTTTCACTTCAGTGATCTATGGAGCAAAGACTATCTGAGGACATGACATTGGTAGGAAGAGAGAGTATTTGAGAAGTTGAAGGTATATATTCAATCGTACTTTGTTTTACTTGTGTCTTGGTGTAGGACATAGTTCCAGTCATCTACCATCTAATCCCTGCCCCAAACAAATCAAAGAACGGTGGGAAGGAGAAGGACAAGGATGGAGACAAAGAGAAGGATTTGAAGGAAGAGTTTGCAGAAGCTGTGAGGGATCTAAAGATTCAGTGGATGACAAAGTGAGCTATGTTTCTCTCTCTGGTTTCATACCACACAGCCTCTTTATTTCTCTGGAATTTATCTGTCGTTTTTGGCTTTTCAGGTTGGACTCGAGTTCCATCTATGATGAACTGAGGGAAAACTACTTGGATTACCTTCCACTTCATGTGCAAAGACTCCATCAGCTGGACTCAGAGAAGGTAAACAACGACAGACAGGGTTGGTAAATAGTTGCATCAAAGCTGTGCGGAATCCTCATACGGAATCTCTCCCTGTTTTTGTTAAGGAACGAGTGAAGCGCCTCAGAGAGGTTGTGTCTGCAGCAGAGATCGTCATGTCCCACATCGACCAAACGGCGTTGGCTGTGTATTTCACCATGAAGACAGACCCTCGGCCGGACGCCGCCTCCATCAAAACGTAAGCATCACTTTCACACAGGTTTTTGACAAAGACTGGGTTGATTGAGGCAGTGTGAACCCACCTCCTCTGTAAAACATTTTATTTTTCAGTGACATGGAGAAGCAAAAGTCATCTCTTCTGGACGCCCTGTGTAGAAAAGGCTGCGCTTTGGCCGACCAGCTCCTGCTGCCGTCCACGCTGCAGAGCGGCGCCGGGGCTGTTGCTACAGAGCAAGCTGCGGCAGGAGAGGAGGAGGTCGAGGAGCAGTTGGCTAGCAGCTCTGACGACCCCCTGGACAACACTTCAAATGCCCTGATGGACACATTCTGGGAGGTGCAGAAGTGGGCGGAGCTAACCGACTCAAAGGTGAGAATTTAAAATAAATCAAACTGGTTGTTTGGGACAAATTATGTATTTTATTTCTTAACTTTTTTTTGTGTGTGTGAATTTTGGACAAGAGGACAAAACGAATGCCATGGCAACCAGTTGAAAAGCAATTGTACTACAACGTAATGTAGAGATCAAATAAGGTTATGTAAAACAGTGAGAATATTCAGGAAACTAGAAAACATCAAGATAAAAGAAAAATTATTCAGTCCTACTCGAAATCCAGCTGCTTTATGTGCTGTTGTGTTCTGTACCTGGAGCCTGGAAAAGGACTGGAAGTCCTGGATTCTGTGCCAAAAAGTAATTTTTTAACAATCTACTGCCTACTGTGCCTTACAGTAAGACTGAATACATCTTCATTTGATCAATTTGTAAAGATGAACTATTGGATTAATCTTTAAACCAACATGTTAGGTTGGTGCAGTATTTATGCTTCAAAAACACAGCAATCAAGGTGAGAATTTTGTATTTTGGACACATTCATTGGACTCTCCCTACTAATTTTCCTTTTTGTGATGAACTTGTTACTTGCTCAACAGTGAAAGAAAAGCCACAAATTCTGAAAGTTGATCCAAAATTATTTTGTTGGCTGAATTGAAGCTTTAAGCTAGTTCAGAAAACATTTTACCTAACACTCTTTGTTCGTGTTTTTTTTTTTTTTAAAGGTTTTGACGTTTTCATACAAACACGCCCTGGCAAACAAGATGTACGGCCGAGCCCTAAAATACGCCTCCAAAATGGTTGAGGAGAAGCCCAGCAAGGAGAACATGAAGAACTGCATCCAGGTATGAGAGTATCAATGATTGATTCTCAACATGATGATAAAACATGGTTTCTATCAGTTTCTGGTGGTGTAAAAAAAATTAAATCAAATCACCTCCTGGGTTTTGTTTTGCAGCTCATGCGTCACCTTGGCTGGACGCACTGCACTGCCTTCAGTGAGAACTGGCTCCCCGTCATGTACCCCGCAGATTATTCACCATTCTAAGCACAAACAGGCACATGCATGGGACGGCATGACCTCCAACAGTCTGTAACAGGACGAATTTGATGACATGTCCCTCAGGGTCATATGGTCTATGCATCTGACCAACCAGCTGCCTCTGGAGACTTTTTTTCTTTTTAAGACATCAAACTAGGAGCTGACCCAGAGCGTCAATATTTTCATGCATGCCAAATTTTGTGAGGCGATGGGTTGTAAAACCAGTCGAGTCAGAAATTTTGAATCCCTACCAACAGAAAAATATGGAGTACTATAATCTGTCCTGTGTTTTGCTTTTTCTTTGTCAACTACAAATTCAGAGGCTTAAATATCCCTTCCTCCCCAGCGTTCCTAACTCATTGCATTAAAAACCTCTCTTCATGTGTAAATACTGTAAAAACTGGCGTTGTGGACTCCAGGGATGCATCGGAAATCAGAACAGAAAACTGTAAAAATCCGTTAAATTACTTCAATAAGAGGAGAGACAGACTTGCTGCTGCAGAAACTCTCCTCCTGATGATCCCAAATGAAAAGCAGGGATTGGACTGATCACAAGCCCTTTTTTTTTTTTTTTTTTTTGAATAGCTCCAGCCATCCTGGGTTGACAAGTCAGTCCTGTCTGTCTTTGAACACAAAAAATGTCACGGTGCCTTTCAACCTATCTTACCTTTCAAGATGGAGCTAAACTAACGGTGGCAGAGATTTGTGCAGGAGAAGCTGCAGAGATTGTAGCATCCGTCCACCCTCGCAGTCGTTTCACTCATCAGCTTCTTTGAGTCCAGCCGCATGATTCATCCCAGCACCGTGTGCAGGCTTGATTCTTCCTGAGTGCCACATTTAGCCTCCATTTTTACCAGACCTCACTCTCAGAATGATGCGGTTTTTGGGCAGCAGTGGGATGTTCGGAACAGGTTACACAATCAGATTTCCACTCAGTATTGTTCAGCTTTATAGGCAGCGTTCAGAATGCTGCATATGTACACAGTGTCATAAAGTAATGTAAATACACTCGTACCATGAAAATATAAAGATGCAATAGGGATATAACAGAATTTATCTTAATCGATGTATTTTGCATATATGCATGTCTTCTAAGGTGTATGAAAAGTTAGTTTTGATGAGGAATCAGATTTTAGTTTCTTTCAATTTGACATTTTTTTTCCCTCTCCCCATGAATTATGCTTTGGAGAAACGTCAATGGTTGATGGGTGGGTGTGTGTGTGAACTTATGTTGTCTACAAGAACATTTCTCCCTGCACAAGTGAGAAAGTATTCTTCTTAATGGGACCCTAGCTGTTCAAAAGGACCACACCAGTAGTTTCAGCCTATTTTGAATAATTGTTTCACATAATATACTTAACATTAGAAATACTCATTTTTGACAATTGTGACTTGAGAGTTTTGATGCTTTCAATTTCGGATTTGATTCAATTGCCTTCAGAGCTTCAAAATACAGTTGCACTTTCCTTCATACACTGAAAGAGATATTGAAAGCCTAAAATGTATAAAATATTTACTCTTTGACCCTTAATAGTTATAAGAAATTATTTTAAAAACATAATCTACAGATATTTTTGATTTGTCTGAACTTAATACTGGTTTGGTCCTTCTGGAAATGTCTCACCTGAAGTTACAGATGAGGGCTATGTGATTAAATTTAATTTTCATGTTAATGATCTTCTTTGCTTTATAGTCCTAAAAGCAGAAGTGTTATCTTTTGCCCCTTTTCTTTGTGTAACCAAAGAAAACTTTTCTTGTTAAGCTGGATTCAATATCAATATGTTAAAGGAAAGAAACAAATATTTATTAGATGGGGGAGAATTATTTCACTTTTTTTTTTTTAAAACTAGTAGTATAAATAAAGGCTTTGGTTTTATCTTTCATTGTTTTTAGCACACTGGCTGGAAAGTTGATGCCTAAGAATGTAAAGTATCTGCTTTTAGGGCCTCTTCTGGAGTCTGATGGTGAATCAGTGGCGCGAGATTCTTGCGTTTCTGTTTAGCTTGAAACAGTTTCACTTTCTGCATTATTCGCAGCATAGACCACTTCTAGCTCTTGGAAGGAATCCTTTGCGAGAGTTAGCCTCTTTATTAATATCCCTTTTCATTGAGTTTCCTGTTTGAACATATGCTGTGCACAACAGTATGCGTTGCCAATTACAGTCTCTCCAAAAATGGCCTTAAGTTTTCACCACAAGACTTCACCTTCGACCTCTGACACCAAACATATCTATTGCAGTTGCTCCTCTGGTGTTCATAAGAACTTTACGAATGCTTGCTATGGATGCTGTGGATGTTGTTTATATTTATAGCCATAAAAATCTATCAAATGCTATTTCATCACAGAATGTTTTGAGTTAAAGCTGTATTCTCTATATCATTTTATATCCTTTCTGGATCATGTGGGAAAGACCTGAGCCACTGTTAAACTATTTTGTGCTCACAAGAAAAGTCACAAACAAGAAGGTTCACTGAATAAAAATATTTAAAACGGGCTCACATGTCACTTTTCTGTATTACGAGTCTGAAAAATATAAAAGACGAGAAGAATTCACAAAGTCCACATAGCTTGAGCCATTAAAAGTAGTTTGTTAAACAAAAAGGCATTGAACCACCAAATAGACAAGGATTTCTATAATGGGTTTCCCCAGTACAGTGAGCTTCATTATTGCAACTAGACCATTGCATCTTCAATAAGATTTAACCGGAAAAGGGGAAGTATATTCTCCTATTTATCTGATACCCAGCAAGTCTGACCACCTCCTATAGGAGCAGAAGGTCTGGATGTTTGGAGGATACAGATGTGTGTTAACACAACGTGAACATGGAAACTACATTGACTTTAAAGAAGCATCTGTTGATGCGTATCAATCTAGATTTTAAGGCTATTTCCAATCAATTCTGTAATTCACAAGTGGAAATCAATTAAGACATGCCAGCAAATTCACTTCAGGATGAACTCAAATGTTTGTTTCTAGTAAAACAACTTCTGTCGTAAAGAAAATACAACAGGTCATGTTAAGTTTGTAAAGTGGCATCTGGTTGCCAAAGTAAAGCTTGCCAAGACCACTATTATAAATATTTTGATACTAAGCTGACATTTAAACGTTTCTTCAGGTTACTGAAGCCAACAATCTTTGACCTAAACATGTCTTCCATACTGAGTCTCAAGCAAAACATTTGTAAACTGATCTTCTTGCATGTTTGCCAACCTTTAACAAAGTTAGTGGGTATCTGACAACACTTGAAAAAAATGAATCACAAAGAAAGGTTCAACATTAAGTCCTTTAAACCTCCTTAGGCTTTGAGCCTGCATCCTGTAGGCCTACTCAGTCTGTTCCGGTCACCTTCATCTCCTTCCCTACTCATTGCCATGAAGATCTTCATCTCTCCTTCTTCGACCAGTAGACTTGTGTGGAAGGCTTTCTTAAAGTTCTCCGTGAACACTAGATCGGACTCAAGTCGGACCTTGTTGGCCCAGATCAGTGTTGTTCCTGGTTTGCAGAAATGCTTCATGGTGAACAAGAGCTCATCCAGGAAGTCATGATGGTAAACCACGTCGGCTGCCAGGACGTAGTCATACCTGTAGACAGATGAAGGGTAGGTGCTCTCCAGGTCATAGCCCCAGGACAGAGGTGCCACTTGGGGTGTGTGTCTGCAGAGACCCCTGGTGTTCCTCATTAAGTTGGCTCGAAGGTTCCCTAATATCTCTGGAAGGTCTGTGGCTGTGACTGAAGCTCCTGTTGATACAGAAAGAAAGGAATGTCATTTGTAAAATATTATGATTCTGTTAACAGCAACGCAGGTCCCTGTTTAAGGTTGCCCTGTAACATCTGTTGATGCGTATCAATCTAGATTGATACGCATTGATACTCGAAGTGGTCTATGACTTTGTCTCCCAATACTGGGGGATGCTTTTAGAGCTACACAGTCTTTGTACAACCAAAGCAAAAACTGTGTCTGCATTCTCATGCTAGGGTTGGGCTTGTTTCTGGTACAGGAGGTGAGGTCTACCCCTTGTCCCTCATCTGTTTGTGGCGTTTATGGACGCATTTTCAAGGCGTAGTGGTGGAGACTTGAGTGTCTTGTCTTGAATCATAACTAATAGAAAAAAATAATCTATAAACAACAACAATCTGAATTGAACTTCCCTCATAGGGTGGCTGAACTCACCCTTAGAAATGGCAAGAAGTTCAAAGTAGAGTGGCTACTCCATCACATCAAAAAGAGTCAGCTGAGGTGGTGTCTGCATATGATCAAGATGCCTCCCCAGTGCCTCACTTAGTTTTGCCCCCTCTTCAATTTGCAGACCCGGAACATGTCAGAGGGAATATATATCCCTTCTGGCCTTTGGATCCCCAATCTAAAACTGGAGTTCCACCTTTGTGAGGGATGTCTGTGTCCGTTTGGGTCTGCTATCTCACTGCCAAAAATATCTATCTATTCATTCATTCATTGTGAAACAGTATTACAATCAGATCAGAGATTTTTTTTTTGGTCTTGTTCATTGTGTCCTGTTTATGTTTAACACCATAATGAGTCTAGTGACTGCTCACCCAGTAGACTGGCCACAATAGCTACCAATCCTGTTCCTGATCCCAGTTCCAGCACCCCCTTCCCTCGCAGGTCCACTGTGTCCCTGTTGTTGTCAAGGAAGGAGCACAAAGCCAACGCCTGCAAGTTGAAGAAAACACTGCTGATGTGACGTTAAGCTAAAGAAGGTTATATGATTTTTTTACTGTAGCAAACTGTTATCAGAAACACTCACAGCTGGCCACATCATTGCTCCATATGAATCTATGGATTCATAAATGACGATGTCCTGCCCTACGTAATGGTAGATGTCTTTGTTAACGCTGAAAATGATGTTTGGAACCCATTTCTGCCTTACAACTGTCTGGTCCGAACACTCCTGTTCTGCAGAGACCAACAGACACATTGTGTAGCTCAGAAAGCATGAAACAAAACATAAGGCTTAAGTGTAGAGTATAAAAACATTTCAAATCTTGATATGTGCAATTACAATATATAAATGCACATAATATATTGTTTTTGACTAAATAAGCTCAATGCCATTAAAAAAACAAGTCTCTCTCCCTTCCTTGAGATCTGGGATACTCTACACCAGGGGGCCCAGCAACCCAACCCTCTGTGCTATCTCAGGACAGCTAGTTATACCTTTGGCTTCACTATGTTTTGGCCTTCTCTTGAATCTCAGATTTAGTTTGCAGCACTCCTGACATTCTCATTAAGGCTGTTTGTTTCATTTTATAGACTGCTGGCAAACTAACACACCAGTCTAGAGAAGAACAGCATTTTAAACACAACAAAGACCTAACAACTCAAAATCCAGACCTGTTTTGTATGAAATAAATTATCCCTGTGAATTACTTTCTTTTTTTTTTCAAGCTAAACTTGAGCTTGTTGAACATCTGTAATGTGCAAACAGTCCTGACACATCCGTTGGTACTTAAATTATTTGTGTGCGAAGATAACTCACCAGAAATGTTGTCATTGCTTGCAACAGTCTCATTTTGCTCATCTGTTTCATCATCTTTGGAGGTCACAATTTTCTCTTCCTCCTCATCACTTTCAAACTCTTCGTCTTCTTCCCACTCCTCCTCATTGTAATTGTCCAGTATATCAGCTCTCACCTCTGTACAGGCACAGGAGGGTTTGTCTTCACCGTTGTCTTTGTTGCTTTCTTCCTCCACAGTCTTTCCATCTTCTTCTCCCAACAGATCTTGGATTTCTAGTCCCTGATCTACTTCATCATCTCCTTCCCTACTCATTGCCATGAAGATCTTCATCTCTCCTTCTTCGACCAGTAGACTTGTGTGGAAGGCTTTCTTAAAGTTCTCCGTGAACACTAGATCGGACTCAAGTCGGACCTTGTTGGCCCAGATCAGTGTTGTTCCAGGTTTGCAGAAATGCTTCATGGTGACCAAGAGCTCATCCATAAAGTTATGATGATAAACCACTTCGGCTGCAAGGATGTAGTCATACCTGTAGACGGACGAAGGGTAGGTGCTCTCCAGATCATAGCCCCAGGACAGAGGTGCCACCTGGGGTGCGTGCCGGCAGAGGCCCCTGGTGTTCCTGCACAGGTTGGCTCTAGTGTTACTCAGAACCTCTGGAAGGTCTGTCGCTGTGACCCAACCACCTGAAAATACAGACCTCTCAAAGCAATTGCATGCGTTCATTGTCAGTCAATGCAGACAGATTCACATTCACTCATACCGAGAAGTGTCGCTACCACAGACACAAGACCAGTTCCTGCTCCAATCTCCAGGACAGTTTTGTCCACAAGATTCAGTTGGTCACGGTGAGTTTCAAGGTAGTGACAGAGAGCCAAAGCCTGGGAGAAACAACAATATTCCCACTGTCAGTGTGCAAACCCAAAGAATGAATGCAAAGTAAAACATATAATGTGGCAACTACCCAAATGTCCAATATAGCATAAATAACCTCTTTCTGCTAGTATGTTACAGCCAAACATGACATTATAGTCTTCAAACTTAATGTAGAAAAGGAAGTATAAATTGTAGATTTTTCCCTTTTTGTGTTGAAGGGAAAAATCTACACTAGGATGCAAAGAATTGGCAAGGTTCTCTTGGCTTTTTCAATCAAAACATTTATGAGCATTTTGCAATGCCACAGTGCAGAGTGGATAACCTTAACTGACTCTACAATGAACATGAAGTGGCAAAATCAAAAATCTGTATCTGTCAGATCTCTTTTAGTCTCAGTAGTGTTTCTAAAGGGAAGCATGGCTGGCCTGTACTTCTCCACATACAAAATAAAACCTCAGAACCAGCACCAGCACACTCACCCCAGGCCATATCATGCCTGCAAATGAGTCAAGACCCTCTTCGATAACGATCTCATGGCCAGCGTAGCTGTACACCTCTTTGCCCATTCTACTGTAAAAACACGGAAGAAAGGCTGTCGGTCGTTGCTTCCTGTCAGCTGATTCCTCTGTTTGTGCATCATCTGAAAGGAAGAAAGAAAGAAAGAAAGAAAGAAAGACAGAAAGAAAAGTGATAGTTTCAGATGTATTGTTTAGTGAGTCAAACACAGAGACCACATTGGTTACAGTTACCTTTATCCTCCTCTTCATTTTCTTCAGCTTCATCTTCATCTTCATCCTCTGTTCTGGCAAAGCTTGTTTCTTCCACAAATGGTGAACACAAAGTTTCCATATAAAATCCTTTGTGTTGTTAGAAAGAGGGTCGTTTATATTTAATTTGAATTTGTAATTATTATGAGAGTAAACATAACTATGATTAAAACAATGTTAAATTGTTAAATGTCAAATTTCTTTTTTCTTCAACTAAGCTGTATTACTCATTTAAGCTGCCATTACTCTTTTTCTGATTTCTTACCTGTTAGTTGTGATCCAATTCTGCTTTAATTCCCATGAAAGAGCACCCCAACTGTGTCTGAATACTATGGACTGCGATGTTATAGAGGCTCAGCATCCAACAGGACACTCCCATCATCATTACAAGGGCAGAAGGGTATTTTTAGAGCTGCGCTCATTAGGAATAAACCTCGTGAGGAGCAGAGAGCACAAAGTGTCAAATGCACAAACAAAGAGGAGACGGAGGAGGAGCAAACAGGAAGAAGGGCAGGTCAAGTAAGCCGAGTCTTTGCTTCAGGGCGTGTCTGCTGGTGGTCCATCTGCAGAGAGCCAGATGGCGGGGGTCCTATAATCTGATATAAAAAGGAGGAATGTTATACCTACAAAAAATGACTTTTGTTAAGGTTCAGAACAGTCCTAATAAATTATGGCCGTGCAACGGTTTTAATCGGTTGACTCTATCTAATAGAAAAAACCAAAACGACATAGCACGGGTTTTCACTGTGCAGAAAACCAACCCAGGATATGATTTGTGTTTGACATGATAGCATCTTGGCAGAGAGTGGATGTTGTCACTGACCTGTTGACTCCATTTGACAAACAGAAGCAGAAACGGATACGCACCGAATATGTCATGATAGAAGAAGTTATCTGCATTATTGTGCTATGATGACAATCACATGAACTCAACACCTTCAAAGAGTAATTTGAAACTGTTACTTGTGACAGAAAAAGCAATTCATTTTGTAAGTGCGGCAAGCTCTCACTAGTCTAGCCCCTTAAAGCTCTTTCATACGCGACACATTTCTTCTAAAAAAAAAAAAGAGGTCTTGAATCCGACGGTCATCTTTAAGTCTTTACTGAACTTAAAAGAAAATAAAAATAACGAACAGATTCAAAACAAATAGAAAGTGACGGTCAAAAGACTGTGTTACTCTCAAGGTGCCAGACTTCTACAAAGAGCAAGTACTTTCGTCTTTCATAAACTAATTAGTCACTAACCAATCAAAAGGCACCATGTCATAAGCTCAAACACAATACAATTACAGACGCTTATCTTTTTCAAATAGAGTAAATACTTTAACTCACATAAACACAAAATAACATTTTGTATTAAGCTCCAAAAATGTATATATGGCTCCTACACATTTTTATGTTTTTCTAAAGCGAGAAACATTGCCCATATTGAAAAAAGGTGTAGAGTAACTTTAATCTGTCAGTAAACATTTATTTTTGCAAAGATGCCCTAACACTGGGGTGGGTCAGTGGTTCAAATAGTCTATTTAAAATTAGCCACGTAGTCTGGGATGCCTTCATACCTCTTGCTCGCTTTTCCTGCAATGGCCTCAATTGCTTCAGCAGAGATAGAGGGTAACAGGATCAGGCTGGACTGCATCCTGCACGTATCAAGCTCTGGCGAAAATAAGGGAGCTCTAATGTTGACAACATCAGACATACCTCACCATGTCATCTACTAGGATCATGCATTATAATCTAAATCTCATTTTAAATCCTGGATTTTGGTTGTTTTGTTGTTGATGTTGTAAAAGTCAGTGACCAGCTGACTTTATGTAGCAGGCTAAGTTTGATAAAACATTAAAAGTTTTATTTAGCCTGATGACAAGCAGAGTTCCAGCGTTGTGTCTCTGTGAGAGGATTTTTAGTATTAACAGGCTGTGAAAAGAGAGATGAAGTGAGCACTATCAGGCCATGTACAGGCTTCAGCTGTTGGGTATTTATTTGTCTTGACAAAGGCGGAGGTATTTACTGCCCACCTACTTAGATGCCCTTTAATCCAGCTCTTCAACACTCCTGTCGTTTCAGAGACACACATCCACCAGAACCACCAGGAATGGCAGGACAGAAAGCGACCCCAAAAACCTTGGAGGATTTGGAATCATTAAAGTATCAGATTTAACCGGTTACATTTATAGAGGCTGACTCAAACTTACTCTTTCCAATATAATAAACTAACTGGTGAGTTTCCAAAATATGGAAGAAATTGGGCAGAGCATTGGTGTTCAAGTTACTGAAGTGGCATACATAGAGCCAGATAAAAGAGTAATATGAGTGTGATATTTAATTTAACCTCTTAAAAGTGTTGAGCTGCTAAACTATGACTTTTAACAGTTTAATTGACTAATAGAAAAACTCAAAAATAACTTCAGGAATAAGACTTGATCTGAAAGTGATTCATATGTTTTTTAAAGTTGTGTCTTAATACGTCATTGTCTATATCTGCTTGTCCTTGAAGGATGTATATCTCTAGTGGTTATGAGGCAAGAGGCTGGGTGCAGTCTGGATATGCCACCAGTCCAACACAGAACCAACAACCATACACACACACACACACCCGCACACACATCTAGGGATAATGAGCCTCAGACACAGCCTAACAGTGATGTTTTTGGACTATGGGAGGAAACTGGAGAACCAGGGGAGAACCTGTGCATTCTTAGGGAGAACATACAAACTCCAGGTCGTGTTTCAAACCAGAACCTTCTTGCTGTAATGCAATAGTACTACTAACTGCGTCACTGTGCAGCTCAAGAAACAGGAGTACCAGTTCAATCTTAATAAAATAAAATTTTGTAAAAATAGATGTTAAACTAAAAAGACAAGAGAAGAACTTTTTTTAAAGTGATCTACTTGTTACAAAACTAATCCTGCATTTCAGAACAAAAAGATAGTGTGATGATCTGGGGCTGCTTTGCTGCTTCAGAAACCCAGAAGAGTCACAGAAAATGAATGAATGGAACCATGAATTTTGGTCTTTACCAAGAAATCCTGAAGTAGAATCTCTGTACATCAGTTTGACTTTAAGCAGTTGGGTATTGCAGCAGCAACCAGCAAGCTCACCTGCGAATAAATTAACTAGATTATTGACCAGTCATAGAACAAACCAATTTCTCCATACATTGTCAATGCGCAGTGAATTTGTAGTGAAACAGGCAACACAGAGACACAAACTTAACCCCACTAGGATGAATCTCTTAACAAATTACACACAACAACATACAAAGTTGCAGAATTTATTTGCGAAAGTAGTTATTTACATATTTATACCCTTTGATTTTCAAATTAAATAAAGTGTGCTGAGAGCATTGTAAACAGTTAATCGCAGATGTCTGTCATTTTTTCTGGCAGGCCTGCAAACACACAAACAATTGCTGTTGATGACATTTAATATGATTTTTGAGACCCAGATTCATAGTAAGTATTCAGTGTCCTGTGTGTTCTTATTCTCATACGGCCTCTGTTTGGTCCTTGGCCCTGCTGTCCTTCCTCCAGGCTCGGTACAGTTTTATACTCAGACTGGGCAGGTTATACAGCTCCTCAAGGTGGAAACGCTGCTGAAAGCGGCCCACAAAGCTGTTCTCCGGGTCCAGGCGGAAACGCATGGCCCACAGTATCTGAGTGCCGTCCTGACAGAGGTAGTCGAAGGTCTCCATGAGCTCATTCAGGTAAGGATGCGCATACACCACGTCAGCTGCCAGAATGTAGTCAAAACAATGTGTAGCACGAGGGAAACGCTCAGCCACGTTCTGACCCCAGATGAGCTCCATGACCTGGAGAGAGTCATTAAACCTATTAAGCAATTGATAGCCAAAAATGCATTTTTTACGATGAGTTTGAAGCTTTATTTTATTTGCACTAAAATATCAGAGTGATTTGATAGATTCCAAAATAGACTTTGAGTTTCATTTTACATTTGTTTTTATTTTCTCAAGTTGTAAATTAAACTTGCACTGGGTAATTTAACTGTGCTATAACTGTGTTAAAAATAAAATGTACCAGAGGGATGTATTTGCATCTGCCCTTGGTGTTGCGTGTAACATTGTACTGGAGGTTTCCCAGCACATCTGGCAGGTCTGTGGATGTCACTTTAGCACCTGAGAGACGGTGAAAAGTGTCAGAGAAAAGTAATTACAAGGTAAACTGAAAGCATGATCACATCCATGCAAATCCTCAGATTTTTATTGGCGTACCTAACAGACTGGAAACAATGGTGACAAGCCAGTTCCGGCTCCCAGCTCAATCACATTCTTATGGGCCAGGTTGTATTTGTCTTGGTTGGTCTCCAGGAAATGGCACAGCACCATGGCCTGGTGGAGGACAATACACTTCTGGTTAATATGAGGGGTCATCAGCAAGAATATGTCTGTGTGTTTAAACCTCAAACATTTAGTTTGGTGACATTCAGTGTGCTCCTGACTACTGAAATGAGAAAACATGGTAAGATTGGTAAGGTTGGTAAGGTTATTTCTGTTCAATCTGTAAGATTGAACAGAAATAACGACGGTATTTCTGTTATTTCAGAGACTTCATGACTTTAACTTTTAACTTCTATGGAAGGTGTGGAAGTACAAAACTTTTGCTCTTTAAGAAAAATATTTAGGCAAGATAATGTTTTACAGATAAAATAAAAATGAAGTCCTGGATTTTTAAATATATATTTTTGGACACATTAGTCTAAAATGCAGCTATTTGGAGACCAAAACACATTTTCTTCAGAATACACATTTGTGTGGACATCCTTTATTTTACAAAAAAAAGTCTTTTTTGGGGAGAGAGTAATAAATTGGTTTCTTTTCCCAGAGATAAATATTACAGATTAATAATATGTGAACCGTTCTTTTAGAATAACTAAATATTTAGTTTTTGTCCTAACAGTTTACTGTACTGAGGATAAGATCTCACTGAGGGCCAGAGTACGGCTCCATAGAGGTCTGTGGATTCTTTGATCCGTATCTCCTGATCAGAGAAGATGTATCCCTCCCATGTCTCAGGACCGATGGCCGACGGGTGGAATTGCCGAGACATGATGGCTTTGGCCAGCTCTGCATCCTCGGTGACATCCTCTTTGGCATCTGTAAAGAAAAGTCTCTGTTAAATTATTATAGTAAAACCACGATGCCATGATGACAAAAATGAACAAGAAAGAGAGGAATAGACATGCTCACAGTCAAATAACAGGATGAGAAGAGTGCAAGTAATCACATTAGCAGTGACTGAATTTGTTGGTATCCATTTTCATACATTTTACAAGTAATACAAATTTGCTATGTGATTTGCTGACTCGTAAAACCTTTTTGAGGATAAACTGTGTAACATCCTGTACAAGCTTTTTTGTTTGTTCCTGCAGGTTAAAATCTCCTGCTTAGTGTTATACAGTACCTTCCAAAAGTAAGGTAGATTTCTGTGCATTAGGTAAGTTTGTCTTTCAACATTTCAAGTGATGTATGTCAGATAAAAGATGTGCAAAAGTACCACAAACTTTAATCAGGAAAACCACAGTGATGTGTTTTTTCTTGACTTTTTTCTGTAACGTTTGACTCTTTTCTCTGTGAATCACACAGAGGCTTGTCATCTCCCTCTGAGCTGCGTTGGCTGCATGAGAGCGTTGACATGAAAGCATCCAACCCACAACTTTGCGTTATGCAATGCTGGTTTAGATAAAAGGTCAGGAAAGCCCACTGTGACAATGCCAAGCTTGTGGAGTGCTTACACAGTTTTAAACCCTCTTTCTGTTTTCACTTCACACAGAGATGATTGCAGAAAATTCCAGCTTCAGCACAACTGCCTCTCCAGAAAGAACCACTCGTAGTTCATTTACAGCATATGAAGTGGGACTAGACAGAGAGTAAATAAATAAAGGGTTCTGAACACAAGTCCAAATTCTTACCGCCTTGTTTGGTGCTGGAGTCCTCCGTGGCTTTGGGCTGCCGAGCGTCCATGTCTGAAGGAAGAAAAGCACACCCTAAACAGGACATGTTACTGTGCACGAGCCAACCACAGTAGGTGTCTTGTGGTCAAAGGTGAAGCCCTTTCAGATGTGGGTCACTGTGGATGCTGATCTCGAAGGGGCTGTTATTGCTAACCCTCTGTGGTTTTCGGTTACACACAAACGCAGTGTTTAAAATGTCCTCGTCCGACAATCCCATGCGGAGCCTCAGATCCTGCCCATATTTCAAGTTCCGTCCGGTCAAGCTTAAAGCTCTGTCTAAAGCAGAAAGCTGACTGACAGCAGCAGCTGCTGCTGCTGCACTGTTGTTGGACAGGACAGATGGGTGGCGGCATGTTTTGATTATAAGGGACTGAATGAAATATTTTTTTAAAAATAATATTCTCCTTAATTTTTACATCAGGGATGGAGCTTGTGGTTATTTATTCTTTACTTAAAAACCTGTTTCTGTTTATACAAGCATTTAGTTTTACATAAAGAGATGTGTCTGACTGTAAATATTGTGTTTTAGGTGGATATATAATGAGGTTAGATGAGTATAATGCATTAGACTTGAACTTTTGTTAGTGTTGATATAGCAGAAAAAGAAATGACATCTGACACATACTTAGGGAAAAATAATATTTTTAATGCAGAGTAACATTTCTCTCATATCTCCAAAGTAGTAAAAATATTCCCAGTAGCTTCAGTGTTTATAAAAAAAACCCATAATGCATATTACAGAAAACTCTCAGTTCATTTATTTTCAGAAATTTTCAGCTGGTTTCATATTAAGTATCACATTTAGAACATTTATGTAAAAGTTGAGCATCTTAAAGCTTCTTTCCTCTTCCTCTTGTGCGTTTTCCTCCTCGGCCTCGTCTGTTGGCCTCAAACACAGATCGGGCTGTAACCATCGCAACGGCCCTCCCTTCGTCGCTGTCTTCACTGGAGCTGCTGCTGCTCTTCCTGCTGGCCTTCTGAGGTAGTTTTTTAGTAGACTGGTGAGCAGCTGTTGCTGTGAAGGATTCCTGACCTGGACTACAGAAATCCCTGAGGGATGTAAAAGGAGATTCAGAATTCGACTTTGGAGCTAAGAAACCTCCACCTGCGACAGGGGGCTCCTCTTCTTTCTGTCCTTCTGTGTTTTTTAGATTTCCTTTCCTGGATTTGGATGGGGAAGGCAGTTCTTCTTCGCTACTTTCACCTTCCCCTCCTTCCCTCTCCTTTCTCTTCATGCAGGTGACGGCTCGGCGGAGTCGCTGGCTGCGGATCGCCTGCTTTTCCTGCTGCTCCAAGCGGAAGAATGAGTCTATTCGGAGCTGAGTCTACAGTGAAAAAGAGCAACAGAAAAACGCAAGAGTTTTTTTTAATACATTCTTTAACTTCATCCCTTACAATATATAAGATATATTTACATATTAAAATGTCAGTTTTATTGATCAAAAGCAAGTCTGTTTATTTTTTTAGTAAAACATAGGAAATTGATTATTTTTCTATTTGGGTTCATTGTCAGAGTCCAAGAGAAAAAAAAATAGCATCAATGTTGATTCCTAAGTTTTGTGCAAATAGGTTTTTATTCCCATGCCACATATGTACATTTACAGTAAATTTACAATACATCAGAGCATATTGTTACCTAATGGAAAACAATATTTTTATTGATTTAAAATAGTTGAGAACTGAATGGGAAAGAAAATTCCACAAAATGTTGCAGGAAAATGTGCATTATTCAAAAAGCTTTTCAAAACATGAAGCAAATTGTTAATTTGATGCATTTTGTATAAGCACAGCCAAAGTTACGCACAAATACATTTCAAAAACTAAAGATGTCAAAGTTAAATATTTATTTTAAATTATTTATTACTTTTAAAAACTGTTATTTATGACAGTAAATTTGTCATTTTTAGCCCTTTAAGCTTTTGGCCCTTTTTAATTCCCTCTCAGCTATTTAACCTTACAACCATTGGAATTACCTTTAGCCCCGTCTAGACGGCAAATAGGACAATCTGCTACTTAAGGAGTCGATTCTTAGCTTCTTATTAGCAAAATGCTAGCTAACAACTCACTGTTAGTTGCTAGCCAACAACTCACAGGATCAATGAAGGAGTTGTAAACTTTGTTCAAAGTTTAAGCACAACTTAATCATTAGTTATATAAACCCTTCTTATAGTTTCAGAAAGTAGTAGCACGAGTGTTGGTCTCATGTTATATCAGCAGAAACAGCTACATTACTGATGATAAAGCAATCAAACATGGTGGTAACCCCATCAAGGTGGGTAAAGTCTCTCAGATACCTGCTGGTTGTTGAGCTGTTTGATCACAGGTTGGAGAGTCTCCTCCGTCTTTCTGCTGCTCCAGCCAAAACGACTGAGACAGAACGTGACGAAGAGGTCAAAGAAATGATCACAAAGAAAACAGAAATACAAGGAGAAGTAGTTGTAATTGAGTTTTAAGGTCATATTAACAGCTATGAATAATAGTATAATAAATAACATTGATTACTAAAAACATTAAATATAAATAAACAAATAAAAATGGAAGTAATTAAATAGGTAATTAAGATCATAAGTAACTTAAATGAGATTCTTTACATAAATAAAAAAAAAAAAAAAAAAACACACTTTACAAGGTATTATCTTATTAAAAAATGTTCCATTGCAACTTTACTGTAAAACGGCTGCAGAAACAAAAGGATATTCTTTGATCATGTCGAGTTGGGGGCGGCCCCAGCTGAAGGAGGCCTGGGACGGATCAACAGCAGGCTGAAGGTAAGCCTGAGCCACCGCAGGGTTGGGGAAGCCAGGCTGAAGTTTCAGTTCCCTCAGCTTCTTCTTCACCTTCGTATCTCTGGGATTATCAGTCAGACGCTTCTTCTCCTGAGCCTCACACCACCAATTACTACAGGGACAAAAATGGAGAATATAGTTGCTCTTAAATATAAATGTGTTCCTGCACTTTGTTAAAGCTAAAAATAAAAAATATAAAAACAAACCTAAGCTGTATTAGTGGCTCCAGTCCTGGCCCTGGAAACTCATTCAGTATCTCCATGCCAGTAACATATCCCACTCCTGCAACACCCTCTGTGTAGTCACTTCCAAGCAGATAAGCCAGATTGATCATCTTTGTTCTGTCCAGACCTGGCAGAGACAGGCGCCATCACACTTCATCAGGAGAAGGAACACTGATAGATTATCTATCTTTACCCAAAAAATAGTTACATTCTCCAATGTGTTCATTAGCTCATCAATTTAATCTCTGCTATTCCACTATTCTTTCACTTTAGGCTCTAGCCAAAACACAGCCCAAAATGGCAGCAGCCACTGACCTAACTGGCTCTGCAGATCGCTGTACTGGTAGTGCTCAACATATTTGTTCTGGCTGAAGAAGTTCCTGTAAACGTGTCGTCCTCCAAACAGCCACACGTCAGAGTCGTCTGTGATGGTTCCGTTTGTCTGGTCGGCGCGGTCCAACGCCGCGCACTGAGCCTCGGCCTCCATGGGAGCCACCAAAAACGGCACGCCAAACAACCGCAGCAGCTCCTGTGTTCAAAACACTCATCAATTTACAAAGCAAAACAAAGAATAAAAAATAAAACCACACAGACTGGCAAACGCTTCAGGGTTTATAGTTGCTCATCATAGAAACTGGGCAGTACTGAGGGACAAACGTGCCATAATCCAAAATAAATGATGAATTATTTTTTAGATAAAAACTATAATAAATACATGAAACTAATTTGTGATGTAGGTATAACCACAATTAAGTCAAATGCAAAGTAATTTAGACATTATCTTTTAAAATCGTATAGAGTTATTTCAGAATTTAATTATTTTAGATTGTCTGTGCTGCAGTCAATTGTATGGTAATAATAATAAACTGCAACTATGACTCATTAAATGCACCACAGCATCTAATTGATTAACCCCTTAGCCAATTAAACAACCTATAGGTCTCATCAGCACTTTTAGCCCCGCCCCTCTCACTTTGATGGGTGAGGCTGACCAATAAAAAATTATGAGAAAAATAAATATTTTATGTAGGTTTTCCCAATTACATTTAAACATTAGCTTAAAATGTAAATACAATTTAAATAACTACAGAAACATTTGTTATTTAATCAATGTATGTATTTCCAGTGTTATTTAAATAAATATATACAACAGTTACTGCAGGACTTTATCTACTGTATTGCAACACTTGTGGCTCTTGACAGCACTGCAGGATGACACCATCATTTTAACACATTTAGTTTCTACTTAAATGTTTATCTGATACCTTAATGTCGCTGTTGTTATTTACCATAACTCTCAGAGTGTGTGCTTTTATGATTACAGCAATGCGTTTCTCTAGGGAGCTTTTGTTGTCATGTGAGGAATCCCTTTGCTCTTAGCAGCTCATTATCAAAACAGCTGAAAGGATTAATGAAGACCCTCCACTCTGACAGGTATACACCAGTGCTGATTTTATGATTCAGTTAGTACAGGCGAATTCTCATCATAAACACAGATACGAGCATGCTGCTGTGTCAACTGAACATACTGTAAATAAAAATCACAGCAACGAACGCAAGTCGAGCTGTGTGTTTTGGCAAATGCAGCACAGAGAAACGCGCCCTCCCTCACTGAGCTCCTGCACCTGCTGTGAATGATCAGCTGTCAGGTCACCATCACAGAATATTAAAATTCATAAGCGTAAGTCAGATTGCTTAAGGAACGTTTGCTCGCCGTTAGACCGGATCTGATTACACAGCTCGTTTCGTTCACCTGGCTCTCCAGGTACATCTGCCCCGTGACTGTGTTCGCCATCCGCTCCTGCTGCTGCTTCTGCTCCCTCAGGTTGCTCTGCTCCAGCTGCAGCGAGCTCTCCAGAGCCTCCAGCTCGTCCTGCAGCACAACAAACAAGTTACTCTACAAGCACACTGACCTGCTGACCAGGTTCATCTGAAATACAACCAAGTAGTTCAGATACCACCTAAAGATGTTGGCGCTAAAGTTATGACAGCAAGGAAATATTTAGATAGAGCTACTTTGCTGCAGCACACAATCTTAGAGCTCTAAACTCATTTTGAAGAGAGCAAGCTTTTCATCTTTAAGAGATTTCAAATGTCTGCCTTGCCACTTGTCAAAAGATAATGTCACTAAAGTACTAAATATACTCTCAGGGATTTATAATAGGGAGAAACAAATGTTAGGGTGGAGGATTTGTTTTGGAAATTAAACGGCATCGGAAACCGGCTGCATTAGACTAGAAATACTATTTTGGTTGTTGGAAATTTTCCCTATTTAAGATTGAAGGTGTCTAAACAACTTAAAGGTGTTTATATTAAGCCTTTGTCATAATCATCATTTAACTTGTGAATTACATCAACCAACTGACACTTAAAGTAGCAGGAGGCTAGTTAAAATATAAGCAAAAATATTTTAACTAGCCTAGGTAAAAAAATATAAAAAATTGTTTTAGCTTATTACAGCACGAGACGAAAAGTTTCTGGTTTGATGGAGAAATACCAACCATGTCGAGGTGTTCCCACTCGTTTTCTGCTGTTGGTTTGGATTCCATGTCGTCCTTCACCTCTTTTTCCTGAGCTTTCCTCTGCTCTCCCTCCTCCTCATCCTCCTTGTCTGAGCTCAGAGCTGGATGACCAACAACCTGAGTCAAACTTTCCTCAGACTCTGCTTCAGTTTTTGTCTGATCTTCCTGGACCTCTTCTAAAATCCTCTTTTCTCCTGCTGAATCATTTGCATCCTCCTGCTTAAATTCTTCCTCGGACACCTCAATGAAGCTCTCTGTGAAACACAACCATTTTAAATTCGGATGATAAAACAAACAGTTGAGTCTATAAATTATTGTAACTTTACCTTCTGAGTCGCTTTCCTGCTGGCTGTTCCCTGACTTTACGTCGTCTCCGTCGGCTTTAGCCAGGTCAGCGGTGAGTCCACGCTTGCTCTTATCTAGGAGTCTCTGCTCCGTCTCTGCGCTGGCCTGTTTCCCACTTGGAAGCGAAGGAGAGCTGATGGATAACTCCTGTTTAGATTGAGAAGCGTGCAGCTTGTGCTCAGGTTCTCTCGGCTCCAGCCCTTTTTGTTTCTCCCCTTCCCTGACGCGCTCCACCTCTGACTCCATCGGTGTTGTGGGACTTTGTCGAAGTGCCGCAGAGCGAAAAGCTTTATTTTTCTCTCCAATCACTTCCTCCAGATCATCTTCAGAGCTACTGCCCAGAAAACTGTCTTCGATGTGTGAACTTTGGCATGTGGCGCTTTGACTGAAGTCCAACTCTCCCTTAAGGGAAGGCTTTGTCTCCTCATCGGAGCTACTGATCACCACTCGCCGCGCGGGACGCTGGGGACTTGTCTGGAGTTTGGACGGTGAGACACTTACTTCATCCTCAGTTAATGCCTGCTGGATTGCGAGGAGTGTCCGTGGAGACACTTTGCCATCCTTGCTATCTGGATTCAGCTTCTCTTCATCTGAGCTGTCACTCATAGCAGCCTGGATTGCCTTGAGTGTCCGAGGCGAAGGCAGAGATGTGTCTGGCTGTGATGGTTTTGACACAGGTGGGTTGACGGCGTCTGAGCAGGTAGGTCGTACATCCTCTTCTTCGTCATCTTCTTCTTCAGTGATGGGTCGCCAGAGAGGCTCGGGTTTGTCAGCTTTCCTCTTTCTAGAACTTGTCCAGGGTGCAGCTGCAGGTTGGCTCTGTAAGGCTGGTTCGTTTTTTTTGGAGCCTGTATGTGAAGAAAGTAAAGAGTTGATTTTTACAGAAATTAAAAGACATTAAAGTAAATAAGCCCTTTTTGCTTCACTCAACATCAGTACAGTGTAGACAGATCTGTTGATTATTTTTTCAGTTAACCAATTAATAATTGGACAGCAAAAGGTACCAAATAGGAGAATTTTACAGAATTTGAACCAGGTGAATCTAAAACTTTAACACTTGAGGAGTAGAAAATATTTACAGACAAAGAAATGTTTTTATATAAAAGGCAAAATGTACATTTTTTTTAACAGTTTTGGCTTAATTACTACTCAGAGAATGTTGTGTTTTTTCAGCCAGTTGAATATTTTATTTAGTGTATGCCAATTAACAATTGAGCAATTACTAAATTAATTGACGAGGTGTTCCGGGCACGTCCCACCGGGAGGAGGCCCCGGGGAAGACCCAGGACACGCTGGAGGGACTATGTCTCTCGGCTGGCCTGGGAACGCCTCGGGATTCCCCCGGAGGAGCTAGAAGAAGTGGCTGGGGAGAGGGAAGTCTGGGCCTCCCTTCTGAAGCTGCTACCCCTGCGACCCGACCTCGGATAAGCGGAAGAAGATGGATGGATGGATGGATGGATGGATGGAATTGACGATTTTGTCAATAATCAATTCAACACGATTAATTGTTTCAGTTCTACGGGAAAGTACAACAGTTATATCTAACTAAATTTAAAACTGGGCATGGAGCCAAATAAATTTACAGATTTAGACCCTGATCCTTAAAAGAAATTTAAATGTGAGCTAGTATAAAAAAAATTAAGATATGCTTCTATCTAGAATCAGATGTTGTGCATATATATTATCAACATAATGCTACATCTGCCTCACCTTTTATAAGTATATAGTGCGAGTTGTCTTCTGAAACCAGCCGCTTTGACTCCACGCTGCGATTCTGCTGATCCTCATCCTGCTGACCGAGTTGTGGAGCGCTGCTGGCACTGCACTGGCTCATCTCCTTCTCAACTCCCTCCAGACGCTGGTTCAGCCGGTTCCTCTGCAGCAGGCCAGCCAGTTGGTACTGCGAAAAGTCTCCAGAACGCTAGAAGAGAAGAAAAAAAAAAAGGAGTTAGCACTGGAAAGAAGAGAGGAGAGTGGAGTGTGTTTGAGGCTTAAATGTACCTCAGGAGGTTTGTTAAACATGGTCCGACGTCTTTTGCAAAATTCTTTCATCTCTTTGAGTATCTCGTGTTTCATCTCAGGAGGCAGGCTGGTAAAATCCTCTGAGTTTATGTCCACCGAGTTTGGATTCTCATACAGTTCTTCCTGAAACAAAATAAGGAATCTGGCTTTGAAGGCGAGTTGTCAAAGAAAAAAAGTTTTACATTTATTTGGGAGGTGACATGCAAAACAGAAAGAAAAGGTAGCCAAAGTACATTTTGGAACTACTTCTCACAATAATGTTTAACAGTTAGACGCTCTCTTAAAAAGATCCCAAGAAATTAAACTAGAAAACTCCTTATTAAATGTATTGTAACGTAAAAGTATTGTAATTTGGGTCAGAATAATCTGTACATGATGGCCGCTGGATAGACTGAAATAAATTGGATTCATTTGAAGTTAACTGAACTTATTTCTGTAGCAAAGTGCCTTGAGATTTAAATCTCAACATTTTAAAATTTTGATTAATGCCTTTATTTTTACCTGGTATGTTTCAACCATTTCGTCACTGTCTTTCCCCTCCTCATCCTCTTCTGAGCTGCAAGGAGAAAAAAAATTTATTCATCTGTCATGACTACATATTACAATCTAAACCAAAGTATATATTTATGACAGTCCTGTTTGTGATTGAAAGCTAATTATGATATTTTTTTAAATGACACTAATAATTATTTAACCATCTTCAATTAATTTGTCCTTTTGTTTCTAAATCCATCAACACTATTCAGTAGTCAGTTCTTCTAAAGTAATAAGTTACATGTTATTTACTTTCTCATACACTCAGTGACTTGGTGTATTTATACTTAGGTTAAATTACACACCAGATGAGAAATGCTAATTAGATGACTACTTAAGCAGCTGGATCCTCTACATTTTCTTTAAGGGTTTCAGAGTAAAGTGGCTACTCTTTAGATTACTTTTTTCCTAACACTACACAACAATTCACAAAGTGTCCGTTGATCACATCAAACCCCAATAGATAACTCATAAAATAAGCAAATGTTCAGGGTGTAATAAATCATTTAACTGGACAGCAATAACACTTCTTGACTCTGACCTGCTTCTTTCCTTTTCCTCTGTGGGTGGAAGGGCAGGTAGGACATACATGTCATCCACTTCATTTCTTTTCACACTGGAGAGGCTTGGTAGAGGGTCCTTACTGTGGAATATTTCAGACAAAAACAGTAAGACTACAGTAAAGAATATAGCAGATAGAGTATATACAAAATGAAAAACTGTTGATTTTCATCACCTCCCCACCATTCTGCCTCCTCCTACTGCTTACCTATGATCTCCAAGTGCAGCTTTGATAGCTTGTCTCTTCAGAAAGGTCTTCAGAAGTTTCTCATTGGTCTGTTTGGACTGAGTGGTCAGCTCCTCTTTCCTCTGCCTCCTCAGAGCCTGCAAAAGAAGAGTGTTTGTAAACGGACAGTTCAGTGGCGGTATTTATTACACCCTTTACAGTAATCATCTGAGCTGGTCTCACCAGGGTCTGCTTCTTCAGCATAGGAGCATCTCCATCGAACACAAACACCGGTCTAATGCGAAAAAAGAGCAGCTTACAGATGCGGTTGAACAGAGTGAGGAGGTGGGCGTTCTGGACGCTGTTGCCTTCACGGTCCCTCACCCCCTTCACTGCCTGGTTCAGCCATATACTGATGTCTGAGGAGCGCTGGTTAAGGTCATCTTTATGACGCAACATTAGTCGGAATCAATTAATGCGTTTCAGAGATTAAGGAAACAACATCTCAAAAACTAGTACGAATAAATAGATCAAATTAAAGGTTAGGATACCAACAGCAAGAATCTTTCCTTCCAGTGTCTCGGGGTTGGTGGGTTTTCCTGTTGTCTCCAGGAGTCTCCAAAGTCCATGCACTCCCATAATAACAACTCAAAGCACACACCCTATAAAAGTAAAGTGCACAATGGTGGACTTACCAAGACTTCAGGCAATTTTAACAGTGGAATAAGGCAAATGGAACCAACATGTTTTTGCAGCACTTCTTCACTCCGTGAAGCAACTCCGACGAGACACGAAGGTTCCGCTATTCAGCAACGCGGAGTATGTCGTCAAGTTATCTGATACTGCGCTGCCTTATTTAGTAAATAAAGCAACTTGTGATCGTCGTAAAAAAAACAACAACAATTTTTAGTTTTCTGGTTTGATCGAGAGAAACTTCCGTTAATCCAGTTTTATTGAGATTAAAATATTGTTTTGACAGGAAGTTTTGCCTGGAAGTCCAAGCTCGGGGAAGAAAACTCTGTGCGCTCACGAAAGGCCAACCGTGTCCGGGTGGCAAAACAAACAGCTGGCAAAACTGGAGCACCGAGGAGAGGGTCAAATTCATTTTTACCTGGTATGTTAGTACATAATATTTCCATTTTAAGGCTTCGGATTTAAGTCGCAGTAAATATTTCTGATAAACTCTCTTAGTAAAGAAGAGCTGACTGCTGCAGGTAGTGCTGACAAAGTTCTGACTTTTGCTAACACCTAGCTCACAACTAGCTTCCCTTATCATGTGACCTTATCAGCACCCAGCTGATAAAAGGTGAACTATGAGTAACGTATTTCTAACATATACAAAAAGTGTTGTAATTGTTGCCAAATAACTGCTATCTCTCCTGTGAATTACAACAGAATCACCGGGTTTAAGCTAAAGTTGCGTCTCCTCCGCCGCCATGGCTGCTGCAGCAGTTGTAAGAGGTACGCAGCATATTCGTTTATCCTTCTTCTTTTTTAAAATAAAACGGCATCATCCATACAGCTAATGTCAAGCTTTAGCTGTAAAACATCCAGTGTTTTTTAAAGCTAGACTATGAACAGGTTCCTGAAAACTGTGCTTTGGTCCATCAATTAATGTTTATTCAATGCTTAACAGTGACGAGGACCCTGTGTGTTGTGTTGCCCTGATTGGTATAAAGTCCCACTGTTTTGTCCTGTTACGTGCCTAAGACTGACGTACGTTGCAAATTGGTGCAGTTTAAGTAAATTTAGCTGAATATATCTGCTTCACACAATATTGTTTGGAAATTATGTTGATGTATAATAATAGGATTGCAACATACATTTTAAAATTGATCTTAAAATGGATTTGTGTCTTGAGAAGAAAACAAGAACATGTAGTAGAAAATAGTAGTAAAATAATAGCAATCAGAATATGTTGTGATGGTTTACAGACCCTATAACCCAGCTCATTCAGAAAAGGCAGTAAGACAGTACATGTTACACACTGCATTGGACACATCAATAAACAAAATTGATTTTTAGGCAGAAGTGTTTAAAAATAGCTGCTCTCACTTTTTTATTTGTATATTTCTAGGTTCTGCCACTGTGCCTATTCGAGGACCCGGCGATGGCATGGAAACCGAAAAACCACCTGTCGCACTGGAGGTCATCACTGATGCCCCGTCACCGTTTTTATCTGACGTTCCTCGCCTTAAAGTGGCAAGCCCAAAGCACAGCCCAAAATCGCCACATGTCACAGCCCCCGCTACCCCACAGCCTCTCGGCGTGCTTCACCTAGGCAAAGTGAATAGAGAGGCGTGTACAGAAGTGGAAGCCGTGAGGATTATTGTGCCCAGAGCTGCTATCACCCGGAGTAGCCGGGCGGGACCCACTGAGGGGAAAGGCGAGGCAGGGCAGCAGGCCGAGGAGCAGGGCTCTCCTCTGCTTGTGGAGGACTGGAGAGGACAGCTAGAGAAGCTGCAGAACTCTGAACGCCGGCTCCTGCAAGACAAAGAGGGCCTTTCGAATCAAATCCGTGTGCAGACAGAGGTAAGGGCTTAGTGTTTACACTGAAAGTCAGACAGATTTCAGTGTAAAAACAATCTTCAGAGAGTAATTATGTTACATTATAGTTATCTGTAATGTTGATTCCTTTTATTTATTGTATCTTAAGTATGTCAGTGTTTATGTATAATTTGAGTATAAAACAACTTTACATTTATTTTAATCTTGTTTCTAAACTGTGTGGCAGGTAAACCGCGAACTGAAGAAGCTGTTGGTAGCCTCGGTAGGTGATGACCTCGAGTACCAGTTTGAGCGTCTTGCGCGAGAGAAAAACCAGCTCATTCTGGAGAACGAGGCTTTAGGCCGAAGCCTTTCACACACCGCGGAGCAGCTGGAACGTATGAGTATCCAGTGTGACGTCTGGAGGAGCAAGTTCCTCGCCAGCAGGTGGGAAATGCTCCACTTAATTTTGACTTCATTTTAAATGGTTGACAAGTTTAAGATTGTCTTTTTAGTTTCGAAGGCAGTGACATTCACAATCAAAAGAAGGACAATTTCAATTAAAAAAACATGCTTCATAAACACTACATAACCATCATATTGATATGTATTAAAATAATGTTACTTTAGAGTCATGGCAGAGGAACTGACAAACGCCAGAGCCGCTCTGCAGAGGCAGATCAGGGAGGCCCAAGGAGCGATTCAGGACCTGCTGTTGGAGCGAGAGGAGTTCTCCAGAGACATGGTGCTCAGTCACAGGTAACACCACACTGATCAATAATTACTGACTTCTTTCAAATGTCCAAGTTGAGTCTAAGAAGCACTCAGTTTCTGTAAAAGTGGGTCAGTCCTAAATGCTAATTAGTACGTTTAACAAAAGCATCCAACACTCCAAAACCTGCCCTAATTGTGCCAACACTGGTTTCCTCCTATTAGGTTTGTCTTGTTATGTAAAAGCTAGTGACTACTTTTCTGTAGAAATTATTTTCTTTATCTGGTGAGGCTCCCCAAGGTTCAATGCCTGTTTTGTAACCCTGTTGTGCTACTGATTGAACTAGACAAACATGTTCATGTGTTTTTAATGTGCTGTTTACTAGACTAGAAAAAGCATCAGAGAAGCTTGTACAAGTGCTTCAGCTTGGATATTAAAGCTTTGGATTGATTTTAAAGTAACACTGTTCACATACAAAAGTTGTGAGCAGTCAGATGCCAGCATATCTAAAACTAGTTTCCCGCTAGCTTCATTCTTGAAATTAAAACTTATTCTTATATTTCCTTTCATATGCATGTTAGTTTCATGTCTTTAATGCTTTTTGTGTTCCTGTAATAATTTTGCTCAGCTCTTTGACTACATCTATTACTGCTTTATGAATAACTGATTCATTCATTCTTGTTACATTGGTGCCTTTTAGAAGTGTTTTACTCAACAAACATACAATTCATGGCCAATCGGTTAGAACAAAAGGGATTTAGAGTTATTGTACTAGAGATGTTTGAAATGATTGGGGAGCTATTACGTTGTCTTTGTGTCCTCTTTGCGTTGCCAGGTCCCTGGAGCAGCTCCTGGTGTCTTTGCAGTGGGGCAGACAACAGACTTATTATCCCAGTGCTCAGCCTCTCAGCATCGGAGAGCTGGCTGCAGCCAATCACAAGCTAGCAGATGCTATTAACTCTCATCTGTTGGGCAAAAACAACGCTAACAGCACTGTGTCGAAGGGCAGTAGTGCACCAGCCGAACATCTCTGCAGCACACCAGCAGAGAAGATGGCTGAGAAGGTATCAAGTTTATGTAAAATGTTACTTCTCTTTTTCTTTGCCTAATGTGTTTTGCTAGTTTTAGAATCTAACAACTGAACAATGTTTTTACTTTATTCTATTTTCTTGCTCTAGGTGTTGAAGGTTTTGAATCCAATCTCTTGTTCAGAAAACAAGGCAGAACCTGCACTCAGTGACTCCACCTCCCCAAACTTTCTGAGCAGCAAGAAGAGCATCGGCAGGTTTCACCCTTACACCCGCTACGAGAACATAACCTTCAACTGCTGCGAACGCTGCACTGGGGACATCATAGTTCTATAAGTCATCCTCATTTGACACAAGGAGTACTAGTTTTTGTTTTTTGTATTTAAGAAAATAAAGATGGCAGACTGGAGCTGTAGCAGAAACCATGACTGTTTATTTGCTGTCATTTCAGTTTAACGGTTTTAAACTTGTTGCTTAACTTATTAAGCTCTTGGAAAACACCAAATAAGAGGCAAGTCTGGAATTCAGAAAGCATTCAACTCCATTGTAGACTGATATCTTTATCATGTTTATCGCTGAGATGTGAGGTCAGAGTCAGTCAGTGTTACACTGGATGGGTTTATTAGTTGTAACTGGAACATAATGCTGATGTGCATAGTGTTTTTATTTAACCAGTTTCTACTTTCACACTGCAGGGAGTAATTAGATGGGAACACAGATGACAGGAAGTCAGACATTAAAGAAGTATAGGTGCCTCTTTTAATTCAGGAGGGTCTTTTTCATTTATGATGGTTCTTTCTTTCAGATGCTGTAAAAGCATTAGTGAAAATTAATTGATGGTACTGTGATCAGTATTGTGCAGTTTTGTTTTATAAAAAAAAAACCCTGCTTGAATTTTACCGGTGTCAGATTCTATTTTTATCTTTTTATTTTTTGCTTAGAATACACTATGAATTTACTTACATGATGCAGTATTTAAGAACAAAACAGACAGGCTCTATAATATTAAGCTGTATTTAATCTGTATAGAAAAATTTACAGTAATGGGTATAATTTTATTTACTGTAAAACTGTCAAAATATTACTTGAGCATCTTGTTTTCTGTCAGACTAAAATAAAGACCAAAGAAGTTTCTACCTTTTAAGAAATCATATTCTTGTCATTTGTACAGACAAAAAAAAACAACTGATCTTTGTTTTCACCCAGTGTGAAAACAAAGTGGATATTTGAACAGTTTCTGCACTTCTTACGTTTATACTTTCTAACGCATGTCCATGTTAACAGCAGTTATTTCCTGTCACTCGTGCCACCACATCCTGGGCTTGTCTCCTGTTTTTCTTGCTTCCATTTGGCTTTTGAACGATGTACGCACTTTAGTTGCAGCTGGAGTACTTTTTCTGGTGCCGTTTTGTCCAGTCATTCTGTCATGATTGGATTTGTAAACAGTCTGGTTCTTAAATGTTTGCCCAGTGTCTTTTGCCTCAGATCTCACAAACACATCACCACTCTTTCTCAGTGCATGTTTTTTCACAATTCTGGGTCTGTCATTTGAAACCTCTGTTTGTGTCTGCCGTTGATAGAAGCCATCGTGTTTCCGCTTCGGCACAAACTGTAAGGCTTCTTCCCATTTCCCCGAATCTTTGATTGTCAGCATGATGCGAATCATCTGGTCCAGAGTCAAATTTTTGGCTCCCATTTCCCAATGAAGATACTCATCAAGTGGTAAGCGAGCTGTTGCTAGTTTCAGGCGCTTGGCGTTGGCTAGAGACAGTCCGGACTGGATGGACTTGTCCACCAGGGCTCCGATGATGTAGACCTTGGAGTGATCAAAGCTGCGCAGGACGTTGGGGGAGTCTGCAGTGAGGTAAACGAGCTGTTCCCTGGGGAACATATCAATATAATGTTGCTCAGTGCTGGTGATGAGCAGGCGGTCCCAGGTCTCTGCGCCGTATCGCTTCACTAGCTCCTTTTTGTAGAGGCTGTCTGGCTGCAGGTTGCAAAAGTGAAGGTGAAAGGGCTCTGTTGCACGCCGGTTCCACCCTTCCACCTCCATCAGCTGAGACACCGTGTTCTCTATCTCCCGCCTGGACATGTTGGATGCATAGCTCAAGTCAAAAACAATTGGTTGACCAAACCGCATTGCCTGAGCGGTTCTCCAGCCCAACAGTTTGTCCAGGGTGCGGTCCCAGAACTGGAGAAACATTGTGTTTTTCAGTCTGTGTCCATCTTGATCGCCTTCTTCTTCTTCACTGTTTTCCAACTCCTTTCTCTGCTTCATTGAAGCCTCTTTGTCAGCCTTTTTCTTCTGCTGCTTCTCCTTGCGGGCCTGTTTGTGACCCTCCTTGACAGCCAGGTACTTCAGGTACTTTTTACGGGAGGACTTGGTGGTGAGGCCTGCCAGCGTCTGTAAATCCTCCTCGGTCATTTCCTGAGGTACAAATTTCCCAGCTTGACGCCACATGGAAACCAGCTCACGAGTTGCCTCCAATGAGGAGCTGTCCTTCACATCATCACCTGCACTTTCCAGGTCATCATCATCATCCTCGGTTGTTTCCACTCCACGAGAAAGTTTTTGCTCCTGTAGTGCTGCTTGTGATCTCATTACAGACTTCCATTTGTCAAGATCTAGCGCTTCTTTTTCCTCGGATAGAACTCCTTTAATGTCCAGGCCATCCTTCTTCACAGTGTTACCTGTACAGAAGTGACTGACGAGGATGGGCTCTCTGTAAGGTCTGGTACCAAAGACTGGTTTGTTCTTGGATGTCAAAAATGTCCTTTTCAATAGCAAATTACAGCATCTGGCTGAGAAGTGTCGCAGCATTGTAACAAAAACCGTTCACTCCCTCAGCAGGACCGTCAAAATCAGCTTTCTTTGCACGAGACACCCGATCCAATAAATATCATTAGCGATATTATTTACCGCTATTTTTTCATCAAACGATCACAAAAAGCATCTTCATTCTGTCATACCTCATGGAATGAGAAATCCTCGCCCGCACATGCGTTTTCAGACTTCCTACAAGTAAAATTTGGTAGAAGGTCACGTTGTTACACGGTGTCACGTCATATTGTGTCGTACTAAAACGTGAGGAACGTTTTAGTTAAAGGAGAGAATAAAATCATATAGGCCTATTTATTAAAGTAAGGTATTGCCTTATGAAAAAAAAAACAATTTATAACTCTTATTGAAAACTAAAACTCTGTTTAATATAATGCTTACATATATTTTAATTATTTTTGCACGTTTCTTGCGGGTAACTTAACCGGGTTTCACAACAACAATGTGACGCAATTTCCTGCTTTTGCCGACAGCAGTGAAGCTAACGTGTTAGCGTCTGAAAATGAGCTTCTTTTTACCAAAATTAACAACCAAAAAAGACATCGATGAAGTTATCAAAGCCGTCGCGGAGAAAGTTTTAGTTCTGAGGTTCGGGAGAGACGATGACTCGGTTTGTCTCCAGCTCGACGAGATAGTAAGTGACTTTAACAACAAAACATCTGATCAGAAAATGCTGTTTGTTCATAATTTCTCACCTCTTGTGTTGTTGCAGCTGTCAAAAACCGCACACGATTTGAGTAACATGGCGTCCATCTATATCGTTGATGTAGACAAAGCTCCAATTTACACCAGATACTTTGACATCAGCTATATCCCATCCACTGTCTTCTTTTTTAACGGGCAGCACATGAAAGTCGATTATGGGTAAGTTCATGAAAAACATTTAATCAAAAATGCTTTATACAACGAACATTGGTAACAATTAGATCGGCAATTTAATTAACAACTAAGTTAATTCGACACAGAAGTCGTCATTAAGAAGAATTTAAAGTACATTTTAGGTTATATTAGAAATATGCACAAAAATGAGAAAAGTGGGCTTATTTGTAGGTGTCTTTGTTTATCTGAGCACTTTCCAAACACGAAAAGGACAGAACAAAGTCATTTAAAACAGATAAAATAATGAGGTAAAAAAAAAAGACAACTACCTTTTATGAATGATAAGGACAATAGACAGTAGAAACAGTTGTTCAAAGTAGTTGTAAGAGAAATAAAAAAATAACACCAATATAAAAAAGAGGTATAATTTACTTTGAACAAAAATCTGCATTTAATTTAGAGAATTTATAATAGGGTTATTAAAAACTGCAATAAATCTAAAATTAATAGGGGAATTAAAATTAAATTTCAAATCAATTTATAGACAGATAGAAAGTACAGTTAACTGCAGGGATAATTAACTTAAAATAAGGGAATGATTTAAGAATCAATCATTTCAACTCCAAAAATGTATCCAAACCAATAATATCATTCAGAATAGCTGAAATCTTTCATTTCTACTCAAACAAGTTAAAACTATGGATATTGGCTTTAAAAAAATCCTGTCTAATTTTACATTATTTTCTGGTCATTGCTGTTTTCTTTGAATTGTGAGAATATTTCACAGCAAATACACTCACCAGCAACTTTATCAGGTACACCTGCTCAGTTGAGAATCATCCAATCACATTACAGCAGCTTAAGGCATTTAGCCATTTAGATGTGGTACAGACAGTTTGCTGAAGTTCAAACTGATCAATCAAAATTAGTGAGAAAAGGGATACTATATTGTTATTATAAAACAAAATAAAGGCAGTGCTAAAGGAAGCCAAGTACTAGTGAGGTGTACCTAATAAAGTGACAAGTGAGTATGCTTAGCTTATTTAAATATATATAACTATATATATATATATATATATATATATATATATATATATATATATATATATATAGCTACATCACAGTGGTGTTTATTATGTGTTTTTAATGTTCTTTCAGGTCTCCAGATCACACTAAATTTGTTGGCAGCTTTAAAACCAAGCAGGACTTCATAGACCTAATCGAGGTGATTTACCGAGGAGCCATGAGGGGGAAAATGATAGTCCAGAGTCCAATAGATCCTCAGAATATTCCAAAATATGATCTTCTCTACCATGGGATTTAGCATCTTCATGAGTGTCTCTGTCAAAACAGCATCAAAGTGACATGTATTTTTCTTGACTGAGAAAATTGCCAAATTCTCCTGGCATTTAGCCACCTGAAGTTGTGTGAAGAAGTTTTTATAAAAGTGTTCTAGATTTGAAACCATATTTTTGAAAAAAACTATAATGTGTTCTTTACGCTTATTTTATTTAAGACCTTATCTTTTTTTGCAACTACAATGTAACATGAATTTTGTAGGTAAGAACATAATTTTGTTTGTGGATGACCTTAGAGTCAGAAATTATGTTTCCCATGGAAAACTGCCACATACCTGCTGGAGAAACCAATGTTTATGTGAAATGTCAAAACCTTGTTCTGATAATAAAACCTGAAGCACCTCCAAAATTCTTTGTCTTCATGCTGATTGTCTTATTGGTTTTACATAAAATTTTGTGCTCAAAGCCAGTTAAAGGTGTGAGAGGTTGATTATCTTTTCTTCTGAATGCATCAAATGTCAGCAGGTTGTGTCCTTTTTATAGACTGTATCTTGGCCCCACGCTCAACACCTCATAAAAACAACACAAATTACTAGTTTTATTAAAAAACATGTGCATGATGTCCACTGACGTTTATATGACATATGGTCATTTTGAATACATGCATTAAGTTCAATTATTAACTTAGCTAGTTCTAAGTATTAGAGACCTGGAAGACTGAATTGCACCTAACAATTTCTCATTTGAAAAAGTAAAATGTAGTTTCACTTCGCCTATTTATAAAATAAACGCTTTTAAAAGGGAATTTAAATGTCAAATGAGTTCAATATTTTTAACAACTTTGACATTTCACAAGTTTCTATTTTCAAGTATGTCGCTTAATTTTTCATTGAGGGCACTTAATGAAATTCTGAATGGAGCAAATAAACTTGACAAATGTGCCGAAGAAATTGATCTATGCAGAAATTATGTTTGCAGAAAAGTGATCGACATTAAAGCACCGCTTATTTTGAAAGTCACTTTCAACAGGAAGTGTCCACCTCATCTTGGCGGAAGTATTTGTTGCACAGAAATGGCAGCGACCTTGCTCAGCGTGTGGCGTTCCTAAAAATACAGTATTTTGCTGGTATTTCTAAAATGCCTATCTGTGAGTCAAACGAAATAAAAATTACGGTTTTTTAGTATCGGTTTGTACAAAATGATCTCCCTCATTAAGGCCGCTGTCGGCGGCTTGACGGTAATCTCCAGAACTCACGGTCTCCAGCAAGGTAACGAGGCTTGTGTTAACAGTGATGCATTTGGACTCTTGGAAATTCTCAATTACCGATTAATAAATGAAGATTAACAGAAATAGATCATATGAAGCACGCATGTCACAGCAATTGAGCTACATATCTCATTAAGCTGGAAACCAAAAATTGATTCAGTGTTATGCTAACTCAAAGTTAAATGCAAATTCAAACCTAAACCCCACCAAGACCTTCTGGGGGGTTTGAGTCGCAGGTAATCACAATCTGTCGTTTTATTAAATTGCACTTTGTATTTACTCCACAGCTCCTCTGCACAGCTATTTGAAAATCTGCGCTGCTGGGCTGAAGACATTTCCAGTCATTCCAGACTACAGCAGTAAGCTTTTATCTACTTCTCATTCATATGAGACTTCTATTGAGCACACAAGATATTGATAATTATGCACTACCTTCTACAGTTTGGTTGAAAATTATTCAGATGTCTGATTTTTCATGTAAACTTATTGTCATTCAACTAAGAAGTTTGTTACTAATGTGATAGAAGACAGACATCACTCAGTCAAGAGGTCATAAAACAAAATAAAAGATGTTATATACATTTATGTCAAAAGATATTTATGAATGAATAATCAATAGAAAAATCTTGGCATGACATGATTTAAGCTTTATTCAAATTTCAAAAGTCTTATAGTTACTGACAAGATTTGTACACATGTTCACAGGTGTTTTTAACATTTTATCTAATTTAAGGCTCCCTCCACAGATGATCTGGTAATCATGTTGGAAAATTGTAAGCTGTCAGGGCGGTAAATAATTTGGAGCTTTGCTGTATGTGGTGCAGTAATTCTTACATGCCTTGTGTTCCACTTCATGGATGCAGGGTTTAGAGTTCCTCAGTTCATTTCTTGTCCCGCATCTTAATATTTTGTCCGTATTCCTCTCTTAAAGATGTTGTGCTGCCAGAGAAACCCAAACTGAAGTTTTTGAACAAGGTGCCCAACCTAAAAAAGGCCAAGAAAGAGAGAAAAAAGCTCCGGGATATCCAAGGACCGGCCAGGGCAGCAAATACCTTCACTTGTGGGCAGTATGCAATCGTTGTGAGTGCACTGATGTCTATTGATGATTTTCTGACAGCTGAAATTGCCTGTTACGTATTTCACAGCTGTACCACAGTATAATTTATTTATTTTTGGCATTTTTATAACATTTAATGTCACATTTCTCCACATGTTTTAACTTTATTTTGCACAATTAAACGGCTGAGTTTGAGCATTAAATATCAAAGTAACGTTACTGCTTTATATTTCAGGCTATGGGCGGAGGCTACCTGCACTGGGGTCATTTAGAGATGATCCGTCTAACAATTAACCGGAAGATAGATGCCCACACGACATTTGCCCGGTGGCGCATCAATGCCCCGTACAAGCCAATCACACGTAAAGGCCTTGGCCAACGCATGGGCGGCGGTAAAGGAGCCATCGACCACTACGTGACACCGGTCCGGTATGGACGTTTGATCGTGGAGCTGGGAGGAAAGGTGGAGCTGGGGGAGATTGAGCATGTCTTGACTGAAGTGGCCAAGAAGCTGCCCTTTCCTGCTAAGGTGGGGTCTGAGTGTGCTCTGTTCCGGTTGCTGTTTAAATACAAATGCAAAAAGAAACCAAACTGGGGTACATTTACAGCTGTACCCCAGCTGTAAATGTGCATTTCAGGCCCTGCTGAAAATGCCACCAACAGTTTGGTCCTCCGCAGCCTTACCCCGTTTCTCAAGTGTCTGTCTGTGTGAATGAGTGTGTGTGAAATCAGATGTCTCTCCCTGCCTCCCTCCCTCCCTTTCTTTCTCTCTCTCTCTCTTTTTAAAAAAAAAAAAAAAGATAAGCTGCCCTAGCAACTTATCACCTGTTAGGGCAGATGATAAGTTCACATGCCCTAGCAGAATTTTCCATTTTTTTCAACATTTTCTGAGTATAAGAATGATGATACAAGAACTATTCTTTTCACATGGTTAGTGGTACATTGAAGTCATATATCATCAAATAATTGTTTGCTCTGTTTTAACTGTAATCACAACAGTAACTGCCTAGATGGCTCAGACCAAAACATTCTATAACCTGCACATTTTCACCCAGCAAAGGGCTCATTAGTTTCTACATAGGGCTTTAAAAGTAACCATCTCACTGTTTTTCATTCAGTGCTGCACTGATTTTACTGGACTCTGCCTCAATGGAAACTTGACAATTATCAGTGGATCAGTTAAACTGCTTGGATATTATTTAAAATGAAATATGGTATTAAAATTGATTGAACATTGCCAATAAGCAGTGTTTAAGCTCCATTTAAGAAGTGGAAAATGAAAGATTTTGTTAAAAACCAATCTGCAGTCGGGCAGCCCCACATAATTTCAATTGCTGACCGAACAACTGCTCAGGATACAAAGAAAAACCCTTAAATAATTTCAGCTGATGTACAAGATGCAGCTGCCTTCTTCCTTCCTCTGCAACCTCCATTTTCTGGCCTTTCCTCATTGGCATTGTCTCTAAGTGAAACAACTTTGCTGGTCTTGCTATTGTTTTGTACACATTTCTTTTCATCCTTATTTTTATTAGACACATTGAAAACAGAAAATACATCAGAAAAAAAACTGAATTCTGAGAACAAATGTATCTATTGTTTTGTTTGTTTTTAACAAACAGTTAATATTCTCAGTATTGTAAGCCATCTTTTAACGTCACTAAAGTCAAAGTGATTGAAAACAACATTTTTGGTTTATTTTACAGTTGGTTTTCACATAATAAAGCAATGCTTTGCCTTTATTATTTCAGGTAATGAGCCGAGAGAGTCTGGAAGAAATGCACAGAAAGCAGAAAGAGATGGAGGAGAACAACCAGAATCCCTGGACCTTCAAGCAGATAGCCCAAGGCAACATGATGGGCATCAGGAAGGTGCTTAGTCCATTTGACCTGCGCAACAATGGACGCTTTACAGGCAAATTTCACTTTCCGGGGAGAGTGTGAGGGACCTGGGGAACAGCCGACATCATCCAGACCACATGTCTGAAGACTCGACCTGGACTTTTTTACTCCCTCACTTTCAGAAACGACTTTCTTTTTTCAATGACGCATTTTGTTGAGTCTCTTTTTGTTTGTTTTGCTTATGTAAACCAATGACTTGTGTTTATTACTATCGAGCTAATTGATTCTGACTCATAATCAACAAATAAAACATGGGATAAGTGAAAACAAATAACATCTCACTTAATTCATAGAAAAATACAAAGCTAATGAAAATATGAACAGATAGGTTAATCTGATTATTGATATGTCGGTGTGTTTTGTGGTAACTTTCATTCTATATTGCATATAAATAACAAAGAAAATGTTTTATTTTTTTTTTCCAAAAAAATATTTTTGCACAAATAGAGGTATATGAATGTAAGTAGATGTTTTTGATAGCTTAGCATAAAAATGTTACAAGTTCATAGTGCAGATATAAGCTGTTTCCTTGCATATCTGCAGTGAAATATCTGTTATAGCAAAAAAAGAAAATTAACCTGTATTTATCTACTTTGATTACTCCTTAAATATATTCAAATTATTATTCAATTAATGACGGCAAGTCAGTCCGAATCAGGTACTTTTGCCTCGTTTGTTAACCTCACTAATGAGTATTTCTCGGTTATTGGTGCTTCTTAAACATGATTTTAAATTTGTTTTTATCTTATAATGTTATTAGTTAATCAAAAATATACCTGGGTTGTTGCTTTAATTCTTTCATGTGTGGTTCAGGAATCTTTGAGTCGTTCAGGGGTGCCTACATGCTTACTCTCACAATGCACCACCTACTTTCACAAAGCTCCTTCTTGGAGCTGCAGTCTTCAGCTGAGCTTCCACCTTACAGAGCATTCATCCCCCACACTCCTTCAGACTAGCATTAGCACCAATTAAAACACCTGATGGAATTGCTGAAGAGGCTCTGCAATCGCCTCTTCAGCCAAAGATTTTAATGGTAAATGTAAATAACATTTCTCCAACTGAACCGATCAGAAGTCGGCAAGGCTGCTCGTCGAACCGTGCAGTGCGAAAAGGGCTTATGCAAATTACAACAGTTGTAAAGGGCATAATAGAAAGATGAGGTGCTGAAGGTGGAGCGTCAGAAAGAGTAGGAGGTTAAAGAAGCAGGTAAACTTAAGTAGTACTTCTTTTAAATTATGTTTGACATACAGCATTTTTATAACAAGTGGAGGTGACATAGTGCCTTGATTGTGTTATAAAACGGCACCGTGGGCCTGGAAAATACATAACAACACCCCTTTAAAACCATAAATCCAAGAGAAATATGATTTGCCATTTAAGGGAGTGACAGAATATGAGGAAACGCTGTATGCAGACGCAGAGAAGCTTTTTATAGTAAAAACGCTTTTAAAGTTATTTGATGGTTTGAAAGGTTTTGTGGTCATAGTACAGTTTCGACCCGTGTTTTGTCTTACAGGCGTCCTGTTGCCACATCTTAGCCTTGCAGGAGTATCATAAATTCGTACAGCGAAATGACTATACTGCTTTTATATCCGTCAAGATCAGTAGATGTATATGAAGTACAGTATTTGATCATCTCATGCACGCTACAGTCGCCATAACGTGCTGCCTGGCAACCATGACTCTGGGTAAGACCGCCCACTAATGACGCATGCGCTATGAGTCTAAACATTCGAAAACATCAGCGCGAAAATACAGGTCGACAGGTGATTATAACATATCGGTACCTTAGTTTTGAGATTTTGTTGCTCTTTTTCTGCTGTGTCGTCTGTGTTTTAAGTCATATCTAGTCTAAACATATTGGTCAAAGTAATTTTCGACTTATTAATGCTATCTAAGCTCTAAGGCGTTGGTGGTTAGCTATTTAGCTAGCCGTTTCTGTACGGGTAACACTATGAAGCCGTCAAGAGGCTCAAAACGACCTCCAACAAAAGCCCCCAACCCGAAAAAGAAAAAAGAAAAGGCGTCGGGATTTCCTGCAAAAGTGGTGAGAAATTATAAACACACAACTGTTTTATATACTGATTTGTTTCGCGGGTAAATTTACTACAATCAGCCACTGTCACTTATTTTAGGATCAGGAGCAAGGTGATGATGCGAAGATCCCCCCCTCAAAACCACTTAAGAGGAGGAAAGGTAAAATCTGCTTCTTTACTTTACTGCTCAGATACAGGAGACAGATTTGTTGTTAATGTGATATTTCTTTGTTCTTGTTCCTAAAAGCTAAAGGAGATTCACCTTCAGCGTCAAAGAAAATGACCATTCAGGACAGCTGGAGGCCGATGCCCCCGTCCACCATCAATGCTGTGGAGAACATATTGGACTTATCCATACTGTGAGTTTCACACTGGTAATGTTTCACTTTGCAAACTATTAAGCCTTTTATAAATCATCTGATTATGAGGGTGTGTATTAGGACACCAAGATATTAGAAAACCATGCAGCGAAAATATTATTATCAAATACTGTGGTGACCATATCACTTGTAATAAATACACACATTCTGTTTTTTTTTTTGTTGTTGTTGTTTTTTTGCTGATTTCTATCTCAAAATAAAAACTAGCTAATTTACTTCTCATTTAACCTGTCTCTGTTAAAAATTAAACAATGGTCAGTTCTGCATGCATTTTTTATAGCAATGCTGCTATCACAAGTTAAAGGTGTAAACATATTTACACTTATGAGAGACTCATTGCAAGTTGGATTAAACTAGGGCTGCATCATATCAAGATATATAATTACCATGCTGTGGCTAAACAATGCAATGTCAATTACAAACAACCCATATTTTCCTATCTCTTTTTCTTTGCTTATTCTAATTATTGTATCCTGCTAAGTATCACATATAAGCAGTCAGTTGGAGTGCAGTGCACATTGTTTGCAATGATGATTGCCATTTGATTGGCTGTGCAGCTCAAGCTTAAATCCATCTTCAGCAACTGTTACAAAAACTCATACTGTAATAGAGCTAAATATAACAAATTAATATTATCATGGCTTGCAATGACAAAATCACAAAGATCTTCATGGACTGCTTAGCTAAATAATTACTATGCATGAAAAATGAAAATAACCCCTTATCTTTTTGTTGACAGAGCAACACTTGGTTTAAAGCGGACAGGGAAGAAAGAGAGCCAGGAACATCTAAACAGCATCAAAAATAAGTGAGTGTTTAACATTTCAGTCTAAATACATCAAATAAGTCATATGTGAAATGCACACCTTATGAATTTTTCATGTTTAAAGACAAATACAGGATTATTCAATTGCATTCTAATTTATTTCATCAAAGATTTATTTACCTAAACGCTATTAGGGAGTTTCAGGTGGATGTGATATCAAAAGCAACTGAAATAAATAATTTGGTGACATTTGGGTTCCTATGTGGAAGATAAGAAACTTATCAAGCAGAAAGGTGCTGCTCCTGTGAGTTCATGTATCACCTGTGAGATTCCAGTAAACACTGATAAACATGCATCAAGTTATTTCACGGTATAGAATCCAGTGTGGTTGTGAGACGTCAGCCACTTCTGATGCAATCTGAATGATATGTTTTCTGCAAATTTTCCCAGGTTTTTAGCTCATTGTGCACAACTTAAGGTTCCAGTGCAGAAACGGGGAGATCTGATTCATTCATCTCAACGCCACCAGGAGGAGACCAAGAAGTCTGAGCTCGGAAAGACGATGCTGAACTCCCTGAAGGTGAGAATCATGTTAACAAAATAAATCTAGACATGTTCAAAGTACGATTTGTTTGCTTTATCTTCAGTCTCCATGAGTGATTTCAGAGTCATGTTTTGGGTGTATGTAGACTGATATGAATAAAAAAATAGTTGCTTAACAAGATTGAAACTAAACATTTTTCCTGCTATCTGTTACCACATTTCACTGCCACAGCCACTGCTGAAGTCAAGAATGAAAAAACAGAAAAAGCAGCTTAAGCAGATGTTTCCTGTAGAGGTTAGAGCATACTTGTGGCAATGCCTCAGCTATTTTTCAACTGTGGTCGCCTTTTCTGTTAGTTCCACAAGAAAGTAATAGCTGCTGATATCTAGGTAATTTAAAGAAACAAAGCATGCTTTAAAGAATCATGAGGTAATAATTGACCCTTTAAATCTCAGTTGAGTCCCTGCTTTTGCTGCAAGAAAAGTTCTGACCAATGAAAAACTGCTTTTTCATTGCACTGTACAGAATCAAGTTGTACAGCTGATTCTGTACAATCAAGCTGATTCTGTAGGATTTGAGGTCGTAGCAAAGCTACGACCTCAAATCGGATGTGACCTCGGATGTGCCGAACTGTTTGTGCGGCACAGCCATCACATCCTGAATGTCACTTGGATTTAGAAAAAATTGGAGACCATGGCAACATCTTATTTTGTTTGTGTGTGAGGTTTGCTCAAGTCCTCACAGGCTTGTGTGTCAAATGCATGAACTCCAAGGACAGCATGTTCATTTCCTGCCTTGTGTCCTCCCCCTAACAGTCAGGTGTCGGCCTTTTAGCAGTCATAATGTTCCTTCTGAGCTACACGTTTTAAAACATAATGTGTTTGTTTCATAGAATATGTATCTGTATTTTGGTTGTTCAGGAAGACTTGAAGGCTGTTGTCAGAGTTCTGGAAAGGACAGAGGAGCAGACGGTGTCGTTACAGCAGACATGCTCAAAGCTGAGAGATGAGTTGGAGGAAGAAGAAAAGAAAGCAAAACAGGTGAAAGCACAAAGAGTCATCATCCATATACACTATTTATTTAGATTTATGGCAACTTTGAGTATTGCATTCTTTAGTTTTGTTTTGTTTTAACCCATTCCAAAGCGTTCACCGTTTCTTTTAATTGAATGTTCGAACATTATGTCTTGTGTTCTAAGAAGTTTTCAGCATATTTTGAAAAAAACATTTCTTGGTTGCACACATTTCGAGCCTTCTACTTGAATGGGACATTTTAAAATCACAGTGATTATGAAAGAGATGAAGTGAATCACTGTTGTCTAAAACTTTAATGTTTCACATGCGGGCATTTAGAGCTTTCACTTCTGTTCAGAAGATCTCTCATGAAAACATGTCTAAAAGGTCTCATGAAAACAGGAAATCAACAAAAGATGGCTGAGATTTTGAGATCTGAGCTTGTGGTAAAAAACACTAATGTGAGCTCTTATTTTATGCCTACCTGCAGATTTTAGAAATAAGTGATCAATGCGTTCTCAAGCTTCCGTCTCTTCTGCCACAAACAGAGGAAATCACATTAGAGGTGAGTTTTGAGGCTGTACATAAAAAACCCTTTACTGTCTGTGTTTCTTTTATCTTGTTACTTCTTTAAATAACGTGAAATCGTCTGCATGTGCAGTTCCTATTGCAACACTCTTTTAAATCTTATTGCACATATTAACTTGTGAGATTTGCATGCAATCATTTTGTGCAAATGCTATTTTAGGAAAACCCAGTCTTCGAGCACTACAGTGACCTCTGCATATTCTGTCTATTTCAGTCTCGTTTACGGAAAATAATACCAGAGTGTGATTGTGAGACTACAGCACAGAAGCTGGGCATTATTCTGCAGAAACCAGCTACCACCCAGGATGCCCAGGTCCTATTACTGCAGGCACAGAAACATGCTGATCACCTCTTCCCCTCACTGAGCAGTGGTGCAACTTATGAAGATGAAGTAGAAACACATTTTTCGTAAAAGGTTTTTAATGCAGAAAATGTTTTTTCAGTTTTTTTTTATTAGGTTGATTGTTGTGGTTAGATTTATCTTGCAAAAACAGCTGAACTGTTTTTGCTTTCTAACTTGTTTTTGCTTTCTGATCCATTTATTTTACAATTATAATTGTTAACTTTGAAACATAAGACATATTTGCCTTTTGTCTGTCCAGCCTTGCGCTACATTTATATACGTCACTAAAATGCCATATTGTTTTCAAATAAAGTTTCACTCTGCAATAGAAACAGAAGTCAAACGTGTTTCATTAAAAAAATGTGAGGTCTTTTGGTTTTTAAAATGTTTTTTTATAAATGGCTTTTTTTAAATGGAAGCTTTTATGAGTCTACAGTGACGTAAGGAGATTGTATACCTTAATTTACACCTCTTAAGAAATAACTAATCTACTAGAGAAATGCATCTTTTGCACATCTAACTGTATAGAACCCAATGCAATCCAAATGTAAATAAGTTAAAATTATTCCAGTAAAATTCAGTTATATTGTCCTTTTCCAGATATGCGTATTCATTACCCACCAAAGTAGTCAAATCCAATTGATTATGTAATGACAGCTGGTTTACTTTGCAGCAATCCCTCGTTCTGAGTGAAGGAAGAGGTTTATTTGAAAGAAGAAAAGCGAAGCCATTCTTAACCTGGCTTAATACAACTTGGGAACTTGCTAGTGATTAACTGGAAGTGAAAACAAAACAAAGGGGGAAAAAAACAAGGAAGCACTGATCCAGGAGTATTTTTTTGTTTAAAAGAAAACTAAGGCAAGCACAAGTAGTTAATGACCGTAATAGCTTTCTAGGTTAAGGCGAGAGACGGGAGAAAACCGGGAGCCGGTAATGGAGTTTGTTCAGAAAACTGACACAGAAGCATTGGGCTGAAAACAAGGAACAGAGAACTAAGAATCAGAGAATGGCAGGAGTAGTTGGAAATATTACAGATCAGAGAGTAGCAGGAGAAAGGAGTTTAAACTAGGATATACCTTGGTCTACAATGACAGTATGATTCTCTAAATTTACACTGATGACCAAATCAATGCCATCTAGAGTGAGTCAGTAGCTGTATAGTTTTTTTTTAATTTTTTAATAACTATTTGTTGAAAAAAATAAATTCACATTATCAGCTCCAAGGCAATTAAGGAGTTGCCAGCCTCCTCTGCATTTAAGAGGTTATAAGATGTAACCACACTGAGAAAAATTTGACCAATGGTTACTTAAAAAAATTGTGGCAACAAAGTGACACATAATATAATTGAATAGATTTTAGGTTATACAATTTTGATTAAAAAGTATTGAATATGTTAACTTAACTTAACTTAAAAAAATTAAGTACATCTTAATAAAAGCAACAGCTGAAATTAACTTATATTTATTAATTAAATGGGTGAAATTGATTTAGATTTACTAAACATCAGCATAAAAATTATTTGGATTTAGTAAATAATATAAATGATATCAACTCATATTGTAGCACATTATTGCTTAATTCAACACATTAACACTGTTGTTCTTATTTATCTGTAGCTAAAATAATTGATAAATTTTAAGTTTTTATTTGTATCATAGGACTTTAAATCTATTCAATAATATTGAATGTCACTTTGTTGCCATAATTTTTCTGTGTCTAATTTACCCAATATCCTGACCAAACTTGAGTGGCATCAAAAAACAACAAATTACAATGCATAAAACAGCAGCAGCATTTATTTGTGCAACTTTATAAAACGTGTTTATCCAGCACCCAACAAATGCAAAATTCCAAAATACAACAATAAAACAGAGAAGGGGCAATATATATCAGTATCAAGTCAAAAACATAGTGCCACTCTGCTCAAAGTATAGTTAACATGATTTTTTAGAACCATCACATCAACAACAACCAACTTGGACCAGTTAAGCTTGCTTCAACAATTTATCAATCACATAAGAGTTCACTTTATGTTTAAGAGGCATGCAGAGCACAAAACAAGTATGCACATAAAACTTACCTGGGGAAAACACATGACAAGATGTGAGAGATGTGCGAGACCTTTGAGGCATAAAAACTTCCATTTTCTTTTTTTGTATGTTTATGCTACATCTTGTCACTGTGTTGGGGCCCTTGGCTCTGTGACACTTACTTTCCTTTTCGAAAAATAAGTTGAAAGACAGAACTGAACAAAAACATATTATATAAAGTGCAAGTGAAACACAACAAAGTTTTGCAGTCTGCAGATCATCACCCTTCAGTGGTGAAGCCTGCATGGACTCTCCAAAAAGGCAATAGTGGATGCTCTATGCTGTATAAAAGGGACAAGGGTTCATGTGACAGACCTGAACAGATCCAAAGCCATACAACAGGCCGCACTACCACATATGAGAACAAGGGGTCAGTCCTTAGAAAGGGTGGTTAACTGTAATGTACTGCAAGAAAAAATACACATGCAGAAATCCACTGAACTGAAAATTACCCTAATTTTAACTAACTTCACAGAGCATTTCACAAAGTTTTGCGTGTTGGTTTTCACAGTGACTTGTCTATTCCCTTTTGTTTAGCAAGGGTCCGTTTTCTTAAGCCAGTAGTTTATTCCTGAGGCTGTTCACTTTTGGGGAGAGCTTTGAACAATCCAGCCCGAGGAGAAGTTTCTGAAACACTTCAAACGTGTATCTGAGCTCCTTTGGATAAGCAAGATTCACAGCATACGCCAACCCAACAAGCAGGGAGCAAGCCCTTGGAAAGTCACCCAGAGCAGTTAGAATTTTCACGCCGTCCACCATGATACCGATGTCTGGATCCTCTGACATGTTAGCTTTGACGTTGTAGATCTTCAGGCTTTGAACAGCAAGGTCCTGTGACACACTGTCTTCATCAGCATCCTGTAATAGCAAGAACATTGTGCATATCAGACAGTACAGCCAAAGGAGAAGGTTCCATTTCCCAAATTGCTTACAACTGTTTGGACAAGAAAATCTGGAGTTTGTCAGCCGTTGCTTGTAATGCACTCTATTTATGTCAGTGTTTTAGACAAATCTGAGATAACACTAAAAAAAAAATGCACATAATTTAAAAATGAAAAAAAAAAACACAAATATAAATCAATCATAATAATATATTATATTATTATAATATAATCAATTATACAATGATGAGCTGAACAGTTACAAATATTTCTAAATGAAGTTTCTGAAATTAAATCAATCCATTACACTATTATTTCTTCCTGGCACTGTCTTGATGAATATCTTATTCTGCATTGCCTCAGACTTTCTGTAAAAATGTCTTTGTATTCACAAAGCAGCGTCTTGGCCATCATTTCTTAGCTCGCTTTTAGGGACAAATTGCAAAGACTTAAAAAAAATCAAGTTATGGTAAGGTGAAGCATTCTTAGGAAAAAAAATTACATAAATTACTGACAAGTTTTAAATTATGCCAGTTAGTGAAATCAAATTGAGATAGCATTCTGCACTAGCACTTAAAAATTCCTTAATGGAAAATAAAAATTTAAACAAACTTAACAGAGGACAATGATATAGCTTGCCAAGAACCACTGGGAGAAATACAGTTATGACTATTTTGTGATTGGACTTTCCAACAAATACCAAGTAAAAGAGATGAGAGAAATCACCTACTTTATATTTTAACATCTACTTCAACTTACATCGTACTCTTTTAAGAGTTGATCTGTAGATTCCCCAAGGTACAGCATCAAACATCGAATGATAACATCTCTGGTCATGTTGATGTCAGGATTGCTTGGAGTCTGAAACGAAAAAAATAAACACCAGGTGGTTTATATTACTGTTAATAAGCTCAAGGATCCTTCCTGTGCCGTCTTGGGGACCAGTGTAATAAAACACTACTGAAACAAATTCTCATGCGATTATTTCATATTCCATTTATAAAGAGAATCACAGGCTAACCTCCAGTAAATTTAAGCAATGATATTCCAGAAGTTTAAACACAAAATTTTGAGAATAAAATATTAGCAACCATAATGCTCAATGAATGATACCTTGAGTAGGACAGCCTGCAATCTCAACCCCATGTTTCCGCCCTTGGAGTGGAAGAGGTTCAGAAGTCGAGGAGTATATTCATCCAGTTTGGACATGAACTTTGATTCAAGATGCACCATTGTGATTCTGTGAAACTCATCCTGGATCTGAAAGACAAATCATGAAACCAGTTTTAAAGCCTCAAATATTACAAACATACATACTGTTCTTACGACATTTTTCAAAAGCAAGAAGATGGATCAAATTTGATCTATAAAATAGATGACAGTAATGTAACACATTTTGTATCAAATAGCTAAATGCAGAATCACAAATGCAATCCTTCACATTGACTAGGAATATTTCTGATTAGCATGCACTTATAACTCACGTGAGATGTCTCAAATAGAGCGGGCCATCTGGCTTTGATGTCCTCTATACTGGGTGATTGGCTTAAAAAAAACATCCCTTACACATCCCTGCAAGAATCGCGCCATAATCATCTTAATTTTTTCAATGAAAATAAGAAAACAATCATACAAAATTATATTTCCCTCAGAAATTGCTAATCATTTTGCAACTGTAATGTCACTGAAAAGATCATCACAATTAAGTATTTTTTTCAAAATCATCCAGCTCTATAATATACCAACTATGGATGAATACCTCATCCAATCCCATTTCAAAAAATGAACTATCGTTTTAAGATGTTAGACAAAAATATGAAACAGATTTTAAGGTAATATGCACATCAACAAATGCCAAACAATAAATATTAAAATCAAAGATGCCCAAAACGGACTAAGGAAACATTTCTCTCACTCTCTCTGTGGCAGATCAGAGTCAGTACGAAGCTCTACGTACTGATTTCAACCCAACATTCACAGACGCATCTCACTGTAACTGTTTATCTGTCAGTGTGAGCTGCAACCACAGTTTGAAAGCATAACGTTTTTCCGAGAAAACAGGAAAAAACGAGGAAGCCGTTTGTGCCATCTGAATGTAACTAACGTAACGTTAATGGAGAGCCTCAGTGAGAGCCGGTGTTATGCCCAAAAATGCATGCCTGCCGAGAATTGCATCCCCTGTCGCGGGAGCGCGCATCTTTCTAAACTCTCGCATTTTAATGAGGAAACGGACTGAAATATGACCGAAGACGAAACTTTTAAAGATATTCGTAACAATATCACGTTTCTTAAACATGTCAGCCTTAAAACGATGGGTTTTATATCGCAGATTAATTGAAATAAATACGGTTTTTACACATTTATTGAGACAAATGAGTCGAACGTTTTTCAGTCCGTGTCTGAAGAAAATGCTCTCCGCATTTGGTTTGAAATTTCCCGATTTTTCTTTTAACATCATATTAGCTTAAAGTATTACAAAACAGAGGCCCATTATGTAGAACATTTTATATCATGCTTAACTGTCTAGCATATTAATGTAGAGGGGATGCATTTTAATGACTGAGCCTGCCAATATTTGTATCCCCTGTCTATTGTTGATATGAAACGTAAAGCAGTTGCACAGAGAATAAGTGTCATTACGTAGAAAAGGTGAAGTCCCTCTTAACTCTTTATTTTTTCAAGTTAGCAGAGGGATGCATTTTCTGGCATAGCAAATTATTACCTTGCCAATATATGTAGGCCTTATATATTTTCCACAAATATAATTCTACTGATACAAAATGTATACCAGCAGTTCATAAAACAAGTGTGATTGTATAGAAAAAGTAATTTCACTCTTGACTCTTTATTTCTCCATGTAAGCAGGGGATGCATGTACAGCAAAGCCTATTATTAGCCTGCCAAAATATGCATGGCCTCTCCATGTTCTTCAAATATTATCCTATCGATATAAAACCCATACCAGTAATTCATAGAACATCTCTGATTATGTAGAAAAGGTGAAATCCCTCTTTAATTCTTTATTTATCCAAGTTAGCAGGGGATGCATTTTTTGGCAATATGGATGTCGAGCCTGCCAAAATATGCATGCCCTATCTATTTTTCTCAAATTTTATCCTATTGCTATGAAACTTATACCAGCAGTTCATACAACTACTCTGATTATGTAGAAAAAGTTATTTCACTATAAACTCTTTATTTATCCAAGTTAGCAGGGGATGCATTTTTTGGCAATATGGATGTCGAGCCTGCCAAAATATGCATGCCCTACCTATTTTCCTCAAATGTTATCCTATTGCTATGAAATTCATACCAGCTGTTCATACAACTACTCTGATTATGTAGAAAAAGTTATTTCACTCTAAACTCTTTATTTATCCAAGTTAGCAGGGGATGCATTTTTTGGCAATATGGATGTCGAGCCTGCCAAAATATGCATGCCCTACCTATTTTCCTCAAATGTTATCCTATTGCTATGAAATTCATACCAGCTGTTCATACAACTACTCTGATTATGTAGAAAAAGTTATTTCACTCTAAACTCTTTATTTATCCAAGTTAGCAGGGGATGCATTTTTTGGCAATATGGATGTCGAGCCTGCCAAAATATGCATGCCCTACCTATTTTCCTCAAATTTTATCCTATTGATTTAAAACTTATATCAGCAGTTCATAGAACAAGTGTGATTTTGTAGAAAAAGTTATTTCACTGTAAACTCTTTATTTCTCCATTTTAGCAGGGGATGCATTTTACGGCAGAGCCTATTATTAGCCTGCCAAAATATGCATGCCCCCTCTATTTTTCTCAAATATAATCCTATTGATATGAAACTTATACCAGCAGTTCATAGAACAAGTGTGATTATGTAGAAAAAGTTATTCCACTCTTAACTCTTTATTTCTCCATTTTAGAAGGGGATGCATTTTACGGCAGAGCCTATTATTAGCCTGCCAAAATATGCATGCCCCCTCTATTTTTCTCAAATATAATCCTATTGATATGAAACTTATACCAGCAGTTCATAGAACAAGTGTGATTATGTAGAAAAAGTTATTCCACTCTTAACTCTTTATTTCTCTATTTTAGCAGGGGATGCATTTTACGGCAGAGCCTATTATTAGCCTGCCAAAATATGCATGCCCCCTCTATTTTTCTCAAATATAATCCTACTGATATGAAACGTATACCAGTAGGTCATAGAACATGTGTGATTATGTAGAAAAAGCTATTTCACTCTAAACTCTTTATTTCTCCATTTTAGCAGGGGATGCATTTTACGGCAGAGCCTATTATTAGCCTGCCAAAATATGCATGTCCCCTCTATTTTTCCTCAAATGTTATCCTATTGATATGAAACTCATACCAGTAGCTAAGAGGATAAGTGTAATTATGTAGAAAAGGTAAAATCCCTCTTGACTCTTTATTTTTTCAAGCTAGGAGGGGGATGCATTTCTTGGCAATATCGAATTTGAGCCTGCCGATATTTGCATGCCATACCTATTTTCCCCAAATATCATCCTATTGATATAAAACTCATACCAGCAGTTAAGGGAACAAATGTGATTATGTAGAAAATGTTATTTCTTTATTATCGCTATTGCAAGGATACTGAAGGAAATAAATCTGACAATGCATCTTTGCTAAATGTAAAGCATGCACAAACCATTCTTATTTTGGTTTAACATAAAAATTAAATCACTTTGTTTTCATTAATTTCAACAAAAGAATATTCATAACAAAAATCTTTGGAAAACCAATTAAGTCAACAAAAATTATGTCACATGTTTAAACTGAAAATCCACTGAACTGCAGTCATTAAAGATTTAGATTGGTACAAACATAAAATCTATAAACACATTGCACAGCAGTAGTCTGTTTCGGTTTGTGGGACCTTAATGCAGCCTTGGTGGTACCACCAGTTGCATCTGTCACATGTGATCTGTAAATAAATAATACAAAATGGTCAAATAACAACATAAAGAATGTTTTCTTTTAGCTCCTTATCTGTTTACTGAAGGTGATTTTGGGTTTTGTCAACATAAAGCTTCTTCTTAATTATCAATATATGATTGGTAGAACTTTATTTGAGGAGATGACAGCATGTTCCTGACATGTATGGAGATAAAAAAATTCTAGGACCACAAGCAACTGTGTTTAATGTTTTACGACTGTACTTAAAAAAAAAAAAAACTTAAGCTACTTCCCACTTACCTGCCTTGGGTGTTTATTTATTTTATTATGATTTATTTTTGTATATCTACATACTTTGCAACTATTTTAAGGATGGTATATGGTTTGCTTGAATTGATTTTTCACTGCATTACATTGTTGTCTTACCCACATGTGATCTTCTGTGTCCTCACTGTCACAGTGTCTGCAGAGTCTGTAGAGTCTCCACTGACTCTACAGAAAAACAAACCGCATCTTTAAATCAATGTTATAAAACAATCTTAATGGTATTTTTTGCGTTTTTTTTTTTTCTTTTAAATAATTCCATTTGTTAGTGTTCTTTTGAAAGTGGAACAATAATCCTCTGTGTAGATCTCAGTTGTCTAATCATCCCTTTTTGATAATGTCTGGTCTCATAAACAAATACAAGTAATAGAAACTGTACATCATATTGGCATATTGTCTGTCTATTTATGAATTGAAACACACATGTATTTAAGGTATTTCTGGGATTTATGGTAAAAGAAAGCATCACTTAGTGTTTACTTTTTTATAATTTTCTCCAACTTAAGCCACTGAAGGTATAAAAATGGCATTCAGAAAATTTTAATATGTCTACATATATATGTGTGTACATCTTGTGAAATTTGTCATTTTGTAAATGTTAATTTTATGAAAACACAGTAATGAATATAATGGTTCACATAATACATCTCATTCCAGTTTTGTACTTTCACAAACTGCAAGTCCTTTTTGTTTATTAAGTTACATTAAAGCTACTCAAGAAAAGTGTACGTAATTGTATCCTAGAACAATTTTAAGTTTGTTGATTATGTTTTTTGCCTCAACAGTTATTGGGCTGTGTTATGTGTAATTTATTTATTAGAGATCAAGGCCAGGTGTATTGAAATGTTCTTCACTAATTGAATTTGACATAAACACTGACCTGATTGTACTTCACACATCTGCAAAGTTCAATATTTTAATATTTCTAATTAGATAAAATAGCTGACCTAACACAATTTTTTTGTGCGTGCATGATTTTACACACAACATAGTATCCCACCCACATAGGAACTGAATAAAAAACATGTCAAAAGACACCTGATTCTGAGAGAAGTGTGGAAGAAATGTTGAGTCGCATGGTATTAACAGCTTCTGCTGTTGATGGAAAGTTCTGGTCCTTGTTTTCCAGTATGCACTCTGCAAACCGTAAAGGCAAATATATTTTTTTGAAAAAAGAAAGAAGAGTAACAGCGGACTCATTACAAAGACAAAATATTTGTCAAAGTATTAGATTGTCATATAGAGGTCATGACATTTATGAATAATTAGACATTTTTGCTATACTTATTTCAGACTCTTTCCATTGTCATTAAAATAAATCAACCATGTAATAAAGCAATATAATTCATAAACTACATTATATTTCAGGCAGAAATGCACAGTTTAAGTTGTTAAGCCAAAGCTGTTCATCATCTTAAAAGTTCTACTCCTACAAAATAGCATTAGATTAATGGCAATGTGATTATTAGAAAACCACTTTCATATTAATCTTTTTTTCACAACATCAAAAACGTAAACAAGCATGTATACCAATATATTGATATATAATTCTATCTATCTTCAGACATAGATAGATATACATGTATGTGGAAAGAGACAGAACAGTACACATAAAGGTTATATAAATTGATTTGTAAACAGGCAATGTTCTACATTACATAAGAAATATAAGTAATCATAGTCAAGTATATACAGTACAGACCAAAAGTTTGGACACACAGTTGTGTCCAAACTTTTGGTCTGTACTGTATATATATATATATATATATATATATATATATATATATATATATATATATATATATATATATATATATATATACTGTATATAAAAACATAAAACCACGGCTGCCCAAATCACGGCAGAATTAAATGTGCACCTCAACTCCCCTGTTTCCACCAAAACTGTCCGTCGGGAGCACCACAGGGTCAATATACACGGCCGGGCTGCTATAGCCAAACCTTTGGTCACTCGTGCCAATGCCAAACGTCGGTTTCAATGGTGCGAGAAACGCAAATTTTGGGCTGTGGACAATATGAAACATGTATTGTTCTCTGATGAGTCCACCTTTACTGTTTTCCCCACATCCGGGAGAGTTACAGTGTGGAGAAGCCCCAAAGAAGAGTACCACCCAGACTGTTGCATGCCCAGAGTGAAGCATGGGGGTGGCTCAGTGATGGTTTGGGCTGCCATATCATGGCATTCCCTTGGCTCCATACTTGTGCTAGATGGGCGCGTCACTGCCAAGGACTACCGAACCATTCTGGAGGACCATGTGCATCCATGTATATATACATATATATATATATATATTTAAACAGCACTTACTTTAAGGGCAAACACACCACATGAAACCACACCTTCCTGGATGGCATGTTATACTGTTTCACATTTCCACATTGACACTTTCATCCCTTTGCTTCTCATAAATGTCCTTGTTGAGAGGATAAAATGTTAAATTAACATTCTAGTTATCCAATTATGACATTTTTTATTATAATAAACAATAATTGTTCTTGTTTTTCTCACCTTGTTACTTCCAAGCACCTCTTCACATCTTTTTGGGACTCTCCAAGTGAGTTAAGGAAACCTTTTGTTATGAATATTCTTTTGTTGAAATTAATGAAAACAAAGTGATTTAATTTTTATGTTAAACCAAAATAAGAATGGTTTGTGCATGCTTTACATTTAGCAAAGATGCATTGTCAGATTTATTTCCTTCAGTATCCTTGCAATAGCGATAATAAAGAAATAACATTTTCTACATAATCACATTTGTTCCCTTAACTGCTGGTATGAGTTTTATATCAATAGGATGATATTTGGGGAAAATAGGTATGGCATGCAAATATCGGCAGGCTCAAATTCGATATTGCCAAAAAATGCATCCCCCTCCTAGCTTGAAAAAATAAAGAGTCAAGAGGGATTTTACCTTTTCTACATAATTACACTTATCCTCTTAGCTACTGGTATGAGTTTCATATCAATAGGATTACATTTGAGGAAAAATAGAGGGGACATGCATATTTTGGCAGGCTAATAATAGGCTCTGCCGTAAAATGCATCCCCTGCTAAAATGGAGAAATAAAGAGTTTAGAGTGAAATAGCTTTTTCTACATAATCACACATGTTCTATGACCTACTGGTATACGTTTCATATCAGTAGGATAATATTTGAGAAAAATAGAGGGGGCATGCATATTTTGGCAGGCTAATAATAGGCTCTGCCAAAAAATGCATCCCCTGCTAACTTGGATAAATAAAGAGTTTAGAGTGAAATAGCTTTTTCTACATAATCACACTTGTTCTATGAACTACTGGTATAAGTTTCATATCAATAGGATTATATTTGAGAAAAATAGAGGGGGCATGCATATTTTGGCAGGCTAATAATAGGCTTTGCCGTAAAATGCATCCCCTGCTAAAATGGAGAAATAAAGAGTTTAGAGTGAAATAGCTTTTTCTACAAAATCACACTTGTTCTATGAACTGCTGATATAAGTTTTAAATCAATAGGATAAAATTTGAGGAAAATAGGTAGGGCATGCATATTTTGGCAGGCTCGACATCCATATTGCCAAAAAATGCATCCCCTGCTAACTTGGATAAATAAAGAGTTTAGAGTGAAATAACTTTTTCTACATAATCAGAGTAGTTGTATGAACAGCTGGTATGAATTTTATAGCAATAGGATAACATTTGAGGAAAATAGGTAGGGCATGCATATTTTGGCAGGCTAATAATAGGCTTTGCTGTAAAATGCATCCCCTTCTAAAATGGAGAAATAAAGTGTTAAAAGTGGAATAACTTTTTCTACATAATCACACATGTTCTATGAGCTACTGGTATAAGTTTCATATCAATAGGATTATATTTGAGAAAAATAGATAGGGCATGCATATTTTGGCAGGCTCGACATCCATATTGCCAAAAAATGCATCCCCTGCTAACTTGGATAAATAAAGAGTTTAGAGTGAAATAACTTTTTCTACATAATCAGAGTAGTTGTATGAGCTACTGGTATAAGTTTCATATCAATAGGATTATATTTGAGAAAAATAGATAGGGCATGCATATTTTGGCAGGCTCGACATCCATATTGCCAAAAAATGCATCCCCTCCTAACTTGGATAAATAAAGAATTAAAGAGGGATTTCACCTTTTCTACATAATCAGAGATGTTCTATGAATTACTGGTATGGGTTTTATATCGATAGGATAATATTTGAAGAACATGGAGAGGCCATGCATATTTTGGCAGGCTAATAATAGGCTTTGCTGTACATGCATCCCCTGCTTACATGGAGAAATAAAGAGTCAAGAGTGAAATTACTTTTTCTATACAATCACACTTGTTTTATGAACTGCTGGTATACATTTTGTATCAGTAGAATTATATTTGTGGAAAATATATAAGGCCTACACATATTGGCAAGGTAATAATTTGCTATGCCAGAAAATGCATCCCTCTGCTAACTTGAAAAAATGAAGAGTTAAGAGGGACTTCACCTTTTCTACGTAATGACACTTATTCTCTGTGCAACTGCTTTACGTTTCATATCAACAATAGACAGGGGATACAAATATTGGCAGGCTCAGTCATTAAAATGCATCCCCTCTACATTAATATGCTAGACAGTTAAGCATGATACAAAATGTTCTACATAATGGGCCTCTGTTTTGTAATACTTTAAGCTAATATGATGTTAAAAGAAAAATCGGGAAATTTCAAACCAAATGCGCAGAGCATTTTCTTCAGACACGGACTGAAAAACGTTCGACTCATTTGTCTCAATAAATGTGTAAAAACCGTATTTATTTCAATTAATCTGCGATATAAAACCCATCGTTTTAAGGCTGACATGTTTAAGAAACGTGATATTGTTACGAATATCTTTAAAAGTTTCGTCTTCGGTCCGTTTCCTCATTAAAATGCGAGTGTTTAGAAAGATGCGCGCTCCCGCGACAGGGGATGCAATTCTCGGCAGGCATGCATTTTTGGGCATAACACCGGTGAACTTGGGTTTAGCAAAACACCAGCCATTGTGCTCAAAACACAATAACAGACGTTCGATGAAAATAACGCCAAATTAAAAGAAGAAAGAAGAAACAGCGCGCTTTGTCTCAAAATGTAACTATGCAAAACGGCTTCCGAAATGTGTAACGTTATAAAAACTGATTAGAAATCTGCTTTTAACATGCTACTTGAGTAAAAATGTTACTGGAGTACATTTTAATTGTAAAAACTAAATGCAGTAACTTTAAACGATTAGCCTTCTCACCGTTGAAAACAACGTCTGTTCCTCCATTATGGTGCCAAACATGCTAGCTAGCTTGTTAAGGTGGGGGAGGGGGAGCTTGGGCTGAGGCCAAAAAACTCAATTAAATAAAAGAGTAGCTTGTATTCTACGGCCACTATATAACGGTATGACGTTAGTCACATTAAATTGTGACATTGAGACTACTTTTTCAATCATTGCAATGCATTTAGTCAAATCAAAGACGACGTAGACTGACTTCGAATCCTTCACACTATAACTTAATTGACTTGCTGTACAGTAAAGTTGCCATGTTTGGTAATTTGCAGTAACCTAAGACAATGCTTAACTGCTACAGACACTTGAATTGTTTAACTAAGAGCAATTAAAACATGTCTTACCTTTAAGCAAACGGTAGTCCATGAAATGCCAAGCAGACTCGATGTTCCTGTGATGAAAATGCCTTGGGCGGAAAAATCAAGGCCTCCCAAATGAGTAAAATTTATCAATTTTCTGCACTTTTGACTTTACCAATGAAAATAAATAAATTCTACTTATTGTTTTTCTGCTGATTTTATTTAAATAAAAACAGAGTAAAATGCAATTAAAAAAATATTCAAATTTGGTTAATTCAGCTCAGTGAGATTCCAAACTGCACACAGTCTTTTTTATTATGTATAGTTTGCTCTTATTTATTTAGTAAATATTAATTAACCCTGATCACAGTTTTTTCAGTGCACTAGTTATGTGAACTGAAACTTTTTTTTTCCAACTGAAAGTGTTAATTCAGCACAATATTATCACTTCTTTAAACATAGTTATGCGATGGTATTTCCTTTTAAGCACAACTGCATTCCAGCATAATGATGTGATGCTGGTTGGAATCCATACAACTGTTTTCCTTGAGGCAAGATATTGACTTTGGTACTTTTGCCTCCATATCTTTTCCAAGTGTCACGAACATGCAGGCAAGATGCGTCCTGAATTAATACCTAATCACGCCCTGGCCTCCTGCAAGCCTGAACACAGGCAGGAATGTGTCCTCTGATGAACAGACGCACCCCTAGCAGCTATTCCATAAGTCCTTTTACCTGATAAGTCATCTCCAAAAATAAATCCAACCTGGAGGAAATCTCCAATCACCAAAAGCAAGATTGACAAAAAGATTCATGTGGAAGAGTGACACTTTCTTCTCAACTGAAGAGTGCTCCAATGCCTTGGGGCTGTTGCTGCAAATCCCCCGTTATCCTCACTAACCCAGATCGGATAACAGCCAGTAGGACTTATCCAGAAGATCTTGAAAATCAGGAATTTGAATTCAAGCAGAGGAGAACAAGATCCAACACAGAACATTAAAACTTCTACACACTTCTGTCAAAATGCCGGCTGTTTGTGGTGTAATAAAACACAAGAACATGAGGAATAATTAACTTTAATGTGATGTAGATTGTGTAAAGTTCAGTTGAAAAACAAGCAGATATGTTTGAGGGGAATGTTTAAAAAAATATTAAAACTACAATAACCTGATTAAACTAAATATTTATTGGTCTACATTATGTATTAATTTTGCATTCTGTCTTTCTGTGAACACATCTGTCATCAGCTATAGAGAATCTGATAAACCATAATTAAAGTCTATCTGTCAGGATTTTTTCACATTTGCTCCATTTCATTCTTTAGTTTACAAAGAGATTACAAATATCCAAAGGGCCTCATGGTGCAAAGGTATAAGCCAGGAGAAGGTTACAAAAAATAATCTAGAGAAATATGTATATATTGGGTTATAATTAAGATGGTCATCAATACCTGGAGAAAATGTGGAACAACAAGGACTGTAATAAAACTGGATCTTTCTAAATAACTAATAAAAAGACAATACAGAATCTGGTCAGATGCCTGAAAAGACCTTTACAGTAACACTGAAGGAGTTGCAACAATTTCAAACTTATGCTGGTCAGATCCACATGTGACAACTCTCTTTTTATCCTCCATATGTCTGAACAGAGGTAAGACAGAAGTCTTTTGTTGAAAAATGTGGCATGGCCTGAGAAAACTAAATTAAATGTTGTAACTCGTATTAGACAATTTTCTTTAATGACTCAGATGCTGATGACTGTGGGCAGAAAGGATCTATGTATTACAGTGAATCTGAAGAACCCTCAGACTGAAGACACCATTGCTGTATAACAGTTTTATGGAGATAATTTTCAGGGTTTTTACATTTTTATGATTTTGTGAATAATTCCTCTTTGCATCATCAACTCCAGAGGTTCCACAGAAATCCCCAGAATAAAACCAGCCTTCTTTATCAGGTTGCTGTTTTAGTCCCCGGCTCTGATGCTGCTACCCAACAGATGATGGAGAAGAAAGTGCAATCTCTACAACTGAATATATGCAGCATATTGCTGCAAGACTTTAAGGACTTAAACTTGCTCAGTAATGAAAGTTTGCTATGTTCCTTCTTGTAGACGCTTCACTGTTGAATCTCCAGTCCAGTCTGTTGTCCAGATGAACACCGAGGTATTTATATTCCTCAACCACCTCCATTTCTCCTCCCATGATGGAAATAGGGTCTGATCTAACCCTGTTTCTCCTGAAATCAAAACTCATTTCATTTGTTTTATTTACATTCAAGAGGAGATCCACCAGATCTCTTTACTCAGCTTCTTGTCCATCTCTGATACAAGATAAGATAAGATAAATCTTTATTGTCATTGTCACAAGGACAACGAAATTCAAAGGGTGCCATCAGTTGGTGCACATGCCCAAAAACAAAAAATAACTGTCTCACAATTCACACACAACGCAAGAATCAACAAACAACTGGCAAAAAAAAAGTAAGAATAGCCACATTCTCACATACATCATCTCTGACACAACCAGAACCTGCAGTTAGAGGTGGCAGCATACCTCAAGACTGAATGCTAAAATAGAACAAAAAGGTGTTTTAAGAAAGTATATAGAGATATGCACACTTAAATAACCATGCTGTTGCATCTTTTTATCTCTAGTCAGATTGGGCTGCCTAGTTTAGCTGAAATGTATTTGGTATATTTATAAATGATGCTCTGCTCTTTGGTAAAATCAGTTTCCAGTCAATCTAAATATATAGAAAGAATAATAAAGAATAATGAGAAGAAATAATAAAGAACTGTATTCAGCAGAAGCAGACAAAAAGAGAAGTTGTCTAGTTTAGGGAAATGATTTGGCAATACTGTTTTGAAATTAATTGCTTAAACTGAACTTGAGAAAGGTGGCTGAATGTAGACTCTGTTTCCTTTTGTTAAAATCTACAAGTTGTTTCTTCTGATGTATCTATACAGACATGGAGGATGGATAAATATATTTTCACTTTTCTGTTAGCGTGAAAAAGACATTAACAACTTTTGACTGATGTAGAATATGATTGTGAGAGGAATTTATCCATTAGTTAAAAATATTCTCACTCAAAAAGGAAAAAAATCTAATTTGATCCTTAAGGCTAAAGAATATTAAATATATATTATTGTATATTATATAAAGCATATATAATATGGTGGTGCCTTTCCATGAAATGCCTTGCAAATTTAATAAAAGCCTTTACCCCCCCACCCCACCCTTTTTTTTTTGCATATTATCTAAACTGGGCAAGGAGAACTTTAATCAGAGTGTCATACTTATTTTATTTTTATTTGTAAAAACTATTGTAATAAAAACATTTGCACAATTACAAACTACCTTGTTATAATCTGGAACATAAAGGTCCCAATCAAAAGCACTAAGTTTGTAGTTGGAGTATGGAAAAATTCTGGGGCTATTTAAATCTTTTGTAAGGTAATAGATGTACATGTACATTAAATACCAACAAAAAATTTGCACCAAAACAATCTTTATTAATAGCTTCACAAACACACAATTTCAAAATACATTTTATACATTCCCAAAAACATGTTTCTCTGTCTCATATACACATTGAAAAACACTGACATAAAGTGCTTCACGGTTACATTCCTTAGATTTTATTTACAATGTTCATATTGGGGGAAGCAGGAAAGGTCTAAGCCGGGGAGGACAAGAAATTTTACAAATAAAAACAAAAAATCAACCAAAGCTTCACAGAAAGTCCCGGGCTCAAATGCCCTTTCTTTGTAGACTTCACTCCAGGTTGGCCTCTCACAGTCCAAAAATAGCAATTAGGTTAATCAACCACTCTAAACTGCTCTTGAGTTGTACATTGTTGTCATGTGTAGTTCTGGAGAACCTGTCCAGGGTGGACCCTTTCTCTTGCCCCTTGGCTACTGGAGCCCCTCCTCGGCGTGGATAGAAAATGGATGAATCAGGTTGTCTATAAGTATTATGTCAAAACAGTTCTAAACAGCTGGATCAGATCTGGGAGGTCTTGAGTGACTTCCTTCGTATGGACTCATAGGATTCCTCATTGAAAAGTCTTTCAATTGTTGAGACGAGTGAATTTTTGATGGCACGGCCCAGGCCTCTGGCAGCAAACACGTACAGCACAGGATTAAGAGCACTTTTGATGTACACCAGAAACAGACAGATATATACGGCCTTCTGTGCTGAGTAGTACAAAACAGACTTATCGTCTGCCAGGGCTTGCACGAAGCGACAGACAAAGTAGGGCACCCAGCAGGTGAGAAAGAGGACCATGGTGGAAAAGAGCACATGGTACATCCTGGTCATCTTACGTGCCATTGATGGTGTTGTGCCACTGGGTGTTGAAGGCATGGCTTTGTTAACGGTGACCAAAACGGCCAAGTTACTTGCCACGAATACCATGAGAGGCAATATGAAGCCAGCTATTGTTTCTGTTAGAAACAATCCTAGATTAAAATTTCCGCTCTCCACGCAATGGTATTTGCCGGATACTTTCTTCAATTCAGCAAAGTAGATGTAGGGGACAGAAAAGATGAAGGCCATCAGCCATAGGACTCCACATACCAGAGGAACAGCCCAGGAGGGTCGTTTCAGTCGAGCCCACACAGGCCTGAGGAGACACAAGCAACGTTCCAGAGCCACAGCACAAAGGAGGAAAGCAGAGGCGTACAGCCCAAGACATCGCAGGAACATTATCAGGTGACAGAATTCCTTTCCAAATGGCCAACTGTCCTTGTTAACAATATAGCCAACCATGAGAGGAGTCCGCAGGAGCAAGATAAGATCAGCCACGGCCAAGTTCAGGACATAGACTCTGAAACTGCTGGCAGCACGCGTTTCCTCAGTGCTGCCTCTGCGCACCAGGTGACGCCGACCTCGGAGTCCAAGTGCCCAGACCACCAACCCATTCAGAGATACGCCCACCTAAAGGAACCAAACAGAGTAGGAAGAGATTTAGACTTTCCAATTAAACATAACATGTTACTGCCTGATTTCTCTTCGGCTTTCGTCCATCGAACAGTTTTCATCATAAATACAACAGACTCAGTCAGCCAGGGAGCACCAACGAGTACATTTTGCATTCCTGAAACTCAAAGGAAATAAAAGGTCATAGCTGAAGCATTTTTAGTCGTGCAGTTTCTTTTTCAAAACCATCGCTGCATATTATGGTTTTGTAAATAACTTCAGGTGGAACATTTCTTACCAGAAAAATAAGCAGAGTGACTGTAATTTGGACTCCTCTGGAAGCGTCGTCCTGCAATTGGCTGCTGGAGTTAGCGGAGGCTTGTGTTGTGTTTTTGTCAGCCATGGAGGTGATGTGGAGCTTGAAAAGAAAAACACACCTGTCCTTGATTCTGCAAAGTCACAGAAGGAGAACGATTGCACATATGTTGTCTAAAGTGAAGAAAAAGCTGATGTCCTCAACTCAAACCAGACTGAAACCACCTACTTCCTTTCTGTCATCCTCTTCTGTTTTGAACAAGAACAATTACACTAAGGAACCAACTTAAAGGGCTCAAACAGTATGTGACCCAATAATGCTTTTTTTTCTCCCCACAATGATCTATTATTAATAAACAACTGCACGCAGTAGGTGCAGCCACACAAGCGATTAAGGTGAAAGGAATCTATCAGTAGTACATTTAGCAAGCCTGGGGGTTCTGCGCAAACCTGCATTCAGACCTGTTTGTGTAGCTGCATGCAATGACTCCCGTGTTAATGAACACTTTATCTTACCCGCAGCAAAGTTATGATTATAGCCGAGATTACAAGCTCATAACAGGTTTTTTTCCCTAGAATCCACAGTAACTAAGGTCAATTAAAGACAATTTACAACCTGGGGAATAAAAGCCATCTATTTAATTAAAGAGTCGGTTGCTTACCTTTTCAATGTTCCTCAAGTGTGGAAGAAGTGGAGCAACACCTAGGAGAGGGAGTTCCTGCTTGCTCTTTTGACATCTCTTGCTCACTCTCTCTTTCACTCTCTCTCTTTTGCTCTCTCTTTCCTGTGTGTGATTGCAACATTCATTTCTACTTCCAATCATATCTGCAAAAGAGACAAACAGTTTTAACATTTGCAGCGTAAAAGACATTTGCTCTCAGTTCAAACAATTTTATCAGATGCTTTTGTTGAGCAAACATGCATTTGGGCATAAAATGGCTCAGTGAACAAATGTGTCCATCACAGGGTTATAAAATCTTAAGTGAAAAGCGACAAAGTTTTACCTTTAGGTTTCTAGGCATATGTTAATCTGTATTTGAAATAAAGTACAACGTTTTTGTTCTCTGATAGCATTGTATTTCAGTTTTAAGAAACCTAAGTGATGGTCTCTTCATGGTTCTGCATAAACCTGATAGTTGAAAGGGATGTATTCAGCGAGGTTTCTATAACCAAATTTATTACATTTTACATGCAAATGTCACTTTGAAGGTCACACATCAGTCACAATGCACTTTTATGACTCAGTCATGCAGTGACTGTAACTTAGGTTTTCACACAGAATGTTGTGTTATATATTATTATTATTATTATTATTATTATTATTATTATTATTAGAAGTAGTAGTAGTAATAGTAGTAGTGTACTGTAGTAGTTGTTGTTGTAGTTGGATGTAAGGACAGTAATTTGCCTACTCATTCAGAATATCAATTTGTATTTGAGTTTGTGTGTTTAATTCCATTTTCTTTTCTTTGATTTCTTGCTGTCTTTCACAAAGCTTTCTGTGTTGGTGTCACAAAACTACTGATAACAGATGTTGATAAATGCAGCACAACTTCCTGCTTTCTGAAGAACGTGAGAATACAAGTGTCTGGTCTGACCACCAGCTGACTTCTGCTGAATTTCTACCTGATGCTGATTTCGTTCTCACGGTTTTATTTATTTATTGTGGAGCCTAAGGGGACATGTCTCGTACTCACCAGAGCACAAGAGGATAATGTGAAATAAGACAAGAGATATAATTTACCTTGTTTTTGTATGACTTTATCAGATATATTTCTATGTTTTAACAAAATTAGATATTCTCCTACAACCATTCTCTAGTAGTCTGAGTTTGTGGATGTTTCCTGATTGGCCACTGCTCTGACACCCACGAGAAGCCAACACGATATCCTATTCAAAAGCTACGACTTCCCTAAACCACTGTTCAAAGTTTCAGCATTGTTTTCATATAACAACAGCATTCAAAATTGTGAATGAGGGGAGATACTGTATTTTGATAATTTAAACACTGTAAAATACAGTTCATATAAACATAGCACTGTTCATATGAACTGTTCAGAATAAATGTTAGACAATCGGATGATGCATACGCTTACCTGTGAATGATGTCATGACATATGGGTATATTTTTAAACTTTTTTAGACAAAAGATGAGTGAAACAGACCTAATTCAAGTTGAATTAATTTATATAAACGTGACTGAGCTGAATTTAAAACGAATTATTGTTAAGGATGAACTGGTACAACACAGATTAAGCAAATGTATTGACATATCTTTTGTTTGTTATGCTCAGGGTTTTTTTTTTTTTATCAAACTCATATTATGTTTGAAAAGGCAGTCATCAATTTACAACATTTTTCAGAGAAAGCAAATACATGCCCAGCTACTGATCCCGAATTATCAATCATTAAAAGAAAAAATAAGGAAAGAGTCATTAACCAGATTTATTTTTTTAAAATGTGAAATTATTATTATTATTTTATTTCTTGGATGACCAAACCCAAACATTTATCTTCAAATTCATGAGTGCTTCAGAAATAAAGTTTTTTTCTTAGTCAACCATGCAAATAAAAATCAGAGCCAAACTAAAGAAGGAGAATTCAGTCCAAAGTCTGGACCATCAAACTCTCATCCTCTCTCTGTAGGATGAGAGTTTAGAGTTCAGTTGACATTGATTACAGCTCTGGGCATACAGTGATTTAATGAATACAGTGTAAATGAAATAACCTGACTGATCAGGATTATTGAATATTCTCTTAGCCTTTTCATCAGGTATGTTAATTAGCTAGGTACCTCTGCATAAAACAAACTACTGGCTGCTTTACCTCAAACCTAAAGCGGCAACTAGTGGCCGCTTTAGGTTTTGACGTAAGATCAAAACTCACGTACGAATTATTTTACTGTGCTTCAGAAAGTCCAAACACCTGCAAGCAATACAATATGTGACCTTTTACAAATTATGGTTTACAAAATTGAACCCTCGAGCCCATTAGCAGCATAAACCTTTGACAACTTCACTCACTTTTCACTGTGATTACAAAGCAATACCTTCGTGTTTTTACAAGCGGACGCAGTAGTTTGCTCACATCACTAGATGGCGATATTGCTTGTTTAGTAAGCTGAATGGAAATTTAATCAGTACTTTTATAAAGATTTCTTGTTCCAGATCCAGATTAGGAAAGCAAAATAAAGGTTGCAAACAAATATTTTTATTTGTAGACCTTATTCAATTTAATTTCTTATAAGACAAAAAAAGATTGAGAAATCTGCTGATTTTGTTCTAAAAAGAATTAGGCATTAAAAAAAATCTATGAATTATATTGCAAGGTTTTGAAATTCTTATGTACCTTTTTGAGTCGAAAACAGAAGTGTAACTTTAAAGCTGACTCTAAAGAATTGTCAAATACGGTATATTCATCACTGTGTTATGTGTTGTCATCAGGAATGGTATTTATTTGTATGACAATGCTGACAATAAAATAGATTGGATTTCATATAGTTACTGTGTTGGCTGACATTTTTGTTACTTTCAACTGATCAAATTGCATTGCAAGTAAGGATAATTCAACCCTGTGTTTTATTTTTGAAAATGTAAGAAAAAACCAAACACAAAAATATCTCTTTAAATATTCAAAATCATTTTTAATTTTTTTTAAAGCTTTTTCAATATTATTTAGAAAATGTAAAGTTATTTAGAGACTTTTTCCCTTGTAAAAAAATAAAGTTAACAAATCTTCTTTTATGAACCAAAAACTCTAAATATGACACTAATTAACTGATTTGGTTTCTGTGGGATTTAATTAACTTTGTTTTTGTATTTTGAAACATATAAAATCATAGAATTTGTGGCGCTTATAAACTAGGCTAAGCTATCATACGGAAGATAGATGAATCATTGTCATGAAATCAAAAATCAGTTGTAAAGGAAAAAGTTTTCATCTTCCCTTTAAACAATTTATATGATGAATATAGGGAAGGATGTACTGTAAATTTCCAAGAGTAAAACTTATTAGACATCACAAAGACCACACAGATTATAAAAAAGCATAAGGTAATTTCATTTTATATTTATGTATTAATGATAACCATGAATTTATTTTCTCCTTAGTTACACTATTGTGAGCTCTCTATGATCAACTAATTAATATTAAAAATAACAAAATACACAAATAGAAAAAGAAATATAGTCGTAAATCTATTCTGCCACAGGAAACCTTTTTCTGAAAGAAGGTAAAGTAATGTCTAAGCTAATTAAATGGTAAACAAAAAAAGGTTTTCATGGCTGAGGAATATGCATTCTCCAGCATGTATTTGAAGGGGATAGTATGCGACAGATTAAAATTAGGATTAGAAAACCAAAGTTGGAATCACCTTTTATCTATCAGCTTCTCAAACTATTACTGATATTTTGTGGTCCAGACAGGGATGTTTTGCAACTTAGAATTGGTCACTTGGAAAGAAATGTGGTTCTGGTTACTCATTGCGTTTGCATTTATGGTTTCCTCGAAGTTCCTCACTTTGGACTCAGAATCAATTTAAGGAAACAAAAAACAATACTTTTGCTGACATTTTACACAACATTGGGCAAATGTAGCCCAGTGTATGATGTAATTAAAAGCATTTCATGCAACACAATGTTGCAAGTCATTCAGACTTCTGATTCTCGGCTTCTGTTTGTATGTTTCTCAAAAAGTTGCGGTCAGGAGGAGAATCGGCAGTTTCTGTAGAAAGAAGCTGCCAACAGGGCCTGACCGACCAATCAGAGGTGGACTTTGGAGAACCGTGATCATCTCCTTGTGGCAGACAGACAGAACTGATTCTGCCATGTACTTTAGACTCAGGGGGAATCTGAGAATGTAAACAAACTATCCTTATAAGACCTTTTTATAATAAAGGTGTTCATATGTAATAATATTTAATGAAATGCACTTCTGGATTTCAAAGTTTAACACAATCTTAATTTAATCACACACATTTATTTGTAACTATACTCGCAGACATCAAAGCAAGACAAATTTCTGAGCATAACAGAAATGCTGAATGTTCATAAAAACATTGATACGTTGAAGATTCCAGGATGGCATCAATTTATGATGAGAAGTTGTGGCTAAACCTATTGGTTGTTCAATGATATTCTGAAGAGACTTAGTGAAAACAATTCTATGTTAGAGATCAGCTCTGTGGGTTTGTGTTTACTACATATTGGTAGCGTTTACTCTTTTGGATTTTGTTTCTTCTTCTTCTTCCTACTGTTGCCTTTAGGTGTCTCCACACTTGATCATCAGCCTTGTTCGTTTAATAAAATTCATTTTAGTTTATTTACATTTCTCCAATTCAGAACAAGTCATCCTTAAGGTCTTAACAAAAAAAGTAACTTCAATCCAATTATACTGATTCTAATTATTTAACAGTGCTGTCAAATTTATTATATTTTTTAAAATTTGTTTGAAAAGTTTCCTGTATAAGGAGACCCAGCAGTGGTTGAATTGTGTCATTGACTCTACAGCAATCCTCCATACAAGGCACGCATGTAGTGACAGTGGAGAGGAAAAACTCCCCTTTAACGAGACGAAACCTCCAGCGAACAATCATCTGCCATGACCGACCAGGGGCTTGAAAAGATAGAGCACACACACAAAAAAGAAACAGAAGAACTGAAGTAGGAGTATTTTCCAAATCATAAACCAAAACAAGGGTTAAAGCCAAGATAGTTGGGGGAAATGAGGCAAGTTGTATGTTTAGACACTTCATTTGCTTGTGCTTCTTTAGCCAAATTGTAACACTTACAAGACTAATAAAGTTTGACCCATAAAAAATTATTTTCAATTTTTGTTTTCACAAATCATTACATGATTCCTATAACCCAGGAGAGCTTTCTGTAGTGCTTCATTGGTCACTTGCTGGGTTTTTCCATTTTCTTCTGAAACAAGAGACTTTCAGACAAGTTTTGTGGACTATCGTTTCTTTTAGGCCTGACAGTTCTTGTTTTTTTTCTCCACAAGTTTAGTTTCCGTAAAAATGTAAGATTCTTCAGTGTAATGAGTAATTAGAACTTGATGGAAATCACCTACGTAGCTTGAAAAAACAAATCCTTTCTAATTGTTATTAACCAAAGCCAAGAAATGGGAACAGCTGTTTCCCAATTAAAGAACCTGAAGTTGAAATAACAACTTCTGTTCATTTTAAGAAAATACAGTTTGAATGAAATGAAAGGCCCCTCAAGACTTTGTTTGTTTATTTGTTGTTTACAGCAACTAGTTGTGCTGCCCTTATACAGTATATAAAGTGCAATAATTTCAGTACATAAAGAGTTAAGAGGTCTGTGTGTGTATTTAAAGTGGTTTGTGGAATTAAATCTTAACCAGCGTTGGTCTTTCCGCTTCTGACGCTGCACCCACGTTTCCTTTAAATCAGCTAATTTTAGACCCAGTACTTTTGATTGGGGGAAACAAATGTCACTGTGTTTCTGTGTAAAGAGCAGGAGTCCATCACATAACGTGAAACAATTGCTGCTTTTAGTCTACGAAAACATAACAAAGCTAATCAAACACGTGTCTTCTAAGTGGTGTAAGACAGTGAGTCTGCTGGGTTTGTGTGAAATTTTCCCAGCGGCGTTACACGTTTCATTTTGTAGAGTGAGAGATCAAGGGAGGATGACGCCATCGAGAGCTGGAAATTATATCTGATCGTATCAGCTGTATGTCTATCAAGCCTCATGCATATCCCACGTATGACAGGAAAACAGAGTGAAGTCAGGCCCACGTGGAAACGGATCTCTGCAGAGCATGAAGCGCACAGAGAGATTTAACTTTTTCTTTTTTTCTTGTGAATAAACAGTCAGAGGGGCTTTCAATTCTGATTTCCTTCGTAGTCTCTCATAAAGGACTGAAAGTATGTGAGGTTATGAAACTCTCTTTAATAGCTCATCTTATCTCTTCCATTGAAGAAAATCAAGTGATTAAACCTGTTTTCTGCGTTAGACCTGAGACGACGGTGTCCACCCTTTGACATGGAAAACAAACTCTTTGTGCTTTTGAGCTCCAGTCCAACACCACAATCTTAAAGGCTCATAAAAAAAGGGGAAAACTTTTAAAAATATCATCCTTCCAAAATTTGTAATCTGAAAGACGAGCCAGTCAGAAAAAAATACAAAAACGTTTGTGTTTGAAATGCTGTGAATTTCCAGAACATGAAGAGGGGGGGTCCCCGGCAGCATCTGGGCTTATTCCCCGCCTCGTTGTGTACTTTCAGTGTTTTCCCTTTTCAATTCTATGTCATTGATTCATGCTTCCTCTTCGACACACAAGCAGGAATATAATGTGTACGGCACGATAGTGGTTCACTGGGTCAGACTGAAAAGAAGAAGAAAAAATAACGCATTGTGTGAAGGTAAAGTGTGCAGCGTGGCATATCTAATGCTGCCGCTGCCGTTGCTCAGGATAAACTGATGAGTACCAGGGTGTCGAAAAAGGAAGGGGAGGCACCTTCCTTCTGAGAAGAGGATCACTATGACTCGGCTACCACAACAAACAGAGCGGGGCAGTTTGATTCAGGACAAATTGACATCTTAGATTTGCTATGAGGATTGCAGAGCATCCTCTAGTCATTTAGTGGAAAAGGGTCTTGTTCAAAATCCCCACAGGTGACACTCCCATAACTGTCAAACAGAGACCCAGTTCTTCTCAGGTCTAAGTCATAATGTTCAATAAATAGGTTGCTTGGTAAGAAATGGGTCCTCTATATACATGTGAGTAAAAATGAAAATGTGAAAGTGAATCGTTTCTAATCAAGGGTAACTAATAAGGTCTGACTACAGACTTAAACGCATGCAGTGTACACGTTCCTATAGGATTTCCAGGAGCTGAGATACACAAGGAGTGAGGATAATGTTGAGCTGGAGAACAATTTCTGTGTTGATTTGTTCATTTGTTTTGGATCACTGAGTTCCTTTAATCTAGACTAAAAAGACACCTGTTTAGAGTTGCTTTTGACTGAAAAGAAGAAATTAAACATTAACGTTCTGATGTGTAACGATGGCACTTGACAAAATGTAATGCTTCAACTGTGTTCTATGATTTTGTGTTTATATGATGTAAAGGACCTTGAACGCCCTTGTTGCTGAAATGAGCTATACAAATAAACTGGATTGATTGATTGACCTTATTAAAAACAAAATAAGGAGCCATTTTCAGTTTTCAGGATTTTATATGTGCTATTCTAGCTTTTGAATATCACAAAAGCTAGAACAACTTTTGTGATATTGCATCATGCAGTCCAACAAGGCTGCCATGGTCTTTAGAATAGAAACTAGCCCACAGCATCATAGATCCTCCACCGGATCTACGGGGGAATGAGCTATGTCTTTTGTCATTTCCTGACCTATAATTGATATCCACTCTTTAGCCAATTTCATCATATCTCCACTCCAATATCTAAGTGCAGCCCAGACTTTAGTGACTAACTGTGCATGCCCACAGAGACGACAACACTCCCAGTGAGAGTGTGGGGCTCTGGCACAGCAAATACGGAAAATGAGGGGACAGAAGTGCTAGAAGAAAAACAACAACAATACATTAAAGAGAGCTCTACTGTTTTATCTGTCAGGGACAGCAAAGATGCAGAAACTGCATTGATGTTTTGCAGGGCGATCCTTGGTGTTTAAACCAGATTATGAAGCTTCCAGATGGCTTGCATTCCTGGATGCAGGAAGGTCTACGCACATCTGCCAAAACTGAATGTATGTTCTTTTGTCTTTCCCATTTTGAACAGTAGCTCTCTATTTCAATCTTATTTATACCCAAAAGAAACTGTATTTTCTCTATTTGTTATTTAGGAATTGCTAGTGGTGCCAATTGATGTTCCACGGGTTGTCTCGTTAAACACAATTATTTTTAACAAGCAATTTTTTCCCCTTATTGAATAATTTTTCTCAAATTAAAGGTTGGATGTCCCTAAATTTTTCAGTTTGCAGTTGTGCTGCTGCAATAAAAGATTCATTCATTAGAAGTATTTTTGCACATCTTTCCCAGGGGTGCCAGCAATTGAGAAGGGTTCTGGAAAAAAAAAGTCAAAAAGCTGTCTAACTTCTTCTTTGTTAACAATGCCCTGTATTCCTGTTATTTTTCCAATATATTCAGCTTTCACTACAAGGTCTTATTTAGTTGAAGTCATAGAGATGTATGAAAGTGAACCAGAAAGAATAAGTGTCGGATTTTCTGTGAGTTCTTCTAGCCCATTTTAATGCACAAGGAGCTGTTTGCATCTTATGAAAAATAAAATATTTCTGTCTACGTAGTCATGCCAGAAAGAAAATGGAGTACAGAAGCATTAATTATTAGCAGTCCTAAATTGTAACAGTCAAAGTCGTTATCTGGTGGGGTTAAAGTGGGCCATGATTAATTTTTGAGAAACATCTTTAAGACAGGAAGATGAATGCAGGGTAACACATAATGAATAGGATTCATTTGACTCATGTTTGAAGGAAAATGAAAATGTCGGCATCAATTAACTGTTGCTCTTTTGCTGTTCTCGTCAAGGAAACACATTTCAGGAGACAAACTTTCAGTTTGAGTTAACACAGCTTGTGATTTCTTGCCCCGTCTCACAACAAAGACATACTCCCCACTTCAGAAACTGAACCTTTAGCTTCACGTCAAGAAGCAAGATTTTCATATCTGTTTTGGGCTTATTAGCATTAAAATAGTGAATTGAGGAGACCAGTGTTGTAACTGAACTGTTGCGTTTCATTTAAGAGGTAGGAAAAGCCACATCTTGGAATAGAAGAAGTTGGATGGTAGAAACCAAACTCTCTATATTATATACTATATGTTAGTCCAGTCCCAAATATTTCATGTTTTAACTTGCAATACTTAAAAATAAATTATTTGGGAGTTTTCTTCTTACTAATTTCTCTGAATTTCTGAATTTCTCCAGTGAGAGATATTGAAAGCTATTCTATTCTATTCTATTCTATTCTATTCTATTCTATTCTATTCTATTCTATTCTATTCTATTCTATTCTATTCTGGCAATAATCACTGATCTCTGCTCCACCTCTTTGAAATCAGAGCTCTTTAGTTCGGTATTCATGAGGTCTATGGACCTCATGAGAAATTTCTGTGATCTTTATAAAACCTCCATGATATGCTTTGGTAAAATACAACTCAAAGTACATCAGCTTGAATTATAATGCTGTTTTCAAAGCTCCATGGAAAAGTGGAAAACTTAATTTCTTCTATTTATCTCTTCTGCTGGTCAAGCAGCCTTCCAATCAATAAAACTAGAAACGTGTTATTACTGTATGAGAGAAACTACGGACAGAGGGTTTACAAAAATATGGATAGAAATATAATTATCTCCTCTTGTTATTCTGAAATGTTTTCCTTATGGAAATTTGAGGTATGGTAACGATGATTTCTCTATGAGGCTTTTTTCTCAATGGGAATCACTGAGCTGAGCTTTTAACTCATCCAGTTTATTCAATCGTACATACAGCATGACTTACTGTGTTTGTAAGTTGCATTATTTAACTCCTGTGTCTCATTTAAATTTAATGCTACATCAAGATCATGATCTTAAATCTGTGAGACTACTGGCAGATTTAGCACAGGACCTTCTCTAAAAGCAACACATCAGTCTGCTGGGAATTTGTCAAAAACCACTCGAATGACTGTCAAACCACGAGAAGCTAAATGTTTGAGTTCAAAGGGTCTGTACTTGATCGTGAATAAAAAATAATTTAATCAGTTTAATTTGTACTTTAGTGTATTTTCTCCCTTACACCGCCTTTTGTTTTGTTTTGATTTTTTTTTTGTCACATACAGATCTTACAAATTTAAGAAAGAAACTTTTATATCATAAAGAAATGTAAAAAGTTGCTTTTATATCATGATTTTGTGAATTATGGTGAAAAAGCTAATTCAACCTGACCCTATGTGAATATATAGGATTATTTATTCGCATAGGAAATCATGTGAAATCGTGTATTGATTGTGCTTAGCCACACCTAGCCCAGGTTAATGCCTGGCCTGTTAAATCAATAGATTTGTTAAATAGAACCCGCCTGACAACAGGAAGAAGGCTAAGAAAATGTCAAGAAGCCCCACATTACACCCAGCTTAAAAAAGAAAGCTATAAAGCAGATCAGAAACAATGTCAGTGACATATTAGTCTGGAAAAGGTGGTGAACCTTCGCAGGAATGGCTTTCCCACTAAATCACTCCTACAGCACAGCAACGACTCATCCACAACGTCACAGAAGAACCTAGAGCAACATTTAAAACACTGCAGCTTTCAATTGCCTCAGTTAAGGTCAGGCATAATAAATCAATCATAAAAAAGGAACCAGGGAAAAGTACATTTCATGCGAGAGTTCCCTGGTAAAAACAACACAGAACCAAAAAAAAAAAAACAAAGACAAACTATTTGCCGAAAACAAAACAAAACGAAACAAAATATGTTGATGATTCTCAAGACTTTTAGAAAACTGTTCTGTTTCAAGATAAAAGTGGCCATTTTTGGAAGGCGTGGCTTGTGCTACATCTGGCATTAAGCTAACACAGCATTTTAGGTATCCAACATCATAGCAACAGTGAAACATGGTGGCTAATGTGGCAGGATGAACAATTTAGCGAGGCTAAGTGAATCAAATGATATAAAATACATATTAAAAATAGCTTGAGTTTAACTGTTGCTGCCAAGGGTAACAAAATCACAAACAGAACAATTTTAAGAGCAGTTTTGGTAAGCATTTTTTCTTTCAATGAAATCTTGATTTGAAAACTACTTACTATTACTACGACTTACTCAGGGAATCTTTGTGCTGTATTAAAATTTGTATGACAGTTTTAAGCATTTAACTGTAATAAAAATAGCAAAAACAAAGGTAAATACTTCTTCACTGGAAAGGAATGTGTTTATCGCTTGACATCTAATTATGCATCCATCCATAGTCAGAACTATGTTTAAAATTGTTATTAAAATGGGTTTCTTTGGCATGTAAAGCCATTCACATGAAAACTGCATTAACTGCATTTACATTTTATTGAGGGTACGAAGGTGACACAGTTTGCATATGCTAACAAAACTCTTAACTAGTCTTGTAATGAGTTTTTTGTTCTGTTTGACATGTGACACTTGTAATAACTCAAAAACTGCTCCAGTCAAACTGCTGTCACGACTGTGAAAGTTTTTTTTTTTATTGCTCTTATTGTAGTATGGATAAGAAGACCTTGTACATTTTTCAGTAGGTTGCATTTACATAGAATGATGTCACATCTGTCTGATTTTATAGAGGAGTTTTTTTTTTAAAGCGAAAGAGAAATGGGGATTTCTCCATGAGTCACTGTCATCTATATAAAATGAGACTGCCAATTACAGAAGGTGGAGAATCGACAGAGGAGCGAAAGGCTGAACAATGAGAGGAAGCGGTGGAGATGTAGAGACAGGTCAGTATAACGACACTATTATTGCTAAAAGTCTTAGCACACGCAGACTTTCTTCCTGGCAGTAAGTCACCGATTAGTTCCTCATTTGTCAGTTAGTCTACATGACAGCATCTGTTACATCCTGTTGCTGCTCAGCATTTTCGAAACTTTACGGCCAGCTCTAGTTGCTCCATTCTAGTTGCTCTTTCAGACTCTGTAATCAAGTCCAGGCAACTGAATTAAGTTGCACTTCTGGCCGTTGTCATCTACCATCCAGGTGACAAACAGCTGAAACGTAGAGAGAATAATTTTACTAAACATAAATACAGTGACTGCTGCTTGAAAAATTGCCCGTTTGAATCATATTTCAGACCTGATATTTGAAGAGAGACTTTAAACAGTGACAGAAATCACACATTTTCAGATCAGATTTTTTCTTTTAACTTTCAAAATTTTTGTTAATTGTAGACATTTTTAAAATAGATTTTTTTAAATACTATTCTTTCAGCAAATTGAATGGAGAGATTTTTTTTGTCTTAGCTGAAACCTAGAAATTCGCGAGTGCTAGTCTATTCTTTTTGAGGTGAATGAATTTCACCTCAAAGCCATAAAATAATTTTGAACTGAACCACTAATGCTTCCTTCTGTCGCCCCCTGCAGGACATATTCAGAACTAACGGTGAAGGAACTGAAACCACCTCTGAGGACAGTCCCAGGTTGAGGTTAATGCTAATCGTGATAGGGGTTGTCTATTTCCTGACACCTAACATGGTAGCATTATCTTTACCCTGGGAGATTTCACCGTAAAGTGACTGGAGACCACAGACATGACGCAGAGGAGGAATATAACGTGTGGATGTTTAATAATGATGCTTCAATTCAACTTGAATGTTAGAAACTTATACCTTAATTTGGGTAATTTCTTTTTTTTTTTCTTCAAAACTTCAAACTATTTTATTTGTCTCATTTTGTCACTCTGTGACAAAATGAGACAAAATGTCCTCTCTGGACATCAAACTTCTTTTTTAAAGAAAATCTCTGTTATAAAATACCTCACCTAGACCAGGTGCAGGTGTTTCTTATGAGGATGAAAACTTTCTTTCTCACAAGTAATCAACTTCATTGCACTGGACAATTTCTGATCCAGTTTGTAACAGTCCTGGTTCACTGTTTCTCTAAATTGACATCCTAAATGTCAAAGAATGCAAACAGCAAGGCAAAGAAACACTTGCTTTTATTATGTATTTCACTTTTGGCAACAGAGGTGTTTTTATGACCTGACTATCTTTATTTTAAGCTTGTTTTGTCATATTCCAGTTGAACACATCTATTTTCCAAGTCTTTCCAATCTTTCCAAGATTAGGCTCTTGGCCAACTTTTGTCCAGGATTACCCTGATGCTCTTCTGATTGATAGAGCACGCCTTTGGGACCATTCTGTCTTGTCAGTGAACATTTCAATGTGTTAAAGTATTTCTTCTTGTTTTTTGTTAATTTTCAACATATGGCCTCACCCCCTCCTTCCATTAAGACATGTCCTAACAAAACATCTAAAGCCCCTGTTATAATTTTACCAGCTCTCAGTGAAGCTCAGATTTCCAGCCACTAGAAAGGTGGATGGCATTGTTTGCAAAGTTAGTTCAGATCTTCCTTGGCACACTGAACTACTTTGTGTCACTTGGCAAGTGGAAGTAGAAGCAAAAGGATCCCATGTGGGGTTCCTCAAGGCTTCATTCTCAGCCCACTTTCATTATCCATACAGTATGCTGATGACACTTAAATTTATATTTCTGTGTCAATGCAAAACCATAATAAGTGTTCTCAAAATTGACCATGAGTGGGCTGCAGCATTATCTGCAGCATTATGTAGAAAAGTCTTTGTTTTTGTTTTTAAAACTCCAATTTTAAATCAGCTCTCTCAATTAGTCTTAAAACCACAGAACACGTGAAAAATTGAATCATAAGTCTTCTGCAGTCTATTAATCATCTTTGTACCATTTTTGTATGCTTTTCAGTTGACAGGGTATTTTTGGTTTGGATCATATCCCCTCAGCTTTTTGATTTAATGAGCAAATCAATCATCATAAACCACATGAATTAATTGACTCCTGTATAGAAAATATTTGCTGAGTGGACAGTACACAGAAAAAAAAGAAAGCAAATCTTTCTCTGCAGCTGTATGAAAGGTACTTTTAAAAAAAATAAAGTATTTGCAAGAATTTGTTTCACATTGTAATTACTGTCTGTATTTTTTAGTTTGCTTTTTCCAAAGTGTTTAGTTGAGAATGTTTTTAGCAAGGGTTTGGACTGGTATTCATCTATGAAACTTATGTTTTGAATATGTCTGCATAGAGCCAAAGTTTACAAAAAAAATAATTAATCTTTCTGGAGTTTGAGTGTCTGAAGTTTTAGTTTTGTGTTTGCATGAGGAAACATTACTGCATCTATTGTCCTGTTGAGATTTAACTGGATTATGTATATATGTCAAATGTTTCCAGCACTTAGAGCACATGCAGCTCAGTCCAACCTGACAGAAACTGGAGACATTTCTGTGCTGCTCAGCCGCTGTGTGGGCAGCTTTAGTCTTGTGACAGAAGTCCCTTGTAATCTCTTAAACCACTGTGTCATTAGTCCACCCTCCCTGAAAATGAGAGGATTACCGTCTTGACTGGTAACATGGAGAATAGAGTGGACTTTAAAAAATGCGCCCAGTTTCAATCAATCCTTTTAACAAGGACTCTCCGTGCATTGATCTTTGAAAAAAAGACGATAAAACTCATTATAAAATTTCAAGCCATGGATTTTTTTCATCTTTTTTTAGAGGAAGAGAGTATTATAAGCTAAAAACGTAAAAAGCCTGTTTGTTTTTCACTGTGTATCTTTATTTATAGAGATAGTTGTTTTTTTTTGTTTGTTTTTTCAAAGTTGGGGTGCATAAACACCACAAACTTTACAAAATTGAACAGGATTCAATTTTACCTATAAACATCTTAGAAGCAATAGCATGCTCTTATATGAACAGATTTTGTTACTGGATTATTGTTGGGATTATAGAGATGTCCAAAGTTTCTTCGCCTTGAAATTGGACCTCAACTGGAATACAGAATGGTACAATTTGCAAAGACAAGTCCATGAAGTAGATTTTAAATGACAAAAAATAGTTTTGATATAAGGTTTCATAGTAAAGAGTAAATGTCCAATGATGATGACACAAACCCATCTTTGTTGTGATTTTACAGAAACACCAGCCAAAAAATCCTGTTCTTAGTGCTGAGAACAGACTATTATCCTCCTCCCCCCCCAAAAAATAAAAAATAAAAATTCACAAACTCTTTACCGTTTTTAGTTTTGGCTCTTCACTGAAAATCACTACTACTTTATTCATCTAACAATAACATTGCATGTTTAGTTTATTGTTGAGCAGTTATTAAAAAAATAAGCAGAAACTTTTACAAAAAAATTTTTTGTTGAATTTTGACATGGTTTTGAATGGTCTGGTCAAGTTCAGACACAAATCCAACTGGGAATCTGTGATGAGATTTAAAAGTTTATGTTTACAAATACTCTCCATCCCATGTGACAGAGTTTGAGTAATTTTGCTAATAGAAAAATCTCAGTCTCTGTATGTGAATAAAATGTATAACCCTAGCAGCTTGCAGATGTAATTGGAGCAAACAGTGACTGGTCATATTTTTACATGTACATGTATATTTTATAAAGTCCATTTATATCCGGAAATTATTCATTCTCCACATTTTGTGATGTTACAACCTTATTCCAAATTAATCTTTTCTCAAAATCTTACGCACAAATATCCCATCATGACAATGTGGAATTTTTCTTCAGTATCTTGCAAATGTATTGAAATTAGAAAAACCAAGAAATCACATTTACATAATTATCAGCAATTTCAGCCTCCAGTCTTTTTAATATGCTGTCTAATAGTCTTTCCACAAGCTTAGCTCGCCTGTCTCTATGCTGTTTGTCCTACACAGCTCTTCTGAAGCTGTATCAGGTGTGATGGAGACATCTATGAAGCCATCTCCATCTCTGACTTTATACACATTAGATTTTTTAAAAATCTTGAAAATCTTGTCTTAAAGAAGTAGAAAATGGTGGTGATGCATTTATACACCAAAAGGTTTAGGAATCTTAGATTTGATGCATTTAATGAAGACAAAGATAAATTCAGTGTTTCAGTGTCTGCAGGCTGCTGGTCCAATCACCAGAGGGAAGTTAGGAAGATTACCTAAAAGTTTTTTTTTTTTAAGCTTGGTCTTTAATAATAAAGTATAAGGGTTTCAGAGCTTGACGAAACAACCCTGTGTTACTTTTGAAACGCTACTTCATAACCTTCCGCTGACTTTGTGACTAAATTGACCAATAGCTCAACGCTCCCCCATTACTCTCCCACGCATGAGAGAGAGGCTGCGTGTGTAAGGGCGGCCCGGTCGGTCAGACTACAACACTTCGCACAGTCTCCCGCCTCACTTTACGCACATCTCGTCACATGAATGACTTTGTGGCCAGAGTTACGCGCAATGTTTAGCATCTCGCTCAGCTGTGAGGAGAAGGAGACTCGTAACTCGGCGGGGTTGTCCTCAGGTATGTGTTGTTCCCCGCGCTCACCTGGATCCACGGGAGACATGCAGAGGCGACAGATGCCGGACAGTTTTGGCTGCTTTTTATGATAGTCTGCCCGCGGTGCCTTTCCCGTGATGGGGGGACGCGCACGGAGCTGCGGCGCCGTGATCCTGCTCGCCATCGTTTGCTCCTGCCGGGGCGTCACGCTGGAGTCGATCCACTGGAGCAGCTCCAACTCGAAGTAAGAAGATGAGAAACTCGTGCCTCTCTGTGCAATTATTATTACTATCAAGATTTATTGTTTTTGGTATGCACTTCGAGGGGTGAAATTTGGCTGCGGGGTTGCATCTGATAATAAAAACTTTTCTAAAAGATTGTTTTTAAAAGTCATTTCTAAGATTTTCTGGGTCAAGCGTGTTAGATTTAGTTCTTTGATTCTGCAGACATACTGTTTACTTCTAAATTTATTCTGTAACTTTTTAGTATAGAAGACCCTCATCAGAAGTTCAGAGAAAACTCTTAGTTTCAAAATGATTTCTTTGACATAAACTTGCCGCAATTCAATCATGCTTTAAAATCAGAAAAAAAAGTAACTTCTGATCTAAATAAAATCAAGAATCTGGGGCTTCTAAGTTATTGGTTCATTTGAGATGTTCAAGAACTTGGAGAAAAAATGGACCTTCGGCTGTTGATATCCTGCTAAAAGCACCGCTACTGTATGATTCATTAGTCTGAGCAAAGAATTTTATATCAAAGCCTGCCTTTTTAAAGTTCATTTTGAGTTAATGTAGATCTCTTTGTTTCTTACCTTCCCAGATTCACTCCCGGTCAGGGTTTGGTGCTCTACCCTCAGATAGGGGACAAGATGGACATCGTGTGCCCCCGGGCTGACCCCTCCTCAGGGAGGACAGAGGAGTTCTACAAAGTCTACCTGGTGACCAAAAGTCAGATGGAGAGCTGCGGCGTGGCCAAGACTGACACCCCCTTGCTGAACTGTGACAAGCCTGACCAGGATGTCAAGTTCACATTCAAGTTTCAGGAGTTCAGCCCAAACCTCTGGGGCCTGGAGTTCCTCAAGGGGAAGGACTATTACATCACCTGTAAGTCAAGGAGATGTGAGGCTCCTACAGGTGGAATGCCACTTCAATCAGTCTGAGAGCATTTCTCTTTTTTTTCTTTTTTTTCTCATTTCCAGGGTGTGATGAGGACATCATACTCATCTCTCCCTCTTAGTTTGTCACTTTGAGTAAGGATCAAAAAAAAAAGAGAAAAGAAAAGAAAAGAAAACCATCGTGGCCTCGTTATTGGACCGCTGTCGGTTAAGGCAGCATCTCAGTGGCAAGTGATGCATGAGATAGAAAGCAAGCCCGACCATGTAGCCTCGCCCACCACCGCGCCACGCTCCTACGCCAGAATTGGCTTTGGGAGGCCCGTGTGATTCCAGGGGCTTACATGCCCCAAATCACTCAAGGCTTTTACAGCATCAGGCAGATTTGATGGGAGCTTTCACTGCAACGTGGCCTGTAGCCTGTGAAATGTTATCTGACCTAAATGCTCCTAACAAGTGTATGTGTATGTGAGTGACAGGGGTGAAACAGAGTTCTTGGAGTGTGTGTGGGCGTGTGTGTGTGTGTGTTAAGAGAGGAGGGTTTTTTTTTCAATGGAAGTTGGGTTTCTGCAATGAGAGTTGCTTCTTAAAAAAGGCTGAATTAATGTTTTATTCATCTCAATTTTTATGCCAAGGCTGCGCATAGAGCAGAAGTCATTGGTTAGTCGGTTTAATGAGAATATTACCCTCAGTTTCCACTTTATTAGCTGCACACAGCTCAAAGTAATGCAGCCTAATGCTGCAGTTCTGCATTAAAATTTCAATTCTAGATACTGTCTTGGAATATCTTGAGACATATTTAATCACTATTGGGGTCAGGGTGTTGCAAAACGCGGCTTTACATGTAACTACCGTCTCACTTGTGAGGGAATCATGCAAGACTGCCCTGGAACAATCAATTGCCTTCAAGTCGTGTCTTATGCTTATTCCTTTGAGTTGACTGAACATTTGTCTCTTGGTTTTGCTCTCCAGCCACCTCCACAGGATCTCTGAGAGGGCTGGATAATACCAAAGGAGGGGTGTGCAGGACCAAATCCATGAAACTGGTGCTGAGAGTCGGCCAGAGTAAGCAGCATGCGTTTATTTTAGTGTTCACGAACAAAGATGTGCACACACACATTCACGCACGTGCACAGAGCCGGATTTGTGCAGTCAAACGAATAAATGGCAACAGTTGTTTTGCTCTCAAAGGTTACACTGGTAATGCAATAATATCATCTCTGTTTGATTTCCAATAATCTGATCATGGGCCCATTCTCTCAGAAAGAGATTGTCAGCATGAATTACTGAGTTTTTTAAAACAATCTCTTGTTTAAACCAGAAGCAGATTACTGCTATCAGTATTATCCCTCATTTGAAATTGCAGTCAAAGCTCTTTTTCTATTTCTCCTCCTGATATTAATTCCAAAATAGATAACCATTCAGTTGTGTCAATTTATGCTCTTATCACATGCACTGAATACATTTTTTTTAATAAAATAGGCTCACATAATATGTCTCCGCTTACTTTAAATTCACTGTCAGGAATTGTTCACAGAAAAGCACCTTGTTTCATATTGTCATACTTTCATCAGATAAGCATATATGTAAAGAAACATTTCAGTATAAATGCTTGTGCTGCATGAAAACCACTTACTTAGATATTAAACAGATGCAAGCTTTCTGTATATTTTTCTGTCCTGTTTTTTTTTTATCGCTGGTATGTGAAGTGTTATTTGTATAAATTATTCATTTAATCCGCATTAGAGATGAAAAATCAGCTTTTCATGTGCTTCTTGTGCTGATGATAACTTGAAAATATTTCATGCTGTGTTTATAAACATTACTTGTGTAAACAAACCTTTTTTATTGCCAAAAAAAAAAGAAGTTTAACTGTGCGATTTAGTTGAAATCTTGTTTTTAATCTCTAGCCGTGTTGCGAGTCATGTAGAATGGTTTGGGCGCCGCCACGGATGTACTGGATTTGCTTGAGCATGTGGTGCGTGTAAAACCGAAACTCAGACATGTTCGGGTGGCTACGTCGCAAGTGAATATCAAAATGTGTGCTCGGGAAGTTTAAATAAGAGTCAGTGGTGAATTAATGATTATTCACTGAAGCGAGACCTAACAGGGTGCATGGTTATGTTACTGGAACCGAAATGTTAACTCATGGAGGCAGAAATCACATATCTATAATGGAAATAAATCAGAACAGTCTGTTTCAGTTTATTTGCTGTACATGCAAAGGTCATGATATAGATTTATGTTTAAGGAAATGCTCAGAGCCTCGTGCATTGATTTATATATGGAGGCTTTTGGGCTCTCATTTTTCCTCTTGCTGCAGGTTGAAGCTGCTGCAGGGGTGTAAAAACAAATACCCACCCTTTAGTAAAATTGCATAAACAATACAGTCGTCACATCTCGGAGATACATTATTCTTTCTTTTTAATATTTTCATCAAATTGTAAAAGACAAGGTTGTTCGCAATGACTTGATGGGTTTTTTTTTCTGCTTTTAATTGGTGCTCTTTTGTAAATGTCAGAGCGTCGAGGTCCTAAAGGAGCCCCTTCAAAACACTCCAGTACAGCTTATGCATTTTTTAAATAGACTGAACATTTTACTGACGCTATGTTTTCTGTTTTTGTGCAAATAAGAAATATCAGGAATTGTCAGCTCTGTCATTTTGGAGGAAACAGCTACAGGTTCTTTGAGCAACATGTAAATTAGCTTTCAATTTCTCAAAATAGTGAAAACATGCAAATTCTTTTCAATGGCGTTTGTACAAATGTTAAAGAGAAGTCAGCTATTTGTTGCCATGATGACGTGTCACTCAGATACAGGGATTTTCCAGTTTCTCGTCACTACTGCATGCTTAAAATATTAGCAACATAAAGTGGTCATAACCTTTTAGAAGTCTAATATGAACCACATATATATTGTATGGATTACACCAACTAACAATCATCCTTCTAACTTACAACAATATACAGGTAGCTTCAGTGGGAGCTGAACTAGTAGTCATAATGTTTTGTTTGTTCTACAAATGACAAAATAACAGCACAACTTATGGATTTTTTTAAAGGTTTTATTGTTTTGAAGTGGTAAATTAAGTTCTCATTAAAAACATTCAACCAACATGTTCTTTACACTGCTGTAAAAAGACATTTGTTCCCTTAAACATTTTGCTTTTTGACTCATTTAAATATTTTAGATTCTCAAAAAAATGTCAATGTCAGATAAACAAAACTTGAGTAAACACAAAAAGCAGCTTTTATGAGAGAAAGCTATTTGACTAGAGAAAACAGAAATCCAAACCCAGCTGGCTCAGTTTGAAAAAGTAGTTGCATCTCTTGTTTAATTCTGATGCTATTGGTTGATTTTTTTTGTCAAGCTGGTTCAGTTTCTCCAGCCACACACAAGCTTGGTTAATGTAAAATTAAGAAATAATTCAACAGACTCTGTCAGGCATCACGAAGCAGACAAAAAGATCTCAAAAGCAAAACGTGCGCTGATTTTTTTAGAAATCTAGAAAGAGGTGAGAATCAATTAATCAGGCTGGGAGGGGTTAAAGCCATTTCTAATGCTGTGGGAGTTCAACAAGCCACAGTGACAGTAAAGACTCGTTGAATGCTGCTGAAAATGCTTGATGGTAGTTGTGGTCAACTATCAAACTATTGACAGTGGCACAACCCCTTATTAGATTTGAGGATGATTATTTTTCACATAGAGCCAGGTTGGTTGAGTTAACTATTTTCCTCAAAGAATGAAATCATTAATACAAAACTACGTTTTGTGTTTGGGTTATCTTCGTGTGATATAATAGTTTGTTTGAAGCTCAAAAACACATAAGAGTAAAAAGAAGGGAAAATTAGAAGAAATCTGAAATGTATTTACAGCGCTGTAAATAAACAATAATAAATAAATAGAAACTCCAAAATTACTGACTGGTTTTCTGTCAGACTTCTCGTTTTTTTGGATTAAAAATAAACAAAAAAAACCCCATGTAATATATGTTTCTGTTTGATTAGTCATACAAAAAATGATTTGGGTATTGCTGAATATTGACTGATTATTCTCCTCTACTGTCAGAAGCTTCACTGATGGAACAAATTAACCTTTCAATGGTTATTTTGGACTTTAAGATAACACTTCATTTTCATTTTTCATTTTCTGTAGGTTTAAATTATAAGCAATCCAAGGGCAACCTTGTGAAGTTAAAGAAACATGTAACATTTTTAAAGCTTTGAAAGTTTTATGCTTTCTTTTGTAAAAGTGACTTTGTGTTGAATGCTTTATTCCAGGTGTGGTGAGTAAAACCAACCTCAGCAGCAGTCGAAACACAAAAAATATGTTAACAGATAAGTCAATAGAATGCCGAACATATTTTTACAAAATGTTTCTATTTATTTAAAAGGGCCCAGCTTTGCTGTTATAAAATGGTTAAATTATTGTAGGGATTTTTGTTATCCTGTTAAAAATGTTTCTGTAATTTTGCTAACCTAGATGCACATCAGTGTACACATCCCATTCTGGTCAGTACTTTTCTTCATTTTATGTTTTATTATTTTGTGTCCATATTTTTTTTCTTTCTTTTTTTTTTTGCTTGTTATATAATTAGCTACCTTTGTAATTTTAGCTTTAGAAATCCATTTGGACCTGTAAACAAACTGACCTTCGGCTGCAAATGGGCACAGTAACATTTATTTTATTTTAGAAACACATTATTTTATGTTGATTCAATAAAAACATCATAACATTTAAGTCATCAGAACAGGTTTCATTTTGCCATCTATCCTATCCTTATGTAGGTGCTTAAAATTATAATTTTTCCAGGCAAGAAAAATTAAAGTCCCAGTCATGATTGAAAGCAGAACTTTGCTGTGGCTTGATTGGGTTAGAAACTCTTTTTTTCCACTTCTATTTGACCCAAATCTGCATTTACCTCTTTTAGTTTTTTCTTTATACTTACACACTGACGTGAAACAATAATGACTAACCACAGGAACGACATCACTGTGGTTTCAGTGATGTTCACCGACTCGTTACGTGACATGAACCCACCTACACGGTGCATCTGAAGACGTGTGTGCTCTTTCTAATGTGCTCCATGTGATGTGCTTTATATTCCAGACTCCTCTGATTCACTTTTAACGCTTCAGGAGTCACCAACCAGGTTCCCACCTGCACCACCAAAGACCAAGACCAAGACCAAGGATGTCTTCTCGAAAGGCAAGAATGTAGAAAGTATAATAAATCTGTTTTGCAGCAAAATCTTGGATATTTAAATCAAATCCATTTGAATGTGTGCTTTATTAATTAGAGATGTGAAAAATAACTTTTTAATGGCTGATACCAATTTTAGCTTGTAAGTAAAGATAATAATTATTTATAATGTACTTTCCACGGATAAAAGCACAGAAGTAATTCACACAAAATAAGAGAATAGTATGATTAAAATCAACATACTAATTATTCCAATTGATTTTAAAATTCAGAAACAATAAGGATATAAATCTGAGGTTACAGCAGCTACTTTTATGAGCTGTCGGTGTCTTTTCATTGAATGGATAGAGGTAGGTGCCACTAACTTGAAGGCTCAAACCCTGCAGGGCAGCCAGTGTGTAAGAAAGAGGAAAGATTCAAGAGTCCAAGAGACTCTCAGACAACAAATTATGGAGATTATTTATTTAGAACCCTGAAAAGTTGTGCTAACATTTGCAAAAAAGCTAAAACTGGAGTGAAGAGGACTCACTCATTTGTATGACTCTGAAGTTGAGCTAAAACTGATTTGTGAAAACAGATAAAGAAATAATTACAGTAATCCAGGTAAGCCTAAACAAATGCATAAACAATAATCAATAATCCCCAGTTCAGTTTTTCTTTTAAACCATAAGTCTGAGTTGCTTAAATGATAAGAGCAGTTTAGAATCACTTGTTGCTTATGATGCTCGATTCAATGGAGCTGTGATAAACCCATACCTAAATTCAACTCTAAGCCCGATTTCTTAGGCTGACGTGTGCCAAGGTGGCTAAAATATCCAGTTGTGGCTTCATTACAGTCATCACGTTTTATCAGAGTTCAGCTGTAATAACAGAGACTAATTAGAGGTGGCATTTATGAATCCAACAGAAACGCAGCATGTGTCCCACATTTTATCTGACTTTTACTGAACTCCAGACAGCAAGTTCCGTTTTCTGAAAGTTGTCAAAAGCAATTTGCTTTTTGTTTAATTATCAAACAAAAACTACTGAGACCTTTAACCTTTGGTGTCGTGTTTATTTTTTTGGGGTGAATAAAGTAAAATCCTGAAACTTCTGCTTCATACATGCTCTCCCTCTGATGTACTTGTTTTTTTTTGTCTCTTCTCCATGTCCCATGGTAGATGTGGGTTCTGAAGCCGGACAGACTGACACGTCTGGGCCAGGACTCATTGTGTGGGTCATTTCCTGCAGCTTGAGCCTCCTGCTGGTCATTGTAGTTGTTTTAGTGGTGCTGTGGAGGTACTATCAACGTCGCCGTGTTCCTGACCGCCAGCGGCAGCAGCAGCACCAGCCGCCTGCCTCCGTATCCCTCAGCACTTTGGCTGTGCCAAAGCGGGACAGCTTTAGCAGCGACAATGACGGCTCAGACCGCAGCGAGGTTGTCTTCCCTCTGCGGCCTTCCGAAAGTGTGATCTGCCGTCACTACGAGCGTGTGAGTGGCGAATATGGCCCTCCTGTGTATATAGTTCAGGAGATAATGCCTCAGAGCCCCACCAACGTCTACTACAAAGTCTAATAAGCTCCTCTAATGACTTCTTCTGAAATACAACACTACTCCAGCTGTCAAGTTTAAGCTAATGTGAGTCGTGTGTGTTAAAAGCTGGATTGCACTGTTTTTATGGCCTGCAGAGACACCTGTCTTTTTGCTTAGCAACACTGGAACAAATGCACAAAATACTGTGGAAGGATTTGAGACAATCTCAGCGGAAGGCAGGCTCTTAGCATATCATTCAGTAGATGTACTCCCTTAGATATGGTTAACAGAGTAAACAGCTTTATTTATTATAATATGTTTTTTTTCTGTCACAATCTGTGGCAGGTTTAACTGTGTTTTATTTAACTTATTGATACATTTATAACTTATTGACAGAAGAATATTGCACTCACAAACATGCTACTTTTTTTTTTCTTCAAAAAACATTTTGTGTAAACCTGTCTGAAAAGCTGTGAAGTGAACAATAATCTTTAATAAAGTAAATTAGAAATCAGTCTTTAAATTAATAATTAAGTTTGTAAATTTTCCAGCTCTGCCTTCTGTCTGTGTAAACACATGATAAAGATAACATGAAAACATGAATCAGAGCAGAAGTTGCAGAACATTCCTTTTCTGGTGCTCACAAAATTAACAAGATGTTTAGATTATGACTGTTATATGCAACAATGTGTTACCCATGACAACAACTCATCCATTGTTTCGGAGGCCAATAATATTTACATTCAGAGTTAAAGCCCCGGCACTGCTTTTAAAAGGACTTTGTGGTTTTTGTTTAAGAAAACGTGTTTTCTTTATAGATTGAACCTAAGAGCCCAGACTTTCTAATAATCTCTCAAAGTGGCCACAAAGTTATTGGCAGTTTTTGGAGGTCTTTTTAACTTCCTTAAGGTACTTGTTTAGTTCAGTTCAGTCCAGATCAAGTCAGTCCTCTTACCAGGGCAACATACTATAGAGTGCACTAAAGAAGATACACCAGACGTGAAAAGAAACAAAAGAACAAGAGATCCATAATTCCTCAGTTGGTCTATTTTCAACAGTGCTTCAGGAAATCACCTTGTTGACACTAAAAACTGTTTTTTTCAGTCAAATTGTTTTGTCTTTAGCACTTTTCAGTCTATTGGGACAGGAAAAAAATGTTCTTCTGAAAGATTACTGTTTACACAATGTCTAAATGTGTCTAAATGTTGTTGTCAAATTGTATGAGGTTCCAGGAAAGTTAAACTCAGCGCTAAATCCTTTAAATTAAAAGCCTTTTTAAAGTTGATTGACGGCTTCTGATTTATCTTTCTGTTTCTCTTAAATATTTTATATAAATAAACATCAAAATATTCACAAAATACATAATTTCAGTGAATTTAAGATAAGATTTTATATCTTCAGAAAGATATAAAATCTTTGTGAAGATTTTATATTGCAGTGGCCTTACTTCCGGTCATTGCCTAGGAAGAGGCTTTGAGATCAAACTAAAACAAGGTTGATAACATTTACTAGAGTCACATAACCATATTTTCTTGCAACAGAGAGCTACATAGAAAACAACAGGTTGTAAGCAGTTATGAAATTATGAATAATAAGAATGAAAAGTTCATTTGTTCAAAAAAAAAAAATATGTATCTGAAAGCAGGAAGTGGACACATCAAGAGTGGAACAAAACAAAACTCCAAAGACTCCAAGACTTTCAGGAATCCTGAAGAAAACTTGAACAAGGCTGTTTCTAAAATATTACAAAGATGTTTGGCTGCTGAGGAGAGACTAAAAAAAAAATGATTCAAGACTTTTGTACAGTTGGTTCTGTTATCTCGGTGAATAATTTCTTGGGAAATGTTGATTAAATTAGAAACTGAAAAATGCCTCTTATTCATCAAAAGGTGCTTTACCGTCTTGTAGTCAAAATTATAATTTTGAATAGTTTTCAACAGATAAAAATGTGAACAAAACTACAGTAGTTCAATGTAAATTATTCACTGCTGAAAAATTGCCAGGAATGCTTTTCACCTCCCTAGTTGGTGCAATTTTAAGAAAAAGAAACAAAGTTGTGTGATATGAGAGGGAAAGAAAATATTGTCCTGTTCTCACTTAACTTTCTCACTCATGACTGAGTTGAACAATTGAAGTGCTTTCTTGGCAGAGCAGCACATGTGTGTGTTGTGCCTAAAAGCTCTCAAACCACCAGCTCATGTAAAGAAAACGTATTTATGTAAAAACACTCATTTAACTGTCGCTCTGTCTCCCGTGGCGATGTGCGAGGCGCTCATGAGTGAACATGTTTCATGCTCCTTCAGCCACATCATGGCGCACATTTTCAACCTGTCAGCCTCCATGAGCTTCCTTTCCTCCGGGGACATTGTTGTCTCTGACAGCAAGACGCCAAACAGGAGAGTCTTTGTGCTGAGCTCAGCTGTTTCTGTTCAGAGATAAAGAGAAACTCCTTGATTGTATTCAATTTATTTATTGAATTTGTTGTGTGGCTGTAAATTTTCAGGAATTTTTTTCCTGTGATCATGTAGAAGATCCATGGTTTCATAGATTCAACATCAACAGGTAGGGAGGAAGGAAGGAAGGAAGGAAGGAACGAAGGAAGGAAGGAAGGAAGGAAGGAAGGAAGGAAGGAAGAAAGGAAGGAAGGAAGGAACGAACAAACAAAGAAAGGAAGGAGGGAAGAAAGAGGAATGAAAGAAGTTATTAAAGAAAGTAAAAAGAAAGGAGGGAAGAAACAATCAAACAAATGAAGGAACAAAGGAAAGATGGATGGAAGGAAGAGGGGAAGAAAGAGAAAGAAAGGTAGAAAAAGGTAAGAAACAAAGGCATAAGAAAGAACGGAAGGCAGGAAGGAAGACAGGAAAGAAAAACAGAAGACAGGAAGGAAGAAAGCAAGAAAGATACCAAAAAGGAAGAAAGTAAAGAAAGAAGAATGAAAGGAAGGAAAGAAAGAGGGAAGGAAGGCAGAAAAGAAGGAATAGAGGAAGGAAGGAAGGAAGGAAGGAAGGAAGGAAGGAAGGAAGGAAGGAAGGAAGGAAGGAAGGAAGGAAGGAAGGAAGGAAGGAAGGAAGGAAGGAAGGAAGGAAGGAAGGAAGGAAGGAAGGAAGGAAGGAAGGAAGGAAGGAAGGAAGGAAGGAAGGACGGAAGGAAGGACGGACGGACGGACGGACGGACAATGAGAACACAAATAGTTTTAAATTGATCTTTCCTTTTTTCATAGAAGTTTATATCGAGAAAATACTGAAACACATTTCCAGCCCTTCAGGCTGCGTAGGAACTATGAACAGTAAACTGGAAAGCTGCAGCTGACTGGGATGCATGGCCTCATTCTTGTCCTGCAGCAAAATGTAATTTTCCCTTCTGAAAGGTGATGCATCTGAATGAACAGAAGAAAAAATGTGTCAAAGATGACTTCATTATGACTTCCTGCAACTATCTTCTCTGTTGCAGCCACTTTAAAAGTCTTACTCTGTTTCTGATTATTTTATCCAGTAATCTGAACAGAAATTGGTCAAGTGAGTGAGTTGAACATTGCTTTTTTATACATTAAAGCAGCACATTTGATCCAAGGTGGTGTGTTTGTTTAATGTGAACGCGCGCGTGTGTGTGCGTGTGTGTGTGTGTGTGTATGGGTGTGTGTGTGCGCAAGCGTCTGACCACCCCCTCGCCTTAAAGGATCCTTTAGAGATGGTTTTATCCCGTGTGAAGCTTCACATCTGAATGGGTCGTGGCCGGGCGAGGTGAGTTCAGTTGACCCCGGGGTCGTGCTGAGACAATAGCGGTCAGGCTTCTATAGGAAGAACAAAACAGAGACCCCCGGGCTCACGGCCCCTGATGTGGGAGGGGCTTATGTGGTGGGCCGTTTTAGAATGGAGGAGAAGAAGTGCTCAAGCTATCTGAGGGGATGTTTTGGATATCAAGTACATACTTGCATTGAAAACTGTTACCTGTTTTTTGGTTGTCTTTCAAATCTGGAAAAAAACACTCTTTGTTAAGATAAGATACATTTTTAATATGTATTTATATCAATGTCATGTCTTGTCTGAATGTGCTACTTGCATTAAGTACATTTAAACTATCTTGAAAAGTTGCTTTAGGGTTTGCCGATAAATCTTTTACAGCACTTGTGCAGAGCAGCCGGCACTCAGGGCAGAGGGGGAGGTCTAAAGAAGGAGAGCTGTAAGCTTTTATCTGACCCCATGGGATGATGTGAAGTCTACAACCTCCCCGTGTCCACCCACCCCCCACCTCACTTCCATATGCAGAGGAACTACTGGCTTTGTGTAGGGGGTTGGGGGTCATGACTGAGCGCTCCCACTCCCACAGTGTGGAGTGGAGAAGAGCAGTCGGGGCGAGCTGCTGTCCAGTTCTCTGTCAGTGTCAGGTGACTTGGGATTAGAGTTTAATGCAGACTTCTCGATAAAGTCGACCAAATCTTGTGATCGGTCTTTATCTTACCTAATTGACCACCAGCCTGTGTTGAATGGGGAATATAAAACCCGTGGCACAAGGCCTGGCACCTGCTTTTTCGTTCCCTTTGCTGACCACTGCGGCAAAACTAACCAATTTGAAACCTCAGTGATAGGGAAGCAAGAATTTCCTCTTACCATTCACAATAATCGTGTCATTGCAGTACAGTATTTAGTTTGATGGTTCCCTCTGCTGGCCACATTATATACTGTAATATGTTAATTCTTTTTAAAGATTTAATTCATAATTCAACAGGCTTTTCAGTAGCAGAAACCTTGGGCTGCAGGCCTTTTCTTGCAGAATATTTTGTTGTTTGCTTATTTATAAAACATGAAGTCTGAAGTGCAAAACACACAACACATACTCGCAAACACTTCCTGTCCAAGTGAAATCTCTCTAATGCATTTCATCCAACCACTATTATGATAATAATCTCCCTGTGGTTCTGCTTAACGGGGGAGATTATGGACGGTATGTGGACGGTAATTTGGTCATCTGTGACTTCTTTGTTATTCAACTCCTGTGAAAACAATTATTTTGGTTATTTATTTGGTTGTTTCCATATTTATGAAAGACATCTTTAGAGACACTACTTTACTGGCACACCAGGGCGTTACCTCTAGTTTTTGTTGGTGGGAGGACACATCTAAATATTCATATTTACGATTGAAGTAAACGTTATGGCCAAATGGCCTCTTAAGGCCTAGGAGAGGACTTCTTCAGTAAAACTGTAGATTATTTGTCCAAAATTTTAAAAATAACATAAAATAAACCCCTGAAAAATGTATGAACTAAGTCAGTAAAATGGTAACATTTTACTGACTTCTGCTGCTTCCATACAGCAGAAGAAGATTGTTGCTAAACTCCTTGAGAGATTGCAATTTACAATCCTTCTTTTGCATAACCACAATGAAATGTGGATAAGGTGTACTTCTTTTGCATTTTTTAAATGTCTAAAACTGTCTTAATGTGGTTGAGCGGATTTTAAAGATGTAATTTGAATCAGGGTCATGTCTATTTTCGTTTAGTTTAAGAAAATTTGTATAAAGTTAAAGAGCTCAGAGTTAACATTCCCCACATGTTCAGATAATTAAAACAATTCAAAACTACAAACACTTACTGTAAACAATTATTTTGTTTCTCAAATGCCTCTAATATCGATAAAAATAGTTTGTTGATATAAACACAATTTTTTTTTGGAATGTGAAAGCATCAGCATAGGATTTACTGCAGTATTTGCTTCTGATGTGGTTTGACACCTTTGCTTGTGAAACCTCTGAAACATCAAGCTTATTTATTTTAACTACAGAGAAAAGTTAAAATTCTCTGAATTTCTCTGAGTTCTAACATGCCTTACATTTTGAAAATATCTTTAAAAAAATATTTTGATTATTAATGATACAAACCAATGTGTTGGTAGTTTTAGTGTGTGGAAATTACTTTGAACATTTCTGTAGAAGAAATTAAAAAACCCTCCACAAAAACTAAACTCAACACAGAGAAACATAACTACTGTTAGCTTAAATTAATTGTTTTCAACAAATTCTCCTTTTCAAAGTTAATTTTTTTTCTTAGAAATTTTACAGAACAGTTTTGCAGACGTTTTGTTTCGGTGCTTAAACTAAGCAGACTGAGCAAATTGACAGCTTCCTCCTATTTGTGTAAATTTGTTATTCTTTTGTAAATAAATATATACTTTTCTTGAAAGTTAGATTTAAAAAAAATCTAAAATCACTATTATTCTGCTTTATTTTTATTTAAAAAAATATAAAACAACATTACAAATTGTTTCAATGCATAATCTCAGAACCAATACAATTCTAATCAGGGTTAATTCCAGATCAATTGCTCTGATTAATACTTTCTACTTTTGGATAATGGTGCAGAAAAACTGCAAGTTGGTAAAACAGGTCTAACTCCCTGTAAAGAACAGAAAATATACAGATAATAATGACCAAGCAAACGTTGTAAATCTCAATAAAATAACTTGCAGAAAAAAAACAACAACTTCATAGTAAAATAACCAAATACAGTTTTTGTCTCCGTTTGAGGCTTAAAGTATTTTACTAATTTATGAGCAGCACTGTGTAATGTGCACCAATAAGACAATGTTGGGTAATTATAATTAGTGGCGAAGCAGCAACAGGTTAATTAATTGTTTTGATTTTCCAGCTGCACACACGGCAGCTGAAGAACTAAATAAGCTCTAATTAGGTTCAGCATTCTGCAATATTTGCTTTACATCAAATTAAATTCTAAGAACAAGATTGTATATGTATTCTTTTTTTTCAGTGGAGTTTAAATACCCGTCGAAGCGCGTACTGAGTTTACTTTCTTTTTTATTGTTAATTAAAAGCTTTCCACTAGAGAGGGTTTTATTTCTGTCCGTTCCTCTGCCTCCTTCAGAAAAGAGCCTGTTTGGCTGAGACGTGTCGGAAGTGCCGTAGTTTATGTATGCTAATAGGGGGAGTTGGGGGTTGTAGCTAGATATTTACGTTCAGTGGGAGCCGCCCTTCATTCACCCACATGGTTACCAACTGGTCGCCTTCGCGCCACTTTCTTAACCCCGCAATCATTTCTAAGAAGCGTCTCTGGGCTCCAAATGTGCTCTGTGTCGGTTCCGACTCTACTTTATGCTTCGTTTTTGTCCGCTGTTTGAGAAGTTTTCGGGATAGTAGCGGTTTTATTCGCCTCTTTTGTCGGCGTGAGACCAGCACGGCAGCCCGAGCAAGTCAGCGAAGATGGTGGCTTTCGGCTGGTGAGTGGAGCGCATGTTTATCGGTAAGGAAGTCGAGTCTGAGCGCATGTTTTGGTGAAATACATCCCCGGTGTTGTGCACTGTGGTCCTTTTACTTGCTTTTTCCCCCCCCCTTGCTTGTGGTGTAGTGCAAGTATAAACACGCAGTCTAAATGGCGTGTTGGCGATGAAAACAGAGTAGCGTGAGGCGCATGGCAGCCCCCTCAGCTCCACCATTGAGGGAATGAGGGAGATTTGAAAAAGCGGCGTGGAGCTTCCTCGGCTGCGAGCGGCGTGGAAAAATACCCGGCCTTTCTGTTAGAGCAGAATGCACTCAAAGACACGAGTGCGGCATGTGTGAAGTTAGTTTGTAAAAATGTGCTCAAATTGCGGCTGAGTGTCGAGTGCAGTGGTGTGTGAGTTAAAGTGCCCCCCAGAACAAAGCAGCAGCACATGGGGCAGCTGTAGGCCGCGCGTTTTAGCTCAGCTAGCCTAGCCTGTGCGCATCAGTATACTAGTAAACTACACCGATAACCTAAAACCCTTCACTTAGAAGGCAGAAGTTGATACAAAATGTAGAGTAAGGACGACCAAACAAATGGGGAAAGGGCACACGTGGTTTTTGGTTTATTTTTAAACGTGTTTGCTAGTTCAGTAGCGGCTAATTCGTGTTTAACTAAACGCTGGCTGTCTTTAATGTTAAGATAACCAGTTTATTTCCTCTAATGCCTCACATCACCCCGCACCACTTTCATTTGTAACTATAGTGGATGTTGGAAGTTATTTTTTTCTTTTAATCAAGCAAACAGCATTTCGTAGCAGCTAAGCTACCTGCGGGTGCTGCTCCGACACGAACCACAGCCTTGTTTTGTTTATAATTTTTCCTCATGGCGACCGAAAAACCACAACCCACGTTTTTGGTCGGCACATAAACAGTACGGAGCCGTGAAGTAATTTTCACACTTTTAACACAAAATGCTGTATTAGCTCGCCTGATTTAAAGTCGTTTGAAGTGCTAACGTTGGCGCACTTCGAGGCGCCATGTTAGAAGATGTGGGGGAGGGGTGAACGGCTTTGGCTCTCCGCGCATGCGCAGCAGCGGCGCTGCTCATTCATGTTTTCAGCGACCTCGTGTTGCTCTTAGTCTACAACAGTCAAAACACCACTGCCTATGATGGCGTTCAGACCTTGTTGTTCCTTTTAGACGTGTCCTCATAGGTTTTCTGTTGCGTCGCCTTGAAATCTGAGTTGTCCTAATTGTGTTCTTTGTTTCACTTTCCCATTTCAGATCCACCACGAGGTGCTGAAGCCCATGCTGTGGACAGTTAGGAGCTTCTCAGTTTTGCTGGGGAGCAGTGATGCCGTCTGTGCATTGTCAAAGTGCTTACAGTGCAGGTAGTAATATGTGATACCTACTGCAGTGGAGGCACTTACAGCAATACACAGACACTTGTTTGTAAATTTTGTTTTGCTACAATGTCACTTGGAGTACTGTCTTTGTGCTAAGGTGCATCTAGTGCAGATAGTGAAATAGACTAGCACCTACTGCCCTAAGTGCTCCTTCTGGCATAAGGGGCTGTAATATGCACCGCCAAGTCAGTACTAATTACTAATTGGGCAAAAATATCTTGCAGTTCACTGCTAGTTTTGCATAGTTGCACTACAAGAATAGATGAGTTGTGCAAATCTATGCAAAACTGATGATGGCCTGCTTGCTCTACACCTGTTTTTAAATCCATGATTTTTGGGGTGTCAACATCAAGAGCATCATTGCACAATACGAAGCAAACAGTTTATAAGAAGCACAAGGCTTGCTTGCTGGTTCTCATCCACTGACCACAGTTTCTGCAGTACTAAAGTGCTTATAGTGCAGGTAGTGTTTGTCCCCATATCTACTGCAATGTAAGCACTTGAAGTATTTCCAACTGTATATTCTCGCAGCCTGGGCTGTATAGTCGACGTCAAATCTGTTCGTCGCCTGGTCAGTTTTGCTGGTTTGCATTCAGCTTTAACAGATGTGTGCTGTGCAAATCCATGCAAAACTGATTATGCTGACGGGTCACGTTCTTCTGAGGGAAACCGCTTGCTGTCCTGCGTGGGTTTGTTGAGATGTCCTGTCCTATTCAGGTGGGGATCGGTGGCAATGCTGTTGTTCTGTAGGTATTGCACTTGTCCCGGCCTGTAAAGGAACTGGGAGATGAGCTGAGCAGACCTCGATTTAGCCAAACCGCTGCATAACTATGATGTCCTGTGTATTTCTTTAGTCTGTATGGGCTATATGCACGTTTCTTCTTTGCATTGTTTTTTTTTTACGTGGATGTTTATGTGTGGTTTTAAAAATAAAAAAATTAAAACAAAATTACTGTTCTGATTTCTTCCATGTCCTGTTGATGTTTTTAAAGTTGCTTTACTTCTATCTACCTTTACTGTGAAAAGTAGCAGTATTTTTTTAACATAAATATGTCCAACTTTGCAATCTTTACATTTATGCTTTTTTGTAGATCTTATGTTGAACACTTAACTATTGGTTTGGTGTAAATTGTAACTTTGATTTTGAACAATCACCATTAGCTAAAGTTTTACTCTTAACATGTGTCAAACATGTTAGAAAATATGCAAGCTAGGTGTTGGCTTAAATCGAGCCGTTTGTTCTGTGGGTTTTATGGCTTAATCAAAGCCGATCATTTGACGTTTTTCATGAAGTTGGATTTGTGCGATGGGGGAAAATGATGAAACCTGGTGTCCACTAGATGGCGCCATTAGACTCAACTACCCGCCACTTCGCAGGTAACCCGGTGGTACCGCCTCTGCTGTCTGTCCAGTCAACTTGGACAGCATGCGATTTCGGAGTCCGCAGAAACTTTGAATCGTTTTCTGGATTTAAGTCTGAGTCGCACAGAAACCATCTCTATCGCGGTTTAAGTCTGTTTCTGTAACCTGAAATGTGTACTCCGATACCTGTCTGCATATGTGTGAAGAAGGAACCCTGACTTCCAAGAAGCTCCACGTTCTCTAAATGAATAAGGATATTTTCTAAAATGAGTGTGCTATTAAGGTGCTGCGTTTTTCTATGTTTGTGCGGATCAGGACTCGGAGAGATGGACACATGCAGCGAGGTGCATAAAGTTTTTCAACTCCGGCAAATCGGACCAAATCAGGTTCTACCTTCAAGTCCCAGATCAGGTAAGCGGAGGAGTCCGATATTCACAGAACCCAAATCTGTTTTCTAGTTAATGTGATTTGATACAAAAAAAGGCGGTAGTTAGACCGGTCTGTTTTTTTTCTTTTTCTTTTGGACCTGAAGTTATAGGTAAAGTGGTTTGTCAGGTTCATCATATGGCACAAATCATTGCTAGGACGTGGTTATTCTTTTTATTTAATTAAATTTTTTTTAGCAAAGTAAACCATCACTGGGGGAGTACTTCCATCGCAAACTTTGAAAAAAACGCTGTTCATAAATGTTCTAAGGTTCAACCTTATTAAACCAGTGTGATATGGGCCAGTCAGTTGCTGCTGTTGAACTGGCAATTTAATATCAGCTTTGATCTTTGAATAAGCAGCAATGCAGTTAAACAAAACCGTAGTCCATCCTGAGTGGAAATGATTCAAAAATAGTCTTATGATCTCCAAGCTAGAGGATGCACATGCACAGTCCTATTCAACACATATGAATATTAAGTCATTTCATTACAGTAAACTACGGAACTGGAACAACAGACAAGATTTCTAAAACCAGTCCCTCTAAACAAATGCTGAAAAAGCTCAGCTTTTTAGTTGAATGTAGTAATTATAGTAATACTACAGTAATGTAAAAGGCATCTTCAATTGTCAAAGAAATGCAGGGTCGGTGGTTTGGGCTGAACAACCTGGATGCTGAACCATTGAGTTAATTACAAACTCTCTGTTTATATCCTATTGAATGTGAGTGTACATGAACGCATGCAAGAGTTGCACTATTTCACTTTTTTAAACTTAAAATACAGAAGGGCAATAATAGGTTTAAGCAGCATGTGCTGTATTTGTGAGTCTGCTGGTGTAAGTCATGCTGTCTTAACCCTGTGACTCGAGCAACTAAAGCGTCTGAGATTACTTGCTGATTGAAATGTACAGAAACTCCCTCCCCCATTGGGTGTTTACTACAGATAAGTGGCTTTCAGGAATAAATAGGAATTATTTTGTTTAAAGTTAGGTAAACTTGGCTTTCTCAATGCCACCCATGGTAATTATGTGCAAAATTTGGGAGGAACTGTGGGTGTGGGTGTTCTTAGTGGACTGTCATTGACTGGATGGCTTGTTGCTGGTGCTCCTGCTGAACTCTGTCCTCATTTTCGGAAAAGTAAAGCTAAATGGTGTTGACTGCCATCTTGCCACAAAATGTAGCCTATAAACTCCATGGCTCCTGACAGAATTGACAGAAAATCCTCAACAACCTCCTAACCCCCCCTTATAGTGCCACATATCCTCTCCTTAAATAAGCCTCTGTGGCTGGTCTGTGTCACAGCTGAAACTAAAACTTATTTTCTCTTATATAAATTGTTTGCAGTGCGGTGTTCAGTAGTTTAAGAGATGATAAGATCCTGTAAAAACACTCGTTACTGTTGTGAAATACGTCACAGCTGACCGTTTTCTTATCACCTTGTCACATCTAAATCCATCAAGCCAGCTGAAAGATATAGATCTCTTTCTGGATGGGTTTAGCTTGATGTTCCGAAGTACAACAGATGGTAGATAGTAGCTTTTATTATTGGTGGGCCAGAATGCTCTCAGCACTTATCTAAAACAGAGTCTAGGTTTGTGAATAACAGCCTGCAGAAATATCCGCAGACAGAGAAAAATGTATCTATATTTGACAATGAAAACAAACAAACATATTTCAGTCTGGGTCAAAACATAGCAAGTTGAAACTCCTATCTGCAAGAAGGTGGAAATAGACCGCAGCATGCATATAGGTGAAAAAAAAAGCAAGTCTTTCATGCAGTCTTATCTGGAAGACTTTGAATTCCAGTACGTATGCCATCACTTAGCTCTGCTCACCATCAGACCTCGCAGCGAGTTAATAGCGTCTGACAACAGTCTGCAAACTCTGTCTGGGCTTGTCGTGGAGGCTTTTGCAGCGTTTTGGGTCTCCTTTGGGATGCTTTGGTTGTCCTGTATGTGGTGCACGCTAGCTTGTATCTGTGTCTAAAAGGAAATCCAAGACTTCATCTGTTTCAGTCAGTAACTGTTTTATTCGGAGAGACTTGATTTTCGAGACACTTGATTTTCTAAATTAAAGTTTAGCTGTTTGATAAACATCAGTAATGTTTGAGGTTACAGTCCTTTGTGTTTATACCCCTTTAAGAAAAATAAGACATTTGACTTCATGCTCCCAGTGTATAGACATTAACTATAAATAGATAAACTTTAAATGAAATACAAGATACATGCAACACCAAACAGTATGCTTATGTTTTATTCAATAAATTTGAATATTATAATTTTTTTTCAGTGTAATAAACTAATAAAATAAGCATATTGCAATACCATGACCTGGCTTGTGCAAATGTGGAAACTTTAGGAGTTTCACAGCTGGCTTTGCTGAAGTGCAGTAATAGATACTTGATTGTGAAAAGGAAGGACATATTTTACATGGTTCGCAATATTGTTTTACAAATACAAATCCTGAAAGTGTGCCATGTATTTGTATTCAATTCCTTTGAGTTAACATTTCATAGAATCATCTTTCATTGCTATTACAGCTATTATTGGCTTTGCTCACTATGTGCAGTTTAGTTGGACCATGTCTAAATAAATTTGCAGTTGTCTATTACTATCTCAATTTTTAGATGGTGCTCTGTGAGATGTTCAAAGCTATGTCAGCCCTGACCTGTCTAGTGTGATCTACAATCTTCTTGGTATTTGTTCACTAATTTCTCTAAGAACCTTCAGAAGCCTTCACAGAGTAGCTGTGTGTGTTACTAAGATTCATTAATGCACAGATACACTATGCTTAACAAATGTGTGACTCTTGAAAGCTCCACTGGGTTTTATTAGCTGGATCAGAGTAAAGTGGGTAGAATACATACGCACAGATTTCTCATTTTCCTTCCATGTCACAATCTTGCTAAAATAGAACTAAGGTTCACGGTCGCAACAACACAAAATGTTTAAGTGATATTTACACATTTACAAGGCACTGACAAGGATAGCTTCTTTAAGACTAACACTTGTACTCCTCAACTTTTATTACAATTTTATGTGTTAATTCTCCAGTTTGTGCAAATATTGCTGTAGTTTTAGTCTGACGAAGGTGAAAGTGTTATTCTTTGTCACGATGCACATTCTTTTCATGAATCTGGTCAGTTTAGGGTGGCAAATCCACCAGATTTGTTTGTCTTAAAGGGGTTTTTTCATGGATTAACTTAAAGGCAACATACTTATCCCCAGTTTATATCTTTCATGTGTTAGGCTTGGATTTCTGAAGACAGACAAAGGTGCTTAATAGGAGCTGTATTTGTTCTGAGAGCAGTTTGTAGCATTAAATTATTTGTTGTTAAAGGAAAAAGTTTAGCTATATTTAATTTTGTCAATGTCAATTAAACAACATTTGTTACGTCCTGCTTTGAAATTGTTGAAGGCAGGAACAGAGAACCACTTTTACTTTATTTTACTTTTACTTTTTCATTTATTTTGTTTAAGTACTTGTAAGACATTTTAAGCTCCTCACACTTGATGCCGGCTGTTTTAAGGTGCTGATCTCCAGGTGTGCACGTCCAAAAGCTCGACGTGCTGCACCAAAAAGATGGAGGAGAAGTACCAGGTGGCGGCCCGGCGGGACATCCAAAACCTCCTGCAGACCTACAGCTCCAGACTCAAGCTGCTCTTGTCGCGCTACGTGGCCGCCTTTCAAGGTAATTGCTTGTGTGTGTTTAGGCGTCACAGCTGTAGCTTCGTGAACACGAGCTGAGTGCAAATGTTTATCCTGTACTGTTTATGTGCAGATGTTTGTGTGGGTGTCGTTAAGGTACAGATGAGTCTTGGTTTGTGTGCGTGTGCATCAGATGAAACCGATATGTCTCACTCAGAGATCTATACCACTTGCAACAGATCTGCAGCTCAGATTTTTTGGTTTTTGCTGCTGAAGGCATGGGCTGTAGGGATAAACAGAGCTCCTTCTACTTACATCCTTTCCTTTGCAAGCTCTGCCCGACACTTTGTATCCTTTTATAGAATAAAACCATAATTTTTTAGAGAACTGGAGGGGGAGCATTCCCATCACACAGGTGGGTGTTTGTGTTGATTCCTCTCCATCATTTCATTCAGGGTTTGACGTGCAAGCACCGACTTGCCTCTTTGTGTGTCTGCTCCTTTTGTCCATCTAGTGTGGGTTTTTTTTTCTCACTCCGGCTGATAGCCGTTATATGAGGGCTGAGGCTGGTGGGCAAGAGATCCAAAGTGAATGACTTGAACACGCAGCCTCAGACATGTCATTAAGGTTGTTCACTTTAATGCTGCCTTTCAGGTTAAAGACAGGCTGTTATCCTCCCCTGAAACGCCAGTGATTTATAGGAAAGCCCCGCATGATTACAGTGTTTTAGCTGAGGTTTGGAGGGGCAATACCCTATTTTTGTTGGTAAATGTGTCAGCTGCTTGTTCAGGCTTTGAACATGAAATGAAATTTTAAAGATGAGGAGGCAAAGCATAACTGATGCTGTATAGCACAAGGCTGCTGTTATTGAACCTTTCCAGCCCGTCATATGTAGTTCATACTTAAGCTAGTTGCTACAGAAAACATTAAATTGTCATTCTCAATATTCCTTTTTTTTTTCTAAGTACATGTTGACTCTGATGCTGCCCCTAACTCCTCAGTAGACCCACTTTTATCGAGTTGAATTTGGACTTGTGTGATTTTTTTCTCGTGTGCTCTGGGCCGTTTCGGAAGAAAACACAAGTAATGTTGCAGGAGTGGAGCTCGTAACTGTTTGAAAGTACACGCTAAACTCACATGGTTTCGTCTGCAGAATGGCAGCCAATGTTCGCTCCTGCCAAACCAAGCAGCGCTCCCCGTCAACATCAACTCCCATCAGTCAACAAACACTGGCGGCCGTTTCTAACATCCAGCTTGCATAAGACAAGTGGCAACAGACCTTCCGGTTATTTTTCTTTTGTTTGTGAGGATCACTGTTGCAGTCTGTTGGCTCTGGATATACAGAAAATGTGTTTCACACATTAACCATTATTTGGATCATTCATCACTTTGACTATTTTATTTTTCTCTATCAAAACAAGAAGTCAGTGAAGGATGAGAAAATCGTTGATGATTTTTTTTGTTCTTTTTTGGCTAACATCTCTCCATGTTTCTGGTTCAGTCACAGAGCAACAAAATGCTACACAGTTTTCAAAATTATTTAAAAAATAGAAATCTGAAAATTGATTCAGTCCCCTTGACTTCTTTGATACCTGTAATAAAATCCAAGAAACACAGCAGACAGGTCAGGGATAAAATAGTTCAAAAGCGTGCAACAATTCACTGGCCACTTTTGTCAAACGTATGTCAAACCTGCAAATCTTATGACGTGGCAATCCGTCTGAACGTGCATACCTAAAGGTACTTCTGTAGAACCTGCAGATATTTGGTGTTTAAATAGGAGAGTTTGCACTTAACAAATTTGAGTTAAGTGCAAGACCAACTTAAAAAATTCAGTTTATTAGTGATACAGCAAAGATGTAGAGGAAAAGTGCTCTGATGAGATAAGACAAAAATGTAATTGTTTAGGCCTTCATCAAAAATTTAGAGAACTAACAATGTGCATTATCCAGAACAGCATTGCCATCAGGTAATGTGGTAGTGGCAGCATCATGCTTTAAGGATGCTTTTTGTCTTTTGAGAAAAAAAAAAGCTGTTCAGAGTTGACATAAGATAGATTGAACTACATGCTAGGAAGTCCTAAAAGAAAGCCTGTTAGAAGCTGCCAAAGAAAGTGGAGGTTCACTTTTTAGCAGGACAGAATTAGAATGGCTCAGTCAAAGACCAGACCTAAAATCCTAATATAATCTGACTGAGCAACAACTATCTTGCAAAAAACATGAAATCTGCAAGCTGTGCAAAGCAGATACAGGCATTTCCCAAATCACTTTAAAATGTTTATGTGACACAATTGTGCTTGCATTTTTTTATATTTGGTCTTTCATATTTTAAAAGCTTCCCTTGTTTCTTCTTCTTTTTTAGGAAAGCCACTAAATGTAGAGCTGTGTTTAGTAAAACCTATGACATAAACTTCCTTTCACAAAATTCTTTGCTTATATAAAGCTCACTAAAAGCATTGCAACATTACACAGCGAGTGGTTTTTGTATTACTTTAAAACGAGTTGTTCTTTCAGCTCCAAGCCAAACATCTCTTCTCTTCAAACAGACCTGATTATGTAAATAAATAACTTGGTTAACAAAAAGAGTCAGATATAAAACAGCTGTTTTAACCAATTTACTGAAAGAAGACTGTTTTTTCCATGCTTTCACCACCTACATGGATGAAAGATAATATTCTTATCTTTGTGAGATATTTGGACACCCAAGCTAATTTGTATCGCTATTACTTGCATAAATATGGAATTAGACTTACTGCAAGTCATGTCAGAAACCAAACTCATACACTCAAGGCAATTCACAGTAGATGTTTTAAGCTCTGTTGTCACAGGACCACATTGTTTAACATTATTCTGTCATGTGCAGAAAAACTCACAAGTCGAGCATTTGATCAGCTGTTCAAATCTATTAAGGAAGTGATGATGAATACTTTTAGTTTTGTGAGATTTCTACAGAAATATTTTTGTCCAAAACTCAATCCCAATTGCATTAACGAGAGTTTTCTGGTGAACAGGAGATTTACAATTTACCAGGAAACAAAAGCCCCATAGATTCAGTAGTGATTGGCAGTCGGCACTGTAATTTGAGAGACATCAACAAACAAACAGAGTTATAACACCACCGACAGGAAGAAGGATGAGATAAAAGGAGGCCAGCTAATGTGGTCATTTGTCTTCTGCGCAGCCATCAATTATGTCTCTTTATAAGATGCAGCGAAGGGGAGGGTATCAGAATGAAGACATTAGTGGAATGTCGTCGGACAACAGAACCTAATACTGTATATGTGTTTATTTTATGTGAGACACAAAATAAACACATCAATAGTTAAAAATTCTTTTAAAAAGTTGTCTTATTCCTCTCATGAGTTAAATATGCACAAATTGAGCTTGATCTTCTGCTTTTCTTTCAATGGTACTGTGCTGAAAGAAAGATAGCCAAGCATCAGGAAAGGAGGAAAAAGGGAACAAATCTAAAGTTAATTGTATACTTTTAGCAGATATTGCTGCAATCTTCAGCACATTGTTTTCCCCCTGCTACTCGTCTGTCAGTAAGTCTATCAGGACTGCATGCTTTCTTTCAGCTTTTGTGAGGTTTCTGCACTTTGTCCACACAATGCACAAATATGCAGCCTGTCGAGAAGGCCTTCAGGGAAGATCTTTCCTTCATACCGCACAGGTTTGCCTCACATCCATGGCAACCAACCTAAGTGATCCCGGCTCCCCGTCGGCCAGGAGTCACATAAAAGTCAAACAGAGCGCAGTATGAATCAGCTGTTGAGACGCCCGAGAGAACGTCTGAGGATGGCTGCGCAAATTATAGCACAGCGGTCTGAAAAGCACCACATCAAAGCAATATTCTCCTCTGGGAAAATGTTGATTTGTAGAACCATTTCCGAAGCCCTCATTTGTATTGCACTAACTGTGGATGCGTGTTGAGAGGAATAACACAAGAATGCTCAACAACTCCCTGCTGCTACAGTACTTTGTCATAACTCAACCTAGTCTGAGTTCTGTAAAACAAACGTGCAGCCACAAAAAAATCACTTAACAATATCAGTAAAATGATTTATTTTAAGAAATCTGCTTGATGAATAGGCTGAACCTCATAAAGCATGTCAAATAACTCACATAAGTCTTGCATATTAAAGTGTACGAAACTTAAAACCATTGTTATGGTTTGCTCCTTATTTTATTTCATGCCTGAAGGAAATTTGCGGAGTCGTTTTGAGATTCCTGTTCTCACCAGAAAAAATATAAAAATCTGCAGTTGCATTGTTAGGTTTATACTTGTGGTTTTAGCACTTATAATACAACAGTGTTTTTGTTGTCTTGTAAAGACTCATGGGAACATTACCTAATGATTTATTGCTATGAATATACAAACTATAGAGTGCTTTTAAAAATGGTTTTCCTGCGCAAAAAAGCAGAACATGCAACCCAAAGACCAATTCAGACCAATTAACCCTTAATTCAGCTCGAAGCCTTCATAAGTACAACATGACCACTTGGAGGGCAAGTTGAGACAGGCTGTTTTAAGGTTAATGCTGCTGTTACTTGAATGTCTGCTGCATAAAACTGCTGCGACCATTAAGATTTTGTGGCTTGTGGTCTTTCTTCCAGTCAGTGTGTCATTTTGGTTTTGAGTCTAGAAAGAACAAAAATGAAGTCAGCATGAGACGGGGGAAATTAGTGGACACAAACACAGGCTTTGTTATTTCTTTATTTGCATTGTTTCTAACTGATACATTCTGCTTAGGAGGTGGATCCAAATGAAAAGTCCTCCTCCAGGATTCCTGTTATGTGGTGAAATTCAGTTCAATTCCGTTCAAAATTACTCTAATTAAATGTCGTTGTAACTCATCTTATTCAAAGCAATGCTCTGTTGTTTTTCTGTTTTGTTTGACTAAAATTAAGGGTTATCAGAGCTAATCATTCAGGGCACATTTGGTCCCATTTTTATCTTTTGGCATTTTATAGTCAACTGGCTTTTATTGTGGTGCGGTACAACTGGGTTGTATGCTTACAGACTGAATTAGATAATTTGGTACTGTATAAATGAACTGAATTGACTCCAGATTAAGTAGCAAATCTTCCATCAGGGTGTGGCTGTTCTCACAGTTCATCCTTAAAAATTTGGTCTTTAAAAGCCAGCATTCTCACTCGGTGAGTGCATCATTTATAGCAGACCTCCTGCTGGTCTTTTATGGCAATATCTGCCCCAACAGTGAACAAAGCAGGTTTTGATGTGGCACCAGAGCTTTGTCTTTTTAATTCCCCTGTTTGTACTCAGTGTAGCTTTTTAATAGATAGTATCACAGTCTTGCTCAGCAATCTGATTCCTCATTGATGCTGAAAGGAGCAGCATTGATCAGCTCATAACGATGTAATGTTGACACTCTTACTGGCAATAATTGCTTTGCTTCGTCTTTCTTCTGAACAGTTTGTCCTACTTTAAAAAAAAGATATGTGAGAACATTTGAATGAAAAAGAGGAAGATATTAACCTGGCCTCTATATTATCCAGAAATTAGAATGCAGAGGTTTTAGGTACCTGTCTGGGTGATTTATGACCACTATGTTTCAAACAGAACAAGAACAGAATGTAGATTTAACAAGTGAAACACATTTTTTGGCTCATTATTCATCATGAAAATGATCTCAAAACCCTTTGCATCACATGTTTTCCATTGGACTTTGTTGAATAAAGACTTCACAATACTCATTTGAATAATCATTAAGAAAATAATCTAAGCAAGCTTCACATTAATTCATTAATTAACATCAGTATTGATGATCTATGATTATTTGATTATTAACTGCTGTGTAAAAGAGAGAGTCTTTCAGATAGACAGTATTCGTTACATCTACTTTTACACTGCTGTGCAAATGTCTTGTGTCCTTTATATATGCAGTATTTGAATTTATGTGGTCTTTAAATGTTTGAGATCATCAGACTGTAATTTCAGACAAAGATCATCTGAGTAAATGCAAAAGGCATATTTCTAATGATTATTTCATTTATTTGGGGACAAAAGCAGACTAAACTACTTGACATTATGTGAAAATGTTATTGCCTTCCTTGGTAAACCTTACATTAACTGTGATTAACCATAATGTTTTGAGAGCTGAGTTTAACTTCTCTAGTCACACTCAAGTCTGACTATTGTCAGACCTGTACAACCAAGAGGTCACCAAAACAGAACCGGACTGACAACATGAAGTAGACTAAATGATCCCAAAAGCAACAGATCAATCTTAATAAAAGAGTCATCTCTAAGGCTTTAGGTCTCCAGTTAACCAACAGTAGTAGCCAGTGAGAAAACATGGAATAGCAGCGAAACGTCCTGGGAGTGGCCGGCCTTCCAAAATTACCCAAAGAATGCATAAATGACTCATTCAGGAAGTTACAAAAACGAACTAAACCACATCTAAAGCACTGCATGCTTCAATCACTTCAGCTAAGATCAATGTACATGACATAGTGAAACACTGCATTCCAGAAAAATAATGTTAAGCTACAATTAAACACGGTGGTGTTAGTGTGATGGTGCAGACTGTTTTACTGCTTCTGGACTTCGACAAATTCTGCTGTCTTGGTGAAAATCCTAAAGGAGAACCTCTAAGGACCTGTGTGTCGCAGAAAGACAGTGATCAAAAGGTTGACACCAGCAAGTCAATTCAATTGAGATGTTGTAGAATGACAACAGCAATCTCTTTCTTAAAGTCAGTATTTATAAACACAGAAAAGGGCAAATTAACCCTGCTGTTATTAAAAGCTCTGACAGATGCCTTTTTAAAAAAATTATAAATAAACGTAATTGTTCTTATTGGTAAAACCACTATAGTTTATTATAGCAATAGTAATTTTATTGCAGTGACCATGGCAACTTGGAAAATATAAAATGTGGTATTTTAATTACAATCTTGTTTTGTTTTCTCACTTCTTTTGGACTTTAATATTATATTGAGATTACAAAGACCTGCTAAGAAATATGCAAAACAATGTTCTAAAAGTGGAGTGAAAGCAGCCGATTCATTTAGCTGGCGACTTCTTGGCAATCCACATTTTCCCGTTTAAAGTAGTCATTTCTTAGACAGATATTGTGCTGTGACCAGCCACGGGTGGCTCTCTAACATTGACTTCAGCAATGCGCTCTTTGCTTCCAGTAAAATTTCTATGTTGGTCACAAATTGGCTGCTTGCCGTAGTCGAGGAAAATATGCTGCTTTTTATAGGACTCTGCATCCTTTGTGTTAGACATGGACTTCATGTTACTCCAAGGAATCCTGCATGGTATTTCAGGCTTTCGCATATTGAACAATTATTTATTTTATTTACCTGAAAGTATTATATGAAATAACACACAATCCAATTTTAAATATATATATATATATATTTTATTTTTTTTTTTACAAATGAATGTTTACTCTATGTTTACTTTCATACACCCAAGTGAAATTTTATGCGACCAGTTGACTTTAGATATAACATAAATAATAAACCAAGGAACACCTGGCACAGGTAAGGCATGAAGCTGTGGAGAAGTTGAAAGCAGCAACAGGTTCCATTTAATACTGGAAATAAAAAGAATATAGCACAAGTGCAAGCCAACAGCTACAAACAAACATAATGAAATAGAGAATCGCCTGACAGGTCCATGATAACCCTGGAGTGACTTTAGAAATCGATTGTCGTGATCTGTGTTTTGCTGTGTGTTTATTTTGAGTTTCCTGTGTATCTGTGTCTCCGTGTTGTCCTGTCTCCCCTTGATTAGTTCCCAGGTGTTTCTTGTTCCCTGATTACCCCCAGTGTATTTAGTGTCACCTGTGTGTCTGTTCTTTGTCGGGTCCTCGTCTAATGTGCGTTCAGTACTTCGTGTTGTCCAGTCATTTTAATGGTTGCTACCGGCGTCGAGCCCTGGCTTCTGCTCGGCTGTGCTGCCCGTTGCTGGACTGTATTTTCGTCATTAAAAGATCATTTATTCATCTTACCTGGGTCTGCTGCGTCTGCCTCACCACCTCTCACCACCAATTCATGACATCGATCACACTGGTCACAGATTCTGTTGATCGGACAGCTGTTAGTCGTTCACACCAAGAATCTTTGGGGTTTGTTGTCTCCCAGTTTGCCAAAAGCTCTAGGAGACGAAGCAAAATGTGGAAATCATTACTTGGATCAAAAGGAACAAAATGCTTAATGCTTTGTTTAACAGCATAATGCTGTGAGGATGTTTTACATATGATTTTAAGATAGAGGGAGCTAAGCACAGGGCAGAATGATGTCCTGATAAAAGGCGCAAAAATTTTGTGCTGCTGTAAAGGTTCAATTTCTGTTTGGATGCATCCTCCGTCTAATTTAACAGAGCTTTAATTATTTTACATAGAAGAATGGGTAAACGTTTTTTGTTTCTCAATGTGCACAGCCAATAGAGACAACAGCTAAATAATCTAGCAGCTGTAATTTCAACTCTAGTTGGTTCTAATAGGTTTGGACACATTTTACAGATGCTTGTTTGTAGAAAATGGTGAAAACCGTGTATCCGCTTTACAATTATACACTACTTTGTTCATGTCGATTACAAAACAATCCTGATAAAATACATACAGCTGCTTTTAACTTGAAACATGCTGAATTTTAAGGGCTGTAAATACTTTTGCAAGATACTCAAAAGTTGTTTCAGTTTTTGCACTCTACCCATCAAATATTTTCCAAGTTAGTTTGTGCTTTTTTGAATGTGATTTTTTCCCTGACCAACAGGTCCACAAACATCTCTTTTTTTCAGTTTAACTATTCACCAGAGGCGCATTAATGTGTGTATTGATGTGGGTGCACAATCATGCTTTGCAGAGGCCTCACTGCACTATTCCCACAGAATTCAGGCTTGGCTTTGTGATTCAAGGCTGGACAGTTGATCCAAGGGAGGGACAGAAAGTGGGAAGGAAAGCACAGAAAAAGAATGAATTACTGAACTGCTGAACGAGAGAAGGCTGGGAGGATGCCAGATTCTGTTAAAGGTCTTTGCGCAGTGTTTGAAGTCAGAGGATAAGGATTTAGAAGGAAGCAGGATTATTCAGAGTCAAAAGCCTTCAGCAGTCCAGACGTGGGACTGCCGCAAAGTCAAAGTGGCTGTTTTCCCCTGTCATTTCTTACATCTTCTGTCTGAAGTACTTAGTGAGGTCTTTTTGTGACTCTTTTATCATCTTCTGTTGTCGGTACTTTTATAAAATGTTGGGAGATTTAAGGGAAGCAATTCTGTGTTTTCGAAAAAGGAGCTTTAAAACATCCCACCTAAAATTAAGGCGGGGATGAATGGAAGTGGCCTCTCTTTTATTCAAAGGTAATAGATTGAACTTCAACCTGTTCTCTGACTCTGTAAAGAATAACAGAATTTGTCCACTAGAACCGCAAATGTTCAATAATTAACACTTTCAAGCTTGGTTCAAATATTCAGCTGAAGCATAACAATGGATAAGACATACAGGTCCGCAAACCTGGGTTATTCGAAGCATTTCTTTTACTGGGTGGGTAACTTCTTGGTATTTTAGCTGATATATCTTTAGAGAAAAAAACAACAACTTTATTTCCCTTTTACCAGGTTTCTACAGGTGTTTTGAAGTTTTAGAGGTTGGAAGGCCTCCATCCCTTCACCTTAATGTTTAGCTCCAGGCCCCTGAAGCTCCAGTTTCAGGGCTCAGGCCGAACCTTGATATTACATTCAGTCAGAAGAAAACTGATGGCAGAATTGAAACATCCCTAATATTGCCCCTCAGTATGAATAACTTTGGGCTCAACTGCATAATATAGGTTCGTATTTTATTGGGACAATGGCCGTTACCGTGTGCAGCAGATTTAAATTATACAGAACTGACAGAAGTACTAAGAAAAGCTCAGAGCTGTGGCCACCACCACTTTTCATGTATGAAGAAGTCTGATCAGATTTTTAGGTCAGACATGTGATTTCATAAGCATTCAGTTAATAAATCTTCTGGATTTTGTCTTCAACTTTCCACAGGAAACCAGCAGTTGTACGAGGCGCTGAAGATCCTCTAGGTCTTAATAAGTAGAGAACATCAGTGGAATCTGCCCACATGACAAAAACTGACTTTCTTTGTCTTACTTTTAGGTCTCTTGCCATTAGAAGTTCACACATTTTCCTCCTACTGCACTGCAGCCACTTGCTGCATAGAGATGAGCCCTAAAAATACACAGACTTGTCAGCACTTTATATTGTCTCTTGTGTGCCTGTTTGAAATGGAGATTTATGGCTACTGCTTGTTGTCCTAAGGCCATTTTTGAGACGATACAGCACACTGCAGCTCAACAGGAAGTCTCCGGGACAAATTTAAACTATGTTTTTCCTGCTTTTTCATAGACCTGCATTATGTTATTTAGATGAAAGCCAAGCCATTGGAGTTAAACATCTGTGGTTTTAAAGACCATGCAAACCAAAGGTAAAGCTGATGTTGTTACTTTGATTTAGTTTTATGTTTATTGACTGGACATAATAAAGTTTAACAAGAATCATCTTAAAATAAATACTGATCTCAGAATATGAATAATTTATTTTCCAAAAGAAAACAGATTTTTATCAACTTCATGTTTTTTTGTGGTTGTTGCTTCTTCTATTTGAAGCTCACTCAATCTTCCCTTTTCAATGTTATATTTCTCTGTTACACTGTAGATGCTTGCAGAGGACAAATCAATTCTGTCAGTCAGATGGCAGGAAGTATTTACTAAGTAAGATCCAGGTCTCCGGGGATTAGGCTCTGCAGTCGACTGGGCGATGAAATCCTAAACACAGAAATACACCAAGCCTTCTGTCTGCTCCGTCTCTCTTCCCTTCCCCTGCCCTTCTCTGCTACGTGGGTTATATAACAGTGTAATTGCTCTCCTTATCATTAATATGCTGGCATGAGTGACAAATGAACATTGTTTTTAGAGCGGGGAGTCCAGTGTCTGATAAGGCTGTGTGATATAAACATTTGAATCCCATTTTAAGTATGGTTACCCCCAAAGAAAGTAGTCTTGTCTTTAGAATAGCCCACACACATTAATAATTTGCTTACCATCAGGCGTTAGGGATAGGGTTAAGGTAACCCATAGATAAACACACTGTGGTGAGTTTATCTATGGGTAGTTTATTGGTTCTTGTCTAGTATTGATGAGTGTTATGTTTTTATCATCTTGTTTTTGTGGTCTAACCTTTTTTATGGCTTTTACGTGTCTAAAAAGTCTGTCGAGCGACAAGTAAATAAGGCTATAAATGCTGTAGTGCAAACTAAACAGAATCACAATAAATAAATCGCTAATTCATGGCAACATTATTTTCAGAGGGTAGCGATATCCATGCAACATTCTAGAGAAATAGATTTGGACATCGTCTATTGTTGTCCTTTTTTTAAGATGCCAGATGTGATAATTTGGCAATGAAATTGGATATAAAAGGTATTTAAATGTGGCTAAATGGATCATTTGTCTGTCAGTGTCAGTGCAGCTCAGGGATGTGGTAGAATAAGGGTGTGAAATTAAAGAAAAAAAGTGAAATTGCTGTCACAAATCTATCATAATGTACCTACATAAAATCATAGCTTTAACAAAACATAGCCCACCATAATTCGGGGCAAAGAGTATTTCTTGTCATATTGTCATGAGTTTTTGCTAACATTTGTCAAGCACACCTGAAATTTTAAAATATGTTAAGACATAAAGACACCCACCTCAAGCTGTTTTATCCAACTAAAAACAACTTTTTTTATGCATTAAAATTGATCACAGTTAACTTTTAAATGTTACCATTATTATTAGCAGTGTTTTTGTAGCACCTCCTCACACGCTCACCAACACACTCAGATAAAAGATGTCTCTACAGGATAAAATACATATTCATGCTATTTGAAGTTCAGAGTGCTTTATGCCAGGATAAGACTTTATTGGTATGTCATATTGACACAGGAGGGTTTTGGCATCTTTTATTTGTTCATGTGAATACTCTGGCTGCAGGGTTTTGGATGAGCTGTAGATCTAATTTGAGAACGCCAGGACATCGATATTATATCAAACTGCAATATTCAAGCCTAGAGGTAACAGAGACATGAGCTAGTTTTTCGACTTTTCAGTTTATCTAAATATCTTGGGGATAATGTGAGTGTAGGGACCAGTCCATGTCCGGAACAGCTCAGCATAATGAGGCCCAGCAAAGTTAATTCACTTTCACTTTAAGCATCTACAAAATGTGATTTGGAAGGATCCTTGAATCCTATCAGACATCAGAAGAGCAAAATGCCTTCTGAAAAATAAGGATGTCTGAACCTGCCAGAAAGGTGTGCGAAAAGTTATTTGTGCCGCTTGAACTGTGGATGACTTAATAGCAGTCTTAGATAAAATATCTAACTGCTTGTATGAGAGCAGACTAAGTAGGTCTGAGTATATTTAAAGATAAATTAATGTAATTAAAACTTGCTTATATAAAAAATAGACCCTTTAGAAATGTTCACTCTAACATAGTGGACATACGTATATCTAGGCTGAAAATTTTGAATCTGACTTTTGAACCTACATGTCATAGAAGTAATGCAATTATCCAGCTCTGCAGAGTAATCACTGGCATGCTGTGTGTTGCAGTTCCTCTGTTCAGGCTCTTGAAAGCTCAGTGTACTCCTTCACTGGCATCCAGCAGTTCACTGAGGTCAGCCACAGGAAACCTTTAACAGCTTCACACAGAGACACCTTTGAAAGCTAATGAAAGCTTTATTATGATATTATTATTTTCACTCGGGGTTTTCAACCATCACAGCTGACCCTTTTTTCTCTGTGTGCACAGTGAGAAATTGTCAAGGACTGCTCAACTGACCTGTGGTTTTTCAGCATGTATGAAAAGATCTGTAACCCTGCACAACGGCACACAGTCATGTTTTTATTTCTCAAGAACGTCTTGCATTCATTTGCTCAAGCTATATCTCAAACATAGCTGTAGCCAGGTCATTGCCATTTGACTGTGTAAACAGAATCACGGCCTTGCAGCATTGGGTCGTGAAAATACACATACACAAAAGTACAGCTTCCTGCGCGATCATTTTGTCTGCTTATTGACTCTTTATGCTTCTTTTCCTGAACAGCATATTAAAGGCTGTGTTCACAGTGAGCTCCGTGCTCTTTGAAGTGCTCAAGAGCTGCAACAGATCCTCAAATATTGACTTTTAAGCCTTCTGGGGAAAAGAGAGAGCAGAGATGGATGGAGAGAAACATGACTCACACAGAAAAATAACAGACAGAAAGACAGGAAGAAACGTCTGTTTATTATAGCTAAGGTAGGCAGATTTATTACACGAGGGCCGAGTTTGCTTTGGCTAAATCTTTGTTTGGTAAATGCTAATGTACGATATGAGGAGTATGTGTATTGATGTGGAAGAGGAAGTGGAAAGAGATAAGAGATTTGACATTAGCTGAAAAAAGTCCATAAGTATGAACTCCTTTCCTTTCCCTTTCTTTTCCTTTCCTTTCCTTTCCTTTCCTTTTATCAAAATAGACTTCTGAAGCCCCTCTGAGCAAGCAACCACAGTTCTACACAATACTTCCTTTATTTAAACCAAATACAGACGGCTGAAAAGAAAACATGTCAGAGCTTACTGTATTTATACCGATTTTCAAACTCTTTTCCATCCCTGACACCTGCAGGTCACAGCATTCGGTCTGTTGCTGTTTGCAGGAGTTCTGTTGTTTTGTTGGAAAAAAGAAATGTGCAGAGAAACATTTTTTCAGACAGAAATCAGATTGTGGACCCCCCTACTCCTGCGTGCCTCTGCACGCCCCGACCCACGCAGAAGATGAAAGACTGATTTTAAGTCGGTGGTTTGTTTTTTAAGTCAGAGCAACAGGTATGCTGAACTCACTCATGTTTTCTAGAAAACCCATTCTGGCTCACCTCAGTCTCCACTTGGCAGGCTTTCATATGGTGCACGTGTTTGCATGTCTTGATGCCTGTTTTGATTATGTTGCTTTATCTTTTTTCAGTGTTATATTTTTCTTATCCTAAACTTATCTAAAATATGTACACTTGTGTGAAATTGAGTCTTGCCCATGGCAGAAGAAACATATAAAAATCTTATCTGTCCTCTGATGGTCCTTCAGGGGGTAGTTTTTTTTCTAGAAATGTGATTGGCGCTCTAAAAATGAAATGCTTCTTGCAGGGACTGCAGGTAGAAAAAAACCCCCAATTACATCTGGTAAAATTGTTTAAAATCAAAGTTCTGTTTTTGTCTTTAGCTTGGAAACATTCTTATTTATCACTCTTGTCCTTACAGTAGGTGTTTTTTGTGTGCTGTTGGTGTAAAGCTTTTAGATAACCTAAAGTTTAAAAATTCATTTACTGAGAAGCATTTTGCTTCTTCAGCCCCACCTTCAGAAACTGTTCTGACGTGTCAGGCAGTGGAGTCCAGAGATAAAATATGCTCAGTCAGACAGTCTGGATATCAGCTGTTCTCCTTTTAGAACTCTGGACTTTAAATTCATAATTGACAGACATCATGTTTATTTTGTTTTGTTGTTTGTGACATTTACTGTAGCTTCATATTAAAACATCTCCATTGGTGATGCAACAAAATTGGCTTCTGTTAAACTTCATCTTTAACAGAAGCCAATTTTTCTATGTCCTCTTCTTTGTTTGGCTGCTCTTTAGAATTGCTTTTGTATTTTAAAGGATTCAGAAGAGGGGCTGAAACAGTCCGTCGAGATGCTGTTGGTTTCTCAGTGTAGTTTATCTGAAGTTTCCTATGTCTGATTCAGAGACAGGAAACATGCTAATACCTTATATATCCCTAAAGTGTTTACTTAATCTTTTACATTAAAATTGGGTTGATAGGAAATGATCTCCGCCTCACTTCAGTGATTATACTCTAACAGGGGGTTTAAGTCTACCAACAGCTCTCCTCTCAGGTGAAGTGAATGAATGATTTCTGCTGTATTCACCTCAACAGACCAAAGAGCTGCTGGTAGCTCCCAGTCTTTCTCTTTGTGGCTTTGTAAATGAACATTCCAGATGCTCATGATACAGGATTGGCATATTTTTGCATTGGCTGAAGAGCAAGATGTGATATTTTCACAGTGCTTAACTTGACTGTCAATGTGTCACCATCTTTTTTCTCAGGTACCCAAAAATGCTGCCGTGCAAACAATTCAAAAATGGTGGATGCTTCTTCATCTTACATAACCAAATATCTTTGCGAATGAAAAAAAAAAAATCAAAAAAGCTGTGTTTTTAATTCTTAAAACAAATTTTAAAATGTCAATATTTTTTTGTTACCCTTCATTTATTAACATGAAAATAATGATTTATCAACAGCATATATTAAACCTAACTGAGCAATCAATTATCAGTCTATGTTACTCTGTCACAGTGATTATTTAATCTGTCTGCAACACTTGAGGGAAAATGAGGCCGTAGTTTTATTTTTTGCTGCCGCCTACAAGGAAGAAATAAATACTAGCCAGCTTCTTTAAAAGTAATTTTCATAGTTGCTTGATATACTTTAGCTACAATTATATCTACTGAAACACCAGACCTTGTCATAAAACAACAACTTAACGGAGCCCCTTATTTTCATCTTTTAACACGTCACAAAGAGCTCATGGTTTCCTGTTTCCTGTACTAACCATGCGGCCCTGGAAGTCATAGACTTCCATTGTGAGCATGTTTTCTTTTTTTTCTTCGGGATGAGCTGAACCCATAGCGCCACTGACTCATCCTCTCTAGATGGAGAATGGCCTTTTCTGCAGCCTATCAGATGTCACCGGGCTCCTCTGTTGTGGTCACAGCCATTCACCAGAGGATGAATCACATTAATAAAAGCCATCTTTGCGTTGCTCGGCAGCTCGGCTGAGGTCAGCTGGTGGCATTTGAGAGCTGGAAACCTGAAAGCAAGGCAAGTTTCAAACAAAACCGGCTCACGTTGATGTGCTCTGCTCACGCCTTACAGTCCACTTTTAGGGATGCATCTCAGTTCAGAGCACTCGCTGTGTCAGCCGTCCCTGTGCTTATTCAGATTGAGTGTGAGAGAGCAAGAGCTTTTGGTTTTTTGTTTATGTCAAAAGGGTCTTGTACTACAAAGGCTTGTAGTATTTATCTTCCTGCTGACTGATCCCCTACCTCGGTGACAGATTTATGAATACAAATATATACATGAGCAGTGCCAGCATAAATGCCTGTTAAGCCAGTTTAAGCACCAGTTTTAAGGATTTGGAGCTACAGTAAATCCAATGGGATTTGAAAAGAACAAGTCACATGTAAATGATTCTCACTGCCAACATAGAAAGGTGTGCCTATCCTGATCCTAATATAAACATACTAGTCTGAATGGGCTGTGGTCAAGTTTTGGTCTTTTGAAAGAAGCATCCAGAGCAGATCAATACAGAAAGAGTAAGAGGAAAATCTTTATTTAAACAGTACAACCTTCCTCAGGACTGAAAACTATACCATGTCACCTTCCTCCTCGCATTCAATCTGTGTAGAAAAAAAGTGAAATAGATCGCCCTCTTGTGGCAGAAGCAACGTTGAACACTTAATGATTTCTACTGTACTTTCTCATGCAAGAAAACATGATACTACAATTGCATGGTATGTCTCTATTCTATGCCAGTGTCACTCCCCAACCTTTCATGATTGCTAAAAATCTTAATTTATAAAATGCAGTATCTGCTTTTGTTAGAATTTCTTAAAGTTATTTAACAATTAAAATGTTCAAACCTTTAGCGGGCTGTAAAATGCTCTGGGCATGAAACAGGCTGCTAAATGCAGAAATGAACAGCCAGTTTAGTAAAAGTTTAACAAACCTTGGTAAAGTTTCAGCCTCCTCTCACTGTTCTTCCACATACCAGAAGCACAAGCATTTCCCTTTGTATCAGTCTGATCTCTGACACTAAACAATCCACAAGCGAAGGAGTGAGTTTGGCTTTCTAATGACTCAACCTTCTAATCAACAAAGAATGTAATACTTTTGTTCTTGAAAGAAAAATGGCTTTAAAAAAAGTCCCTTTCTATATTTCATTGCGGTTTTTGTCTGTCTACCACAGAATATCATGGTTTTCTGTTATGATTAACATTATCCAGCCAGGCGCTGTTAGGGCAGCACAGGTCAAAACTGAAGCACAGAGGAATTGTCAGCCTTTAGAGTCTGGAATAACCTGCCTCTCGATATTCATACTGCTGAGTCCAAACAGTCTGCTGGTCACTTTTTGGCTTGTAATTTGAGTCTCCTTGTGGAGTTGTTTTTATTCTAATATTGTTGTATTGTTTTGTTTGATTTATGGTTTTAATCTGGTTATTTGTACTTATTTAATTTATTTGTGCTCTCTCTGCCTTATTTTTAATAACTCAGAAAAAGTACTTTATGTTTTTAAACATGTTAAAGAAATAAAATTAACATTGATTTAAGCTGATGTACTATTTTCTTGGCTGCCAGGTTATTAAGAGTGATAGTTGGTCTCAATATGCAAACTTTGTTATACTTTAAGCTTAAAGTATAGTAATTGCATTTTCAAGCCTGTTGCTTGCAGAACATAAAAAGATCTTTTAGACAGGCTTGATTATTTCAGCTGAAAAAAAATCTACCTAATATTCTTGTATTTTTTAGGCTTTCTCCTCATAACATTTATGTCCTCAGGCAGACTTCGTTTCTCACTGTCCTTTTTGATGCGAAATTAGAATATCGTGAAAAAGTTAAATTTTTTGTATGGATAATGGCTGACACCTTTAAGGAGAAGCTGATCTCTTTATCAGTCAAGACTTTACATCTGTCCAAACTGCTAAAGTTAGAAAAAGGCTGGTTCAGTCCATGATACTTGATTGACCATAGATGAAGATGAGAGAAGCCAGACCTGCTATCTAAGCAACCTGGACGTCCATCACCTCTGCTGTGCCAAAGACTGATCATCTCCATGCCGCGCTGCTTCGATGCAGTAATTAATGCAAAAGGAGCTATTACTGCATAGAAATGAACAAGGTTTCAGAAACCTGGCATTTCTGATTCAAATGTAATTTTTGTAAAAAATCTAAATTTACGAGACACTGAATTTTGGATTTTCATTATCTGTCAGCCATAATCATTAAAATGACAAGGAATAAGGGCTTCAAATATTTCACTCTATGTGTAATAAAGCTATATATGAGAGCTCATATATGAGACTCTCTTTCGGAAGTGAGTGACAAAAAATATTTAACTTTTTCCACAATATATAAATTTTTTAGATGTACTTATACAAGGACTCAGAGTGATTCTTAAATCATTAGACGACACATAATTTAATTGATCAAGTTTTTATAATTTGACAACTATAAAAATCAAAATAAAATAAAAACTACATGAAAAAAAATCCATATTTTATATAAAATAGCACTTGTTAAAATCCTTTTCCATCCCTTTATTCAGATTTATTTTTTTGCTTTGATTTACATAGATTGATGATTTAGTTACTGTATTACTTGCTTTTTTGTTACATGTTTTTACTGAACCCTTTAAAGAAGGTTTTACAAGATCCATTATTGTTATTAAAATGCAACATTTCTGTTCTCAAAGAGAGAACATATAACAATCTTCTCTTAAAAATGCTCTATTTTGACAGATGGGATCCACAACATTTATAATATACATGTGATGTTCAGAATCCTGCTCCTAAGGTCCATAATAATCTGTGCGTCTCTGTGGTCTCATATTGTGTCTCTGTCTCATGAGTGAGGCGACATTCTGTTTCATCAACTCACACATGAACAGATTTTCTTGCTTTTCTCTCTGCTTTTGCAGATTCCCTGTCTGATATTTGCTTTGCTCTCTGACCACAATGCTTGTTGTGTAGGAGGTGCTGATTTCTTTTTGTGTTTTCACACAAAAACACTTCTTTCAGTCTCTGATCTTGTTAGACATAACACATTGAGGCAAGATCACAGAGGGGCTGTGATAAGACTCGGTTCCTGGTACCTCCAAGTTTAATGTTCCCGCCTGAGATGTTGCCTGCAGGCATGACATCCCCCTCTCTGTTTCCCCTTGCGGTGGCCCTCACAAGGGGGTCTTTTTGGTCAGACTTTCCACACGAGTGCATATTACTCTACGTTTTGGCTGTGTAAGAGCTCATCACATTAGCTGCCCCCTCTTTCTCAGACTCAGCCCCTGGCCAGCTCCGGGTGCTCGCCCCCATCTATTCCCTCACAGCTCATGACAAGCACATGATCCGAAAAACAGCCGTGGATCAGGTATTAGTTGAGATAAAAACGAGCAAAGAGTGACAGGAGGATAAAAGCGAGCTTGTTGTTGCAGTGAAATTTTTCTTTGTGGTTAGATTACACTTTACTGTGTGAAGAAAGGTCTTGGAGAGCCAGTAAAACCCAGTCTCTCGGGTGTTGCTGATAAAAGTGGTGCACAAATGTGTTATTTGTACCAGAATTGCTGTCTTTACAAAAATGCAGAACTTTGGACAATTACTGTTTATTTTATCTACAAAGTTGTAAAATAAACAGTAATGGCCTTTATTCACAGAAAAAGAGGCAGAGACAAGGGGGAGAAGTGTCCTGAAGCAGCTGCCAAATTACATAGATTTATTGGTTTTTTTAGATAAGGTGTGCTCTGCATCCATACAACATGCACCCCTAAATGTTTAAGGCAAACCATAAACTTATTGACCCTACAAAGATTTCTCAAATCAGAAATTATGATTCTTCTACAAGGATTTGGTGAGATCTTTAAATTTTCTTTTTAAATCTCACATTTAAAAGTCGTCTGTTGTGTGGAAAAAACACAGGCTGCCAAACCAGATGGTGAGGTGCTTACTCTCCCGGATCTTACACTTTCCTCCATCTTTGACCTAAAATAAACCAATTAACTCCTTGTTAATGACTACAGCTTATTTCAGTGTAGAATAATTACCATGCCAAATGTTGTGCAAACTTAGGCAAGAGTGTAACACTTTTTGTAATATATGATTTCATTAGGAATGGGCCCTTTTGAGGTTTTCAAGGTGTAGCTTTGAGTAGAAATGCCATAGTTCCACAGTATAGAAATATTTGACATTGAATCTTAAACAAACTTTTGTTACAAAAGCTAATTTACTTTAGACATATACTTCAAGCAGAGTTAAAAAACAAACACATGGTAAATTCAATCCCTTTTTGACAATCCCCTCTTCCAGTGATACTGGGAATATGACTTGCTAATATTTGTTAATAAATTATTGGGCTCTCTGCATGGGTGGAACCTCAGACAGCTGCTTGACAACTATAGTTTAAATACAGCTTCACTTTAGTAAGAGTAATGCTTTATTTTCCAAACTCTGACTATTCATGTATTATCATCAGAACCAGAAATAGTTCCAAACATGTGCATATTTCCATATGTGCAGTGAAGGAAAAGCGCAGCAGCCTTCTTTTAAACAGTTGGTTGGTAGTGCAGTGCAAAGCAACAGGTGGGGAAGGGGCAGCGCGGTGTTACTCTATACTCCATACAGCTGGAAAAAAACTCTGGTTACTCCAGATCATTTTATGGTTTCTCATCTGAATGACTTTTAAGCGGCAGAAGACATTTTAACCGTAGCTTTTTAGCACCATGTCACACTTTGTTATTGGTGGCCAGCCCAGCCTTACCCTTCAACTTCTTGTTGTTTTCAGCGGTTTTACACACGTCTCACTGGAGTGCTGCTATAAAGATGGCACATTTACATTGTTCTGAAACATATATTTTATCACCACTGTTTCTACTCTGACGTTTTGTACCCTCCTATTTCCGTTTTTGTCAGCAAAATCTTAGGTTAGAAAAGAAATTGCTTCACTACATGTTTGCTCCTTGCTTTCCAGAAGAAGAAACCTCAGGGAGCTGCAGCCCCTGCTGGGAATAACATTGTTCTGCACATTTCTCTTTTCTTTTGAACTTTTGTACTTCTCTCTCTCTCTCTTTTTTTTTCTTTTCTAAAACTCTCAACAAGCAGCAAAGCTGGCCCGATGCTGAAGATATGTTAAAATTAGCTGCGGCATCTCCTTGTTCTTTTATCTCTCCGTCTTGATTTGTCTCTGCTGTTTTGTATTCCACAGAGACCTTCGAGGTTCTGATGAGGCAGGCGGAGAATCACACCAACGTCGTCCTCCAGGTGTCTTATCAGAAAATAGCTGATCCTGCTGCTGGCTCAGTGAGGGAACTCTTCACCGATGTCGGTCTCTTCCTGCTGGGTTCTGAGCTCAACGTTGATGAGTTTGTGCAGCGCTTTTTCGACGCTCTCCTCCCGCTGGTCTACAACCACTACATAAGCCCAGGTGTCGGTGACACGTCACCAGGCTACGCTGAGTGTGTGAGGTCACTCAACCGTGTTATCAAACCATTTGGTACAGTGCCGGACCTCTTCGCCGATCAGATTGCTACCTCTGGGGTCTCTGGGAAGCTGCTGCTGCAGGCTCTGCACCTCGGCATCGAGGTCATTAACACCACGGACCATTTACAGATGAGCCGTGAATGCAGGCGGGCCCTGCTCAAGATGCAGTACTGTCCTCATTGTCAGGTGTGGTTGCATTTCTGTGATGTAAGTCTATTGATCTGAGTTAATGAAGCGTATTTACTGGCAGCGCTAATCTCTGAGCACTTCCCTCCACAGGGCATTACCCATTCCAAGCCCTGCATGGGCTACTGCCTCAACGTAATGCGGGGGTGTCTGGCGAGCATGGCAGAGATCGACGCCCACTGGAGGGAGTTTGTTCGCTCGCTGGAGGGCCTGTCAGCAAGGATGCATGGAGCTCAGGATTTGGAGCAAGTGCTTCTGGGAGCTCACACGATGCTTCATGATGCTATCGGGCACGCTGAGAAAAATGGACCTCGCCTCTCGGCACAGGTTTAGATCATGAGCAGAGATGTAAAATTGCTTTTGATGGTAGATTTTAATGTATCTTGGGGCTCTTTATAGAAGGTGAACCCACTGTCAACTGCAGGTGTGATTGGATAAACAAAAAATAAAGTGCTTCACACTGGCCTGGAGCAATTTTTATTATGGAGCTGCTTGCTCTGTGTTAGAGAGGTATGCAGTCTTTAGGCCATAGATAAATTCCTTATGTATGTACAAAACAGATAGTTTGAAGAAGGAAAGGGTGAATTGCCTTAAAAATATCTGTGTGGATCGCTGCAAGGAGCTAAAAGTATGTAAACCTACAGATACAGGAGGACTTAGTCTATGTAGGGAGAAAACCACCAGTAAACCTTAAGCTGCCACCCATTTATCATCTTTTTAAGGTGGTCTTTTTCCTTCACCTTCCAGAAAAGGTGGACAATAAAGGCCCCTTTTCAAATGTTTTTTTTTCCCCAAGCTCTATATCTTTTTGGTTGTAAAGTGAATTCCACAGATGTTTGTTCCTGAGCTACACAGAGTTGGAGTGCACTAATTAAGACGCCACATCTCCATCTAGTGGACGATATGAGTAACTGCTGTTTGGCAGACAGACATAAATTAAGAGACATTGGAGTTGAAAGCCTTAGCTTGCACTAATGGCCGTAATACAAATAGTTATCACTCAGCCATCTCAAACAAATCTCATAGTTGAGGCCTCAGTAATGCTTAACAAGGTTATCCAGTTCTTAAAATACACATTCTTCCCTCAGTGTTTCGAAATTAAATTTGTGGCTGTTTTACTGTGCATTAGGTTCAGAAACTGTGCAGCACATCAATCAGGAGGCCAGCTCAGTCGGTCAGCATCCAGGACGCAAACAGCAGAGTCTCCATCCCGCTCAAAGCTCTGAACAGGCGGTCAGACGATTCACTTTCTGTCATGAGAAAGTAGGTGGAAGTCAAAGGCATATACACACAGCATAGTCAGCAGTTATTTTTAGTTTTACCTAGATTTTAAGAAGTATGCATGCTTACATGTGGCTACCTCTATTTTTTTTAGGGACTTTCTGAAGACTCTGCGTACCTTCAGCACATTCTACGGTGGCCTGGCAGATCAGATGTGTTTGCAGGGACTTTCTTCTGGTGACGGGTTGCCATGCTGGAATGGAACATACATTGTGAAAAGGTTTGTTTCAAAAGATGTTAATGAAAAACACATATGCTTAATATAAGAGCAAATGAGGCAAACAGCATCAGAAGATGCTTTCATTGCTGAGACTCAAATTTGTTTAGTTTTCAGGTGTTCCCTTTATGTCTTTGTTTGGACAGATGTAAACATGCATGATTTCTTCATTGATAAACCATAGAGGTAGTGTTATATAGAGTCACAGCCTTATGTCTTAATCCAAACACATGAGCAACTATCTGGAAATAGTTAAAAACTAATCCTAAAATGAAGAGTAGTCAGAAACTTGGTTTTAAAGTTCACTGCATAAATGACTTGTAAATAATGTTGCTAACTTTTTTTTCCATTCAGTTAATTGATTCATGTTGTTTTTCTTCTTTGACTTTGGTTTTTAGTTTTGTTTACTTGATCCAAACCGCCTTTCAGAAGGAAGAAGGGGAAAGTGGGAACACATGCTCAGCACAGTTTCTTGAGCTAATTATAGTTTAAGTTCCATGTTAAAGTTTGAATCTTTCACACTTTTTGGCTGTCCTAGTAAAGATGCCTTTCCTCAAAGTTTATTTTGGCATCCATGACTTCCTGTTTCTCAGGAGGTCAGTAGAAATATGACATGACGTAGCAGCCCATTTCTCTTAGCCACTCTATTAAATGGGAAAAACAAGGGAATGAATGTCAGTAATTGACTACAATGTGACAACTACTAAACTTTCTCACATTTACAGTGGATAAAAAACTATCTACATGGAGGCAGGCCCGTATTTTTTTCTTCCACTTTATGAACTCAAACTTAATAGTCTGGGTTTTCTAAGTGCTGCAATCCATGGGAAACTTATTAGAGTTGTTAGAGTGCATAGCATCATGAGGGTGCAGTATATTTATTTTTGAACTAATCCCATCGAGTTTCTCACTTTTTTATTTTACATGGGTTGGAGACATGAATGGTTCAAACATCGAAGGACACAGCTAGACTCAATGTAGATATCAGATGTCAGAAATGTCATCATTATGGTCAGAAAAGAAATTCTTATATATATTATTAGATGCTCATTCATGATATAGATGATCCTCTGAAACAGAAAACAGATTTTCTGTGAACTGGAACAGGCAGACTGGGGCCTCTCTCATAGTATCAGTCAGTGGCCTTGTCTTCATTACATCACAGCTCTCAATCTTTCTCATCCTGTCATCACTCAAGGACCCCTACACATATCCCTGGTCGGGGGTTGTTCTTTTTAACTGTCAGCTGCTCTTAAAAGAACAGGAATAGCAGGTGGACTGGTTAGTTTTTGTCAGCTTGGACTTCAACATATTCTTTTGTAGAAGATAACAATTACATGGACTGCAGGGAAAAGCTGGAAAAATATATTTTACAGCACTCTTAGCTGGACTTCTTAGTATTAGGATGGTGCAGCTAATTAAAAATTAAGATAGATGGTCAAAGTTCAGTTTCACTGCACCTCTGATAATTTAAACTTTCCATGTTTACTGTCTCCCACCACAGGGCCATGACTTTTTGTAGGAAAGGAGTGAACTTCTCAGATAATAGCATTGTTTATTATGTGCTGGAAGAAGAAGCAGGCCAGCAGGCTGCAGGCTCTTGCAGCAGCCTCTGGGAAATATTTATGGTCCTGGGAATCTTTTAGCTGCTTAAGCTTCCTTTCTTTATTTCCCATTAACAGTTATACTTATTGATAGGGATTCTTCCACCTCAGGTCCACTTGGCTTCATTTCGGTTCAGCCATTACTGAAAAAGTAGAAATTAAGAGACATTAAGAAACGGGCCTCTGAGGGGAGTATCGAGCCGAGAATCTCGGCAGCTTCTGGAGATCTGCAATCCTTTGCTGCTTTCTGCTACCCCAGAACCATAGATGAGTGGCCGGGAGTCAACACTGGCTGAGACAAAAGCAATAAATAACCTCCTACCTACAGGTCGTAACCCAACACCCACCGAGAGAGGGGGGATAAAATTCGCTGTTGGATGGTGTCTGATTTACAGAAGCTTATCGAGGCCTCAGAGTCCCTAAGCGATTGCTTCTGTGGGTGTGTGCGTGTGTATGTGTGTGCGAGTGAGAAACAGTGTACATGTATGCCCCTTGCAACATATTTTTGTGTGTGCTGGCACAAATTGTTTTATGGCCTTAAAGAAGCATAAAGTTGAACCAGAGCTTTGCCTTTTTTTAATAAAAAGAGTGAGCACAAAAAGCTCTCAAGAGACTCAGATTTAGGGAAGATTTAATACATGTTCTCTTTTGAGTCTTTTGGCAAATAAAGTAAATATATAAAGAATGATCAGATAAGATCACAAAGGAAGAATACGAGCAGCTTTTATCCCACTGTCTCTGAGAATGTGGATGGCTGGATTTTATTTCAGTGTGAGAGAAAAAAACACATTCTGTTCTTCTGCTGCTGCTTGGCTCGTTTCATTTACTCACTCATATTAGCAGAAAGACAGATTAGACAAGCAATCTTGTAATTAGTGTCTTAGATTAAGACACAATTTGATCTGAAGAAATTCCACACAGCTTTGGCATGCTACACTGAAAAACAAAATGTATATATTACTTTTGCAAATATGAAAATGAATGGTCTCAGCTATTTTATGTTCTTTGTTCTTGAATACTAATAGGTGTTTTTATATAATCACTGTTTTCTAAATGTTCATAGGACTGACTTGGTGAGATTTACTGTGTGTTACTATTCTATGGTCACTAATAATAATTGCTTTTTGATGTAAGCTAAAATATGACCCAACATCTTTAGCTGGTTCTTATTTTGAGATGTTCTTGCTGCTTCTTTATTGAACTGTGATAATAACACTAAAGTTAAGAAATATTGACAGAATTTTTTCTACTTTGTGGTCACTAGGGGGCACCGCTAGCAATTTACAAACAACATTTCATGTTGCATTCTGCATGTACTCGTGTCGTATTTTCAAGTTGGAAATACAGTCCATCCTTTTGAGAAGGATCTAAATGAGAAGATTGTGCTAATTGTATACCTGCAGTTCAGTATCCAATATGACTGTGGATCATGTAAAATGTTATGACAGTTGTTAACAAACCATATTTTGGACTTCTGAGGGTTTTTAGCTCATGAAACCTGAAGAAACCCACATACAACCTATATTTATTAGCTTTAATTTAGTGTTTAAATGCACATAATTTCATCCACCCCTCCATCAGGTTGTTCTGCTACTTATTTTCCCAACTAGAATATACTCAACTCAGGTGTGACGCCATTTCTATCTTTGAGACAAATCAAACGCACTAAAACTAGAACCATTTAAAAACAGTGCACTAGATTTAGAGGTATCTTGTGGTAAAAGTGAAGACAGCAACAAACTAAACAAACTAAATATGACCAACATATTTCTACAATTCATCAGACCTGTTCTAGAACAAGCCCGTAGTTTAATTTCAATTGACAGGAGAAAAACACATAAACATGTTTGTGATTTTACACATAATAGCTCTAACTAAAACGTAGTTAAACATACTATATTTCTGATTATCTGCAGAAAAACAAGCAGCTATCATTAGGGTTACTGTCATTATCTAGAGTCTTTTCTGTTCAAAACAGTTGTGGGTCATGTAGCCAATTAGCAGAAATATGAAAACACTGTAAATCAGAAATGCTGTGAAAATTATATTTCTGCAGGTAATTTCTATGTGACAGCAGATAAGGAAGTAATTTCCCAATTTTATTCTTCTCAGGTTTTATTTGTAAACTGGTATGAATAAAGAATTTAAAGGTCTCAGGATTTATGTCATTGGACAGCTTGTCATGAAATCAATAAACACGTTGAAAAAAACTCCAGCTCCCTTTAAATAGCCGAAGTTGGAGACACTGTCCTTGTCTGGGTGGAAAGGTTAATACATTCCCACATACTTCCCCCATCTGTCACACAGCACAAATGGCAGGTTGCCATGAGCTACCTGCTCTTAAAAAGTACCCAAACCACAGCAGATGTTGGTGGGTAAAACTTGGGTAAAGAATCAAATTAATCTGATTTTATTTGATAACCAGCCCAAACCACAGCAGATGTTTGTGGGTAAAACTTGGGTAAAGAATCAAATAAATCTGATTTTATTTGATAACCAGCTGAGAAACAACAGATTTAGATTTTTTAAAGTAAAACTCAAGAAGGAAAACCTATTTTTTTCACCTATTTTCCTACCAGTTGGAACAGCTTTATTCTGTAGAAGCAATGCTAAAAAGCCTCAGCCACGCACAAGAACCAGAGTGTGATGGTTTATTCATGATTACCTCCTCTGGCGTAGGCTCACTTTAAGTCCTCCCCACCTGCGGTTTGTCTCACGGCTTCAAGCACTCACCGTGTGTTTGGGAGTGTGTTTGTACTTTCAACGTGCCTTTTTTAATTGAATACAATATTTTTACCATTATCACAATAGAAAGTCAGGAGACCTTGCACACTGTTTGAGTTTAACATGTAGTGATGAGTCCAGTGAGGTGAATGCCAACAGCATGCTTCGAAAAGATGCCAGAGGACAGGGAGGCAGATTTGAGCATGGCCTTTTGTTTAATAGGCCACCCTTTATGCTGTTGGAGCTGTCTGAGTGCTGACCTTTGACCTTTCCCTTGTCTTCGCTGCCCTCGCTAATCCTGTGGAGGTTAATCACATGGTAATGGGAGCCCAGGAGTTGAGGAGCAGGCCGCCTCTCAGTGTGCGGTCAGTTAGCCGAAGGAATGAATTGATGCTATGGATGAATGTCTGTGCTGCTGTTTTCATTTGTATTATTCATTTTATTCAGTTCTGCCCTTTTTTCTTAAACATTTCAATAGTTGCATCACTTTTCTATAGTTCTTCATGCGTATCATTTTCACACACATCTTGCTTAATTTGTAGCTCAAGTGATTAGCCAACTGAGGTAAAAAAAAAAAAAACATTTAATGGTTTGTTAGTAGAAATCCACAGAAGAAGCATCAGTGGTTTAGGTTGTTCTAACTACATCGACATGTGGCATGCCACATGTCAATATATATATATATATTTCTCAAAAATCAAGATGATGACATCAAATACCTTATTTTTCATGACTCCAGAGTGGTGGCTGATCATCTGTGCATAAGAAGTCTTTCTGTGTCAACTTCTTTGTGATCTGTATAAAAACAATATAAACAATTATGTAGTTGAAGTTTTTTATATTAAATGAGATACGGCTACAAAAATAGTCCTACATTTTGAGTTTTATGAAGTTACCAACAGAAAGGAAAAAAATATGTTGGAGTAATAACGCTGCTATTTATTTTAATGTACTTTTAACAGCAGAAGCTGTGTGAATTCTTTCAGCCACACACTGCAGGTAGAAATAATTGCCTTATGTTAAACCCAAAGTACGTGTCCATGCAGAGAGCCCTCCAGATGCAGAGCCTCAAATAAACATGATCACAGCTGCTTGTGTTTGTTGAGCACGAGCGTGATGCCGACTCTTCATCTATTAATAAACCTGCTGGGGAAGCTGTGGTGCCACATTCAGTGAATTGACTGTGGTCATTACAGTCATAAATCCGCACACTTGGTCTGCTGGGCTGCACAGGACCTGTTGCAACCCTCTTGCACCAGTAGGTGGAGCTCTGCACTTTGGGTTATGCTCAAACTCACGGGGCACAGGCACATGGCAGATTGCTATCGCTCTGCTGCTGCTCTGCATCTGTTTTGGTGATGTATGCCGTCCGGCGGTCGTTCTTATCCATGTTCTTCCTGACAGTGACTGACAGAAAACAAAATTTAAGTGATAAACAGATACACAGAACATCATGTCTCCTCCACCTCCTTCCTTTGCGGTGATGAACTGACCTAATTTTAAACAGAGGTAATAACCTTTTAAACATTCACTGTCAGATATATTATGCACAGCCATCCTCTTAGTCACGCTCTTGCAAGAATATAAGAGAGTTGTTATTTTCCTCCAACAAATGATAAAGAGATAAAACATTTCATAAACTAAACTCTCCCCCTCACTTTAAAGCTTATCAACACATAGTTTAGCTTTTTTTAAATAAGTAGTAAAATATAAAATTCAAAACATTACTGTACAAAGTCAAGACATTCTAAACGGGACCAAAGTGGGTGGGCTAATTGAACAGTTGTGATTGAGAGAAAGGAGGGAAAGATGAGAAGCAGAGGAAGAGCAGAGCGGACGGACGTTCTTGAAAAGCTTTGTATTGCGACAGCTGGCTGCTGCAGATAACCGCAAAACCACTGGAGCACTTGAGGTCCGGGTGCTGCATGGCTAGAGTTCCACTCCAACATGACCTTATATCCTGCCTGGGTTTTAGATGCAGGGGTTTGGTCAGAGTGCCACATCCTGACGATTATCCCAAGTGACAGAATCAAGAACTCTGTCTGGCTGACTAAATTGAGTTCATAAGTCCCTCTTGTACCGGTGTGTGGATGTGTGAGCCCGTGCACGCACGAGTCCGCCAGCTTGCTTTAGCCCCACGTTCTTGTATAATGCATGATTGCTCTGAACAGATAAATTTTCAATCTCACCCGCCGCAAAAGGGAGATTTCATTTATTTGTGCTCAGATATTATCCCTGATGTTGCTACAGTGACTGCCAGTGAGAGCACTGTGCAGGGGGGAGGCAGTGAATTCAGAGCTGGCTGGTGGCAGGTGGTGCATGTATATGCGTGCGTCTGTCTGGTCCCATTCATTTTTCAGTGACTCCACTCCCTTTTTGCTTTTCGAGCACCAAATCCCACACACACCACGCTTCTGCCACCTCGAGTTGGACGTCTGCCTCCAGCATCTGGAGCAGATTGTGGCCCTGCAGCTTGCCAGGTAACAGGACATTAACATCCAAGGCCTTATTGTCCACCGCTGAGCTGTCAGAGAGCACACCTTCTGTAACGACACCAGGCTGCCTCCGTCCAGCGATGAGCACGCGCTCGTGGCCCCCCTTGGAGCAGTCTTCCTCTGTAGCTTGGACATAAATCAGAACCCGCTGAAACTCGGGAAAACAAAGAGTTGGGAAAACTGTGAAGTTAATGCTCCTAAAGGGAGAGGATGTATTCTGTGATGGGAAACTCAGAGGGAGCCAACCCTATTTGTTTTGACAGAAATTACACTTACAAAAAGGACCAGAGTTGTGATTAGATTGCAAGGACACAGCAATATTGGTTTTATTGCACAATTTTACCAGGAATAATTTCAACAGTGCAGTGGTACAAACCAGTAAACAACAGACAAATAGAACAATTTTAGTAATGGACCTCTACAATAAAGCTTGTGAATTTATTTTCTTGTTTTGTTTGGTGAATAGAGATTTGCCTTAGTGTATATTTTTCTCTGCTACACTGAGGCAGTCAAAACGTTGAGATGAATACAGAATAAAAGCTGAAAGCCTGACAATGAAGTCAGCACTTACCCAGAGTAACTATTTGCCTGTCTGCACATGAATTAGACTGATGGGGTGTCTCATCAAGGCCGCCTTCCTGCCGACGTTATGGCTGCACGCCATCCACGTCTGTGTTGGGTTCTGCTCCAGAACAGACTTAATTTCTCTCCGTGGCCGAAAACAATGGCTGCCGTATCTTGGTATCATTGTCTTAGTTTATCTGCTGGCTGCAGGCTTTTGACAGAGCATGCTGTACCTTCTCCCGGTTTAATTTTCCCTTTCATTTGGTAACTGCACATGCTTCCCATTTACTGCCACAAAGTGAAAAATGTAGTAGTCATTAAGTTTTCATTACCAGTGTCATTTGTTTCTTCTTTATGTAGTTTTGGCCTGGAGAAAGTTCTGTTCATGGAGGTAATTCTCATTTTAAATAGTGGCAGCTTTAGGTGGTAGCTTTAGTCCTCTTTAATGTTTTAGTTTTTTTTTACCTCACAAAAAAGTAGCAGTTTGCTAAATCTAAGCCTTATCATTCATTCTTTCTTCAAACAGTGCATTCAGGAAGTATCATTTCCTTATCAGGGAAAAAAGCCTGGCAGTCACTGGAGGTCTTTTCTGCCTTTATCAGGGATTTGTACCCACAGAAGAGTCAGCACCTCTTTATAAGTGAAACCTTCCCTTTTAGCTCCTGACCTAAGCTGAAAGCTGGGTGTGAATATGTTCTCATTAATCTCACCTCCCACAGTAAAAGGTCTGAGCCTGGTGGGTCCCTGAAAATGAATCTAAATGGCTTCGTGATTTCTGGGATGTAAACACAAATGTCTTGGGCAGCAAGGTGGCACGTCGCGGGATGCCCCGAGATCAGACTCTGCTCTCCTATCAATGTCCCTGTAAGGATGTGTTGCAGTTTCTATAGAAACCAAGCAGGCCTTATTAAAAAAAAAAAAGTTTCACCTTCTCCGAGTCTGCCCTTTACCTGACAGCCAAGATAAACGAGCCGGGTCCTAGGAGGAAGGCAACACAAACATGCATCTCTGCTCAGTGGCCCGTGCTCATTGGCTCTCTGCTGGAAGCCCTTATTTACCTTAATGTTGGGAGGAGGTGAGAATGAGGGAGGCTTGAGGTAGCCGGTGGAAGGCGGGTGTGTAGGAGTAGAAACTTACTGTGATTACTCACAATGCCTCCCGTAAACAACCTTGAACCATGCTGCAATAAAAAAAAGGAAGAAAAAAAAAAAGAGCAAACTACTCTTACTGCTCGCCCCTGACTGCACACCCAGGCCAGATGATGTCATATGTCACCTTCAGCTAATGAAGGTGATGATGACATGCACGAGTGCCGCATACGTTCACCATCTGCTCAGTTCCACCACGGTGGAGCTGCTCGCGGTCCTCACAATGCAGCAGAGAGGAGTCGAGGCACGTCGGCGGCGCGGTGTGAGCTTCCTGCGGCACGTGTGAAAGGCTCCGCTGCCTGCATCCAGATGATATGCTGCGAGTTTAATCATACCTTCGCACCCTAAAGCTATTAAAGTGACAAGTCTCTGAGGTCACTTCTCTTAGATCCCCTGAACAGGTTGGGTGAGTCAGTTGAATGATAAGATGGTGGTCGCCAGTGACAAAAAAAAAATCACAAACTTTTGAGTAACAGCTGTTTCTCATGTCAGTGTTGATTAAATAAGCCATGCATTAATTTTCCCATCTGTGCATTGTATTTTTCTGTTATTTTTCTTTATTATTATTATTTTTTATTATTACTTTTCACTCTTCAGGTTACAGATTTGAAATTGTTTGAAAATAAAACAACAACAAAACAAAAACACAACAGAAGTTTCTTTTTTTTCTGAAATTACTTTCAGACACTTAACTTAATTGCACAAGGGAGTAGATTGCTGTCCTAACAGCAATCCTAGCATTTCTATAATTTATCATGCAAAGTGTTTAGAGAAATATGAACCTGTTTGTTTTTTCAAATTGTCTTCTTGAAAGCTTAATCTGTTACAGCAATACACACATTCTTCAAAAATACTTTTAAGAAAATCTGTTTTTACAGAATGGCAAACATAAATAAATACATGTATAGTAAATTAATAAAGCTCTGGAATATAATTTTATATTTAGTGTTAAATTAACACATTTATGAAATTTTTATTGGCTGTTTAATACCTTGTGTTATTTTGTGAATTTAGTTTTTATATAAGAAAATTGTGTTATATCCAAACTTACCTGTATCTATAGATACACCGTTAGGCGTATATCTGGCCACCATACAGAGTTTGCAGGATGGTAAATTAATATCTAAAGCTCACCGTTACAGATGAGGCTTTTTTTTTGTAAAATTTTGCTGCAAGATTGAAAGATGTATTTCTTTTAAGGATTTTTACCCGTCTGTATCGGTGGTGCCTATAAATGTTGAAGAACCTGTAAAATCTTGTGCTCACAATACATTTGGCCAAAAATAAGACTATAGGGTTTTCTGGGGAAAAAAATTTAATCACAAAACTTATATTTCACCTAAATTGACTGCTCATTTATTTTAGCTGATCCGCCCTCCATGGCATCAAAGAAATCTTTGTATTTGAGATTCCTGGAGCTCTTTGCCTGTTAATATAAACAAAATTATTACATTTTTGTCTTCTGTGTTAAGTTTGGAGTTTGCACCAGTCAATTGCCAGAAACTGAAACCAATTCATAGGTAAATCAGACTTATTTATTGCCCTTTTGGCTTATAAAGACATTGAGCAACAAGATGTTCTTTCTGTTTATTAAATGTTTGGTAAATGTTAAAGAAATGGGCTTTGATACATAAATGTAAATAAATCCTAAGTGTTCTGTTGGAATAACTTGTACCATTGTATTAGTCAAACAGAAACGCAGACCTCAAATTAAACAGGAAGTTGGTAATAGTCAGGAAAAAGCCTGATTTGTGCATCTCCAGTGATAAATATTTTATTGTTTTGATTTTCAGATATTTCCTCTGTTTGTACTATGTTTTCATCACCAATGTTTTATTTAGTTAATCAATTTTATATTATTTGCAGACTTAAAAAAATCAAAAAAACGAACAAAACATTTATTTACTTTATGCTTATCAGAAGTGATGATTAATTACATTTTGGCTTCATAGAAATTATTGTGTTGTTGGACACATAGCATCCATTATTCCTGTATTGTTTAAAGTAAAAGGCTCTTTATTTGCTGCCCGGCTTTACTTTGTTGGGAATTGTCTTTCAGATTGATTACATCTGGAAGAGAAAGCCTCTTTGTGGTGCCTGCAGGTTATTAAAGTTTTGACTGACAGGTGCTTGACTCCAGCTGCTGAGCGGAGTGTAAAAAGGCGAAAGTTGGTGACTGTAGATGATCTTGAGATAACATCAGATGGCCTTTGAGAGCGTCTGAAATCCGTCTCTATGGGGCCACTCTTCTGCTCTTGTCATGTCTTGACACTTTTCTTTTCTTTCTCTCTCTCTCTTTTTCTTTTTTACCCCATTCTTTTTTCTTATTCTTCATGTCTGCCGAGTCGAGTTTCGGCGAGTTGGCAGCCTGTATCTGATCCTGAGGTAATTTACTGGCAGCGATAAGGAAGTGGTGTGCAAAGTCTTGCGATATAGTTCTTTCTGACAAGGCAATCTGAAGCCCACAGAGAGCAAATTGGAGGAAAGTCTTTGTTGCAGATGGGAAAGGAAACCCATGAGGTTGTTATTGTTGCACAAATATAACTAACTGTGAGTGAGTAAACAATTACATCTAATTTTTCTCATATGTGTGTTCAGTTGGCTTCAGGTGGGGAAATAACAATAGGGCAATGACTGCAGCAGAAATAAAAGAGAGGAGTGGGCCAGCTTTGCTTTGTTGAGCTTGATTGTTGCATCAACTGAAACTGTAAGTTGTTGACTTAATCCTGACTCATAATTTGGTTGTTGACTTTAAACCACATTTTTCTTTTGAGAAAAACAAACAGATTTTGCCTTGTTTGACTTTGTGTGAGCAGTTTTGCTCCAGAGGAAATTTCATTTACAAATGTGCGTGTGTGTGTGTCATCATGCATGTGCAAGACTCTTGTATTGAGCCCAGTTTTGCTCAGGTGAACTCTCTTTATATTTCTCTCAGGCAGACAGGCCGAGCAGACCAGGGTCATTGCCTCAGGGGTGTCTTAGAGAAATTCTCCTCTGCCGTGGGCGTGTAGAAATATGAAAGAGACCCTAAATCAAGACACAGAGCCCCATGAATCATGTCAGCCACAGAGCTGAAGAAGAGAGATGGGACCATCTGTAGCAGCATATGAATGGCTAACTCACTTGCAGTGCTGTTGACACAAGCTGAAGAAGTGTGAAGAGGTTGTGCAGATTAGCGCCGGTTCTTGCCGCATAGCCTGGAAACCTGTTTCAGTCAAAAAACGAGGAAGCCCAAATACACAGTGTGCACCATTTGTCAATCTGACGTTTTTACAGGATTGCATGGGGAACGTTTTTATGTGTGTTATAAAATAAGACGAATTCTCATTACAACACATTCATAACACCTGAAGTAGAGCTGTGTGAATTGTTCTCTGGCTTCCTCGACTGGGTTTGTTTTTTGTCTTTCTGCTGAAGTCTGTTTTAGTGTTTTGAGTGAGGTGCACAAGATGCTCAGCTGAAAAATGTAGAGAGCCCCGTGAAACCACAGCTGTTAAACATCTTATTGCATGTTTTATGAGCTAAAAACCTTATTTATGGTCCTGTTTGGAGCTGAAATGATGTGTTATTTCAGGTGATCACTTGTCCACAGCAGGCTAGTTTCAATCCCTCACATGTGCAAAGTTGCTGCTTCAGTTTCTAGTAAACAAAATTTGTTATCTTAAATTATATAGTCAGAAAACCATAAAAAAACATAATTAGGTAGATTCCAGAGAAGGTAAATTGAATATTTTGGGAAAAGCAGATGAAGGAGAAGGAATAATTATTTCTAGTTAAGGCCTAGTAACAAGATAATATTTTTAGAATGGATCGTTCACTGACTCAATGGATGCAGCACTTCTTGTGCTTAATTTATCTTAAAACAAAAGTAATATAACATCATTTTAATAAACAAAGCAATCACAGACCCATTGTTCTTAAGCCGTTCTGCTACAGTGTTGTAAAAAAGTATTTGCCCCCTTACGTATTTCTCCTGTTCTTGCCTTTTTTGTCACACCCATATGTTATTAAATCATCAACCAAGTGTTAATATTAGACAAACATAAGAAGAGATAATATTAGAAACAGATGATTTGAAAAAATGTGAAGAAATAACCCTGATTATTATGAAATCATGAATTAACTGTGTTTTGATAAAAGGAGATTTATTTTCTGTTTTACCAAATTACTCCAAGTGTGCATCAAAGGACACGTTCACAAAATATTACTGTCATAAACCTGAGAAGATGAGCCACTTTTACGTTGCCTCTGGCCATTTACAAATCTAAAGGGGAGAAAGTGTTACTCCAGACTGCTGAAAGTTCACAAAATATTTAGAAAAAAAGTATGGGACAACACGAGGTGTTGTGTAGCATCAACAAAAGCACTACGCAAGCTACAAAGTCGGCTTGCCCCTGTACAAATCAGCTGATGGGCGCCGCCCGTGACTATGGGCTGATTCAGGGGTCTAACAGTGGCACCTTCGTGAGATTGCTTCTTTCACAAAGCACATAGAGAAGACAAAAATGTGCCTTATTCTCACCTGAATTTGTTTTGTGAAGGTGCCTTAAGACTCGTGTAGCAGATCACAAATGAACGTCGAGCATAATGTCAGCCATTTTAGAAATGGGGCCCCCAATGTCTGAAGTCAACCACGGTGTCATTATTGAAGTAAGTACACACTATCAAGTACAGCTTTGAATGGCTAAAATAATGATTGAAAAGGGTCTTTGAGTGGCCTAGTAATAGTTAAATCCAAGGTGCGACATTTAATACGATGTTCCAGTTTCCAAACCCTCCAAACAGAAAAGGTGCAAATACTTTACCTTTCAGTAGTTCCAAGCCATTAACCACAAAATAAGACTGGACAAGATCTAACATTCATCATTGTATAACTTTCCTCCACCTTCATAATTCTTGTTATTTAAATTTCTGAAGAAGATTTTAAAATCCCACCCTTGTTGATTTTGGACTCAAACGTTTCAACCTGTCACATTGCTTCTCAAATCAGCAACTTGAGTTTCCAGGTTTTAAGTCTGCAAAATATACTGCAAACGGCCCTGAAGTTTCAATTTAGACTTTTTAAATATAATAAAAGTTCCAGATATAAACAGCTTATGTTTTTCTGACTGCTAAATACATATTTAAATCATCTCTTTATGAGCATATTCTTTTGGTGTTTGATTGTCCAAAACACAAAGAAATATTAATAGTAGTTTTTTTTCTTTTTTTTTTTTACAACAATCAGTAATTATCAATCACTTTCTGACTTGTAAGTAGAGTCAAATCCATGTTCCGTCCTCTGCGATTAATATAGTGTAATGCTTTTTTTCTCACTGGAGAGAAATGTACCTAACAATAACTAAGAGGGATACATCAAATTATATTTTTCTCCTAAAAAAATGTCTTGAAAGGCCTGAAATGGGCAAACCCTTTATCCTCCTAATATTTAAAGAATTAGGAAATCTATTTTCATGAACACATTTATGGGTTGGACTAAAGGATAGGGGAAAAGAGCAAATTGAGATATGACCGTATTTTATTTCAACATCTCCTATTAATGCCTATAAAAAACCCTTTTGACCTCCCTAATTGGTGTCTCCTTTGTTATTTATCATTGAGCATGGTCTGCCAAACTGGTTTCCTCTCTGGATTTTATTAAGGTTATAAAATCAGATGGGTAGCCTTGTCCTTCTGACTTAAAGTAATTACTTAATCTAAAGATAAACATAGTACTGAAATTAAATTCATGCTTTGGGACTGCCTTGTAAATGGAGAAATAATTATATTTCCATGACAAATTGCTTTGTCCTTCAATATGAAAGAAAACTGAAAACATTTTCTTTTTTTTTTGTATTTAAAGTGAACTTAGTATTAAAAGGGTCTCATGGCACGTCTTAATAAATTACTGTCTGGCAAAAGTCTGGGGCATTACTGTTATTTAAGAAACACAATTTAATACATAAATAGAGAACTTATGCCTTTAAAGCAAAATAGAAAAGATGCAATGACTCAGAAGTAGAGAAGAATCCACTTTGAGGACATGATGAGTGTGTTTCTGAATGTGTTTGTCTCAAGCACGATTTAGGTGTGTCTTGTGATTTAGTTAAAAAGCCGTGGCGGAGAATAAATTAGTGTGATCTTCAGACTGTGCACAGTTGTCTGTTTATTCAAAGCAGCATATCACAGTCAACAAGGAAACATAGCAGCTTGTGCTAACAAGGATAAGACCAATTTGTGTTATCCAACTGAATAAACATCAAACTTCAGTCTCACTAAATGACTAAAACTATGGGGGCACATCTTCCAAAATCACTCGAGCTTTTTGTTGAATGTTTTGTGTGTGAAATATGTTAATTCTGGGGAAACTGAAAATGTACAAACTTTCTTTTTGCACCACCACTTGTTTTTTGAGCCTTTGAGTTTATCATTCATGCATCTTGAAATAAAAACAAATGTGTTTATGCTGTTTTTCCAAACACTGAAAGCACTGCAGCTGCGAGATTCACGTGCAAAGCAGACTTTTGTGAAGATGTCCTTAATTAAAGGAAAGTTAAACTGTGACACCCACCTGAGATGAAACGTATTGACTGACTTTGCATCAAATCGAGACTGAGATGAGTCTAATTACGATGGACCTTTGGGCAGTGCAGCCGTTGTTTAAAGAGTGAGATGAGGGGTAAAAGGTGGTGTTAGGAGTAGTATTCTCCTGTGATTGGCCGTACTGTGTGTGTCAGTAAGTACTGTGCAGAATAAACAGATAAGCCAATTAGAGGATAAAGAGAGGGACTTAAGGTGTTCACTCAGCCATCTATAAAATTGACTCTTAATGTCGTTTGAGAAAGACTGGCATGTGACAGATAAAGTAAATGTAAAAAAGACTATATAATCTTACCAGCCACTCTCTTAGGTACTTTAGTTAATACCTGGTTGTGCGCCCTTTTTACCTTCAGAAGTAATTTAAAAAAGATTATGCAGTTGCTGCAAATTTGTGATCTGTACATTCACGACTCTCCCGTTCATCAATCTACCAAATTGCTCTATTGAATTGTGATCTACGGTGAACTCTTAATGTTTAAGATGACTTGAGTTTTGTGAGTTAGCGCAGAAAGTAGGCATCTGAAGATGGATATGTTGTTATCATAAAGGGATGGACATGGTGACATTACTTAGCCAGGCTGGGATTTAGTTGAAGCTCAGTTGTCAGTAATTGTTCTGGTTGATAAAAGGCAGGATGGGTCCATGATTTCATGCTGTCTCTGCTAAAGTCTGACCCTAACGTCTAAGTGTTGCAGCTGAAATCTAAACTTATTGAACCAGGCAGCATTTAAAAAACTGGTTGCTTTTCAGTTTTTATGATCCAGTGCAACTTATCACTTTAGTTTCCTGATTTTAACTGGTAGAAGTGGCACCCTTGTTTACTTGACAGTTCTACTACTCGTTCTGACCTCTGATATCAGCAAGGCATTTTTATCCAGACAACCTCCTATAACTGCAGGTTTTCTTTTTTTTTTTTGACAATCCCCTGTAAACCTTTGAGATTGTTACAAGAGAAAATATCAGCAGCAGATCAACAGTTTCCGAAAAGACTCAAACCAGCCTGCCTGGCGCCAACATGCCACATTCAAAGTAATTTAAAGCCAATTTCCTCCACATCCTAGTGGTTGGTTTAAACTTTAGCAAAACATGCTTACCATTTATTGAAGCCTAATGTATTGTCTCACTGCCTGATTAACTATTTATGCTTCAAGCTGTTGAACATATGTACTTAATAAAGTAGCCAGAGAATGTACTGTATAGTGTTTTTGTTTAAAACATCCAGAAATTTCCAGTCAGCTACTTATCTACATTGATCTAGAGAAAATTAGTCAGATTTGATCCATGTTAACACAGCAGGTCTTGATGCTCAGTTCTCACTTTTTCTTTTAACAACTTTACTATTTAACTTTGATCGTAATGAAACTTTTGTGTGAAAAGTTTACAAACTTTTGTGATCTGCATAGGACTAACACTCCACTCTGTGAGGCATGATTTAAATTTTTTTTTTGTCAAGAGAATGAGAAGTTTAAATAACTTATTTCATTCATAAATTATGTATTTGTATCATGTTCATCATGATTCGTAAAGATTTCATGAAGTTATCTATTGAATTTAATTGCAGATTGACTTTCAACTCGGCAATTTTCCTACAAAATAAACCACAGAGTGACTCAAAAAATCAGGAATTATTGTATAAACTTTTTTAAGGAAAGGCATGGCATATTAGATTTTTTCATAAAATAAATGCAGATTGGTGGAGAGTACAAACAATCATTAGGATACACAGATGCTGTTTTAATGGGAAGAAATAACAATATAAATCAAAATTAGAAGTTTCCCTTAGCAGCAAGTACCAATTTCTTGCATTCTATCCTGATAAATTATAATACCTCATGTAGCATTACTTAGACTGTAAATTGTTCTTTAATATTTAAAGCATCTGAACACAGCCACTTTTTGGTTTATTATCTTAATTGTCTTTTAAAGAAACTTGAATGACTAAAAATGAGTGATCTTTGTTTAAAATTTATTTTATTTCCATTGTTACTGTGTGTCAACATGTAAAACTACAGGTATATTCATCTTTTGGGTCCTATAGGAGAATAAAGCAGGTTCACTAACATTGTAATAGGGAGAAAAGCCTTGGAAAAATTGAAGATATACATCACAGCATGTGTTTATACGCTCACTGAGAGGTGCAAAATTACAATTTTGGAGCGCGAGAGATGTTTTAACGGCTATTTCAAGTATTTATCTGAGAAACTGTTAATGCAATGCTTTTCCCTTTCCGTCCCGTCTGCTGCCACAGCACTTCTTTGCCTTTCAAGGATGACTGTCATTCTTTTGAATTTGTCAACATACAGGCTTCTTAATCTGAAGAAGTCCTGAACACCGCTCGAATCATTCTGGCTAGTGTTTTGCAGCCTTCATTCTGTTTGGAGCTTTTTGAGAGCTGGGGGAGGTTTAAGAGATGCTTTGCCATCGGCAGCACTTTTTTCCCCCCCTTTTCTTCCCTTTTTGGCCTAATGCAACACTGAGCTGAGAGAAGAATGAGTCTGAGAGCAAATATCCACAAACAGCTTCACCAGAGCAATTAGATTGTTGGTATTTCGGTCCCTTTTGCCAGAGTTGTGTTTACTGGCTCTTTCCCTCAGAGGTGAAGTGACACTGTTGTGAATCTCACTATCCATAGCCAGAGAGACAGCAGATGTGGCTACTTGTTCCTCCATCCCATTGTAAAACAATGAGATTTGATGACAAAAGCCTGGAAGAGGCTTAGAGGTTGGAGATTAAAAACTGGAACTCTGTAAAACTTTGTACTGGGTATCATGAGCATGGTGACAAACAAGCTGAAACATTTGGTTTCTGCAGATTTGGTTTCAAATGCTCAACCAACAGCATCTGACAAATCTCTGAAAAATTACCATGTTTTCCAGACTATAAGTCACACTTTTTTTCAAAGTTTGTCTGGTGTTGCTTTTAAATGTAGGTGCAATGAATTTATGTTTTTAGTCCTCTTCATGACTCACTTTTTTGACTGATGACTGATGTTTTGACTGATCTGACAAAATTAAAGTAGGATTAAGCATCACCATCTGCCGCTGCGAAGAAAGCAGGCTGAAAGCAAGATGGCCAGACCTGGAGGAAAGAACCCACAGTTGGGCCCTTAAGGGAAGTCCTATCGGGAAAGGCTTGTGGATGGTGCAGTTACATTTCCAGGCCATAGTTGCCAAGGAGATGAATAGAAATGACATTTCTGGCAGGCTTTCTTGATGTTACCGCCTCATGTAATGCGAACGCTTCTTTGTCACCCTAGATTTACTGTATGCATCTTTGCTTCATCGGTGGAGTGGAGCCTTTCATGACCACCATGATTTTAGAGCATAGACATTGGCATGTCAGAGACTGCTATCAGATTCCCTAAACCTATGTTGACAGTTTGTTGAAAATCAACTGAATCATATCTTTAACATAGAGGTCACGTTTGACAGTTTCTAAATAAATGCAACTTATACTGTAGTGATACTTGTATGTTTTTGAACTGATGTGACTTGTAGTCTGAAAAACATGGCAGCGATTTTTGTGAGTTTAAGAAGAATTCAAATGCCCTCCATTCCCCCTAAAGCATGGATGTAATGAGAATGTAGGCTACAGAGAAAAAAACTCTTGTTTTTTTTACCCAGCACACGATTGAATGCACAAAAACAACAATGTCTATTTCTTGTTATGTATTTGTTCTTTTGATATGAGGTTCTGGACTTTATGCTCTTGCAGAATTGTTGACTGGTGTCCTACAAAGTTTGAAGGGTGTTATGGAACAGTGGCTTGACAAAAGAGATTATATTCACCTACAGCAAAGAATGTGATTTATAGAGGGGCGTCAAACAAATATCACAATAACAACATCAGACGGATGGGTCGAACATGATAATTCCTATGTGTTTGCTCATTTTCTCACACTTTGTGAAATAGAGAAATGTGAAGTTTTGCCTTTTCTAATACTGTCCAGCTCTGGGGATGCTGATCGCTGTGAGCAGAGGCTTTGCAAATGTGATACCTTTGATTGGTTTGTTAATGTTTGTTCTTCTAGTATGTTACTGAAACAACATGGTGGAGGTTCTCTGCCTCTGTGTGGTGGAAAGTTAATCATTCACTACTCACAATAACCACAATGAAACAGGGGGGTGGCAGCATCATGCTATGGGAGTCATTATGGTTAGCGCAGGCATAGAAGCTGGTCAAAATTGATGTAAAGATGGGTGGAGCTAATTTTAGGACAATATTGAAAGAAAATATTAAGCTATGGTTCCCAGGGGTTCTCATGAAAATTTATATTTAATAATTGACTATTTTCCAGAATAAAACAGAACACAAATTAAGTATTATCTAAAGAGTATAGGCTGTGCAGTTTCACAACATGCTTGTACATGTTGCAAAGAATGGCAAAGCATTTATCTGTCCCTGTTAGTCTTTGAATCTGTCACAAAACACAATGAAACAAAACAAAACAAAATGAAACAAAATCCTTAAGCCTGGAAGCTAGTGTTACTTAAAATCAGGACAGATTAGTAATTTATAAAGCAACAACATCTCAAATGAATATTTTTCTGTGAACATCTTGTGCATGTATACCATTATTTCTTATAGTCCACAATACAGCTTCTGATAGTCTCTGCCAATACAGTTAAATAAAACAATTTTAGAGCAGAGTTAAATGGAAGCAGTTCTTATATAGATTTATTACTAATGTCAGTGGCAATGTCTCTAACCCTTAAGTCACATTACTTTTTGTGCAGGTTCCCAAAACAGAGCAGACATGATGGATTGCAGTAGGGAGACAATTGTTTTGTTTTTTTATTTATTTAATTATTTTTTCAAAATATTCATACTTTGAAATGTTTAAATTCTACCTTGGCTTTATTTTCACGAAACCAAATCATTTAAAAATGTGAAATGAGTATTTCTGTGTAGTTTGACAGCAACTTGAGCTACATATTGGTACATTAATATTGACATCTTACTTTAGGTATATTTTATATCTAAGGCCTATGTGCTGACACTTGAGCTTTGTATTTATATTTAGTCAAACTTTTAATTTTATCTCATTAATTTTTTTTAATTCAACCTCTTAAACGGTTCTATTAAAAACATTTAATGCTGCTGGAAAAGTAAAGATCCCTCTGAGCTCATAATGCTGTATTATAAATTGCTGCTGAGCATGTGCTTCCTGCTTCTCCATAGTAAATTACTGATCATTTATCAACAGTGAACATTGGAGCAGGGATGCATTAGACAGAAACACTTTATGTTAATATCCTGCTTGAATATCTCAGCACAAGAGTGCTGCAGTGAGCTACTTCAAGCCGTATTCCGGTTTTTGTGCTCCTTCGGCTTCAACTCTCAGCTGGATTATGAAACAGTGGCTCTGTGAGAGCAACTCCAATCACTGCTCGAGTGTTTACTTTAAACCTGACAATCTCGCTGCCTCGACTGCTCGAGGGGAATAAGGGTGTTTCTTCAGGCTTGTTGGTTTGTTTTTGCATGTTGACAGACCTCTTCATAAATTCACAATCACGCTTTCATTGTGTTCCTTTGCATCTCCACGTAGCAGGTGTTAAAATCTGAAGCGAGCGAGGTCAGGTTATGAAGATGGCAAAGATTTCATAAGCCTCTTAAAATTTGTGCCAAAGAGGGAGGGAAATCTTTTCATCAGATTGATGATTTTGATAATCTGCACTGGACTGAGACCAAGAAATCAGTCTGTTAAAAAGTGCAGATCATTTGTTGGCATTCTGCACTGAAATAAAACTCTCACAGAACTGATTCTGTATTCTGTGTTAAGCGGAAAATCCTTGTGGATGTGAGTATGTTGATCAATGACATCATAAAAGCTCTGATGAGTCTTTTATTGTCCGCCCTGCTCCTTCGACATCTGTTAAATCCTGAGCATTAATGCCCTTATGTGGCATTAACAACCCTAAAATTTCACTCTTTTGGTGACCATCTGCTTTTATGAGGCCATTGTGCCTCCCAGATAGCCAAGTTTTCCATTTGTCCTTATTATCTACCATAAAAATCAAATATTTAGGAGGTATTAGAGAGGGAACATTGCTGTTTGAGGACTTTTGTTATCTATTCGACATTAACTGTGTGCATGATGCAGTTGCTCATGCACTTTTAGAGCCACTTAGCTTTGCAGGGATATCATTGGTGCAATATAACTCATCATTTACAGCTGCAATAAGGGATTTTCTTGATTGTAAGGGTTGATCTCATTTTGCCACATCACATGTTGGCACTTATTTCCAAAAATACACTTAATCCTTCAGAAGCAGTTAACACAGATTTTGCTCTAGAGTGTCTACAGCGTTCTACATGTTTTAGATATGGTTATTTCACCCATTGACATTAATATCAATAAAATATCTGTAAAATATCTGTAAACAATATCTGTTTACAGATATTAGAATCATTGATGCTAATAAGGAATTTGGTGAATAAATAAATTCATTCATTGACTTGACACCTGCAGTGGTGACACACTGTTTTCTGTTGGGCAGGGACTTTGGGACTCTCTGCCATTTGAAGAGCTTGTTTCCCCAAGCAATGTGTGCTGTAAAATGATCAATGAATAAATATAAGGACATTTCCTAAGCTGTCCTAAGAGACCAAGGGGGCACAAGAACCTGTAGGCAAATGCATTAGAAGTGTAATCAAAGAAGTTTATTACCTAATAAGTCTTATGTTGATACATGAGCCAACAAGGATTGTCTAAATCAAGTCAATCATATTATACCCTACCACAGTTTTGAAGTATCTCTCAGTTATTTATTGTTTGCATTGAATGATTCAGACTTTTCTGAAATCTTTCACAGTGGTTTTTGATAACAGCTCTTCAGACTTTCTGTGTTTTCAAAACTTTTATGTTCTGGTTTTACACCTTTCAGAGTAAAAAAAGAATACAAATCAGTCACACTGTGTCTGTATAATTTCCTGCTGGGTGCACTAACATTCTGACATTTCTATTAACACTAACATTTCTATTTCAAATGCAACTCCCAACAAGAAATGTTGCACATTTGATAAACCCACCAATAATTCAGTGTGACATTGGGCATGCAATGTGTTTTCTTTAACACAAGAAAGTTGTTTGCAGCATTGAGTTTTAATGTAAGTTTGGACTGTAGGACAAAAGGAATCACTTGGTTAATTTTTAATACCGGGTTCATTCTAACATAGAAATGTTTTTATAAGTTTTAAAGTAACTTACCAGCTAATAGGCGCCTTCAAGATATTATTAAATGTTTGATTTAATTTCTTCTGCAATGTCATTTACTGTACCAAAATCGCTGCTTTAGTTCATTTACAGCAATGTTAGTATCATTTTGTTTATAGGACTGTTAGTGTATTGTCATTTATAACACCAAATTTGATACAGTAATTAGTTTAAAGCACTTTCAATATTATTTTACTTATTTAATGACATCCTTTTTCTATGTGGCTTTAAAACCACTTCTTTAATTCATCTACAATAAAATTATTCTATTTTTCATTTACAATACTACTTAGTGCATTTACTCTTATTTTGCATTTTCTTCTATGTGTGACCAAAAAGCTGTCAGAAATTATCTTATTTCAAGCAACCATTGTGTTCTTCTGCCAAATAAAATTTAGAAACAGAAAAGGTCAATGGTTTTCACTTTTTCCCCCCTTTTTTGAATATTTTAATAGAATTTTAAAACAACTTTCTTTTAAGAAAAAAATGATTTATCAGAAAACAATATCATCTTATTACCATAAATACAAATTTTTTTTTACTGTATTTTAATCAACTATTGTATTACACTGAGAAAATGTACTTGCCCCACTGTTATGTTTTTCTTCATGTTTTTGGTCACACTTAAATAATTCAGATCATTAAATAAATTTTAATATCAGACAAATATATCCTGAGTAAATACCAAATGTAGTTTTTAAATGATAATTATATTTATTTAGAGAAAAAAAATTCAACACAAGAAATTAATTATTTTTTTTTTTTTTACATTTTTATTATCTAATCTGGTGTATTATCTGCTGCTTCATCTCTAACAGAGCCTGACTAGCGTTCTTCTTTTCTAAGTAGCTCTTTGCATCCTCATTTGTAAGTTGCTTTGGATCAAAGCGACTGCCAAATAAACACAAACATGTATTAAACTATACAGACTAAACAGCTTCTCTACCCCAAACATCTGTAGCAGAGCGTTCACCACATGCGAAGCCAAACCGAATGCTTATTCTCTGATAAAGAAACAAAACAAACAGAAAATAATACATCGGATTTAATATATAAAATTTTTGGCAAAAAAGAAAAACTGATCTATCATACATGTGCTATAACGCTTTTGTTTAAAATTTTCCATTTTTCTCCAATTTTCTTTTGTGTTGCCGCTCTTCGACAACACCGAGTTAAACTGTGACTCTCTGGTAGTTTATTTATTTTTAGACCTTCCTGTACTTAATGTTCCTTTGTGCAAGCCACCCTCAAAATCTCAGTAAAAGTGTAAATACCAATTCCCAGTGACCACCAACCCAATGACAGACCACATTAATTACAGCTGCCACACTGCTCCAGCAGCGCTGTCTGATGAATTTCATGTTTCTCGCTGGCACAAGTCAATACAACTTTAAGGCTCAGGGCTTCTTAGTAATTGGAACAAACACGGCAGTAGCGATGTTTAGAGCTAAATCTTTGCCAGAGGCACAGTTCACTGCTGTCATATTATCCTCTTTGTCACACCTCTAAGTAAAGGAGCACAGCTTGAGATGCTCTGGCAAACCTTGTAAGCCTAATCATAATAATCCTTTATGAATATTCCTCATTACAGTCTGTCTGTGGAAGTTTTGTCAATTAATTCATCTGTCATTTATAAATAAATCATTTCTATAAAATCTCATTGACTTCCTGTCCAAACATATAGACTCTGAACCCGATTTTCACTCACCGTTTACAGGAAACGTTTATGCAGTTTTAAATAAGCTTTTTGTTTATGCACTTTGCTTTCTTATCACCATAATATTTCTTGTTTATTGTACCACACAGATGTTTCTCTGAAGTGTGGTCCTTCTATTGATTTTGAGCATTAAAATGCATGTGTTCAATTGTCTTGCCTCCGGTATTTTCTGTCCTTTCAAGCTTAATTGAACAGACTCCATATCGGTGGTCTGCTCTGCTATTTTCCTATTTTTTCTACCGATTGCAGTGAGCCAGAAGGACTTTTGTTTCCTCAGTGACAACTCAAAGGCAGGTATTTCCATCTTGCCTACTAACTGCAGGCTGGCTTTGTTTCTCACTCAGCCAACCATGAACAGTGTGCGTCGTCTACCTTCTTCATCTCCCAAGCTGTTAAACTCCCCTCTCTAAAGCTGTTTGATAAAATTGCACTCAGAAGAAATACATTTCCGTATTTAGGCTGCCAGCTTCCGTTATGTCTTTCCATTCTTGAAATTGTGTTGAAAAAACGTGAAATGTTTAGATTAGCTCAGCCGTTGCAAATTAGAAATTGAATGACTATAGGTTGACACCAGTATACTTCAATAGTTTACTGCAATCCATATGCATATAAATGCCAACAAAAACCCCAGTTTAGTCTCTGTAGCTTCACTGTAAAGCTTTACCATTTGTTCGTCTCTTGCCTTTTTTGTTTTTCTCAAATACAGCTTTGTTTTTTTCTACTTCAATAATTCTATGCTGCCATAAATTCAACAGAAAATAATAAGAAAAACAGAATTATTATAGTTATTTTTTTCCATCTTATTCTGTTCTGTTTCTGAGAAATTTAATAAGGTAAATAAAAATGTCTGATAAAACACACAAACAAAACAATGAGACGGTGCGCGTTGTAGAGATGGAGTGGCAGTTGTTAGTCCTCGACGCTGCCATCCCGTGTTAGATTTATGAATCTGAGAGCTGTGCTGCATGTCTCCCTTCTTCTCTCTCTACCTATTTCCTGCCTGATTTTCTGCAAATGAAGTGCCAGAAAAACCTTTAAAAAAAACTTAAGCAGCTGTCTCACATTTGCCAAAAAACCTCTTGATGGTCCTCAGCGACTTTGTGAAAATGCTCGGTGTACTGGAGACAATAGTTAATCTTTCGGAAGGTGAAGCTAATGTGGCATTTAACAAAAAGAACATCCTGCCGACACTAAAACTTGGTGTGAATGTCTGGGGCTGCTTTGCTGCTCCAGAATCTGAGTAACTTGAGGTAATTGATGGAACCATGAAATACTCCATTAATAGTTTGATCACTGGGGCTCTGGGTGGCTCAGTTGGTAGAGCCTGTGCACATTGTGCAGATGATATAGTCCTGGATGTGGTCGCCCTGGGTTCGATTACCAGTCTCGGGCCATTTGCTGCATGTCTTCCCCCTCTCTCACCACCATATTTCCTGTCAATTTGCTTTTCAGTGGAGCCCACTAGTGCCAAAAAGATCTTATATTGTTTTTTTCTTTATTAATAAAGGCACCAGAAAATTCATACCTGTAATACCTCTGTGTAGCAAGCCATTTGTGCACTGTTATTTGACAATTTATAAATACAGGAACCTTTTCTATATTTCTTTGCAATCTAAGATGTTTAACGCACCTTTAGACTGAATGATGTTGATACACAACATGTAGTACACAAGCAAATATCCAAATGTACAAACAGTTGTAGATCTTGGTGACTTAGTGTGAATTCTTCCCCGGTATTAATAAAAAATTTAAAAAAAATAAAAAACTTGAGAAAAGAAACAAAAAAACAATTTGGGAGTTTTAGAAATTATGCAGTGTACTTCTCAAGGACCAGTTGGATGCTCTGTTCATAAATAGTAAAATCCAATAAATTCTTCAATTAAAACTTACTGTTTAACAAATAAATAGGAAGTTGTTGAAAGCATACAGGTAACATAATTTATCAAATAGCATACTAGCTGTTTCATTGTAAAGAATTTGCTTTCTGGTTTAAGCCAAATAATTAGCTTTTTTTCTTTTCCTCTTTCTTCTTCCTTGTATTAATACACCATGTGATTTATTATGCACCAGGTAAATAGGGGCCAGACGTCCTACTTTATATTTCAAAAAATCCATATTTTGTTTGAGTTGCATAATCTCGAATGCAAAAGATAACAATAAAATAAATGTGAATTAATATTTGGAAAGGAAATTAATACTGGAGGATCTGAAATTATGTATGATGAACTATCTGGTCATCTACTGGTCCCTACTCTAAAAACTGAAGATGGGTGGTCGTTGTGTCCTACAGCTGAATGGTGCTGAATATATGATCAAATTAGCACAAAATGGTTCACTATACTCAAAATAAACTTTCTTTCAGTCCCTAAATCTAAATCCTATAGAAAATCTTAGAAAGTAAAGGAGAGGATCTAGAACTAGGGAGATTATACCAAGAGGATTTATCAAAGGGCTCTCTGTCTGTGTGCTCCAACCTTGTGAAATGTTATGAGACGATGAAGTACTACCTCTATGTCGAAAGGGAATTGCACAAAGTATTGATATTAGGTGTGACCAGGTCAGTGAATTTGTGAGAAAAAAGAGTTTAAGAGTTGAATAGTATTTTTTCCCACTGAATAACATATTTAAATTGAAAGTTGTTCATTTCTACATTCATTCTTAGATTTTTTTACTGCAATAAAAAGGGAATGTATTCTTTAGATTTTGCACATCTTTGCCAGGGGGCTCTAATAAAAATGGAAGCTGTTGAATTTCAAAGATGCTAAAAGCAATCAGAGCTTCTAAATTCATAATTAAACATAGTTTTTGAAAATATTAGACAATAAAAGTGGCAAAATCCATAGTTTAAACTTTAGCCCTCATCTGTAGATCTATATATGATCAGAAACCAACAATGCACATCTTTATCTTAAATGTAATGTTTATTGGGCAAAGATCAGTCTGTTTTTAGAGTTCAAGAATGGGTGTACATGTTTGAATGTGCAACAAAAAGACAGATGCAGAAACTCTCATTGCTATTCAGGCTTGGAAAGCAGGAGCAGGACACTTGAGCAAACAGAATGAATATTCTTCCGCCATATTCATCCTGCTGCTTGAATTACCTTGTAAGTGTTCAGTAGCTATTACTAAACTCCGTCTAGAAACCACAAGAAGCAGACTGAGCAGACTGTTATAATATGCAGTCATTTGCTTGAGATTAAGCAAAGCTGGAAACAAAAGAATACATCATGCAAACAACATGAACCACAGAATCGTAGCACGCAACAGGCATCATTTGGCTTTGTTTTCCATTACAGAGCTGGTTTTTTATGCTGACGACTTTTTCAAGTTGAAGGAGTGTTTCTCTCCAGCATTTAGACTATTTACTTTTTTATACTTTTTCTGTACTCAGAGCAATTAAAAAATATTTTTTTAATACATTTTCTCTTTTCTTGCTGTATCTCACATCAAAGAGAGGCTGGGGAGACCAAAATAACACAACGAGCAAACCAAGGAAATAATTTTCAGAAGATCGTGCCTGAGTTTAGGTGTCAGTGTGGTATTACGGCTCACTTTATTCATAATGTGTTGGAGAGGATTCGGGCCCCGAATGCACCGCAATTAGAGCAAATTACTTTGACGTACTCATCTGTCTGTATACTGACGTCAAAGAAGAAGGTATTGAGGGCTTCAGATTTCTTTTGTTCCAGACTTTAATATTTTGCACTTACAGTACACTGTGGTGGAGTAAGAATGGGATAAGACCAAAGGATAAAATGATTGAAATTTTCAATCTGGGCCTGAACAGTAGGAATGAGCTGCAAACCAAGCATCCCTTTGGGGAGAATTGTATGGATTATATTATCCTGTTGCTGGTCCACAGAGACCCTGGGCAATCACTCAGCTGCTTTATATCCTCTCGTAGGTGGTGCTCGATGCCGCTGTGTTCCTTTCCCGCTCACCTTGAAGAATGTATGATGACTGTGATCAGGCGTTTTCATCTCTAACACCTTTTAAGTTCCAGATTCTTATTCTCAGGTGCTATAGGCCACCGAGATGCTTTGTGTTGCATTGCCATCCCAGCAGCACATTACAATAGATTGTATGTTTTTCAAAATATAGATACAGACGCCGCTCCAGAATACATAATGAGTTGCTTGTGTCTATTTGTGTGTGTATGCACAGATCATTAAATCTACATTTAACTTCATCTTAATTATAGCATGTTTTTTTTTTTTTGTATAAATACGCACAGACATCTCAATGAATAACTTTGAGGAATTTGGATTTGATTTGTTTTATTTATTTATGTGGAATTTTGTGCAGTGCCAGGCGTGGCGATGACTGTGTTGATTCGGGCTCTTACAAAGACCTATCTCGATCTCCCTGGTTGTGTCCGGGGATTAAGCAAAGCTGAAGGCAGGTGCATCATACGTGGCTCCTCCGGCATACACGGTTCAGATGCAGCTTAGTCCTCCCGACGCATCGACCTCTAGCCGCAGGCACCTGCTGCATCTTGCCAAACAAGACCTTGACTTTCACACCTGTGTTTCGGGCAATCAGTAGGTTTGGATGCACACCTGAAGCCAGGTTATTCAAAATAAATAAATAATACAAACTCCAAGGTTGTCTTGACTTGCGCTTAAAAAAACCCAACACGATACACAAAAATATGCAACTGATGAAGCCACAAGATGTTTAATTTAAAATAGTTTAATTAAAAAGCACATGTTTTTCTTTGTTTCATGAGAAATGTTGTAAGTACATTCATCAGGACATGTCAACTGCCACAAAGTTGATGATTGGAAATTTGAACTATCATATGCACATAGTTTGAAGGCTGCAACCACCCCCTCATAAATTCAAGGAGTATTCATGCATTTCTACAGAAATTATGTTTAAAGTACTAAATGAAAGCTGAAAAAAATCCCAAATTGCTTGATTACGTAAGATGCAATTTAATGACTCAACTCTGCTAAGTATCAAACATAAAACTGCACTTCTTGTAAAAAAAAGATTCATATTCCACCAATCTGTGAGAAGAAGGCTTTGAGCTGTGCAATAAGGCTTTGTAAATCCACGCTTTTGTTTGAAAAATCAACACTGGTTTCATGGGGGCGGGGGGACAAATTGCTTTGATACTGACAAACACTAGAAGAACATCTTGATAGCAGCAGGTGATTGTTGTTCAGGCCACATAAAACACCTTTAACCTCTTTGTTAGACATAAATGTTTGCCTCATAGCTTATTTATGCATCTGTAGTTACATAGGGTATATTTGAAACCATCAATTATATATAACACACACAGGCAGGCTGCAGTATTTTCTACATTCACCTACATGTATGTGCCATTTACTGTGTATAGTTATGCATTGTATCTTTTGCATTAGTATAGATTAGTATAAACTATTTGCAATGTGCAATCGTTTCTTGTCTTAAACAAAGAACACATAAAGACCCTCAAAGCATTTTTTTCCATTGATATAACTTTGTTGTTTTAAAATTTAAAACACAGCAGATTACATCGAATCATTAAATCTTCAAAAGGTCAGTAATGACCATAATGCAAATCTTACATAGAAATCCATCCATTTTCTTACACCCTTGTCCCTAGTGGGGTCGGGAGGTGCTGGTGTCTATCTCCAGCTAACGTTCCGGGCGAGAGGCTGGGTCACCCTGGACAGGTTGCCAGTCTGTCGCAGGGCAACACAGAGACAGAGACACACTCACACCTAGGAAGAATTTAGAGAGACCAATTAACAGTCATGTTTTTGGACTGTGGGAGGAAGCCGGAGTACCTGGAGAGAACCCACGCATACACAGGGAGAACATGCAAACTCCGTGCAGAAAGACTGGGAATCGAACCCAGGAACTTCTTGCTGCAAGGCAAAAGCTCTACACACTGCGCCACTGTGCAGCCCCACTTACATAGAAATGTGTTCTTTAAATACATTGGCCTTTATATGTAAATTACCAAAGTATGGGAACCTAAAAGTCACTTTAAACCTTGAGTTAAATTTTTATTTTCTACAACGGAGCTGCAGAGACGAAGACGATAAAGGCTGCAAAACAAGAAAAAAGAGCTGGTAATAAAAAAAGGGGCAGCGATAACAGACTCTTCTTTTTATAAAAGATGGAGCACGTTTTTCTAAAACTAATCACATTTGTGGAGTCTGATTTGTAGGAAATTAACTTCAAAATTACATCTCAAAGATCCAGACAACCTATGTTTGAATTCTGCCACGCACCTCGAGTTTTGAATAAATTAAGCTTCCACACTTGCAACATTTTATTTATTCATAGTTTTTCCTTTTCTCTCTGACTTTGTAGGTTTTGATAGTCAGAGCTAATTTGTACTTTGTACAAGCCATCTTATTTTTGTTGCAAATGGTGTCGACAATCTCATTCAGATAATTAGGTTGAAGGCCAACATCTTCTTTATCAGAACCTCCACAAACACATGTGCTCAGCATCAGCAAAACAGAAGAAATATCTCAGCAATAAGTAACTTTACCTTGATCCTCTTGTATGATTTAAATGATACGGCAGAGATTGAGATGTGAGTGAAATGTGTTCAGTCATCTGCTGCCAAGGTCACAGTCTTTATGCCTGACAGACAAAAGAAAAGCTAAAGAGTGGGGCGTCCTTGAGCTAAACTGAGGTCCATTACCAGCCTATAACAACAGTTCACCCCAAAGTGGACACAATGTGTGTGTGTTGTTGCACACACAAACTGTCATTTAGTAGTTTTCCTTCCGCGAAGAATCACCATCTTGCTGGATGCATAGTTTTATTTTTAAACCTCACACTGAATGCTAACGTTTAGCGCTGCAAACCAAGCGAGTTGCATTTTTTGCACATCGTTCATCTAGCTTTGTGAAACCAAAATACAGCTTATTTTCTTTAAATCACCACTGTTTCTACTTCCAACAAAATTTTTCTAACAATATGAAGTCTTGAGCACAACAAAACCACTTTCCTGGCTTTCCTGGCAAGTCTACAGAACTGGTGGCAATTAGAAACCCATGTGTAATACCAAACACAAGCTTTATTCGAAAATGGAATCACTTTCCTGCTATGTTTCAATTTCTATGGTTAAATATTTAAACAAGGTTTTCTTAGTCCAGTGTTACACTCCTATATCTGTTTATTAAACAATCCACTGAGTAACGCCTGAGCATGATGCTGCCTCCCCAATGTCTTACAGTAGATGTTCTTGTTTGATTTGTAGGCAAGCAGGAATTATAGCCCAAATGTTCATGCCTGGTTTCATCAGACTATAAAATATTCTCCCCCATGGTTTTGTGAGATTTCAGCCAGGCAAGAATGTTTTCTTTGGAACAAAATGTTTCTGTCTTCCAACCCATGTGGAAAATATGGGGAGTTGTTGATGCATGTACAAAAAAGAAAAAAAGAAAAGAAAAAGAAACACCAACCAGAAATTTGTGCAGCTCCTTCACAGTTGCTGAACACATTTCATGTCAGCTGTACATATATTGATGCTGTAGCAGCTAAAATCCTATATTTTAGGCTACTGGTTGTTATGCTTGAAAGGTGTTGGTCTTACGTGCGTTCAGTAGAGATTTATCATACCGATCTTTACTTTGACTTATAAAAAGGTCATTTATTGTACAGAACAATGTCCATTGTTTGCTACTTCCATGTAGTTACACGTAAATTCGACATCAAAACCTAAACCAAACACAGTGGAAAACTGTTGCCTCTTCCCACTAACAACACCTGAACAGAATCACGGTTGACCTTAAATACCCATCCCCCATCAGACACACAGAACTCAAAATGAAATTCGCCCCCTGGTGGCGATAAACACAGAAAAGGATAAATGGCTCCTACAGAAGCTCTGCCATTTCAAAATAAGACAAAAGCTATAATTTAGATATTTCTCCTTTTTCTTTGTCAATTCTCAAACCTGGTAAGTTTCACTTGGCAAAATTTTGATTTAGGAAGAAAAACCCTCACTCTGTTTTACGCTTCCCTGTAGTCAGACTTCCCTTTTAACTCATTTAGACTAAGAGTTTTATATCAGTCATTCATGAGCTTTGGATCAGTTACCAGATCCAGCAAGCGAATAACTCCCTTTGATGTTATTTTAATCTTATGAAAAGCACTAGAAAGAAATAAATCTTTTTAAAAGGACACCTTTCATTTAGAAAAATGTTTCAAAAATGTATTTTCATGAAAACACATTTGAAGTTATGCACAGTTTCTAAATCAGAAACATGCGAATATAAGTTTTTTTTTTTTTTATTACAAATGCTTGTTAGAGTAAAACCACTTAGAGTCAAATGGTAGGGTCCAATTTCTTCTTGTATCAGAAATCAGTGTGAATCATTTAGATAGAATATTGTAATATATCAGGTGTTTACATGAAAAAATTATTTATGTGTTCATCTGTTTGTGCTCTTCACAGCTACACACGACGTGTTGTTGGGAATGGAGTCAGAGCTCAGAGTACCAACCCTGAAGTCAAAGTAAAAGGAGAAGACCCTGTAATAAACCAGATCATCGACAAATTAAAACACATCAACCAGGTGAGATTCTTTCATCCTTTGTGGATTTTATAGAGAACTACATGATTTTACTCTCATTTTCTTCAAATCTATATTTACACGGTTCATTTTGTCAAACATATGGTAACTATCCCCATAGGAAATCTGTTAATTCCCTTTGCTTCTTTGTTAGTTTTTCATAAATTGACATCCCCCTTGTTTATAAGACTTAAATCTTTCACTTTTTACCTTTAATTCTCATCAAATGTTTTTTTTTTACCCTCTCTTATATTCCCGGTAAATACCAGCACAGAGAAAAATAGTCTCAAATGCAGAATCATTTCTAAGGCAATGAATGAAACAAATCAATCATTACACATTTAGAAAGCCATTTGGTCTGCTTTGTGTGCATTCATATTTACAAAATTCTTTTTTTTTTTTTGCTCTTGTCAAAATCAATGTGGCTTTTCCTACCTGCCAGTCTGCCTTTATGTGCGTGTGTGCTGCCATGGCACCTCTCAGTGCTGTTTATCTCTCCGCATGATGAGATTAGAGCAGTTTACGGGAGCACTTTTCTTTCCTCTCGCCTCAATAACAGCTGCTCCGGCTGCATTTAGGCTGTCGAGCTGCAGCGGCGGCTTCAGATGCCTATTGCTTCGGGTTCCCAAGTGGCGGGCTGAAGGCCAGGTCATCTCTCTTGACCTCATACTGGCACCCCCTCCTTCACTAATTCTCACCATCTGTGGGGTGTCAGAACACATAAATCTATATCATAACCATCAGAGAGCCTCTGTTCTGCCTGGTTGACATTCACTGTGTGTGCAGTGTCTTTTGCCTTTTTTGCTGTTTGCATCCTAAATGTGGTTCGTTGTGTGTCCTTTGGTTCTGTAAATTTTTAGTTTCAGCAGGAAAGATTGTTTTGTAATCTTGAATACTCAGGGATGGCTTATCTGATTTGGAAATGGTTTATGTGATTTACTTTAAATACTATGGAACAGATTATGATTATGAGCTCTACCCAGATTGTATAATCACCTACAATCTGCTGAGACCAAGTATTTCAGCCAGTGTCATTTTAAATCCCATGTTGTTCTTTCCGTTCCAAGTTGTTGGTTTGACATGTTTTATTATATTCGATGCTATTTTACATTTTCATAACATTTTAAATATGCCTCTCATTATATTTTCAGTTCTTCCGTTGCTCTCTCTTATATTGTAACAAAAATAATTTGAAGATGAATCCCTGATGGAGTTCTTTTAAAATCTACATGCCAGCAGCTTGACATGTAGATGAAAAGCTAACTACAGCTCTCTCCACTTATTGGTTGTCTTGATGAAGATGAATAATAGATTCAAAAGCAATCAATGTTTCAGTGCAGAAGCCAACTTTCACTTCAGAAAATGTAGAAATGTTCAACCTCTGTTTTGAGTATATTTATTTATTGAGTTGGGAAATATTTCTATGAAACAGATGTAATGTAATTCTTTATTTTTATAATAACTGATAGCTTTTATGTTGACGAGAGACTTTTGAACTTTATTAAGTAACATTTGGCTTCTTGTTTTGCTGTCCCATAGATATGATGTGGCACAGAAACTTCTTTCTTTTAGTTACTCTGCAATGCAGACAAGACAAGAGAACATGAAACTTAAAAAAGGCAGATGTTTGTTGCTTTTCAAGTCTCGGAATGACTCTCGGAATAAAATAACTACCATACTGTATCTATTTACCAACCAACAATAAAAAGACATTTTAAAAAACTGAAACTGTGACAACTAGAGATAAAAGCTCCAAAAGTGCTTTCCAATTTGGTACGTAGACATCTTTAGAAAACTATGGAGTGGTCTTTCTGTAAGAATTTGAGAAGATTATGTACAATATTTTTAATTGGTAATTTTCTTGCCTTTTGACAATAAAGGTAGCTAAACATATCTTGGCTTGGAATAAGTATTTTTTCATCAACTAAATAAATTAGGTAAGTGAAAGAATTTGGGACTAATTAAGCTTTCTCCCTCAAAAATATCACTAAAATAAAATATTATTGCCACTCAGTAAGTCCACACACAACAAGCACTTGTTTCAAGGAATATACTTGTTGTATAGTTCTGTTTATTTATTATTATTATTTTTTACAATGGTTATGTTGTTAACAAGTTTTACGTAAACACCAAAGCAGACTGACAGTACCGTTACTTCTAACTGAATAATTTTATCTTCTGTTATTCTGTAATACTTTGACCCGATTCATTTTAAGATAAATTAGGACTTAAACCTGAGACTGATGTGAGTTGCAGTTTTTAGGCATCGTTAAACCAGTAATGACTAAAAATAACAGAAAGGCACACCAGTGATGAAGCACTGCAATTTGACAGACTTAATGTTAGTTACCTTTTTTGATGAATACACTTGGATGCACTCGGTTGAGCTATAATTGGGAATCAGTGAGCCAAATCCAGAGACACACGGCCAGTTGACCAGTCATAAAAACGGATTTGATGCGCCTAATTTAACTTTGTGTTTTGGCCAAAGAGGCTGCACAGGTCAGACTTTCTGGGCTTCACGCAGCAACACGGGTGAGCAATTTCCTCCAAAAGGCACGCAGTGTTTGAAACCATAAAACTGTTTTGGGGGATGTTGTTGCATATTAGTGTGGTTTTCATGATACTCTATTCACACAAACGGGGATTCGTGAGTGAAATATGTAGGGGAGGTGCTGGCAAAAACCACTGGACCAGTATGCTTAACATGATGGTTAGAATGGGTAATGGAAGCCATGTTTTATAATGTGACTAAAACTTATTGAACTTTTGATAACTTAGTGTAATCTGCTCCTCTAACATTTAGAGCATGAGTAAAATACATCCTTACTGTAATGCATTGTATTGGAGATGCATATTCATGTCAGAAAGGTGTCACATGAGGGTGATGGGGATCAATTTATATGTGAAAAAAGTTACGATAAGCCTTCAAACATTGAGCACTTTATTCAGGAATATTCACATGTTCATGTCTGATCTAATGTTTTAATCACTGGAAAAGACCACAAAAATAAACCCTGTTTTGCAAAATGAATACAAAATGTCTTTCTATTCACACTAAAAGTTATGACCTACTAGCCAGCCTCAGCCCTCTTTGGTGGAAGAAGCCTCAGTGAGATGTTTCTTGTTGCTACCTAACAATCCCTGAATTCTGCCTGAGGAACATTTGTCCCACTCTTCATTTTCAGCAGAGAGATGATGAGGGGTTTCTTGCACATACAGCAACTCACCTCACACTATCTTAATGAGATCAAGATCTAGGCTTTGACTTTTTCCAGTGCCTTCTATTTTTTCATTTTTAGCTAGTCCTGGTGGGTTTGCTTGATTTTTTGTTTTTGTTTTTACAAATGGTCTCAAATTTTCCACAGTAGCAGGATTTGTGGTTGATTCTGTGATGGTGAGCTGGCCAGCTTTTTGCTTCACATTTTATTTGAGGTTCTTTGTATCTTCCCAAACATGTCCTCTACTCTGGTGTCTAAATGAGAAATTTGGACATCATATAATATATAGTTACACATGCATGTTCACCCAAACACTTGCATATCAATAGTAGCAAGTCCTGCATGATATTTTAAACCCTGGTGAGAGTTATAAGCTGCTGCAGCCTCAGAAAGTTCTTTTGATCTTGCTGTGGTGTTCACTTTCTTTTCAACAGTCAGAAGGACACCAAACTAAATGTCTGAGGTTTAAACAGAGCAAACTTCCTTCAAAATCCAGGGTAGTGACACGCCGTTGTGGGATGTGGGGCATTTAAGTGGGGAATTGCATTGTATGATGTCTTTTGTTTTTCTTTTTTATGTAAATTACATAAAACTTAGTTTTGTTAACATAAATATTAAATATTCATATGTCCTAATATGCTAGAAAAACAAAGAGGCTGTGATAGGATTTTCTCACACTTTCCCATGACTGTTTGTCTGGACTTTAATGAGGCTAATGTTTACATTTACAAAGTTTAAAAATAACTTTCAGGTTTCATCGACAGGAGTAAATGTCAAACCAGGCCTTTTCAGCTTCCCAAGCTGCGTTTTCTTTTGAACATTTTAAATATGGTTTATTTACAAAAAATCAGCAAGTAGGCAGATTTTCCACAGACACGTTTACAATTACGTTCTACAGAGAAAGGTTTGTTCTGTACACTGTATTTGCCCAGATGTATAGACGATTACAATATCATACTATAATCTTTAGTAAGTAGAACTCTTAAGTTGAAGCAGATAACATTTTACTATTTGAGCTTCTAAATTGTATTAAATGGGATCATCATCAGTTGTTTAGTTTTACTTCTCAGATTTTGAAGTTAAATTTACTGAACAGTTATAAGGGAATCTGGGCTATCTAGTTGCTGAATGGTTGATTATTAGTTTTTAATAAGCTCAGCTGGCTGAGCGGTTTTCTTATCTGTCATAAATTACTCTGCCTCCTACTTAAACAATGACCTTCGTGTAATTATAACACAGCATTTGATTCATGCATAATTGTTTTAAAAAACCTTAAACAAAATTTGACAGCTCAAAATAGGCACAAATAAAACCATTGTGTTTGTTTTTTTGCAGATCACTAAGGTTAATTATAATACATATTTGTTCTTTCAGACATATCTTACTTTAACTAAAAATGTCTCTGAGAGGGTTTTTGCTTACCCCCATTGTTGTTGTTCTTTTCCATCTCAGGGAAAAAAACAACAACCATGACGTGCCTTGCAGTCTTAATGCCACAAATTAAGGTTCCTTTTTCTATGTGGACAACCTTAACAAAGGTGTTGCAAGTCTATCAACCGCAGTTAGAAATACAAATATCCCCCTGGCATAATAATACAGAGTCCTCATTAGTCCCTGGAAATACAAATAGCACAAATGTAAAATGTCAGAGAGTGAGAGTGTTTCTGTTCATTAAAAGAAGCTGTGTTATGTGATTGTTGTAATCTTTTAGCCCTTACATGTGTGGTGTATGAAGTAATTAAGATTCTACAAGAGATTTCCAAACGTCACATTGCTGCTTTCATCGGGTTGTAAATGTGACTGGCCACGACTAAACTAGGAACAAGTATCTACCCCTGGGGGTTTTTGAGTTGTTTGTAGATTCTGAAAGTGCAGATTCTATGCTTTATAATGATGTGAAACAAATAGAAATAAGAAAATGAAGAAGCATTGGGACACTAAACAAGATCAGGGAGAAAAAAGCCCTCAATTTTTAAAAGAGTTATTCCTAAATCTGATCAATTACATGGGCTTATTAACAATTAAGCAAGATAATAGCAGAAGATAATAGACACGACATGTTACACAAAAGAATATATATTTTTAGCCCAAAGGAAACATGATGTAAATAATTATTTAATTTTATTTTTATCAGCCACAGAATGAAGTTCATCAGCATGGCGCACACCACTGCTCATTCGCCTGGCCACAACTTTTAACGTCCTGAAAAGAATAAAAGTTCTGAGGCTCACTCCATGAGAATGAGAAAAGTATTCCTGCAGACATGAATATGTCCAATCATACAAGCAGTCTTAGCATTGTTTTTTTTCACCCGTATTTCTCTGCTGAATGTTGTCATCTCTGAAGGCTCATATTTCTAACAGCACATTACTGGCCTGGGTTCAGGGAGCTATGATGACAATATTAACTAGCCATGTATTTTCTTCAAACTTGCATCTTATTGGCTGGATTTATTCTGTATGCAAGCCGAATTCAAACACAAAGTTTACTATTTTAAAACTTCAGATTGCTATGTAGTTGTTTCTTCATGACCTGGACTAATATATCAGTATTTTCTGAGTTAGTGGTGTTTTTTTTATCTATTTCTTTCATTTCTGTGCCAGTGACTTGCTCCTGGTTTTCTCCTGGTATGTCACAAGTGTATTTTCATTTAATGCACAAAAGTGTTTTTATACTCATAGCTGAATCGTTTACTGTGAATTTCTTAAAAAATATATATATATTTTGAGAAAATTGCGTATCTATGAGCCACTAAACCACAATTGAAAATATTCGTAATTCTTCTAGTTTCAACATTTTGCTGCGTTTTTTGTTCATTTTCTTTGCATGGGGTAAAAGTAGAACTATCCAATTTATGGTCCATATCTTGAATGTAATCACACAACAGAGGGTTCTCAGTTGTGTGATTTTGTAGTTAAAGCCAACTCGTGTTGAAACAACATTTGCTCTCCTGTACAAGTGTTTTTTTGCCAGGACTTCATTGCGTGTGCCAGGAGTGCCTTCAGCACAAGCAGACAAAGAAGACAAAAAAACGACTGCAGGGAAAACAGTGACCCTTGCCTTCTCTTGTATGTAGTCACGACGCAAACCTCACAGATCAACGTTCCACAAGCCTTTCTTTGCCAAAGGGAATTTCAAGATTATGTTTGGATTTCATTTCAACAAATTCAAGTTGCAAGCAAAATAAACAATTGCAGAGACTACTTACTGAAGACTAATTGATCTCTACTGTTGGGTCAAATTGATTCTCAAAGGGGAGAGTTGTTGCCATGCTATAGGTGTAAGCCTCATATTGATTAATAATGTACCGACTTGCAGAATAATTCATCACTGGGCATGTTTTCTTCATGTTGCTGATGCAAATAGGAAACATACAGTATAAACAAGCAGAAAAGGATGTGCTCTGATAGGTTTTGACTATCTACAAAAAATATTTTGAAATGAGAAAAGCAGAAGAATTTTCAGTGAGGTCAAACTAAAACTGAATACCCTTTTTTTTAAAGTGTGGATGCAGCTTTTCTCAGAACCAATTTGTCTACACAGTTTCTGATTACCTACTTTTTCTTAGGGGAAATACAGAACTACAGTGACTTGCAAATTCACTCATAACCCTCTCCATTTGAAATATTGCAACAACAAACTTTAATGTATTTCAAAAATGTAAGGAGAATGAGCCATGGTTTTCAAAATCTTTTACAAACATAAATCTGAAAAGTGTGGTAGGGAGGACGTCCCTGTGTACCTAAACGGACATGCCTATTGTTTTGGAGAAGCTGTGGAGATACACAGCTTTATCGAGAGAATCTGAATCTATCGGGAGTCCTGAAAGAAAACTGGCCACAGACCACAAAAGACCAGAGACTGTGGAACTGGGTCATCTTACAGTGAGACAACAACTTGAAATATACAATCAAAACTACAATGGATTTGTTTGGACCAAAGCACATGCATATTCTTGATTGAATAGCTAAGATGTTTTCCAAAGAATGCTTAGTTATTTCCATCTACTGATATGCACGGCTGGTAAAGACTTGCTTACAAAGTCTTGACTCAAGGGAGTAAAACACCAAACATGCCAATGTTTTCACATTTCTGGGGAGACATTTTGAAAATGGCTTCATGAAAAAAATACATCAAAGTTTGTGGTTTTAGCATAACAAAATGAAACAAGTGTCATCATTCAAGAGGTATTAATAATTTTCCATGTCATATACATGTCACATTGATTGGTCATTAAAGATACATTAATAAGTAAATAGATCATTTATAACAGCCACTAATAGAAATGTGAATAATTTCTGTTTTCTTCAATTAAAAGTAGAGGCTGTGGGCTGCTAGCAGATAGTGGAGTGAGGAATCTAATCTCTTGTTGTTTTATAAACCTTTTATGAACTTGCTGCAAAGTAAGCACTGTCTTCAGCTACTGTAGAAACAGCTTTCAGTAAAAAATGTGTAAACACTCATGTACATTTACCAGTGCTACATGGCCTCACCTACATAAACTAAAATTATTTATGACACCTTTCCAAATCATTCAGCGGCAATATCATATTCAATTCCCCGCTGTTGAATCTATTTAAAATGTTCAATTTACCAGAGATACAAAACATTTTTGGCAAAACAGCAAATCCATGACCTTAGAGTAATGATGCTTTCATCTAATTAAACTAAGAGAATTTTAGAGGACACATTTGAGCTAATCAAAATCTTCTCTTGTCTCACAAACGTGAGTTTAGCTGATCTGTCATCCTACATTTATTTTTTGAATGGCTTACAGTTCTAAGTGACAAAGATAATTATGTCTTTTTAACATCGTATTTAAATTAAAAATTTTTCATAGATAATCAAGTAATTCTAACACTTGTTAATAAACAGGTTTATTTGAACATTTAATAAACTGGTGTCACACCCCTTGTGGTACTATTGGGCTCTGTGAATGGGTTCATTCCTTATTTATTAAAGAGCAATACTGGCCATAAATTACAAATTAATCTAAGAATGAACTTTTTAGTTTACATCAGCTTTCTTTTGTTTGATTTTCCATATTAGATCAATATAATTATTTTTTAATTTGTTGTGAGAACTTACTGAGCGGCAGTGCCATTTATTATTCCGTTTTAATAATAGCAGATCATTAGAGGCTCTTGGAAGAAGCCCTGCCATATATTGCAGTATGACAATGAAACTGGAGAACAAAGTGTGAGTAATTACTTAAAAGGGCTTATCAAATATCTTTGGTTTCACCTGTAAGTTCGCAAAAAGGTTGGAAATTGCTTGTGTTTTAATACTGATGGAGGGGGATAAAACAGTGCAAATAATGTCATGCTTATGAGTTGCAACCCTTTTGTATACACATCAGTCAAGTCAAGAGGCAGCTTGTGTTCACAGTGCTTGAGTCTAGTTTGCATGATCATCTCGCTGGGATTTAATTTGCAAATAGCTCTGACTGGCATCTCTCTAACCGCTGAAGTGCAGAACAAGTGTGAGCCTGCATGTCTGACCTGGATTGTTTTTCAGCTTCTTCCCCAAACTTTTCTTCATTTTTTATTGGAGGTATTGCTATATTGTAATACACAACATAGTGCCTTCTGAACTTGTGATTATCTAATTCTCAAGTAATTTGAACATTGAAGCTATATAGTGACACTTGAGAAATGCACAGGTTGTTTTTATGTGCGTTTTGAAGTCAGCGCAAAGTCTTTGTGAAGATAGAAATGCATACTGTATGTATGCGTTGGTGTGTGTGGGCGTGTGTGTGCGTACTTAGTGGGGGTTTATGACCTGCAAAAACATCAATTACATATACCAGTGCTCACACTGATTCCATTGTACACATGAGCGACTACATGCACATCTTGCACATTACACTGTGTCAAGTTTCTATAATGTTGGTGCAACTTATTAATATCAAGAAAAATGCCTGAAATTACTTGTTCAATTCTGCTTGAATGGCTTAAAAGAAACTGGAGAAAATACAGAGAAATACAGGTGAAGGCACAAGGTGATGTTGTTTTGCTCATGATGAAACTGTTTTGCCATTATTTATGAGGATAAGAATGATGCTTCTATGCAAATGTTGATGTTTAAGGATTCGTTTCTGCCTATCAGTAATGCTCTTTATGATTTCTATTTATTCGCCCCTGACCTTGACGAGGTGCAGAACCTGCTCCCACCCAGTTTCGCCTGGACCAAATGGAAATGCATCATTACTATTCCTCAGCTGAGGCTGCAGGAGAAACACAAAACAGCAATGCGGCTATTGACAAATCAATCATGCAATCCGAGTGAACAAACTGTGGATTTCATCATCTTCCTGATCAGCAGCTCTTTCGTATGAATTATTTGTTGGCTCCTCTCCTTTTTTCCTGTCCTCTCCTCTTGATGTGGTAAAACCCATCAAGAATCTATAAGCAGGCCCGGTCCCTGTGTCTCTCAATCAAAATCAGGGGCAAGCAGCTCCTCACCCAGTCTACAGGCTGAATTATTTACCACTCATTGATGTGGTGGTTGACCAGCAGTTTTGCTTGTGAATTATTCATATCCCCTCTCCTCTTAGTCCAAAGGATTAACACTCAAAATGTATTCACAGTTTATGTGTTTTGCCTCTAAATTTGCATACTACAATGCAGCATTTGAATGCTATAAAAACCCAGTCAGAGAGCAAAGACAATCCTATTAATAAGCATGATGCAGGTCTCACGATGTATGGGGTTATAAGCAGCTGAATGTGACGCCCAAATACAGTTTGTTTGGTTAATTCCCGTAGAGCAGAATGTCAGGACTCTGAGAGGCAGTCTTACGGGAAACAAATCCCTAAACATGTGGCACCAAGACAGCATTAAAGTCCCATGGGACACTGCATCGAAAACAGCAGTGTGCTGCATAATGATTGGTTTGTTTGTCTAACCCATGCTCATTGTGACAGCCATTACACCATGAGATAAGGACAGTGAATACAAACATTTGGGGACAAATCCAGCTAAGCTGCACACCTGTAGATAACTTTATCTGAAGTGCTTGCATGTGCTTACAGTCTGGGATGCTGCTGCAGCAGCAGCATAATCCTCTGTGTTTAATTGGCTAAAATTTGAGGCATTTCAACTCTGTCCTTTCAGCAAAAATGGAGATATTGTCATTCTGCCTGTCTGTGGAAATGCAAAGCAAATAGAAATAATGAGGGAAAACAAAATCTCTTTGTCAACAGGTTGTACTGATATGTCTTATTAATAATTGAGTTAATGGATATTTGTTAAAATAGATATTTGAATAAGTTAAATGTAGAATATTTCTGTGTTTAAACTGGTACTATATCGCAAAATGTTCAAACGAAGTCATACTCTTTTCTTATGTTTGTTTTACTCTTTAGAGTTCGATCAAGTCTTAAATATCTGATTTTCTTGGTTTGAAATGTCTTTTCTTACCATTCATTATCTCAAAACTTGTTAACTAAACACTGATGCAGAAACAAAAGTGGTTCAACAAAAGAACATCATTATCCTCAGAAGTACACAGTCTTCCTTTCTCGACTTAGGAGCTAATGCAGCTGTCTGTCAGTCCGCTCGGTCTTTAAGATTCAGCACAACGGTCCAAACTTGTGGTTCTCCAAACTCAAACGTGACTCAAGTGAAAGAACCTTCTGACTGCCTTCTTTCTTAACCGATTATGTTACCACTCTGGGAATGCCCTCATCTCTCTTCTGCACCTGCAGTGCCTCGGCTCAGAGAGGTTTGGCTTCAGGCGTTACTGTGGCAGAATTCAGTCACTGGAATTGATCCAACTCAGAACCACCATGACCCTCTGACATATGGTTTGCTTCAGGGGATTGTGGAAGGAGCAGACCTCCATTCTTAAAAATAAGAACTCTTTGTAGCCTTGTTCCCTTTTCTTACCCTTTTGCCACAAGACTGAGCAACATTATTCTTAATTACCCCTCTGCTAACTTATTTGTCTTTTCTACAGTTACTTCTTTATAAAAGAAGTAACTGTAAAAGGATTGCATTTTTATTTTTACATCTTGACCTCAGCACACCTCATGTAAATAATACATGAGGTGATTTGTTACTTGCTACGTGAAGCTAGATTAAATCATTTTTGGATAACTGACAGATTAGGAAATGGACGAGAGTTAAAAAAAAAAGGTGCACTGTATTTATTTAGAAGCAATTTAGTGATATACGGCGTGACCCATGTTTTTCTCAATAAATATATATTTTATTAGGGCTTAGACCAGGGGTCCCCAAACTTTCTCCTGTGAGGGCCACATAACTTGTCCCTTCTCTGATGGGGGGCCGGGGTCAGTTTGTAACAGAAAAAGTGTGACGATTGTAAGAGTGCTAAACATAAAAATGTATTGTTTTTCAGAAAGCACAATCAAATAACCTTTTCTGGATTCTTCAGAGAACAAAAGTTAGGAAATCACACTATTTATGAAATAAATAATAACCAAATAACACTGGGCTCTCCACATAAAAAAAGGGTTAGGGTCAATTATATGCATGTATAAAATAGTTACTAACTAGTAGTTAATAATAAATAAAGTTCATTACTAACATTTATTTTATTGCAAAAGTCCAACTTATCAAATAAAAATGCACATATATGAAAATACTCTGGTATTGTTCAGGGGGCCGGACCAAATGTGGAGGCGGGCCGCATCTGGCCCGCGGGCCGTAGTTTGGGGACCACTGGCTTAGACTAATAATAATAATAATGTGAAATTTACACTAGATGTTAGTAACAGCCAAAGTACAAGTTGTACTTACAAAACTACACACAAATAAATCAATGCAAATAAGTGCATCACATAAATTATATGTAATTACACAAGAAATGAGTATTGGATTTATTGAAATATCCCTGAAGAAATCTTGGAATTTATAGAAAAATCTATTTAGTTTCCAATGCAGTTTATTTACAAAAGATAATGTTTCCACACACATTACAAAAACAATCTATGCAAGCCTACTAAGAAGTTAGTTTAATAACTTGACAGGGTGTCTGCCTCACAGACTAAAACTGGGAGCTGGTTCCACAAAAAAGTAGCCTGATAAATAAAAGATTTACCACCAATTTTACTTTTCAAACCTCTAGGAACACAAATACACCTACAGTCTGGGAACAAAGTGTCAATAACATATGGGACAATCACATCTGATTGAGCTTGATTACTAAGGGCTTTATATGTTGGAAGGATTATTTTAAATTCTCTTCTGAATTTATCTAGAGAAGGTAAATTTAGGGAAATATGATCTCTTTTATAAATTTTCATCAGAATTCTTGTTACAGTGTTTTGGATGAGCTGAAATCTTTTTAACTGATTGTGGAATGATGGTAAGAATTTGCAATAATCTTGCGTTGAATTAAAAAAAGGGTTCATATGACAGTGGCATTGCACACTTGTTGTCTCTAATTTGCAAAAGACGGAAATACAGGTGCTACATTCTCATCCCGTTCTAATTTGTGTTCTCACTGAACTCCTGCTTTCTTCCGGTTGATACACTTGGTGTGGATAAACATACTGTCAATGCATGTTCTATGGAGAGGAAAATGGAAAATGACAGTCAGTATCTTGGGAGCCAACACATATCTTGACACTTTTTTTGCTCTGACTGGCAAATATGATTATTGTAAGAGCTCTCCTCCTCCCTCAAGTCTAAGGACACTAGATCAGGTTCAAAGAGAATACTAAAGGACATAAAATGCTGTCAAAAGTTCTATCCAACCTCCTCCTGGATCTCTAAGAACCAGTCGTTTTGGCAGATGAATCTGTTCCCTTCTATAAAAGATAGAAGACAGATATGTGCTTTCAGTTGTCACTGATCATCTGAAACCTTTTCTTATTTTCTGTTTGTGGAACCAGATGTGATAGATGTCAATGGAACAACTTGCATCTCCAGAATGAGTGGTGATGATCCCCTTGCATTTATAGAGGCGCAGTCACATTGTTACATTTCTGTAAATGCACTATAGAGTGTGATGTTGCAAATTGGAGCTGACAGCTGAGTGAAAATGTAAAGCATTAGACGGCAGCATGATCACGTTCTCTGTTTTTTGCCACTATGAATTCAAAAGCAGGATTTTTATTTATTTTTTTTTAATGACTGAAGCAATTAAGCCAAGCATATTTATCCAGAAACAAATGAGCAAGTTTGAGGTAGTCCCGTTGTTATATTTCTCCTGTCTCCCGTTGGCTAGCCCAGGTGATGGATGCCAATGTTTAAACCAATAAAACTGTTGAACTGTGGTGCTCTCAACTGTATAATTAAATAATACTTCACAAAGAACACAACAAACCAAATGTTTACTTTTAGGCACAGATTTAATGTTTTCATTTGTGTATGTGTGCACATGTTTCTGTATTTGTAGGTAATATTCATTATTTTAGCTACCTGTGGGGGGAAGCTGCCTCTGACTTGGGTGTTGCATGATTTTATGCTCCAGTAGCATTTTCCAGATGGCAGAAGGGAGAAGAAAAAGTGTGTGTGTGTGTGTGTGTGTGTATGTGTGGGCTGGATGACTGGTGTCCTTGATTATGCTCTGGGATTTCCCTCTGCAGCCAGTAATGAAGATATCACACAGCCACAGTAGGTCTGTGCCAGTAAATTTTTGACAGGGACAGTTTCCAGGTCTAGTCCTGTACAGTACAGTGAAAAGTACTAATTCATTTACAGTGATGCAGACTATGAGCATCCACATTTTATGGTGCGGAGATGATATTTGAGCCAAGCCTCAGTTCTCTTACCATAGCTTATGAGACACGCCACAAACTGCAGTCCTTTCTGCAGTTGATTTTCAGAGCTGGTGGTGGAAGTAGCTGGTATTATTATAAAGTATGTGATGTGAATAGAAAACTATTCCGATATATTCTGGCCAGGGTAAGTTGTTAAATGAATTTTAACTTCAGATTGGTTCAGTTAACCGATCAGTGTTTATAAATCTTTAATAAGACTTTTCCCCTCCTAAGTACGTAAAGTTAATGGCTTCATCAGTCCGTTAAAGCAAGGTCAATTAGGTGTTTGCCACTTTACCTTATTATTTCACATGCTTCAGCTAGATGACTCTGTGTAGAAATCTTAAAACGAACCAGCGAATATGAGCATTTACTGTTCTGTCAGTAACATTCAGCATATCAGATGTTGCCTAATACTACATTTTGTTTTACAGGATGTGCCATAAAGTTGTAAGAATTGATCTAAGTGAGCCACAGATTGTGTGGTTATGACAAAACACTTTTATTTCATGCTCCATGAACATTCAAGGTTGTATTCCTCAGGGTTTAGTAGCGAAACTGGGACAGTTTATTTGTAATTAACCACAGGGAAATAAAAATATATATATATATTTTGAAGCCTCAGAAATTATCACTTCCTTGTGAAATCAGAAGCTCATTATATTAAGCAGTGAGCTTCTGATTATTTTACAGAAATAATTAGAAGCTCATGTTTTATAACATTAAAATATTTTATAAGATTTTAATGCAACCCTTTTTTGCATATTTCATAACATTAAAACAACAAATGCTAGGTGATAGACTAATGCATGGCAAAGTGGAAGAAATGTGGTAGATACTTTTAAAAATAATTTTCAAATAAAAGTCTGAGAAGCTTTTACATTTATCCCACTGAAAAGCTTTTTCAGCAGAGTAAAAAGCTTTTTTCAAACCTAAATGCAGGTTTATTTTAAAGCCTGGTTGATTATTAGATATAATAATCTGTAATTTCTGTTTTCACAACAGTATCCTCTTCCCAGGATAACTGCTTGAAAAACATATTTTTTGAGCAGATCATCATAAAATATATCGAAGAACAACATAGTAAAGATTCCTGTGTTTGTATTGCCTAGATAAATAGTCCACTCCCTCAGCTTGGAATAATTTTCAACAAGAGTCTAAATTGGCAGAGCATTGTGCACTTGTTGAACTAAAAGCAATGCTGAAAGGCAGCAAAGAAGACTTTTATTAATTGCAATTGCTTTTGATTGTCAATCATGGTTCTTATTGGTTGATTTTATTATTTTATGATTTGATGAGGAGAAAATAAATCAATGTCTAAAAAAGTGACAGTAAATAAAAATAAATGCAGTTGAAAATGATAAACAAATATTGATAATGATAAGTAAATATTATTCAATGTTACGCTGTATAATCAAATAAGTTAGAAAAATTCTTATTTTTTAGTATTTGGATTTAATATTTGGTACATCAGGCCATTTATTTATTTCTGTCAATGAGTTTTTTATCTAGTAAAATAAAGATTATTATTCTTAAAGTGCAGACTTAAGTCCGACTCAGAATATTCATAAAGACTTTAAAATTGCTGATCACAGAAGTTCTGACTTAGCTTGCGCTATGTTGCAAAGGAGAATGGCCATAATTTATGGATACACATGTCTGGTGGAGGAGACCCACCTTAAACGGTTTGCGGGAATAGTTGCAGCAAAATGTGTTTCCTTTACATATAGACTCAAGGCAGCTACAAACAAATACACACCAATTTTTTTAGAGTTTTATTTGTAACCAGTTTAACCTAGTATATATATTTTTTGTTCCAGTTCATAATTATGCACTACTTTGTGTTGGTCTTTCACATAAAATCCCAATTAAAGTTGATTGCAATGTGACAAAATTTGAAAAGGTTATGTAGAAATGAAAACGTCTGTAAGGTGATGTTTAACCAAAGAGCTAAGGCTTTGGCTGAATGTTGAATGCTGCACTGTACTTCCTGTTTCCCTGTTTATTTTTCAAGGTCTTTATGTTTGATACTCTTGTATCAAACAAGATACAATAAAATAAAAACCATTCTGGTGTCAGTTATCTACAAAAACAAGCCTCTATATCACATCCATGGTCGTGATACAATAAGTCCTTCAGCTTATTGCAACAACTAAAAACATGAGAAGAAGCAACACATAAGTAAATTAATATGTAACTACTCCACATATCTGGTTGATCGTAATGAAAGTGGCTTCCAATGGAAAAGCACCAGATGTATGGTAAGATGTATGTCCTTGAGGGGAAGAAGATAAAAAACATTTTCAACCCCCTACTTGAGCAAAGTGTGAATAGTGCACACTGTAGCCTGGAAAAATAGAACGCTTTATTTTAATGATTGGTTGGCGATAATTGTAGTCAGTAAATTTTTTACTGTATTTCTTGCTAGATCTAACAGCAGTAATTTAAATACTGATGTGTCCTTGATTTGCAAATTATAAAAAATAACATAACTTCGAACTGCATTGTTGTATTGTGGGATTTTCCGTGGAGTAAGACAGTAATAATCTGTTTTTGACAAATATACTGTCCATGACAGGTGTTCAGGTAAAGCATCCTGATTAAATAATTTAGCTAGCTTGTATAGCATCAAAGGTGTAGGTTGAGTTTGGTGGAGTGGTTCACTCTTAGAATGAACCTTTATCTTAGACATTATTATTTTGCATTCCCAAATTCTAAACTACAGAAATCCACAACTGGCATAGTGAAATAAGATTTTATGATACAATTACTGAAGAAAACTAATATATATTTTGTGTTTGTGCAAACCACTTGCCATTGACTTGAACATGTAAAATAGTAAGGTCTTACTGACAACCTAAAAGTCTGAAGCATTTAGTAATTGCAGTATTTTTCCACATTTTCAATCTACCTCCTTTGAATTGTTTTGCTGTGTGAGACAGTTTTTTTCTGGACTCTATAGTTTACAGAGAGGAGTTTCTTTACTTGTGCGTGCAGTCATTGAGCCTTTTCTTAGCATTATGCTTGACAGGTAAATTGTTGCCACTGCAACTTTCCCTCTCGTCAAAGTCAGAATCACACTAAAAGCAATAAGTCTGGTTTCAAACCTCACCAGTGGAAGTAATGCTATTTTTCTGGTTGATATTGAATATGTGGTTATCATGTGAAAATCCTAACATTTAGTTTTGAATGATGTTTAAAAGTTTAAGAGCTGTTCATCTAATTTCTAATTTAATAAGCTTTATTGAAATAAATGGACAAAAGCATGAAGCTTTTCTTTAACAGTTAAAAGCAGACATAGCAAATTACATAATAAAATTCACAAAGCATGTTCTGTCAGTCATTTTCTTTCCACAATTTCTGTGTGTCTTCAGAATATCTCAGAACATGAGGTGATGAGAGGGCAGGGGGGATGAAAAATTCTTCATTAATTAAAGAAATCCATGTTTTTTTTTCTTTACTTTTAGTACCATTACTGTCAGCTGCTCAGGGCAGTTCATAACTGAACATGTTACCATCTGTTGCACATCTTCTAATGTTGTACTGTCCAAATGTACCACTAAAGATATTGTACAGAAAAAATCTTCATTATTATGTCTAGTCATGTTAGTTCTATGTTAAGGCCTTAATTTCAAAAGAAACAGAAAATTCCCAATTGGCAGAGGATCATACAGAATGTGAAGTATAGTGCAAATTTACCTGCACATATGTGGTTTTGTGAACAGAGTTATAGGTTTATTTGGGCATCATCTAGTCCCTACACACTGCAGTAAGAGCCAGAGGCTAGCTCAGGGGCTGGGGGCTGTCTGGAGTCAGAACAAATCAAAGCACCTGTCTCATAGCCAGGGTTACACATAAACCCTGTGTCATTCAAAACGATGAGGCTAATAACACAGTCAGGCAACACAGGCTCACTTCATTGTGTGTCAGTGTGAACAGTGTGGCTGCTCGACCCAAACACTAAAGAGGTACTTCCCCTGCCAAGGAGGAAAAGAACCTTGACTGACAGGGTTAATCATAAGTTACAAATGTTTCAGCAGCTTTGGGACAAAAACTTGGCTGGAAAATATTATTGCATTTTCCAAGCCTTGTTTAATTATTCATTGCTCTTTGGCACAAAGAAAGTAATCAGCTAATGAGCAAAAAAATAAAAACACACCCACAGTGTCAAACTTTCCTCATAACACACACCTGTACCTCAGGATTTACTGAAGTACAGATTAGGTCTAATCATATATTGTAACTGTATGATTAGATCACCGCAGTCTGTGGCAATGAAATGAAGAGTTAAGCTTAATTTACTGTCTTTTCTTGTTGTTTTAGTCTTTGCACAATGATAAAACTAAACAACTATAGTTGTGTTAACTTAGAACCTCAGTACAAAATTATATATATATATTTATATATTTTTTTTATCTCGGACATCTCTTAGGTAAGTACAGCTGGACATCTGAAGAATTTTAAGTTAAAATGTCATGGTTTTGCTAAAAGAAAAATCCTCTCAAAGCATATTATCTGGACAGATAAAAATGAAAGTGATTCCACATATAGCAGCTGGCTGGACTTGTGCTTATTCACTAATGGACACAGAGCACCACTTAGAGCATGGCCCTCTGTCAGTGTGGATGAGCAAGCTGGACCTTTGTAAAGTTGAAAATTGACTGAACAGCTTCCAAACTTGGTGCCACTGTCTGTCAAATACTTCTATACAAGTGCTGATTCAGAAACAGGTTTGCTGTCCACTGGGTCACAGCTTTCTTCCCCTGATTTAAATAAATGATTTACTGTATGTGAAGACCAAGTCTTTGAGCTGGGTTTAAAAACTGCTAAGACTCAAGTATTTATGTCACTACCTCGGTTAACAGAGAAGTTTAATTTGACAAATAAAGTTACACGACTTCATGAGAACTATTCAGAAAGGAAATTGGAAGTAATCGTCCATGTCTCCCGTTGAGGATATGTGTCTTGCCAGCCAGCCATTATGTAAAATCATCTCAGGGTTGTATGCAGCACTCATGTCCACTATAACTATAACTGGTGTAGTTAAAGTTCCAGAATCAAATGTGAAAAGGATCTGGGAATATCTATTGAGAGGCAGTTATGGAATAATTTGTGCAGAGAAGGTGTCACCTCTACTCTAAATGCTCGACTAGTACAATAAAATTTTTTACGTCAGCTGTATGTTACCCCGCAAAAATTACATACATATAACTCCAAGATATCCCCTTTCTGTCTTAGATGTGGCATGGAGGAAGGAACATTCCTGGCATCATGATTCCAATAGACCCGGAGATTTGTTTATTGACAAACTTTACGAAGTCCAATCTAAAGACAAATTATGTTAAGGAACTTACAGAAGTCCTTTAGGCAATTGCTAAGAAATGTGTTGCAACAAAATGGAAATCAGGTGTGACTTTGTGAGATCAATAGTTGTGTGATCCTAGAAAAAATAACCTATTGGATTCAAACTAGAATTAAGACTTTTATAAAATTTAGTAAACATTTTTAAGGTATATGCAAAACCTACCTGCACATTGGATTGACAGATCTTCTGTAATTGAGCCGGACTCAACAAAATCTATGAGAGATACTGATGCCATCTGTCTCCCACCCTATCTCTGATTCATATACGTTTTTATTTAATCCTTATTGATTACCCTCCTCTCCACTTTATCCTCCCCCATCCAGTCCTTGCTGTGTTATAATATTGTAAATGTATTTTACTTTAGGTATGTCTCATTGTTTCATTTTTGCTTGATACTGAACCAATTTTATCCTGTCAGTTAATAATTGTGATGTTGTTACTAAAAAATCCAAAATAAATTATTCTAAAAACAAAATTACCTGCTAGCATAGAAGGTTTTCTGTGCAAAGATGTCTAAGGTTGTGTTGAATCTGTTTTTGGCACTGTTGGCAACAAAATATTGACTCCCACATATGTTTTGAAAAGTTAAAGTTGTTCTGTTTCAGTTACTTTCACTATAAAGAATGAAGAATGATATGAAGAACTCACTTTTTTTGCATGTCATCTTTAGCAAAAAAAATGTTATGAATTATGGATTAATTAGAAAAAAGGACGTCAAAATGTAAACTGAAAACAGAAAACCTCCTTTTGGTCAAGTGGACATGATAAAATTGTTTCAGACTATCAGTGTTTCACAGGAGACATATCTGACGTCAAGGCAACCCTCCTGTGAGTCTTCTCCTATTTTTTTTTCCTTTAAGAGGACGATGATACTTCAGAGTCAACTTTCACACATGCATCTGTGAATGTGTGAAATAACACAGCTCCTTCTTTCACTTTTTTATGCACATATCCTGCACAGTTGCAAGTCCGCCTTTTGACCTCAGGGAAAAAATAAATCGATTACCTTAAAACTCAGGCTGCTTATTACTTCAAAACAAAAAAAAGCAAATGAAAAACCTGGGAACTGCAGACAGTAAATATTCTCCAAGATGCATTGAACATTTTGATTTGTTTTTATCATAAGTGGAAATGAAGCTATACAGAAGCAGACAGCTTGAAACATCCTGAGAGTTCAGTCCTGTCCATCATCTAACAAGTCACCATTTAGCTGCAGCAACAAAGCCTCTGTCCCTCCTCTGCCAACTCTGAGCCACAATAGTAACTAATTGCTACCTTTCTGATCAACACAAGGCATTCTCTCTTGTTTCCAAAGATACAACAAGAATTTAAATGAGCCAATTAGTGTGTGTATTTCCCCATGTGTGTCAAGTTCACCAAGTGTTTGATTGAGATTCTGCAGCGCAGCAGTACAGCAAAAAAAGTTGAGCTGCCCTGTGGGCACCTGGGACCAATAACGATGTGCATCACGCTGTGGATTCATTTATAGTTGTGTTGTTCAGAGTATTTATTGTAACACATTGTTGGTTCTTCACAACTGTATTGCTTTTGTAGTTTTATGTTTTGTTTGCTACAAATAAAAAGCATTTATTCTGCTGTATACCAAAAATCAGCCAGTTGCTTAGAAGACAAAACACTTTGAGGTAAATTAATTAATTACTTTTCTATCTTCTGAGAAAGAGTGAGTATCTGTCTTGGGTTTTTCTTGTCTTTTTGTTCTTTTACAAATAAATAATTGATTATTTTATTTTGTCATTACCATTAAAATGTGCTTTGATCTGAATTTGAATACAAATTCCCCTGCCTGCAATGTGAGCTCATAAATACAGAGTGAAAATTGTTCACTTCATCTTAATAGTTGTTTATTTTTAACCATTTCTCTTATGCTGTCTTTCTTTTTCACTGTCAGTTGTTGCAAGGAAAGACCATCCCTAAACTGGGATCACTGGACCAGATTGAAACAGGAAGTGGAGATTCAGAAGGACATTACAGTGGTGACTGTGATGATGAGGATGGATGTGCAGGGTCAGGCGGCGGCGAGATTAACAGAAAAGTCTCCAAAAGTAAGTCACTATTGTTTTGTTATCGGTAATAAATCTCTAGTTGATGTGTTTGTCTCAAGGAAACTAGATGTAGTCTGAACAAATTAGCAGACACATCTCAAACTTATATTGGTAATATCAACGAGCTTACAAAGCACAATGTATCAAAAATAATCGTATCATATATATCTATTATTGCTGGGTATTAAATGTTACCTTCATGTAAATTGGCAAGATTTTACAAAGTTTTTTTCTTTATCAGTGAAGAAAGTTAAAGATGCAGTTACATATTCTTTTAAATAAGACTGGCTCCGGCCTCGTTTTATGACAGCCGTAATAATAGCCATTAAAGATAATAGTTGCTATGGGGACATTATTGCAATCAAGGCCTGTAACTCAAAAAATTATTGCTCCTCAGCGGTTCAGCAACCTTCAATGAATCACAGCGGCAGAGCTCTCCTCTCCATTTTGTTACCTTTTGCACTTTTCTTTTAGCACTTATAGATTTTCCCTCTTCTTGCTCCTCTGCTCTCCATCAGACATGCTAACAACCTGATTAATTACCTCTCTCATTTTGCCTATGGCGACTCAAAGGAAGCTGGGGTCATCCAAACTCACCATTCTACCCATGAAAATGTTTCCTCTGCTGCTTGTCAGCCTCTCTCTAGGCTTCAGCCGCTTAGGTTCAGGAAAGCTGCTTAACGATCACTCATCTGAAGCTGTCGGGAGGCTCTGACATTTATCACCCATTACAGCTGAGCCGCCCTTTCCTTGTCATAGGCCAGATCAGGCTGCCTCCTATATTTATAACCCGCTGTCTGCTGTGACCTCTGTTGAACATCGGTCCCCTGGTGCCTGACCCTCAAAACAACAGGGAGGGACTTCTTCTCAGTCCCAGCAGGATTTAGTGGCAACTACTGTACCGAAACATTTATTTATTTATTCATTTATTTATTATCAGTGTTTTGTCCTTATTGTGTGGGGAAAAAATCAGCAATCCGAGACATTACATTTTCTCTGTTTAAAGTCTAATACTAAAACTATTAAAATAAAATTATTCTCAAGAAAATCAACAACTGCATTTTTAAAGCCATGTTTCCATCAATGTTCTTTATGCTCGTTTCGAAGTGTCACATTAGAAATGGCTGATGGAAACGGCAAAATACAAAATAACTTTCTCAAGTCTGCAGAAGCGCTTTCCAAGAAAGTGTCAATGTGCAAAAAGGGACATGGACACACATTTGCCAAATGAGTTCTGACGTAGCTTTTCCATCCATCGGTGGGTCTGTACATTAGTAGAGGCACAAATTTCCAAGTCCAAAATTTCAGAATGGAGGGGAGGACTCTCTCCATATTTCTGAGATGTGTGATCCTCTGCATCTTGCTTATTGCAGCCATGCGTAGCTTAAAAAATTATGCTGGTTGATCTGATCAATGTTTAATACAGCCTAAAATGTTGTGATATTCAAAATGTACTTTTATTCTTATAAATCAGCCTAATTTGCAAAATATGACTCTATGAATCAGCAAAACTTAATTAAGCTTCAAACTCTTGCAGTCAACTGTATTGCCTGTTTTTGCACGTTATTTCATACATTGGAATATCTAATTCTGCTTGCTGTCAGTGACACAACTTTGGATTTTTATGAAGTTAGCAAAGCTTCCTTTGGAAACAGAGTTGCTTAATTGGCTACCTTGAGGTTAAAACACTGCGGTGAAGATACAGCTTTAATGACCGCTGTTAGTTTTTTCAGTAAACGTGCAGTAACTTCAAAACAGAACGCCTCAGAGACAAAAACACAGAATCCAAAATAAGAGGCAGACACAAGAAAAACTATGCATTTTGCATCAAAGCCACTGTATTAATAACATTTTAGGCAACAAAAGGAACTGGACTGAAAATAGTTCTGTGAAAATATCTGATCACACAATTAACTATGACTAATTAAATAACAAGGGCAGTCTGAGAGATGAGGTGTGTAAAAGAAATATTCTGTAGTGGTTTCCAAAAAGGTCTAAACAACATTTATAGAGTGAAGTGTTTTAACGCATCACAAGCTTACAAGTCAGTCAAAGCAGATTACCTACAGTGATAGTGCTGTTTTATGATCAGATTCAAAGCCTAAAGACCATGTATAATTTAATTGGATTTCTTTGTCTGCTATAATTCATAATCTCTCTCTCATTTGTGTCTTTGATATTTATCTGCAGAACATGCAGATGATAGATCAGTGTGATAAAGAATTTAAATGAGATGAGCTCAATACTGACAATACAAGCTTGATTTAAAGGATTATCCTTATTAAGCAGAATTATTGTTACACAGAATCGTTACATATGCATGTGATCGATGCAACAAAATGAGCTGTGTGCACTTCTGAGATATTCCTTGGATATTAAATATTTATTTATTGAAGCAAAGCAGCTTCTATAGTATTGTTTCTCATTCTCTGCATTTCAGTCCAAATTGTGTTTTTTTTCTTCTTCAGTGAATGGTAACTGAAACAATTAATTATTTTTCGAGAAATTCAGAGAAACACTTGAAAGCACAGAGAGAAACCAGAAGATTGATTCACATCATCAGGCTCATTATGGTGGTGCACAAACTCCTCACAGCTCAGTGGGTGACATTGACTCGGAAAACACAAATCCAAAGGGAAAATCAATTCAGCATGAATCCAGGTTCACCGCATAAGAAGGCTTGTTCTTATGCATCAGTGAACTCTGGAAAAAGGGTTCTAAGTAGAAATGATAAGACAATTAATAGCTATTTTACATTATATTTAATGCTTATTAAATAGTTCACTTGGTAAATTAGTAAAACAAAATACCACAATCATATGTTAATTTATAGCTGTCCAGTTTTAGTTCTTAATTGCTACATAAGAACACAGTGTCACTTATGGCTCAAAGTAGCTGTACCTTTATTAATGCTGAATGACATTTTGGTGGGTTGAGGCAAATTTATGTTTTCACTCTAAATTTTGAAGTCTCATTTATGGCAATTCCATAAAAAGCTTTTGAGACAATTAAGCCAAAAGTGCAAATGTAAAACTAATGAATGTAATTAAAAGAGCTGGGACATCCAAACTTATTTTCCTCTGAAATGTGACAGCAAATAAATGGTTGGCCACACATGCTTTAAGACTCTAATTGCATTTTGCCCCAAATTCAAACTAGCTTGAAAATAAAGCCGTATAGTTAAGTTGCTGCTTTGTGTAAATACTGTTAGCTATTATTATCTCTTCTCAACAAAAATACTGTCAGCTTTCAGTCCCCATTTGACTTTAATTTGTAAATGACACATGTGTTCATTTTTTAAAATGTTTAATGACTTAAAGATATCTGAGCCTTACAACAAAATGAAATTATTCGTACAGGAATTGAAAAGTAAAACCATTAAAATCAAACTATTAGTAATTGCTAATGTGTTGTTTTTCTGTACCCCTTGATGTGGTAAATACAAGCAAAGCCTTTTGTAAATTTAGATAATCAAGAATGCTCAGAATCATGTTTTTTTCTGAATTGATGATATCCGTCTGTGACATTTACCCCTTGCCACAAAATTTCTGGTCTGCGGTAATGATCTGTGAATAATGTTTCACCCATTGTCTGCTGTTCGATAGCTACAGGAAGGGTTTGTTGTTGTGCATAGAGGTTGAGTGGCACCGTAAACCCTGCTGCTAAAGCTGCTGCTTTTGGTCTTATTTACGTTTCTCTCTCACATCATCCTGTCCTGAGGGAAAACTTATGCAATGCTATTGAGGAGTTGAAAAAGTGGCCTTACAAAATGGGTCAAAACAAAAGTGTAAAACTGTTATATCACTTAATGAATCAAATTGTTTAATTTCTTTCCAAAACCATTTGTGCTAATGAATAAATGGATGAGTTGGCTTGTTGCCAGTGCACATTTTAAAAGCCAGGACTTTTAATGACGTTATGTGGATAAGTATAAATGGCACATCTGTCCATAACATGTGCACTTTCAGTGCTAAACTGAAGGTTCACAATTACTCCAAAAATTCTCCACATAATTTTGGAGTAAGAGAAATGCTAACAGGGTTGAGATACGGGCATACCAAAGTTTAATATTAGCTTGGGTCAAACCACTTCCAGCTGGAAGTAGAGGAATTATTAATTACTTCTTTGTCTATAATATTTGTCTGACTTTTTGCAGCATAACAGTACTGCAGGCAATGAAACATGTTCCAAGCATTATTTTTACACCCCTCTGCCTCGCAGCTGCGATAGTTTTCTGGATTAAAACGCTTTACTTGACTCCTCTAAACATACCCAATGCTCCTTGTTAAGACTACTGGTTAGCTTAGGCTTTGTCTTGTTTGATTGCAAACCTTTCCAGGAAGGTTTTTTGTTGTTTGTGGTTAAGTACAAATTGTTATTGATCTTCAAGGTGCAAATTTTGCAGTATGCTCCTCTTTCTCAGTCCATGTTGAATCTAAGCTCACTTCACTGTCTTGTTCTTGAACATCCTAATACATTTTCTTTCATTTAAGGTGGACAGTTTTATTCAGATGTTTGAAAGCTAGACACAATTGGGTGTTGAAAATATAAAAAATATGATCTCAGCAAATAGGGAACATTGAGCTTTAGGAATAATCTTCCCAAAGTCCTAACTACAATACTGTAAAAAAAAGTCAAGAATATGCTTAAGCATTTCTTGCCTTTGAAAACCTGTTTGAAATAAATGAAAAAATCAAATCAAATCAAGTGCCAGTCCATGCCAAAAAAAACCACATTTAAAGTTCTGCCTAAAAGTGCACAGAAGCCTTTTCTTGGAACAGTACATTTGAAGAACTTTCCTTAAATCAAGCTAATATAATTTGCAAACCTGTTTTAACACTTTAATCTAATCCTTTTTATACAAAAGGTTGTTGATGAAAAGTGTATGGTGAAGCAAGCACTCACTCTCCCATTCTTTTTAGTCACTTTGCAGAAAAAAGGGGATAACAAAAGGTCTTTGCCACACAGTTTCCAATTACTTGTTGATTCAACATGTTCTAGAAAACACACAAAATCAAGATCTTTCTCAATTTCCTCTTATCCAAGTGGATTCTTGGATTTCTTTTACTTGTCAGCAGTGCCCATAGTGGTAAACATCTAAGAGGTTTTTCATGCTCCAACCCTGCCTGGCCAGCAGCCTGATGACTTTTATCAGGCCTGGCATCATTTAGCTGCAGACACTGTGACTGCTCGCACCATGAGTACTGCATGGCCAAAAGACGTCTGTCAGACATAGTGGCAGCAGGAGAGACAGAAATCGATTTCTTGCAGGTAAGCACAATGAGAGCGAGGGGATAGACTCCTTTATCACAACTCTTATTAACAAAAGCTATTTTTTTCAAATGCTCTCTAATCTATTATAGAAATTTAGAGATGAATGTAGTTATTCCTTATGAGACTCTGGCTCTAATTTTAAATTAGAATTGCCATAGCCATACTAAATAACCAAATCCAGTTTTTTTAATTATAATTTTATGCTGTGTTTGATCCACCTCTAAATAAGAGATCTAAGACATGGACGTCATGGCCACTTTGTTGGGAATATACAGTAATAGGGCTATCATTGAAAGCTGTTAAGAGTTTTCCTACCAGGCCTTACAGCACTCTGCAGTGACCATTAGACAGATCTTTATCTTCATTACTGTGTGAGATCAAATTAGCTTACCTGCTGTGACTCTTGCCCTCCTCTGCACCAGAAATAATAGGATCAAAGTCATTTACTGTACTGCAGTGTCTCGTAAGCTTTTGGTCAACGAGTTTTACTGTGTGAAGTCCTCAGTGATGTTATTACTAGATACGTTAACCTACTGGACCATTTAATATTGGAGGATATCATGTCATATAGACTGTAGTGAATTATTTATTTCAAAGTTATATTCTGTTGAGTGTTTACAATTGAAGTTTACACAATATAATGTTCACACAGATTTTGTTCTATGCTTAGAGATAATTGAAGCATACTCTGAAATGTCTGTGTCATAAATGGGTAACTTAGTTTATTGAGTGGCTATGCCATCTGAGATTCAGACCTGCATTAATAAACTCTGACAAAAGAATAAACAAGCTGCAAAGGGGGGAAAGTGACCATCTGGATGTTCATTGTCAGACAATCATGGTCAGGAACAGTGGGAACCAGTCTCCATTATAACAGCAAATGGAGTTTGAAATCGTCCACACTTGCTGGTTGAGGAATCTAAGCGATGCTGCTTTAAATCTGAACAGCACAAATTAACTGAGTAACGGCAGACTCCAAGACTGTCAAACACAAGGGACGCCACAAGTGATCATGAATGATTTTGACAAGGGAGCAGCTCCATCCTACTACTGCGCAACACAGAAATTCCTGTCAGACATCACAGTCTTGAAGCTGAAGAGACATGTGTGTCAATACACGAGTAAAATGTAGCAGGGGATTGAAAACAACACCAGAGGCCCAAAGCACCAGCTGCTGAAGACAGAGCTGTCATTGGAACAGATGAACCTGAACACCAGCTGGATTAGATCGACTTGGAAGAAGCAATCAAATAATACAGAACTGCAGAGTGGAAATACTTAAAAACAAGCAAAAACTCTCCAGCAAAGTTGTAATTTACATGCAAGTAAATAAATAGTAATAGTTACTGCAGATAAAAACAATAAAAAAACCTTCATAAAAGTGTCTTATTCCAAATGCTTTACTGACCAATATAACATTTATATGCACGCCACACCACAATTTTTCAGTAATACTATGGTTACACACTCTTTAGTAACCAATATTACACACATCCTGCAAGACAAATCATGTTATCACAATGTTATTTAGCCATGGTACTCAGCTGCACCGTAAAACTTATGACAGTGACACACTATTGTTTCAACAAAACAAATTGTTTCTCTATGCCAAAAACAAATGTTCTTTTTCATTTTACCATTTGACCATTTCAGTCAAATTTGAATATTTTATATCCATTTTAGAGATAAGATTACCAGCAACCATACCCTCTATATGGACACGATTGACCTGGTTGACTGGAGAACTGAAATGCCAGTGCGGAACAACTCATAGTTGGAATGTGGTGGACACCTGACTGGCAGAGGAAATTGCTGTAGAAACCATAAAGTTCCAAACAAGAAAATAAATGAAACATTGTGCACTATACCTATGCTATTGGCTTAAGTCTGAGTATTTTCAGACACTATAGTATGAACAATTTATAAGTATTTAAGATAAATATGATAATTTTAAAGACATCTTTGCATTTTATTGACAGTTCTATGTTCATGTTCATCACACTTCTGACGACAATTAAGGTGAACGTCAAGGACACTGTATGACACAATGCATTCATGAGTGCATTAGTGAAATGGCTCCTGTCATCGTCTGACAGATGAGGTGGCTGCCGGAGATCACTAGAGAAAGACACCGTCTGCCATTAGGGAGGCTTACTCAGCAAATGATGTGATCAGAGGTGTATATTCTTAATTCAGCACTTTTGAAGAGTCGGTATCACTCATGTACTGTATTTTAATTTGCAAGTATAGGTAAAAGGATGAATGACATTTTTCCATTTAGAGACCCACAATTTTGGTCATTAAATAGTGCAGTGGTGGGCCGTGCCACCACTTTGGAGAATAATTCTAGATGTGAATATTATATTATTGTGAGCTAGGACCAGCTCTGAGTTGCATGTTCTTGTATAACTTGGCAGGTTTCAAAGACATGTAGGTCATTTATATATATATATATATATATATATATATATATATATATATATATATATATATATATATATATATATATATATATATATATATATATATATATCTATATCTATATATATACAGTACAGACCAAAAGTTTGGACACACCTTTCTAATTCAATGGGTTTTCTTTATTTTCATGACTATTTATAAGGCAAGAAATCCCACTTATTAACCTGACAGGGCACACCTATGAAGTGAAAACCATTTCAGGTGACTACCTCTTGAAGCTCATCAAGAAAATGCAGAGTGTGTGCAAAGCAGTAATCACAGCAAAAGGTTGCTACTTTGAAGAAACTAGAATATAAGGGGTATTTTCAGTTGTTTTACACTTTTTGTTTAGTGCATATTTCCACATGTGTTATTCATAGTTTTGATGCCTTCAGTGTGAATCTACAATGTCAATAGTTATGAAAATAAAGGAAACTCATTGAATTAAAAGGTGTGTCCAAACTTTTGGTCTGTACTGTATATACTGTATATGTAGACTACAGTATTGTCCGTCGGTAGAAATATACTAAAATATATAATGCTGATTCATTATAGATACTGCAGCCCCTTCATTCTTCACAAAGTCTCTACAGTGATTAGGTTGGATTCTGTTTGTCTCTGGACACAGAGAGAAGTGGGCGGAGGGTTAGAAACTACTGTACTGTAAGCCTGAGAAAGCAATATCATTAGGGACTGAAGGAAATTGCACTGCCTGTTAAAAGGGAACGAAAGAATTTTTTATCCAGAATGGAAAGATACCAAGACAAGTTCATCGTTCCTACGGGAAGAGTGAAAGTATCCACTGCTGTCTCATAAGTCAACAAACAGCAGCAGTTAATAAATGTTATATATACCATAAATGGCAACTGCAAAATTAAGCACATATCTTAAACAATCACACACACACCACAGTCTAAACTAAGAGCTCAAAAAATAAATGTGTGTATATAAATGATCTAAGATCCAAGTTTGACAGATCCTCCAGGTTTCTGTTGAACTGTCCAAAACATACATGGTCTGTCAAAGCAGGATTTCCTACAAACATAACAATTTTACCAAAAGAGTGCATGTCTGTAGTAGCTTTGTACTTATTCATATTGCATACTAGTACATAGGAAGCAGGAGAGAAGTAAAGGAAACATGGCTGAAGGATTATTATTATTGTGGAAGGTTTATGCATTCCTTCGTATTACTGTCAAGTACTAAACCTTTCATTTATAAAGTTGAAAATGGTTTAAAGGTGTCTTTAGATTATTTGGAATTTAAGTGTAATTTTAAATAATATATTTGAGCTCATTACAAGATAAATGATTAGTTATTGATAATTGAATTCATCATTCTCTACCTTGGTAAGGCAAACATTTTTGTTTCTTTTTCATTAGGAATGACTAAAAGATTTTATTATTATTTTATTTAGCCGTACTACTGGCTGATCTGAGGCACTACTGGCTATAATGTGTAGCTTTGCTTCTTAAGGACACAAAGTCTGAAACTCTTTCATTGCTCTTTCTGCTGCTAGGTCAAATATCTCTGCACACTCAAACCTCAATGCTAATAGCAAATAAAAAACAGTGAAAAACAAAACAATAAAATGTCAACTAATATATATATTCTATCAAAACTTATGAAGTCATGTTCCATTCACATCAGGTTTGAGTTGCTCCCCAAACATAAACCTATGGCTTAGTTTTTGTTGGGGTTTTTCCTTCACAATTGTTAAGTCTAGTTTTGTGTTCACATGTTTTAATGTTGATGTTGTTTCATCAGTAAACGTAGACTTCAAATGTCCTTGAGCGCTCGCTTATCTCTAACAACATATTAACCCCATTTCCATCTCTTCATACACAGACTGTTCTGTGTTTTAGATAAAATCTGTTTATATAATAAGTCTCATGTGACTCATGATGAATGCTTCCCCCATTCTATGCTGGCTGATCTAACTCAATTAGATAATTGTGTAGTTTTGTATTTCTCAGTCTGGTTCCGGCTGCCTAAAACGATTCAATGTACAAATCAAAGAAGTCGTGTTAAACAAGAAAAAGTAAAAGAAAGGATGTGATCAGCAAGTTAATATGTAGGATTTAAAATTAAATGTAACTTTTACACACTTTATTTTTATATGTGCCTTGTACTGCTTATCTTTCACTAGTAAAGATATATAAGCCAACTTCACACTGTAGATCACACTTAAGCTGTGAGACCAGACAACCCTCAACCTTCAAATTATTCAGGAACATTTTCTTCTTTGTGTTCACTTTGAAGTAAACAGGGAAAAGATTGCTTTTAGCAAAAGATAGAAATACGAGTGGGCTACAAACCAGGCAGATAAAAAGCATTCAGGTTAATAACAGATTCTGTTATTAACATATGTTCACAGCTCAGATTGAATTTTTTTCTGATGAAATACATACCTTGCATGTGGTCTTTCAGTGTCTTTGCCTGCTGTAACTCAAACATGGCTGGATGAAAATGAAATGCAATTGCTTTTTGATTTGCCACGGTAAACATGATGGCAATTTTATTATAAGATAATAAAAACCTTGCATTTTCCTTATCATTTCCCTTCCAGGTGTTTGTGGGTTTTGAAGCATAGCGTTTTAACCACAGTAAGATGTCATTATCTACAATGGCACATTCCCGTATTTCAAACATTTTCTCAGACTTTGCATGAGTTAATGGCTGGCTTAATGAGCTGCGGCTTGAATGTGGAAGGACATCTCATTGTGTTAATGAACCATGAAAAGGGCAAGCGCACATTATTGTGTGAATTGTTTTAATAATCAGCTCGCTGTCAGACGCACAACCCAGCTTCCAAAAGCCTGCTTCATCTCTGAGCAAAGATGCTGAATGTTTCATTTAAACAACTTACTCTGCAATAGCTCAGCAATCTGCTCCAGCGTTGCTGTTGTTTCTCTCGACACCCCTCACCACTCCTCCCAGCCCTATTCATTGAAGGGTGGATCTCAGCTTGGTTTTGTGAATCCAGTGGACAGTCTTGTCTAAGACTTACTCAGTCGGAAGAGGATCTGAGCTGAGGTGGCAATGTGGTTAGCTTCTGTTGTAGATCTGTTTTCTTTATGCTGCCTCAGAACTTGTAATTAGTAAACAAAAGTTAAATAAATAATTAGAACTGCACACTATATCAGATAACATTTGCCATCTTAATGTCAACATGTGTAATATTGCAATTGCAAAGGACTGTGTGAAGACATTATTCTGTAGGATATTTCAATTACCATGTTTGCAAATTCAGAATGACATAATTTCTGCTGGATAGACCTTCACTGCCATGGATGCCTATACTTTTAATAATGTCAGTGATTGAGATGCTAAAGCTCACAGCGTTAGTGATGAAGCAAAAGAAAGATGTCAGGAAAATATGGGTTGATTGTAATTGACTTTGTCATTGCAATATTCAGGTACTGTATCCCAATAGTTTGTTTACCTGTTACTGTTATCGACTCTATAAATTATTTAATGCATTACTTCTGATGCTGCAGAAACTAATACCAATGATCGTAGCCTGGCTATTTTCTGAACGGTTTACTGATGGAGCCAGAATAATCCTTTAATGTCAGAAAATGTTGTTGAGCTCAGCCACCAGGCAAACTACTTTCTGCCAATCTGATTGTTTTGTCTGTCTTTTGTGCATGGAAAACAGTAAATGAACACAACTGCATGTGGCACAGTAGTGAGAATATAAAATGAAATATAAGACATCAGAAGTGCATATTAAATATTTAATTCTGCTGCTAACTCTGTATTTTATAAGCGGAGCTGTCATATTAGATTTTTAGTGCAAAACTTTTAACCTTGCAAGTTGAAATTCCAGACTCAAGGGACTTCCAATTAATTCTTCCAAGTGAAAAGTTTGTTAAAATTTCCATAATAAGCCTAAAAACAATTTGTTTATGACTTTGTTTTGCTTTTTGCACATTTAAAATTTATGGCATAGGAAAGTCGAGTTTATTTGTACTGCTCATTACGGCATAAAAGACAATTCAAAGTGTTTTACAAGATGAAAAAACTGACAAAAAATTACATTACATAATAAATGATTGAAAAGTTAGAATACAGACTAAAATTAATGATGTTCCAGTTATTATTAATTGAAGGCAGCTCTAAACAAATGGGTGTTTTGCCTTAAATCAGTGTTTCAGCCTTTGTTGTGTCATTCAGTTTTGTTATTCTAAGTCCCATTTTGTGAAATCTGTCCCTCTTTAGAAATAACTTGATCATGAATTGGTTTTACATCATAGCACAACTCCTTTGCGATTGACAATCCACTACACAATCAAAGCACATGATTTTTGTTATTACAATGTCTGGAGTCAGCTTTATTCGGTCTACTGTGTGGCTATTGCTCTGATGGTAACAAAGATTCAGATCTGCAGCACCGGTTTATGCTTTTAAGTGGTTACCAAGTGGTTTTACCTCTTTTCTCCTCTAGTTCAGCTATGATAATATGAATAATTCCTGTTATAACAAATCCTTATATGTAATATGTTATTCAGGTTCCATTTGAAAAAACAATGTAATGTTTTCAATTCCACACAGAATTGTGTATTGCATCTTATGCCAACATCAATGTAGGCTTGCATGACTCACACCACTTGTCAGCATAGCCACATGATAGAAAGGTTTTGTTTCCTTCCTTTTCATGTCCTCTTAAAATTTCACTCAGCCTTCATCTCTGGACCTCCAAGGTCATCCTCAGATGTGCATCAGTGGCCCTGGCAGACCCACGCACTACTCTCCCATCATCCTCCCTCTCCGTTTGACTGCCCTGCCAGGCAGAACAAAAAACAACTCTGTCTGCAGCAAAAGCCCTCAGCTCACCCTCGCTTTCAATAGTGTGCACACCCACACCCACAACCACATCCCACACCCACACACACGGTGCACAGAAACATGTCAGGTGAACTAGTGAAAATCTTAGTTGTCCAAGATGAACAAAGTGTTTGAATCTTCTCATGCTGATGTTCTTTGTTGACCTTTAGTGATGATGGATGAGGAATGATGAAGAAAAGGCTGATGTCAAGATAAGAAGGCCCGGTGAAAGGTTCATGTTAGAACCAGTAGCAAATAAAAAGAACAGGCATGAGATTACATTAGACTTTTATTGTCATTATCATTTATTGTTTTGCATGTTTTACTTCTTCAAAAACATTGACACTTTCATGACTTATTTTCTTGCTTCACATAGATTTAAACATTGAAAGATGTCTTTTTGGTTGCTTTGTTGTTGGTGTCCAGTAGTTCACTGGAAAACAGAATAATGTCCAAATCAAGTTTAGACTGCCTTGTCTGCACATATTTTCCGTTGACTTTTCCGGCTAATGTTTTGAGATGTTACTTCAATATTTCCGCATAACATTCTTTCTTCAAGGTTTTCTATTCTGTGAAGTGTACCAGTTCCTCTGCAGCAAATAACCTAGACAACATGATGTAATAAGTCTGGTACTTCACAGTTAGCAAGGTGGTTTTGGGGATTAACCTGTCCCACTTTTTCCTTCAAGATGGTTATCATGGCCAAACACTGCAAATTAATTTCCATCAGACCAGAAACTATATATCCAAAAATGTAGATTATTGTCCCTGAGTACTATAGCAAACTATAATCTGGCTTTTTATGATGTCTTATAATAATGTTTTTTTTCTTTCTGAGTGGCCTTTCAACCCATCTTGGTACAGGACTAGTTTTACTGTGTATGAGTTCCACAAGAAAACAAATTCACACGGTCTGTTGATTTTGTTCTGGGGTGGATACCCACATTTCAAACACACAAAAAAATGAATCTCTTGGTCACAGAATCTCTCTCCTTCTTGAATAGTATGAGGACTGAAAATTCCAGCACTGCTAATAGTTCTATATCATTTTTGAGCAAATGATTTTGGCACCGTCAGGCATTTGGCAATTGTACCCAGGGATGACCTTGACTTATGGATGTCCATTTGGGGTGATTGCTTTTGATTTTATAATGACAAGAAAACAGTGTGTTTGAGTTTCTGCCTTAAAATACATTTACTGTTGTGATTTCACTTACCTTTAATGTTACGAATCAGTTTATCAGAAGATCATCATCTGCAGGTTCCCAAATTGTTTTGAGTTTGAAGAAATTAATAAAAATATATATTTTCCTCTTATTTTTGGAGATTAGCAAATAGATATATATTTAGCAAATAGATAATTTTTTGTAATCCTAACTGACCTAAACCTTGAAAGGTTTAGTTTGATTTAATCGTCGACACTATGATTTTTTTTTATACCTTTTGAAATGCAAGTAAATATCAGTTTTCAAATTTATATTTTTAGAAACATTTAATATAAAATGGCATGTGATTTCCCTGTGTGATGTTTGTTTGTATACACTTAAAATCATGGTAACGTTAAAATTTTGCTTTAATCTTTAATTTGAAGAGCATGTACATTATTATTGATATAGATGGTAAACTATAGAATGAACTACTACAGTATTTGGGTGCTTTTCAAACAAAAGTAAACACATTTTGTGGTTCTTTTGTGTGATTTTCTAATGTCCCTAGCTTTGATGTTTCATCTTAATATCAGGTCCATTAAATACATTCAGGTGAAAGCAGAAAAAAGTAGCATTTCATTGTAAATGATGAATAATTTGACTCAGACACTGCGTAGGGAACACATCCAATTTTCTTCAAGATCAGCTATTGATGTATTAATGGTAAAACATTACAGAAGCTTCTTTTCGACACGCTTTATTCTGTTTTTTATTTTTTCCTGTGAATAAACCATCACTACAATATACTAAATAGTAATATCATACAACAAATATTAAATTGAAAATACATTTAATTACATTTTTGCTGATATTTTTCCTGCTTTAAGTTAAACATTTAGAAGTCGCTTTGCGCTCAATATGACTCATCATTTATTCTTCAAACATCGCAGACCCGTATTTTAAATTAAGACGGTCTGAAATGCTTTTTGCTCAAGTATTTAGGGCTGCTGTTGGGGCTGCCTTGTTTATTTTGCAGCTGGGCGTTCCTTTCAGAGAGATTGTTGACTGGAGTAATGAAGGGATGCTGCTAGTGATCTGGAGAGAACGGTGCAGCATTTTAATGATGCTCTGTTGGCATTAAGTGCCCTTATGTGTGCCAAGAAACACCACTAACAGAATGAGATCACCCTCTCTCATTCCTTTGATACAAGCTAAATAGATGCTATTGACAACTAATTATTGCCACACATTGACATAATGCAACACACATCAAACACTTTCCTCTAGTCTATCATCTGAACATTTTCTGTTCATGGCCTTATTTCTCTCGTGATGCCAGACAGTAAAGAAAGCTTGCAGGCTCTTTGGTGCTGCGACCCAGACGTTTCAAGGTTCAATAAAATTCGTCACTGAACGCTCCCTGCAGGATACCTTGCTGTTGTACAGCACTTTTATTCATTAACTTCCAACATTCCTGCTACTTCGAACCGGTCTCGCCAATTTCCTTTGACCTCGCTTTCCGCCGAGATGTTTTCAGCCGGCAGATTGCCACTGATGTCATACTGCTTTTCACCATGTTAGCTTCCTTTAATGGTTGAATTTAACAAAATGTTAAGCATACCTGAACTCTGTATCATTCTTGAGATAATTTACTCCAATATCTGTGCCAAAATAATTCTAACTTTTAAATTAAATACAATTTATTGCATTAACCAAAAAATAATAGAAGACTTTGGGCAGATGACTACAGTCAGGCCTGAACATTTGACTGGAAAAACCGTCTGGGGAAAGTGTAACAGTGTCAACAGAATTGCAGCTTATCAGTCAGATATCAGAGAGCGGATATGTGTCAGTGATCTGTGATCCCCCTCTGGGAGTCACGTTTTTTTCCCCAGTTTTGCCCACTCAAAACCCGCAATTACTCATTTTCCACGTCCGAGTGATTGAATGTCACAACACTGCGTGTGGCGCACGGAGTCTCAACAGTCTCACTTCTTTCTAACCACAGTCACTTAACCGATGACATGTACAGAAGAAGTCCTGCACATAGACACAAGAGGGCAAATTTCTTTACTTTTCAACTTAGATGTATTCATGTTTGTGCGCATGAACTTAGGATGATGGCCATTAACTTCACAACCACTTTTAATTTACTCTTCAGATTTCACTGACTAAATAATAGAAACATTCATTGGTGCATTTGTCATCTGGTTGTCTAATTTGTTTGTATTTTAGTAGAAAAGAGCCCTGAATTTTTTTCCTAGAAAATGTAACTTTCGCACAAAATAAATAAAAAGAGATGATTAGCTCAGATTTAGGACTCTGCTTTCTGTATGAACAACATACCTGACATATTGTCCTTATTAATTCTGAATGTTTAAAGTGTATTTTTTTTTCTTTCTCTGTAATTGCCATGTTGTCTGCCCAGCTGCAGTCAGGGCACATGGATGGATAGATACCTGTTTGAGACATGATGACTGGAGAGTCATCATGCCATTAAGCAAATATGTCGTTATACCTGTATTTGAAAAAATACATTCTTGTTTAAAAAATAATTTATAGCCAATAAATTATTATTCATCATTTGTAACATGCTGATATTTCACTTTTTATACACTCATGCTGGGACATAAAAAAGTATTTTAGATATTAAGTTTTAAGTTAATTGACTTTCATGACCGCTCAGCTTTTGCAATGGATATATTTCTGAATTAAGTTAAATGCCCCCCAAAAATAACTTTTGGGGCTAGAGTTTTTATGTATGTCTGAATGTGAATTAATTTTGAATACTGCAGAAACAGAAAGAACATTTACGAAACACAAATCTATAGTCTTTTATTCTTACATAAAACATAGTTTCATTGATCTGTCCCTGAACCTCCAGTGCATTCTGCTTAGGTTTACTATAGGCAGTGGAAACATGAGTAAATGTGCATGTACCCAGAAAAATAGACATGTTTTGTCAGCCATACAGCTAACTCTATAAAAATACAATATGTAGAAATGTTTTGTCTCTTTCTAAAATTCCTTTAAATTCTATTACATGTATCCATAACATATCTGCTTCCAAATTACTGCAAAGAATATGCATTGCTTTCTTACTGTTTTACACATTTTAGTCTTAAAACTACATAAGCCTGTAATATTCCTGTTATAAATGTTAATTATATTTTCCATAAAATACATGACACACACACCATTATTCAACATACATAATAAGGACTTAACATTTAAGTAGAAAGACTTTGCAGATGTAAGGAATACAAACTGAAATCTAAAGAGTAATGTTTTAATTCATGTAAATTTATAGAAGGTATAATTACAATTGTATTGTAATTATATCTTCTATAAAAATGAAAAAGAAATAAAGTGAAATAAAATAACTCCCTTATTAGGATATCTCTAACATTAATCTGTGGTCTATTTTAAAAATAAATGTTTCTTATTTTTTATTTGCATATTGGCGCTTCCATTTGACTGTCACTTTACTGCTGACACGCCTGCAATGTCCCACTGTGGGACAGTAATGGTACTTTTAGGGCCCAATCCAATTTAGAATTGAATATACCTAATTGGTGATTTATGCGTAAACCTTTAAAGCCAGATAAGGAAAAAAGGACATTAATTAAACCAGTAGTTGGATATTAAGGCAAACCTGATAATGTCCTCAGTTTTTAGTAATTCTAGCATATATTCACTATTTGCTGAGAAGTAGACATGAATACAAAAAAAGTTGGTTTATAAAAGCATGTACTTTTTACTATCAGTGAAGTGTATTTATTGTCATAATATGCACAGTAAAGATATATGCGTTTTCTTCATATATCGCATATATAAAGTTCAAATTGTTTACAGGGAAATCTAAGCAATGCTACTGGGGCATTAAAACTTTATAAAGGAATGAGGCAATGCTGATAAATCAAAACACTTTCTCTCTCACAGTCTCAGTAATAGTCATCTCCTTTATCTAAGCCAATTATAACATTCGTGAAGAGTAAACAGTGGGGAGTAAAGTTACTGAAAGGCAGGAAAACCCCAGACATTCTTATCACAAATGTTTGAGATACGTCTTGTGGACAGTTGTCCTTATTTTATTTTTTTTGTACAGGGAGTTTGGTCTTTAATGCACGATTCAAATGATGTAAATTAAAAATCAAGATGAATTGGTGAAATAAAAGATGGAGATCCTTTGATAAATGTGGGGCTACATCAAAAGTAAATTATGCTTTTAAAAACAATTTTAACACCACATGAATGTGGCTACACTGATCTGCTGATCAAGATAGTTTTTTTCGGATTTCAAAAGAAGCTTTGAAGATAACATAAAGTAATGAGTTTTTCCAAGTATAACCCTACTTTTAATGAGGATTATTGGCAAAACATGACGTGCATGGGCTTTACTACTTGCTGTGAATACTCGTCTTCATGGCTTGAGTGTTCCTGCAGGATTGCCACGTTGGCATGCAGCATTTCTGTGGACTTTTGAATATGTTTTCAGAATTCACATGGTTTGGAATGAGGGAGATACAGATGTCAGTCTGTCCCTGAACAAGATAATCTTTATTGCAGCTGAGTAAGACATGTTTTACTCAGCTGCATAGGCTGTTAGAAAAAGAGGCAACCAGGGATCTGTCTCTGTAAGTATATAGCCAGCTATTTACAAGACATCCTTTGCAATTAACGATTTTTATTTATCTTCAAAAAATAAAAAAAGAAGAAGGAAACTCGAGTTGTGAAGAAAATGGGGAAATCCATTTAAGATATTTTGCAACAGTGTTTGTACCCCGTTCCCCTCTGGAGCAACTTATTCCGTTTGAAGCCGAATCTGAGAGTAGACATCTATTATCCTGGATGCCGTAGAGGTAGAGAGAGGATTATCTGACTCCTGCCGGGTTTAGCTGGCGTCCCACAGTTTGCAGACATCAAGATCCATCTCCCAAGTGTCGATCAGTCTGGGTGCATCTCCATTAGCACCTTTTGGCAGTTGTCTTCCATCAACCATTTATTGCTTAGTGTCGCACACCCTTAATTGGGCGTGGTAATTAGCCAATCGCACAATATTAAGTGTCCTATTTGTGGAAATGTGGTTGCTGAAAATGAATAGTTATTGATCAGCAACACTGACATTCAACATACCCCTTTTCACATATTAGCCTGGCATTGATTGCTGGCAGCACTTCTTGTGTGCATTACTAAGAATCGACCTGATTCCTAATGTGCGGTCCAAGCTTGACCATTAGAATCATCCATTATCACGCCCAACATCCAGTGGCCTGTCACTTACGGCTGGTGGGGAAATTGGCAAGCAGACATGATTGTGACTACGAGGTAGAAGCAGAATTAGGCTCTCTAGTTTCTGTCAGCAAGCTACTGCATAATTAATTGGCTGCAGCCTCGATTGTATACAATCGTTGCCACTGAGCATATCTGTGCTTCATGGGTGTGAATTCGCCTGGCATCAGCCGCACAATGTCCAGCTTAAATTATGGATCTTAGCCTTAGTTGTGTGTTCTTCCCAATTTTTACTTTTACTTTTAAATTAGGACATTTTTAAATAACCTTAGAAAAGGATCTCTCCTCAAACTGAACGCTTTTTGTTCTTTTCCCCCCATCATGTCAGTAGTCCTTTTTATTGGCTTAAATTTAAGATTCTATTTTTACTTCTGTGCAAACTTAAGAACACAGGCATCACATACTGAATCTTATATTAATATTAAACTGTACTCTGCTGGGTTATGTTAACCTGTATACATCTGCTAGCATGTCCTTGAACTACTGTCTGCTTACTGTTCAGTCGGCTCTAGCTGTCCTCTTTCAGAATTCAAAATCCAGTCAGCTGTGTGCTGCCTTATTTCATTGCTTTTACTGGTTGTCACAAACAGCAATCTTTTTATGTTCTGCATTTATGGGTAACCAGGGCTTGTTTGGGCCCAAACCTTCGGAGAGATCTATCATTGTAACACAGGTAGGCAGTTTAATAACGCTTCTCTGGACCCCAGAGAGAAGCCAGGCATTTATTTAATGTAACGTGGGCAAAGGTAGGGGCCTGACAGATGGCCCAGGGTGGAAAAATGATAATTCATTGGACAGCAGCCTGGGAAGGTGTTTACTGCCTTTAACTTACAGTTGGGATTAAAATGTAATTGTAAATGAAGGCTTTTTTTTCTGTGTTTGAATTTTTAGGGACACGAAAGAAGCTACAGATTAAAACAGTTACAATCAAACTGCCTGTAGCGCCTTTAGAATAATGAAGCTTAAATTTATAGTTTCATTATATCGACTGTGTGCCATTTACTGGCACCTTCGTTGACCTTTTATATTTTGTCTCCTCCTGAATTTGCTCATAACCCCTCAGTGGCAAGTTTTTTCAAGAAAATCCAAAATGAGCTTGATTAGATTTATACAAACCATTTCAGTCAGTTTCATAATTGGAGAGATGCTGCTTTCCTCACCAAGCCTTTGATGAAATGAGATTCACCTGTTTAAATAAAGATAACAGAAAAGCAAATATGTTCTCAGGAAAAGACAACTCTTTTGGTTAAAGGGGAAAAAAACTTTACTTTTTTCTTTTCATGTTTTTATTCCTCTACTTTTACATGCAGTTTTCTTTTTTTTTAAAAATCAGCTCATTATTCTAATAGTTGTTTCATTTGAACCTTAATATAAAGATAATTAAAATTTAATTTTAGGGACAAGAATATAAGCAATTTAAACTGTGTTTGTCGGAGTCTAATGCACATTGATCTGTAAAGATTTGTTATTGCCACTACTTCTACACGTTTTACTCAAGTATAAGTAAAAATACGTATCGAGAAAATTACTCAAATAAGAGTTAGAAAATGTATTTAGTAAAAATGCTACTCAAGTACTGAGTAACTGTTTTCTTACATCTCATTTTATTTTTAACAATATATGTAATAAGACAGAGAAATAAAGTTGTGTGTCTCACTTTATCATGAGCTGTAGGTTTGTGTCGATGTCCGGTGCATTTTTGGTTAAATATCCTTTTCTTCATTCTGTAAAGAAACTAAAGATGGTAGCCAGAAATTGTCCTGAAGTAACAACACCATTTCTCCAGGATGATATGATTCAACTTAAGGTAAAAAATAGGTTGCAGTGAAACTCTTAGAAGTATTTTTTCTCAAAAAGTGACTCATGTAACTGAGTAAATGTAACTAGTTACTGTCCACCATATCTAATTGATCAAACCTAAGACTTTTGACGAATGGTACGTCTATACCAGTTGATGTTTTATATTTTCATACAATACTTGTGTTCAAATAATATTTTGAAAATACACTTTGTTTTTTTTTTTTAATGCCTTGTTTTCAGTATAGCAAAAAGGGTAAACATGAATACTATGCTCTTATGTCAGTCCTCCAAACATGTATCTTCTCATTTTAGTTCACACAGTAACAGATTCATCTCTGTACTGTATGTTCATTAATAAAACATAAGTTTAATAAAAGAGAAAAGGTATAATCAGAAATGTTTTGCTTTCAAAAGAACAAAGGTGTGCATGCTGTGCTTTACTTATAAATATTTAAAATTAAATTGCAAAGGCTTTTTTTATGGAAATTTCTATCCCGACATTATTTTATTTTGTCAATATTTCATTTCTTCGTTGCTTTGACTTAAAAGTTTATACTTCTGAACCCCAAGCATGTGTCTCGTACAAATGTCTTTTACTGTAGGAGAAGTTTGCTATGGTCAGGAGCCTGTTTGTCAATGATGAATATTGGATAAGACATGCAGCAGATGAGCCCAGTCCTTCCAGTCAGGCCTAACATTAATTAAATATCAATTGGCCCTGCTTCTGTACCTCATTTCATGCCACATTCACACCTTGTCTGTGCTTGCTGAGGGAGTGTTGAAATGAAACTTGTGGTCTCGCAGCTTCACACATTTTTTTCTTGATTCAAACTACGTGGCTCCACAAACTTTAAAGAAAAAAAAAGTATTGTGTTTTGAGCAAAGAAAGACAAAGATTAATTACTGGAATTAGATTTATTTGTGACTTTATTAGTTATAGAGTAACCAAACAAAAGTACAAAATTAAATACTTTTTTGATTTTGCATTTAGAAACGCTCCTTTTTTGAAGAATCCGTACTTTGATAGATATACATCACAAAGCAAATCCAATTATGTACATCATTTACATACTTACTACTGCTTGAAGTATTCCTAAAAACAAATATCAGATTAATATATATATATAAAATGATATTTATGTGAAGAATCTGTTGGTCCCCAAGCAGCTTCTTATACTGTGTTCAAATTTGTTATATTTTCAGCACAACTAAAAGTTTTCCAAGGAACATTACTTATAGACAGGAATGATGAGTATTGTATTGCTTATCATGTAAACATGGATGCCTTTATTCAACCAAAAGATTAAAATGTTACATTTAGTTTATCATATTTAACCAAGAATATATTTTCCAGACTACACTTTTTTTATCATAGTTTGGTTGGTCCTGCGACTTATAGTCAGGTGCAACTTTTTTTTTTTTTTTTTTTCTTTTCATGACATATTTTTTGACAGATGTTTAAATGTTAATTCATACTGATGGACATGAGCCAAAGATTAAACATTACCATCTGCAGCAGCATCTCAGGTCATACTGGACAAGATCCCTCTCACATTTGACAATTTCTAAATGAATGCAACTCCAGTGTGTATTAAATATATTTTCCCCTTATTGACTACAAGTCAATTCTTCAGATGGACTTAGAGTCTGGAAAATACAAGACTATAAGTCTTATACTTTTAAAATTTTCAGATTGAACAAAACAATAAAGCAACCATATAAAATAAGTGACTTTTTTTTCTCTGCACATATTGTGAATGGATATAATATCAGAGTGGTATATTGTTGCAGACCTGATATTGTTTCTGCTTTTGAAATCAGAGGTTCAGCAGAAGTGCTGCACCCTTTGCTGACATTTCATAAAAAGCTGTCTGCACTTTTAACCTTGGAGCTCCTTTGATGATGTCTCAGGGATTCCCCTAATCCTCTGAGGGTAGAGTGGAGGGCACATAGTCCCTGCTGAGGGGGCGAAGCCACTTAATGGATCACAAAGCTAATCAACCAAAGGAAGAGCTGTGCTGAACATGAAACATTTGAGTGGCCTCCTCTGGGACATAGTCAAATGTAAACACACACATCATGCATGCTTTTTGGATCAGGGATACAGAAACATATACTTATTTATCTTATAGAACTTTTGTTTTATTTTTACAATTAGAGATTGTGTTTATCTTTGCATACCTTCATTAACAGTTTGACTACATAAGCATTCCTCGTTTTCACAGTCTATACCGGACAGCTGAAGTTCAAATTTCTTAATTCACAACTCTCATAACTAAAAGCAAAATTCATTTCATAATTTCATTTTGTAATATATCCAGTCTAATTTGGACTTGTCATGCACTACAAACAGTCACACAGTAGATAATGCGTATTCTTACATACCCACATTAATACTGTGGGTAAATGGATTCCACAGTATTATTTCCTTACAGTGGAGAATCACAGCAGATGGTGAACTGTTGAGCTTTTGTAGGACTTTTTCTGCTGTTCTTACAAAAATGTTCATGTTTACATCAAATATGTTTTCTACTTGCTACCTCTTCAATGTCATTGCGTCTTAAAAAAATGAATAAGAGAATAAGAAAACTCCTGCAAATATAAAATTTTTCATTTTAACTTGATGATATGCTTCAAAAAGTTCTCATTACAGCAGCTCCATGTCTACACTGCTATAATTTTTCGGTTTGGCATTATCTGTCACATTTCTCTTAAAACAATCGTATTATACATAAAATTCATGTGTGTATTGTTTGGTTAATGTGACTTCAAGTAGCTCCGACTCGAGCAGTGGGAAAGGTGATAACTAGATGCCACTAGGTCTGACCCAGTAAAAATGCTGGTGCGGCTTCTATTAAAAAGTAATGAGAATGTTCATTCAGACATGAAGCCATCATGTTTGGTTTCCATCAGTTTAATTGAAAGAAGTGCATGCGGTTGGTGGTGGATTAAATCAGGCTGCGGAGACCTTATTCAGCTGCAATTGGTTGCTTCAAGAAAGAACAAATCCAAAATCAAATGAGCAATTAAATAAGCTAACTTGCTCATTTGATTTGTTGTTGCAATTTAAGATAAAGGATAGTTCTCTATGCATTCAAAATGTCACAAATGTATGACCTGGACATGGCAAATGTTTTGTTATTCAGATACATTGCTGCTCTCAGGTATAAACCACCAAGTTTGTGCAAGAAGCCTCTGTCAGGACAAACACATAAAACTGCTATAAAAGTTGCAGATACTTGTTGTAAAAAGTTGCATCGTAAAGAACTGCGGTCTTTTATGGTGCAAAAGAACCGTAAACGTTTGAAGACAATTTTATAATTTAACCGTTCTATTTTGGGATTTTGGCACCAGTGTTAACTCTTCATTGATGTGAAATTCCCAGATAATGGCATCTCATTACTTTTTGTTGAGAAAGAAAGTAGACCCTGAGCTCCAGATGTTCTTTGCTCTAGAGCGGTTTGGAAGTGATCTTTATCTTCAGTGAGCGTAGCATCTATCAGTGTCCTAATCACCCTGAAGCGATTCTACAGCTGGTCTGATGAATTTCAGCCAAGGCATTTGGTGTTTGATCCTTGCGACTAATGCTCAGAGCTGTCTATGTTTATCTAGAGGTTAATGGAAGGTTAATAAGACAGGGAGCAGTGAAAATTCAAAACCTTATTATGCAAATGATGTTTTCTAAAAAGAGTAATATGGGTTTGTGATTTGGCTGTGCTAATTAGCAGATTGTCTCCACGTTGGTTTAAACAGAACCACCTCTGAGGTATAATTTGTAAGGAAATAATAATATTATTTTGACGCTTACATTAGCTGATCACTGACAGTAAAATAGGGCTTGATTAAGGTGTCTCATTAATACTTGTTGAACTGACAGTGAGATGCCTGGCTTTGCAACATCTTCCCTTTTTAATCTCCTCTTTCTGTCTGTGCAGATCTTATTATGTAGACGATCTAAACTGAGGGCAATGTGTTCCAATTGGCTGGTGATGCGTTTAACTCCATGCTGAGCTCAGCATCTAGCCTGAATATAATGCTGCCGTGAACAGGCTGCAGTCACTGTGATTTTCAAATGGATCAGCAATCCCTTGAAATTGTGATACATATGAAAATAGAAAATAAAATGTACATAGTGCTATTGTGAAATATAGTTTTAGTTTGTATTAAATGGTTGTTAATTTTCAAAATACTTGATAGTTGAAAATATATCTTTCTTATTTTTTGTGTTCTTTTACCCAGCAACCCAACATTCAAACCATTTTATAAATTTCAATGCTTACATGTATAATCTCATGTAATCACATGCATGACCAGATAATTCTTAGATCAGAAATAGAATCATGCACCATTAAGGAGAAATAGCATAGTAGGAGAAACAGTTTTATGTGTTTGTGAAAATGCCTATCATGGTGCCCACAAAAGCATAACAGATGTGTCCAGTTTTAAAGTTTTCATGCTGTTCTGGGCTGATTTGGTCTCAGAACAAGAAAACTGCAAGAACTCTTGCAGTTTTCTTCAGATTTCTGCATTTTGATACGGCATATTAGTTTTAGTCAATCAAGAAATGTGAATGATACATCCTACACTGTATATTAATACAGTTTATACTTTTACAATCAAACTTCACTGCAGTCTTGTTCAACAACCTAGACATTTTATAATAATCAGTTGGGGAGAAATCCATGTGTTTGTTTTTTTGATTAATCAAAAGGTAAATCAACTTCATCAGAGATCATTAAAAATATAAAGTATGAGTGACAGGAGCAGCGAGAAACATTAAGTTACGAACTGAGTTATAATGACTCAACATGAAAGGATTGTATCAATACGAAACACAGAGCTGCAAATCACATTGGCCATATTTAGTAGAAAACTAAAGTTAGAACTTCAACAAAATTAATTCAACGCTAGATGAAGGAGATGTTATACATGAGTAGTTTTCTAGTAGACTGTAAACCTGACCTTTAGGTGTTCAGCCACTCATTTTGACTTAGAAGTGGAATGCTGAAATGCTGCAGCTGTTAAAAAGACAACAAAAATAAGGGAAAACAATAGTTTTACACTGCATTTAGGTGTGAGCTACTGGATGTCACGATCAGCTAGCAGGGGAATATTGTGATCAATTTTGAGCAGAGTGGAAAACATGGTTTTTCCAATGTTTCTGGATAAACCCACCCTAGAAAGTGACTCTAAATCAATGTGGATGTTGCAATAGCTTACATACAAATAAAGTAACCAGATATACGATCAAACGTGTGCAGACAAACACTACAAAATTGCACCTATTTTTACCTCCATCTTGGCTGTTATGACTGATATTTTTGGCACAGCTGCTGCCTTAAATTCCCAAGAAATTGTAAGAACTGACTGAAAAAAATAGTCAATTACATAGTTTCCACAACTAAGTCGTTTTCCAAAGTTGTTGTGAAGTAAGATTTTCTTTGTACTCTCACAGAACTGTCTTGTGGTGAGGAGGGTGACTGAGGAAAAAGTTTGTGAAGCCTTTAATGCCCTCATTTATAGTTGGAGTTCTTTGTGAAGCAAGAGATGAAACAGCTGGATGACCCTGTGCTGTTTAAAAGAAGCCGAGGTTAGTTTGTTGTTGCAGGAGGCTGACTTCCATGAGGATTAATTCTGAGGATGTGAGCTGATGTTTGCTACAAAAAGAAGGGTAAGACCAAGAGGAGGACGTTTGCAGGGACCTTTACCAGCATGTCAGTTTGATCAGCTCCGTACAATTTCTTTTCCTTTGTGGAAAAACGGAACTGTGTATGAAAAATTTAGTACATCCCCACTTTTTGTTAACATTGTCTGACTCTATCTGATACAATATTAAGTGGGTTGAGTATTGCTTATTATTCTCGAAGGATGTTGTTTGTTTTTTGCTTTTTGGAGTTTTGGCTTTTCTCCGTGGACTTGGATAATGATAAAACATTATGTTGGCCAGCAATATTATTTTTTATTTGTGTTTTGTTTACTGTATAAAAGTTGAGTAATAAAAACAAAACTAGTACATTTGTTTATAATTTCCCAGAGGCACAGACCAATGCAGCAACTTGCTTCTGCCCTTTGCAATTAAGCTTTTGTCCAAATGGTTTTTCTTTTTGTAGCTAACAACTGACTGACAACATAAGAAATTGCTGCACAAATTTATTTTCACCATTGATTCTATGTGATGTAGCTTTGAGTTTAGTAGCAGTTTAAAAAAGTTTCCTTTATTTTCATTTTTCATATGAAATAATTTGTTTAACCTAAAATTCTTTTTGCACTTGTATTGTGATTGTAAGTCTCATGCCTCTTGTTTGCACAAACCTTTGCTTTGTGAAACACAAGATGTGAAGTAAAGGTGTGGACTCAGAGAGGATGCTGAGCTTTGGCTTTTCCAAGCTGATTTGTATTCTGCCTGTGTGTGCAACATGAGAGTGAGTGACTGGTGGTCAGAGCCCCTGTATTGACTGCTCTGAGGATGTAATAGAGGCTGGGGGTGATGGGATCCTGGACATGCACACCCTCTTCTGTGGCGGGTGGATCAGAGCCATATGGGATAAAACCAGGGCACTTAATCATTTCTCTGGCTCCATGCAGAGAGGCACTAGGCCTTCTTTTTCAGAATAATGCTCCTGCCTTAAATTAGATCTCATTGATCCTGCTTTTCTCTATACGAGCACAAGCAGGATGGATGTCGGTTTTAATGGAGGTCAAAATAGAGATTTAGAAATACTTTAGCTTTAAGTATAAGAGGTAGAGGAAATAAGGTGAAACAGAGATAGAGCCGCTTTAAGGTGATTTGGCTTTTAAGAGTTTATAGACAGTCTCTCTACAGAGAGAACAAATGTGTCTTTATTGGACTTAATGCCAATGCAAAGATGCAGACACACTTACTTGTTTTACTTTGCCCATCTGGTAAAATAACTGCCACAAAAAACTCTCCTACTACAATATCTAATAGCATCCACACACATGTAGCTTGCAATGTCTGGTTTGTAAAGACATACTGTATGTGTCTGTTGAAAAATCGGCTCAATTTCTTACCATTTTTCTATAAGTTTAAAAAAAGGCATTTCATCTAAAAAAAATGCATGCATTTTCATCTAGACATTGGGTCTAGAAGAAATTATATTTAGTCTAGGACTGGTGTTGCTTCATAGCTCATCTTATCTTATCTTTCTACTCATTTTCAAACAGAAAAGTAGTGGTAAACAAATTATTTTGTTCTTGATTATGTATGCTCATGTTTTCTCTGTCCTGCTGACTGGTTTTTGAAATACCTGTTTGAAATAAATAAATCAAACCAAGACAAGACAAAAGCATCAGCTTCAATAAATAGGTCTCTAAATACTGTATGTTTTAATCTTAAAAGTATAACTGAGAATTAATTATTTTGATTCAATTGAGGAATGTATTGAATGTATTGAATTAACCTGAAATGACTTCAGTTTGACAGATAGGCTGTCAAACTCATGTTCATTTTGGACACAGCAACATCATAAATGTCCCCAAAGGGACGTTTGTGACAGAATGTATTAATAAAGCTATCTATTAAACAATTATATAGCTTTCTATGTATTCAAATGTGTTGAGATTTTAAATTCTATTACAAGAGCAAATTTGTATTAGACTTCTTAGACATTTTGATTCAGAAAACATTTTTATGCTTTGTACAAGTTCCTCCAACAATCAAGCCACTGAAGATGATATCAAAACATCAATAAAAAGGCTTTTAAACCACATCACTGTCATGTTCTTAGAAAAGTAATATGATCACCTTTGACAATTCTAATAATTTTTGAAACCTCAAACTGATTTTTAATTTCTTATATGGTAAAGTTCCTCAGGCTCCAACCTGCAGAATATTTTTTTATTGCTTTGCATTGTGTTATCCTAATTAGTGGTATTACTATACTCTTTTTTGCAGTTTTTTAAATTTCTGTAATACATTGAATGTTTTTATGTACACTCGACAAGGAATAACATCTCAAATCACTTTAAACTAGAAATGTTGTAGTGTTTGGCATCTGTTGTTACTAAATTAAGACCTATTTAATGTTTGGATTCATCCTGTGATGATTTATAATGGAGCAAGTACTGTATATGATTCTTTATGACTGAATTAGTGAACTTATGAAAATATTTCACAGGAAATCTTGCAGCATGATTTCTGAACAATAAGAAATATATTAATCTTCAGCTTGGTGACAATAACAAGGTTTACAGTCTCATTGTAAAAACAATTATGATAAAGAAATATCTCAGTAGTGAGAAAAAAGCTGATTATGATAACAAATAAATGTTAAACTAAAAATTGGATTCACATTATTCATTTTGGTCACAACATAACACTCAAAGCAGATTGGACATTAAGTGAAAGCAGTTTTAATTAATTACACAAATTTATGTTGATTGAAGAGAAAAAATGTAAAATCTGCTCTCCTTTTATAAGCTGTCATAAACATAATGACTGTTAAACCCAGTATAGAGAATTATTGACAAATTACACCTTTGTAACACAAACAATGATCCAATCAGATAAGAAGCCTTGTGAGATGGTAAATTAACAATCACTGAAAAACCAAATAAACAATCAAGTTATAGATAACTGAATAATTTATCAAAAAGACCGTTTTATAAGTTATTTGTATTTTATTTGTTATCGTATTAGCTGTTTGTTCTTGCTTCAAAAGGATTTTGTTGTTGTTGTTGTAGGAGACTGACCCTTTCACCATTGGAGAATTCACATGATAACACAAAAAAGATCTGATAAATCCCAATATTCTTTAAATAATTTAAAGACATTTGCTATCTTCTAAAGTGTGTGTTTTTGTGTGCTTGCAGTACATAGATTTTAAAGCTTTACTGTGTGCGTGTGTCTGTGTTATCCTGTTTTGATTTAATTCTGCTTAAAGACTCCTTTGGCTCTGATTGAGGTGGCAGAAATGCAAACGTGACACAGCCTGATAGTGTCATCATTCAGAAAAAGAATGAGGAAGGGAATCGAGAAAAATAGCGACTACAGTGGATCAATCATTAGGAACTGGTAATTTATTAAACACTGAAATTGTACAGACAATGTAGATGAATGAATTCACAATGAGTTACAAAATGATGCAGTTTTTGCTGATAAAGATTTAATTTATTCTGTTGTCTGTGGGTGTCTGAGTATAATTGAGAGGGCACCCGGCTCAGAGCTGAATAGAATTAATGTGTGAGAATGGGACCACTGAGCTTTCTCTTCAAAAGGTCTCAGGTGGTTCCTCTTTGCCTTGCTTTTCTCCTCAGCTCATTTTTTTTTCTTTTGTAAACAAAACCACTGAAGCAGAAACAACTGGGAAATATTCATGTCTGTATGGATGTATCCTGGCTGTCATGCTCTATATGGCTCTATAGATTCACCTTTTCCCTGATCCCTGAAGTAGCTTAACACCACACATTAAAAGCCTGTCGGCGGGTGTGCTTGTGTGTGTTTGTGTGTGTGGAGGATGAGGAGGGGGGTCTTTATTATGTATGTAGGAACATGTCTGCCTGTCTGGTGACATTGTGGCAACCCTACAATACATAATGTTTGTTGTTGGAATGTTGGAAAAAAAATCTGACACCATCTAGTAGTGAAGCAAGATGTGAATATCTTTTTTGGAGATGTGATGTTGACATATATTCATATAAGCCTGTTGAATATGATATACATGATATAAAAGTAATAGAGGCATTGTTTTGTGTATTTATTTCCCTCAATTTCTGAAATGTATCCCTTGACTTTAGCAGCTTTCACTGACAAGCTAATGGAAATATATGATCACAGAGGGTAAAAAAAGTAAGATAATGCGATAAATAAATAATAAAAAAAAAAACTATGCAAAATGAAATTTATAAATTCAGGTATAAGACTGACAACATGACAGAAATAAACAGAATTGTACAAAAATATAATGAATAGAAACATTTTACTATTTAATGGATAAATCACAAGAAATGGTATCAAATTGAATTTGATACCAAGAAAGACACACAATACTGTCTGTGCCACTTTCAGAGCTTTAAAAGGCATCTGCTCATTTTCTGACTACTTAGGATAATAGTCAGTTCTTAAGTAAAAAAAGAATTGTTTCTTTATACTAAAAAGTGCTTTCAGAAGACATTTCACTCAATTTTTATATAAAGAAGTGAAAAAAGAGGCAATCTCAATAGGGCATTTTACAGAAATCTGCATCTCATAAACTTAGAGCAACTACATGATACATGTCAAATGTGAGAGTTTTTAACATGAGCAGATGCCAGAGAAAAAAATACTTTGAACTAGGAGAAATGTGGCTCCTTCTGATCAGACACTCTGCACTCCAGACATGTCCAATAGGCACCCGGTGCACATCACCCTTTGAACATGTCCGAAATTAAAGACCATTATAAAAATACAAAAAAAGATTTACCTAACTGGGGTTTCAAACAAGAGATCAATCTGCATCAATGACCTGGATGTAGCGTTTTATTTGCATCTTCGGTGTTTATAGTTGTGGTACTGTGATGACAGTTTTGAAAGCCTTATAATTTTTTCTAGTTAAAAACATTTGTTCCAGAGCATACAGAACAACTCAAATTGCATGTTTATATACTAAGCAGAGGTGGGACCAAATCACTGTTTTGCAATTTTCAAGTAAGTCTCAAGTCTTTGTCCTCAAGTCCGAGTCAAGTCTCTAGTAAAGACAGGCAAACGTCGAGTCAAGTCTCAAGTCAGGACCTTGGAATTTCAAGTCCTTTCGAGTCGTGTTTTTTTTTTTTTTAATCAATGTTCCAATTATGCTAAATGTAAATAATATATAATGTGTTCTTTTTAAAATCAAACAAGCAAAGCACTCAATTATACCACTTGGAGATGGTATTTCAACGACCATCACGCCGCCATTTGAAGAGTTATAACTGAAAAAACAGTAGACTTAATGCACTAACTCAGTAAACAATCTATTATCAATAGAATTTCCCAACATAGATGTCTGCAAACACACCCACACCTGTCAAATTTTGGATTTGAGAATATGGGAAATGTCTCTGTTCGGTGCTACTGTCAGAGGAGGGGGAGTAAAACTAAAGTAAGAGCAGTAGGGGGGAGGAGGATATTTATGGGAAAATACTAATACGGGAGCAGGGTGGGAAAGGGGTGTAAGAAACCGTAGTTTTCCTTATGAATACACCATCCATCCTGTGATGGACCTGGACCCAGTTCATCATTATGATGGGACAGAAACAAACGCTCTTCCCTGGGTTCAGGTCCAGAACCTGCTTTCTGATCCGGAGCCCGCTCACTATCCACTGGCTTTCTGAGCTAACAAGGTGAACGTTAATGTGGATACGTTTGAATCACCGGATTTATACAGCATAACTAAACATAGCAGACAAGTTAAAGACAAGTGGTATCACCAACGTAACCCAGAGTTGCTAACACGACGTTAGCTAGTCAGTTGTCTCATAGTAAAAGACAAGAACTGCTCACCGTTCTTTGTGCCACTTCAAATGTCGAACAGTTGGAAGTTGTTGTATCTCCATCTGAGATCCGGTTCTTGCAGGTTTTGCATGTTTCACTCCGTTTTTAGTTGGATATTTCATGATTGATGTACCCAAAAGAAATTACTCACAGGAGCATATCTGCTTTGAGCGTTTTTTCGTCTCTCGTTTCTTTCCCCCTGTTATTATTTTTAAATCCTGTTAATTTGATTGGTTGTGCTGCAGCTTACGCACACATACATACGGAGTGTGGAAAACCAGAGGGACGGTCTGCGCCTGTTAATACGGAATGAGTGAAATGAATTAATGGGGCCACTTTATAAATAATGTGTTTTAAATTTTAAGACTTAAGAGTAAAATATCAAGTCTTTTCAAGTAAACAGCTTCAAGTCAAGTCAAGTCCCAAGTCAATGGTGTGAAAGTCAAAGTCAAGTCCGAGTCTTTGAGCATTTTTTCAAGTTAAATCTCAAGTCTTGATTTTAATGACTCAAGTCCAAGTCATGTGACTCGAGTCCCCACCTCTGATACTAAGCATATAAATATGATATTTTAATTTTATTTATCACATGAATATATAATATATATATATATATATACATATACATACTGTATATATATATGTATATACAGTATATATATATATATATCTTTATATGAAGGTATTGCGTACCTATGGAAACAAGTTTAGGTTTGACAAGCACTAATGTAACTTTGCCACATGCAAATTTTCACACTCTGAAGTCACAGAATGAAATATCTTCTTTCAAGATATTGCTAACAAACCTTTTATTCAAAACAAAAGTTGTCATCTGTTAGAATTTATTTTGGATTCGTTTTCTGGATTAATATTTACTCAGAAATCGCCTTTGAGCCAGTGGTTTGAGCCATTGTTTACTCATCCGCTTAGCATCAAAGTACATGGTAACATTTTGGGAGAAAAGGATTAGAAAATTGAATCACTGCTTTTTGATTGCGCTTTTCTGTAATACTGTGGCCTAATCCTTTCAACTTTACTTGTTCACATCATATTAAAAGGATTCAGTTGTCTGGTTTATTTATTAGGGAAAACATTAGATCATATATAAATGCTTATTTTCTCCAAAACCTCTCTCCAAGTTATAATTGAAATCATTTAAATGAAGGTGATTTTCTCATCCGAGAACAAGCAGGAACCCCAGTGATATTGTGCACACTCAAACTGCACATAGTTTCTCATGAATAACATTTTTGAAAGGCCTTTTAGAGTCAAAGAAAACATGTACACATCAGAGGGCACCTTTCAATATTAGCAGGCCAAGCTTTATGCTGATGAGTAATATTGTAGGTATTAATAACACTTTTTATATTTTGTCACATTATCACCACAAGCTTTAAAGTATTTCAGTGGGATTTTATGTTCTAAATAAAAAAAAGCAACACATAGCTGTGAAGAAGAACGAAAAGCTTAAGTGGTTTACAAGATTATTACAAAACAAATGCATTTGCTTGCAGCCCCCCTTTACTCTGATAACTCCAAATAAATCCCAGTGTTACCAATTGCTTTCAGAAGTGACCTAAAAATAAGGTTCATTAGTGTGTGATTTAATCCCAGTGATTTAATCCTAGTATAAATGCATCCCTGCTTCACAAAGCAGCTGAGGTTTGTTGAAGAACATTAGACAACAGTATCAAAAAGACCAGGGACCTGACAGACATGTGAGGCTTTGAGCAACTCAAATATCACTTATCAGTCCATCATCAGAATATTACAACTACAAACCTACCAAGTTAAGGCCTTTCACTTAAGCTGACAGGTGGAGCAAAGAGAAAAATGACCAAAGTCCCTTCAGTAAATCTGGAGAAGTTGCAGATGTCCAAACATCAGGTGAGAAAATCTCCTGACCAGACAACCATTAGCACTACACTGCACAATTCTGGCCAATATGGAAAAACCCCGTGTACACAGCAACATGTCAAAAAATGTCAAATGAGACAAAATGTAACTTTTTGTTTCACATGTACAACTCTAAAGCTAACACTATACTTCCCCCTAAGCACACACCACCTCTGGAGTAAAACATACTGATGGTTTGAGGGTTTCTTTATACATCAAAAACAGCAGAAATCATATCAAAGTTTATTTGAAAGCTCAATACACAACAATCCTGCAAGAAAACCTCTTGAAGGCTTTAAGAGAGTTGACACTAGAGAGTAGATCTTCACTGTCCTGAAGAACAATGTTCAGCCATTGATACAATGTGAAGCTTTAGATCGAAGCCTTGTTTGATCTGAATACAAGCATTCAGCACACATTTCATATCTTTATTTGTGAAAATGCTGAAAACTATGTATATGAATTTTGTGATTTATATTGGTCTATTCCATAATTAACTAAAATGTATTATTATGTTAAATTAATAATATCGAAAAAGGTCAAGGATGGGAATACACTTAAAAAGTCACTAAAACAAAGACTTGATTTTGGTTTTGTTGGGAAAAGATTGTTATTCTTGTGCTCAGTAAATATAACTATTGAGGATATTGTACTTGTGATGAAAGCCTTTTTTATTACCCTTACATTTCAAAGATTTTACTGTTCAGACTTGCAAGTAAGCAAATGTGTCGTCTTGAGAAAGTTCTGCAGTCATCCTTTTTCAGTAATGACCAAAGGTGTTTACAAAGAGTTCAGTTAACATAGGGGGAGAAAACGTGAAAAGGGTAGAGTTTCAACAAGACCTGTCAATTACATTTATTGTCCAAAAGTAGCAGTTTTTTTTAAATTTAATTTAATTTTTTTATTAGGTTTACTTTTATGATTGATTTGTATGATTTTTACAGCCATTCTACAAGATCTGGCTTTTCAAAGTCACTGCATTTTCATTTGTTTGTAATGTTTTTAAATTAATATTTGAACTGTGGAAGAGCTATGTATGTATAATACGTAGGATTAGCAGGATAAGTCTACCTACTGTTTTCCAATAGACAGGTAGACTGTCTGTTAGAAAAATTATCCTCCTGTTCATTTACTCATGAGTTTATTTTACAAGTTATGTTTTCATATTATTCTTTCATATTATTCTTTTTATATTATTACTCTCATATTATTCTTCTTTTTATATTTACTTAACTTCTCTTTCTTTTGTAGTATATTATTAACTTTGTTTAGGATGTTTGCTTGGAAGCTAAAAACGTTAAACATTCATGTGTTATTAGCTCCATGTGTAACTGATTAGTTGTGGTCAGTCACATGCCCTTGTAAGGGCATGTCCATAGGAGGTTCCAGAATGTAAAGACGGTTGGTCAATTCTCTGTGTGACTGTGTGAAGAAGCCCAACCTCCTTTTTCTATACAATAAAGAGAAATGCAAAGAAAGATCTGGCAGAATTGAGTCCAGACAGTGTTTGACAGCGATTCGTCGCGTCTGTTCTCAATTCTCCTATTCTGCAGAAAAGAAATTAAAAGAAACCTAATCTCTGTCTCTGGCTGATTCTTTGCAGGTTAGGACAAAATAAACCTATCACTGTCTACTTTCTTAAACACAGTGCAAAGACACCTGTATTTCAGAAAATCTTTTTATGGACCTACCAGTGTGCCAGCCTTACAGTTATTTGGCTGTGTTTTTGCCTTGCATTTCTAAAGAATAAGGGTGGAAATGTTAATAATTATTCCCCAAGCCATGGTAAGTTAGAAAAAAAATCTACAAAATAAGAATTGTGTAGTTTTGGTCAAGTAATCTTTCCATTTGTCTTTGGGTTTTTCTTCACTATATGGAGGTGGTAATTGGAACACTGTAATAATGAATCCCAAAAAAATCCCCGTTGTAAAGTGTCTGCTGCTTGTAGCTGCTGTCACAGCCACATAAATCACTACCCATAAAACATCTGCATCTGCAGTAAAGTCAACATTGCAAAGCTTCTGTAATTATATTCAAAGAGGGAATTCAGACTGGGGTTGTGGTAATATTACACTCTTAAATGCCATTAAATAAGATATTTTATGTTGAATTTACAACAGAAAACTATGGCTTGTAATGCTTCAAATGTGAGACTTGCTTTATCATGTCATTTATTCCGCAGCTTGATTAGTCTGCCATTTAATTTATTCAACTGGATCAACAACAAGCTGCAGCTTTTGAAAGAGAAGGGTAATGAGCTGACTGTTTCCATGTTGGATAACTCTTCTCAATAATAAAACTCAATAGTGTATTGGAAGGGAGGGTGTGTTTGGCAAGCAATTTCTAAAACTCATACAGAAACACTAAAAATTATGATAAAAATCTGCAATAACATTTTCTGCCACTGCAGTTGTTAGATATTTTTCACGAAGCAGTTAGCGCGCTATTGATCATTGTTTGTCCAAGCCATCAGGATCCAGCTTGTATTGATTTTTCTTCCGTTGTAGGGATTCACTTCCTGACACATGTCTCTCCTCAGCCGGAGGACCTTTTCAAACAACCTAACCTCTCTGGAGCCAATTTACCAAAGCATATAATTACAGACCAATTTCTCAAATCTTTCATTCTTGAATCCCAAAAAAGGCAAGGTCATTTTAGCTGTTTTCAGCTTTTAGTGATTGGAGACCAAATTCACCATTTAATGAGTCATAGCAAGAAATGTGCTACCTCTGCTGGGTTATTATATTGAGGATGTAGTTGTTCTTTTAGAGAGGTAATATATTCCTTCGTCTGCACCTTCATTATGATCTATAAAGTCAACCCACTTAGAGCCAGAACAGTCTGCATTGATGGCTGTGTATAATAATAGCTGCAGTGCAAAGTCAATACAGTGTGTGTGTGTGTTTGTGTTTGTGTGTCAGAGAGCTATTAAGTAACATGTATTTGTTTGTAATCAAGTATGTGCCTGCCAAATGAGAATGGCTGCATTTGTTACATGTTATTTTGAGAAATTATTTTATGAGTTTAAAGATTATTTTTCACACATAACTGGGTGTTACATTGCAGAAATATTATTTTTGAAACATCTTCAGTTTATATTTCTAACAACTTTACCTTTGTAGGTTGTACCCTTTGTCATTATAGCTACTGTATGCTAGAAATATATAATCTTATGTCATTTAAAATTGCCTTCTTTTTGTTTACCCTATATTACCTAATTCCTACTGTGGTGGTTGCATTGTTTCACAATGGATTATCTCATAGCAATTTCTATGAACATACATAGACATTCAAATTAAACCATTTCAGTTCAGATATGGTTTTCAAACATGTAAGTATAAGAGTTTTGGTGTCATCATGGTTGGAACTATTTGAATGTGGTCACAATAAGACAGATTCAAAGAGAAACCACAAGTACTAGACATGGACTGTTGAATTAGGTAGTTTCTATTGATAAACAAGCGTAAGCAGTAATTAATTATGAGATCTGTATCTGCCTTTGCTTTCAACACAGCACTTTCTAATCTAAAATGAATGATTCTAATACCTCATACCTGTCATACCGTTTGGCATCTACCTTGGGTTACAGCTATGCAGGTAGCTTTAGCATCATCTTCCTATGTCTGCAGCGCAGCATGCATGGTTTCATCTCCCACTGAACCAGCCTGTCACACATTATTTTGGATGTGTTGCATGAGCCTTTCTATTCTGAGAGGCCACATATGTGCAACTGGTGCAAGTGGAAATGTCTGACTAAGAATTAATGACCTACAAATAAGATCATTAAGGTCTGACTAGCAGAAGAGTGACCTGACCCCATCTAATAACTGGGGGCAAAATATGCAGGCTATACTTTTTTTAAAACTCCCAACATACAAGGAAAAATGTTTCAGGAGCTTAACGTTGATATTCTTCAGAAATGATCTCCATTGCGCAGCTGACTTCTTATGTATCTCAGTCAGGTAGTGAAAGTAAATTAGAGTGGTTATATATCGAAGGCATTTTATAATTGATTTATTGTTAATGACAATTTGTAGTTCATGTTTCTGTGTTTGTTTGATTTTTATTCCCTGGTATTTTATTTAACCATCAAATGCGTTGTTGTTTATTTGCTTTTTTATTGGCTATCTGAGTATTCAATTTGCAATAACAGTATAGTATTTTTTTTATGTTCTAAGTCTACTTTTACCGTACAGTCTTGTTTTTGTTGTTATAATTAACCTTGTGTGGATTTGCATGTTTCCATTTGACTGTCACTTTGCTGCTGTTACACCTAATATTTCCTGACTGAGAAACAGTAAAGGACATTTCTATTCTATTCTACTCTAAATTAAGAGTTTATGCTTAATTTAGAGTTGACTGGGTTTGGTTCAGTCAAGCAGTTAAAATAAGAGTATTCTCTGTGAATTGTCTTTTAGTTTATTCATCATAACAGATACTCAGCCATTCTGTCTAGAGCATTATAAACATTGTATCTTCAGTAAGAGGAGCCTAGTGAAGGCTACAGTTCAGTGCTTTTGGGTAAAACCTGTCAGTGAGCTGAATGCTATCCTTGAAGCTCTGTGGTATGCAATCAATAGGCAGTTGACTGGACATGATCATCTGCTTTCACAACAGGTACAAATCTTTCTAAATAAATAATACATGCAGAAATGACACATTAAATCTGGTGAAAAAGGTGTGTGTGTGTGTGTGTGTGTGTTTGCTTTACTTGGCACTTTATAAATATTTGTTTGACATCATCTAAATTACATAATCACTGAATTAGATTACAGCATACAGTATATTTAGGATTGTTGTTTGTCTTTTCAAAATCATGTAACTGCTTTTGGATCCTGCTCTGGGTAAAAGAATTACACTCCATTTGTGCCACACTATAAAAAGTGGAATTGAATCCATATAGTACAAATGGCATCTACAGCTGGTTTTATTTTTCTGCCACTGAGATAAACTTTGATAGGAGAGCTGGAAGGGTGTAGGTGAGACTAATTCAGCCCATGACAGACTTATGACCCTTGGGCCTAAGCGAGAAACTCCAGAATCCTTGAGCAGCTGGTCATCTATTTGGGTTCAACCTCACTCCTTCCCTGAGGGGAAGAAATCCACAATGAAGACTGAGGCTTCATCAGCAGGGTTAAAGAGGATGCTCTATTTCACACAGCAGGGTACACAGAATTTCTCCCCTCCAGCCCTAAAGGCCTCCAACAACATGTAAACAACAAGATGGATGTTGACTGCTGGTGTGGTGCAGCTGTCTGACTCGATGTCTGCTTAGGTTTAATTTTAAAGACATAAAGACGTGGAGGTGTTTGAGTTCATGGCCAGGCAATCCGGGGAATAAGTTTCAAAAGTAAAAAAAAATAAAAAAGAGTAGTAAATTGGTTACTGTTTATGTTTAAGGCTTCCTGATCCATTTTCCCATGTCACACTAAATTTGTGCATTGAATTGTTTTATTGATTGTAGTTCTCTACTGTTAGAACTGGAGGCGATATTGATTTATTGTTTTTAATGTTTATATGGAAACCAGTCATGATGGCTTGACACTGACTTTTACTTCATTAGTTTAAGAAAAGAACAAACAGGTGGATTCTACACAGAAAAAAAAAGACAAGTCCTCCATCTCATAAACTACTTTCACAACTCTAGTTTGTGAGGCTATTGAATGGGTTTTAACACTTTTAACACCTTGCCATAAACACTCTGTTGACACAAAGATGCACCCAGGATACTCTCTGCTGCATCTCCAGGGAATCAGATGGAGAATGAAGGTGCCCTGTGGTTGCATCAGCTCGCTATTTATAGGGTAGTGGAAAATTAACACACTCTCCTAATGGTTTAACAGGGGCGCTAATGTATTGCAGCTGCAAAAGATGTATGAGGCATTATTGCTGCAGTTGTAATTAAGAGGGAAATGAAAAACATAACATATCCAGCTTAAGTTGATCCATCAAATGCCACATAAATTCCTTGTGTGGGATTTGATAGAATATATAATGCTGTCTTCACTCAAATTTTAACCTTGACCTTGAATGATTTTACAAGTGACTTAGGGTTGTCTCAATTTTCTGACTATTTTGTTTGGTCTGAAGTAAAGTTGCAAGGGTGAAACATCCATTTTGCCAGGAAGTTAATTAAATTTTGTTTTAAAAAGAAGCGATGGTCTTGGTCTGCAGTACATTGCAACATGGTTAGGTAAATTTTTGTTTTTTTAGATAACTTATTTTTAGGAAATTGGACTGGAGACAGAAAATCAAAAGAAGGAAAAAGAAAATAGCGTGACAGTACATCACAAGGAAACAGAGACACACAGGACAAACACGCCTGCACACGCACACACAAACTCCTGAGGGAAATGCAGAGTAGCCTTTTAACCTAATATTCGCATTTGTGGACAGTTTGAGAAAGCCACATATGCATGGGGAGAACATATAAAGAAAAACTTAGGTCAAAGTTCAAACTGAGGAGTTTCTTGCTGCAAGACATGCCAACAACTATGCCACTATCCAGCCTAAATTGAAACAAATGGATGTAGTTAAGTAGCAAAATCATTTTTTACCTAGTCAATCATTTTAGGATGCCTGACTATGTCTACTCCTCTTCTCTGAGATTCATTACAAACTGCACAATATCAACAAACCGTTGCTATTATGTTCCTGGGTGGAGCGGCGTGGTCTGGCTGCCTGACAGAATTCCCATTGGTTAACTTTTATTTACAAAGCATTACTCAGACTTCTGCTGGCCTTTGTCTGTACTGGAATTGCACTGAGAAATATTGACTCCTATATTTTTGCTCACAAAACTTGCTGCTGCTTTCTGTCCCATTTGCTCTGAATTGGGTAACAAGGCTTTTGTTCACGCTGCTTCCTTATCCTGAAACTTGCTGCAGAAAATGTTGAAATTAACTGAATAAATCCCACTGACTTCTTCTTCTTACCTCCAAACTAAAAGTTCTTCAGCCTGATTTAATAACGTGCACCTATTTATTATAACTTGTCATTTTCTTTCAATGCATTTTTTTCCTGTTAAAGGTTAATTGAAAAAACAAACACTGTTTTACATGGCTTCATCTAGGGCATGAAAATAGTAGTAGTTAGCAATAGTTTTAAAAAGGAGCTACTTCTCCAGCTGTGATATAAAGTACCTTGGAAAATAATATCAAATAATCCAGCTGGTGTGGAGTGATAACCATACAAAGTTCTTATGTTATTTTTTCTTGATTTTTTTTGTGTTTTCATGTTTTAGGAGGAAACCCAATTTTCATATATCTGAACAAAATCTCACAGAGAAGAAAAGAAGGACTTTCAAACATGAACTCAAAGATAGACTCTGTTTCTTTATTATGTTTATTGGCATGTAAAAAATGTAAAGTAAACCGTCCTTGTCCTTCTAACATGTAAAATTGCAGTGCATCCTAATGTCATGCTGTTAATGAGCATCCTTCAAACTGTAATTTTCATCTCTTCTCTCTCTGCAGTGAGTCCAGATGTGACCAGTGATTACAAACATCATCATTATCATCATCCACCTGCCAAGGACTCAGAAATAGATGGCAAATCTCACAGCCTCAGACTGACTGGAGCCATCTGGGTCCTAGTATTGCCTTGCTTTCATATGATCTTGGACTTGTAACAGCTGCGTTTTTGCTCTATTAAACATTAAATTTAGATGTTAAGCTTATTTGCCCCAAGATGAGGAAGCCAGTGGACGTCATTATTACAATACAATAATGACTTGGACATAACTTCTCCTGAGCTAAGTGTGAAACTGCATATTGTGGCTTGAAAATACCAGTTATTTTTGATAAGGCAATAGGCAAATTGTGATTTATTTATAATAAGAAAGATAAGACAATAACGATGCTGTATATGTTTGGTCTGAAATGAACTGTATTACTGTACATTTAGTAAATACTCTGTAAATATTTACGCATCACTGTACTTCTGCAAGTACAGAAGTACACTGTACTGTACAGTACAGAAGTACTGTATTGTACATCTCAATACAGTACAGATTGTTTTTTTTTTTTAAAAAATCTGTTTCTCCTGCAGTTGCAATATTTGTATATGGTGAAATTGAGTTTTTATAAAAGGCTGTTATAACAATTACTCTGTATTAAAACTGGCACTTACTTTTTTATGCAAGTGCATAAAAACACACTAAACTATGAGGTATGTATGAAATACCCTCTTTTCCCCTTTTATACTGTTGAAAATCAAAATTACATCATGCCTTATGGCTTAATCAAGCAACTGTGCAGTAATACAACTGCAAGGGTGAAAACTGCTGAAGAGTGGACAGGTGAAGATGGGGAGCATGTGAGAGAATTCATACCCTTTTCTTCTTTAGAAATAAATTAGTTTCCTCAGGATTCTATTATCATCTTTCAAACTCAATCCAACGGTGTCTTCATGGGCCTGGATGGGGGCTGATAGCTCCAGGAGCCAGGAGTGAGGAAAGATTTGATTGCTTCAACTTGCTTCCTGACTGCATAATACTGGTGTGTTGCTAACAGATTTCTGTGCTGATAAATGTAAAAGAGACTTGTTTTATGTTTTCCATGCATGTCTGGACAATGACTGGGAGAGAAAAGCACTTGATGGTAGTAAAAAAAAGTGTATTTTTATTGGTTCAGAAGTGAGCACTTTCCAAATAAAATTAGATACTTTATTTTTACTGTATACAAAAATAAATTTGAAGACGCATAACCCAGATTTAAGGCCATTTAGTTCTTGAAATTTTGTTTATAAATCTTTTGTTTTTTTCATGACATTTTAAGATAATGTATGTCCTGTCCAAAATACAGATGAGATGTTAATTATCCTCTCTCCATTGTTTCTCTTTTGGTTGGATTCAGATGTGGCTTCAGTCCAATGTTTCTTTCTGTGTATTTTCCATTGAACACTGTCCGAGTCTGTTGTCAGAATATGCTTTGCTGTTAAACTGTTAAAGATATTTCAGCTATAATCCGAGTCTCATCATTCCAACGGGACAGGAACATGTGATGGATATTTTAAGAACCCAAAGAAGACAAATATTCCAGATGAGTTAAAGATGAGAAGTTCCCATGTAGAAGAGCAACAAGTCTTAGTGAAATGATGTTTGTCTCAACAGGACATGAATTAAGGATTGCACTTCCATCTCCAGCATCTTTCTTTTTGGCCTTCAGGATTACAACAAATGGATTTAAGAAGAACAATTTCTAACTGCACTCAAGTCAAAGCTGCTTCATTGTGACAAACAAATGGCTACAAACACACAATTCAAGTTGATCTCTGAAGATTTCCATCAAATTTCTCTCTGAAACCTTCAACTTTTCTCACATTTGTATGTACATACATGCCCATTCTCCTAAGTCTAGTTTTGTCCTTATAGTTTCAATTAAAAAATTTAAAGTCTTATTTTTGAAAAATAAGAGCTGAGCTTATGGCACATTAGGTCTAAGGCCTGACTTCTCAAATTTAGGTTTGTGTTTCCTGGTGATCCCTAAAATCCTGAGACAGTCAAGGAAAATCATCATATAAATCCCACAATGACTTTCCAGGTGTTTAAAGGTTGTTGTTTCAGTCCTTGGAGACCAATTTTAACATTACTGGTTTTATCTTTCAATTGCATTTGTTAAGGTATTTTTATAAACTTCAGCAATACAGTAATGGCACAGAAAAAGAAAAAAAAAACTTAAAAATCTAGTTCTTTTGTATATAACTAAAGGTTCTGGGCCTGGCGTCTTCCACCTAAATCAGAAAAAAAGCTTGATACTAGACCTCTCCTGAAATTGACAAAAGCTGAAGAGGTGATTCAGCCTTTTAATGGAGTTTAAACATTAAACCATTAATCTTGGATTTTGGGGAGCCGCTTAATGAGTTAGAAACAATTTCAATTTTGACTTCATCTTTGTTCAGTAAATGTTGACAGGGAAACATCTGTCATGGTGTTTTTATTAAACACAGGTTAAATATTTAACAGGATTTAAATATTTTAAAACAATCTGAACATAATTTATACATGAAAACTGATGACGTGCTTTTCTCCTGCTACGACTATATTTGACATTAAGAAAATAATTGAGAAAGTATTTTAATTATGAGTCATACAAGGGCCAATATCCAATAAAACTGCTTTTGATGCAAAATTATCTCGACAGTCATGTACTAATAAAAGTAAATTGTAGATGAATAACAGCAAATAAACAAATCTGAAGGATAAAGTGAAGCTTCAATTTATCCTTATTTATTTTTTCTATCTTATCACGATAGAAAAAAAAATGTTTTTAGATATTTGTTTAAACTGTCACTATGCCGTAAAAGTACAGAATGTGATAGCTAATCTGTGAAGAGATCAAGTTCCTCCTGCCATTTGCAGAAATCCAATGCTCGTCATCAGAAACAACCAATCAGTGTGGAGGACAGTATTAGCGTTGTCAATCAACTTCATGTACATGCTGCTCAATGAGCTGATAGCAGAGAAACAACTTACCTTCACAGGACAACTGTTTATCCGCTGTCATCAGTGGCCATGCTAACTAGTCTAAGAATTCAAAGCAGGCTGTGCTATCGGGAAGAAGCTGTAGCCTAGCATAGAGCAAAGGGGAGAGCATGAGCAACGTAAACACAAACATGACTGACAGCGGTAAGACCGTCCTCCTGGCCCTCATTGGTTATTTCTGACAAGTGGTGTGTTTCTGTGTTTAGCACTGGGAGAAGGCAGAGGAGCTAATCTTTTCACAGATTGTCCTTCTCATAATTTATTGTCAGTTTAAAAAAACATATAAAAAAACGTTTTTTATAGAAGTTACATTCTGCAGCTGATCCACTGATTTATGAATGATTGTCACTTTAACATTAGTCTTTTTTTCAACTGCATGTTTTAGCTGCTTTGCTTGATTGCATTTTAAAGCAAAAACTTCTTCTGCTCATCTGTACGTAAAGCTTTTTGTTCTACCTGTTATGCCAATTGCCATCTCGGTGTTCATTTATATGACTTGCTTTGCTATTTCTCTTTTTATCTGCTTCTTTTCTCGTCAAATGAAATCCCCAAATGGTGATATTCACCTGTTAAGAATCTTAAATTAAGAGTGTTACTTCTGGAAAAGTCACAGCTTCTCCCCAAAACCAATTATATCAGAAGTTGCCACCCTCGCAGTCAGCAGTATTATACTTTGAACAGCCAAGGTAATGACACCTCTAAACAACAGTGTCAAGTCTCCGCTGACACCCAGTAGTCTCAGAGACAAAGGTTTTCACAGGCTAAATATAGATCTGAGGCTATACGGCTTCTTTTGTACATAAAGTAAAGAAGATTATTACAGTTTGATTTATTTTTTGATTTTTATCACTGAATCTTAGAGGAGATAAGAAAGAGGAAAGATCCTGGAGATTTTTGTCACATTAATGATACTGTACCCAGAAAGCGATACCCTCCACCCAAACATGTCAAATTATTAATGAGCAGATATTTACTTTGTCAAAAAAATACTATAAAGAAATAGTGATACATTCCCTTCCGTTTGCAGACTTTTTTTTTTTTTACAAAGATATTGTGCATAAAATGGGTTTTGTCACAACTTAAGCTGCACTTGTAGAACTCAATCTAGCATGTTTTAAATCAAGAATTTTCTTCAGCTGCATTAGTTAGAACCATTAAGTGCTATTAATGTTGCAAAAAAATGCAGGCAGATAAAATCTTGGTCTGAGAGTTACAAACTTTAAAGGAACAATACTTGCTCTGTTTTGAGTTAGATAAGCATTGACTTCTGGTTTTAGTTATTTAGCCAGAAAGTAGTAAACTCTGAAATTTGTCACTTGACCTATAAGTCCAATATGATGTAATCCAGCAAAATTGCAGACTATTCACTATCACTAGCAAAGATCTGTAAACATTTATCAAAATCCTGCTAGTTCCTATAGGATTTAACCGTATGTTTGGAACAAATAAATAATGTCATATACTTAGAATAATGTGCAAGGTAGCTTGAGGTATCCTTTATTCAAATCTACTAAACAAATGTGACTGAGATTGTTTTTGTTAGTGAATGTTTTTTTTTTCTTCATAGACAGGTTCAATAGATTTAATAACACATTTTATTATTTATGTAGACATGACTCCAAAAGCAAAGATTTCTGAACAAGTTCTACTCATGAGCTATGGTGATGTAAAAAAATCGATTTTTATTCTCTTTGTAAAGATAGCTGTCTATTGTTTGAGTGATTTGAGCCATACTGTGCCCTCATGCTGACACTCAAATCTGTGATCACACGCTTTAGTGAGCAGTCATGACCAGAGGGAAGAGCTGAATGAAAGACAGGGTGAAAAAAAAAGAGATCTGTGATTAAACAGCTCAGCTGACTGCGCAGTCCACTCATAGTCAATGTCTACATCTTGAATTTGACCATCTTTTGTGCAGACTTACAAATAAAACATTTGATAAAATCCACTTGGTAAAAAGCAAAGACGTAAAATCATGTTGTGGGTTATTTACCATGATTGGTGAGGTGTGTGCTTTTAGATTCTACATCATTTAACATGGGACCCATCTCACAATAGGAGGCAATGCCACCATTTCTTGAGTTGTTCAGGTAGTCAGGGTAGGAATATTTTCACAGATGGATTACCAGCCAAGAAGCCTTTGGACCTAAATCTTATCTCAGTTGTGTCAATGTGGCAGGAGGGTCTATAGCAGTCCCATCAGCAGTACAAGGTCTTTGATACAAATAATTGATTTGAGTGACTTAAGCATTTTAATACCTTAAAGTGAACATTGGCACATTTTTATTTCTCTTCATATAAGTAAAATCACAGTTAAGTATTGGTTGTTTGACAAGCAACAGATTTGTTTTTTTCTTTGGAAAATGTCTGTTTTTGGGGTAATGTAGTCTAGAACGTGAAAACCAGTTAAGCAGTGACATTAATTTAAATATTTAGGGAGTGATTTTTAACAACTTTGAATGTTATTACATTAAATGTTATATTTTTTGTCCACAGAAAGCTACAAGATTTAGTCTTTTATCTCTGTATACTGATACAATACTCTTGAGACCTTCAAAGAAGAATTGCGCTGAGCAATGCTTCAATGTATACAAAGATTCATTTCATTTTCCCATTAAGGTTTCTGTTTCACTAAAGACGATTAGTGAAACAATGTGACCTTGACAATACCTAACGTTTAGCCTCAATTCATATAGGACCTTTAATCGTCGAAGGCAGGCACAGACAACACACAGTTTTATTTTTAATTTTGTTTCTGGCAAAGACCTTATTTTAATTTTAAAAAATTCTGAGCATAGTGTGTCAAAGAAATTTGTTGAACAAAACAAAACCCCCAAAATCCCACTTGCATCAGAGGATGCAAGTGGCACAATACATTTTAAATAAGCCTTCCTGAATGCCTTTTTGAATTATTCAAGTGCTAAGTTTAAAATAAAACATCAATAATCATTTATTTCTCCACTTTTGTTCAAGTTGTTAACTCTGGGTCTTTGTAATATAAACCCCTAGAACAGTATCCACATGGATTTTTAATTTGAAGCCAACAGGAGGTTCACATTTTCCCCCAGTGATCCCTTTGTCTTTAAACATTACACCATTTGGGGTGAGTCCATTTTCCAACCTCAAATGCTTAATTATAGCACATTTTCAGAAGGGATCAGGAATCATTCCCCAGATGTGTTATGCTATATTTACATGATTGCATCACAAACTTGTGGCAGAATATGGACAGCATTTTCTTGATGTACTTTACCACTCAATACCATTTTAATACTCACTGAAGATTTTATCACTTTGTCATGTTCTAACCATAAATATCTCAGTAATCTTAAGAATTTTATGTTATACCATCATAAAGCAGCACAGACATGCAAATCTGAAAGAAAAAACAATGTTTTTTAAATAATTATTTCAAATATAAATACCACCCTGTGCAGTCATAGGACTTCAAAATTAATCTGTGATCATTGGAGGACTGGTAGAAATGTTATTAAACAGCATCAGGGAGACTAAGGAACCCACCAGGTAGACAGGGTTGGTTGCACCCCCCCCCCCCCCCCCCCGTGCTTTAAGCATTACACAGCACATTCTTTATCCCATCACCTGGAAGGAAAGAGTATACTGCCTACCAACAAATGACTGTTCATCTCTAAGCTGTCAAACTGTCAATAAGCCTAAAGATCCTACGTAACTCTAGAAGAGCTGTAAAGAGGCACAGCTGAGGTGGGAAAATGTATTGACATGGCAGCTGTTGGTTGAGTAATCTGCACACTTTGGTTTGATGGAAGTTTGAAAAACACAGGAAGTACCATTTGCAGGCTGCCACAAGCCATGAAGAAAAAAAAAAGGATAAAAGGTGCCCTGGTCAGATGAGACCACAATTAAACGTGCAAAACGCTTTGTGTGGGAGATGATTGCTGAGCAAAGCATCACCACAGAGACCTACGGCGGTGGCAGCATCACAGCACTACCTGTCTCCTGTAGAAGTAGGAAAGATGGTCAGAGTTGATGAGAAGATGTATGGAACAAAAAAAAAAAACACTGAGACTGGGGTCTGACAGTACTCAAAATGCCAAAGCAACATTAAAATAGAAAATATTGAAAATGTTGCTCTAACATTACACCATGATAAGTATTTAAGTTATCTGTATGAAGTCACACTGTGAAAACACAAAGAGAGACATAATATGTATGTAAAAATATAACTGCATTCATCAGACATTTATTTAAAACAAAGGCTTTCAGATTAGGTGTTAGGCTTTTCTAAGGGACTGTGCTCACTTTTCACACTACTCTGCTGGTGCTAAGCAACTTGTCTGCATTAATTAAGGAATTATGCTAATATGTGGGAGATTATCATCATGTAAAGCTGCTATAAGGTGAAATTGAAATCGGACTAAATCCTAACTGCACTTATTTGAACTGTAATGACAATTTGCTTTATTTCCACATTCCAGTCATTTTAGCGTGGATAAATACTGGTACCAGTTCTAGACATTGTGTTTTTATGCTTGCGTGAGGAAGACACAGCTCATAAAATTACAGGCTTTAGTTCGAAGCTTTGATCTGTTTCATCACTTTCAGTGTTTGTCGATGTGCAGTTTGCAGTGCTCTGTGAACTCTAACGTAAATCCCTCCCACACTCATCCACCTACCAGCGACAAATGAGAACATAAAAATTCTTACTCTTACAAAGCAAAGCATGTTCCTGTAGATCCAGTACAAACAAGTGGATTTCATGTCAAGTGCTGCTGTCGACCTGCCAAGGTTAGAAAAATTCCAACACATTTTTTCTGACCAGAGTTTCATGTTACTGAACACTGCAGCTCAAATTCAATACCAAGGTTAAAGCCTTGCATTTATTTAGGCATGTATGTGCTTCATTTTATTCGTAATTGATTTTAATTCACAGACATAAAGAGGGCAGATGACATCGTTCAGCATGAAACTGATCCACCCTGCTACTCTGTTTCTGTGATTCTTTACACTTTTTTACAGATAATTATAGTAAATGAAAACTTAACGCAACTCATTACCCACAATCCTCCCCTCATGGAGAAAGAATCCCAGTCTTACCCAAGCCCTATTTTGCTGGAATCATGTTATTTTTCTCTCTGGCCAGGGAGTAAACAGTCTCATCAATATAGTGTTTTCTGCTGTCTTGCCACCTACTGCTTCCAGATTATCAGACAGGACTAGAGCACAGGTTTTACAATAAATCACCTCATCCCCTGCATCCCTCCTTTACTCTTCATTGTTCCTATGTTCTTAGATTTACTATTTAAAATCCTATTCTCCTAGCAAAGGATGTTAAAATAAGTTCTTCTGTATTTTGCTATTTTAGTCATTTCGGGGAATGTTGAAAATATAGATGCTTTAATATGCAAATAACGAGATAAGAAGTCATAATCTAAATTATGTAGCAGTGAAATCTACCTCACCTGTCACATTACCAGCCATACTGTTTGTGTCTACCACATTGACCTGAAACCATAATTAATTTTTCAGCTGCATGGTGCATTTTCTCTCCAAAAGCTAAGGATCTAGTTTCAGGTGTGAGAACAAGTGACAACAAATAGGACTGAAATATGCATGTGCTTGCCTGACAGTTTTGCAGATGATATTTAATGTACTGCTGAGGTGTCAAGTGATCCTGCTGTTCGATGAGAAAAAAAAGAGAGACGTTAAAGGCTTGCTTAGCAACAGATTTTTAATAGTGACCAGATTGAAAATTCTTCAGAGTAGCTGCACATAGTAGGTTAGAGGTGAGTTTAGAAAATGAATGATTTTGTGTTGCTGGGTGGCTCAGTTGGTATAACAGGTGTTACCTTGTGTGTCGTCTGGAAGGGTTCACTACTAAACACTAAAGCATTGCTGTGGGCGAAGCACACAACAGACTGATAATTTGGCATGAATTTGATTCAATAGTTTGCTATTATTTTTTCAGGAGAAGATTTCCGTTTTATATTTTGACCTATTTAAAACTGCTCCCTAAAAACATGACTTCGACTACAAAAAACCTCCCCAGCTCTCCACTTGTGCAGTGACCCATTTGCTAAGGAAGTCAACCTTCAAAATTTCACATTTTCAGATCACATAAGTCATGGTTATATCTTCTCACCCATATTCCACCACCGATAGTTCTGTCTTTCTGATCCAAGCTTTTTTTTCATCATAGTTCTCCTGTGCATGGTGGGAGTCCTGCTCAAATGAGCCTGACACATCATCTGTTTGTACCCGGGGCAGCTGTACTGCCAGCTCAATTTCTGACACAAGTCAATCTTTAATTTATGCCCTTTAATTAGACAGCAAAAGAGCATTTTACCCAAATAAGATGACATCTTGCACATCAAGGTTTTGGCTTGAACTTTTATCTCAACTTAACAGCTGCACACTGAATTTCTTAGTTTTTAATTTTTATTGTAGTTTAGTTCTGTACTCAAGTATTTTTATATGTTTTTTTTAATATGCTACAACTTGTAATCAATAGTTACATTTAATAGCTATGAGTTTCTTACTCCTTTCTTGGTTATAAGAATTTCCAACTTAACCAATATGCTTGGACCAGTCCTACAATATGTTGGATCCATCATAGGAATACATATAAAATAGATTTCAACAGGTTCTGGTGTCCTTAAGCCTTTAAAGGGATCATAGCATTTTAATACTTATCAAAGGGAGATTACTGTGAAATTATTAGTTTAATTTGTGACCACGTAGTGATTTCAGGTAATAATATATTTCTCAGTGACCAGGACATTGTTTAGTGTTTAATGGATGACTTGAATGCTGATACATATTAAATACCAGTTGCTGATCAGTTGCCCCACTGAGCCTGAGGCAGAATTTCATGCAATGTGTGATATTTTGAGGGCGCCTGAGGCCTTGAATTAAATATTTCTTCTAAAACTTTTAAGCTTCAGAAAAATTGCAGATGTTAAGATATAGCTATGAAGCAGAATGTACATTTTGTAAACACTCATTCGCTGTATCGTGTCTGTTATCATGTTAACTTGTTGGTTCTACTGTGTTTTTGTGTATAAATACCAAACAGAAGCAGATACACTGGCCCCTTATATATATTTTAAGGATGACAAATCGTCGGTGGTTTCAGAGTTAAGCTGCGGTTTCTATTGTCATTTGAAGAAAGAGACAAAGCTTTTGGCTTTGCATCAGTGTGGCTCTGGCCTGGCAGTGTGTTTACAGATGATCCACCATAGTGACAAGCATATCATCCAGTACTTTGGCTTTCTTCATTCCTCTCTTTTTTGAGTAAGCAATAGGTCGAAGAGGATAAAAGCGTTTTCTTCCTCTTCTCTGATGGATGCTAATGCACAGACTGTCAGTACAGAGGTGGGAAAGCCCTAAGGGAGGGTTTGCACTGAACTATTTCTTGTCTGTGAAAAGATCAGGGAAGGTAATCTCTGTCTCTGCTATCCAGGACTGCTCTGCTGTATAAATTCACTCTTTATCCTAAATCCAAAGAGAGCAAGAGAGACAGAAAACGATGTCTAATGTGTGAAGGTGGAAAAAAGAAACAGAAGTGTGTTTGTACATGGTTGGAAAATAGCAAGGCTTTTGACATGAACTAGAATGATTTTCAGGTGAGTATATACAGACTGACAGAAAAATATTTCAGAGAATTATCCTACATATTATTTTTATATCTTACTGAAGATTAAGTTCAGACTCCCCAGCTATTCATGTCACTCTAGATTAGTATATCTTTATTAGATCTGCAATGAATGAAAGTTATAGACACACACGCACGCACATCCCCCACCCACACACACATATAGCAACATACACACTTTATTTATGTCTTATTATACAGCACTGGGTTAAACCCCTTTAATTGCTCAAGCCTTGTGGGAGAGAAAATTGAAATCCAAGGTTTAATTTCATAGGTCTCTATTTTCAAGGGATTTTGTTTCACCGTCTCTAAAGCCCTTGCACTATTACTTGTCATGTAAAAAGCAATTACAATCCTTGCCAAGATGAAATGTGTCATCAGAGAATCCATTAACAATGTCCTCAGACCTCAATATTTACAGGCACCACCCTACTTTCTGTGGTATCAGTGAGTTTTGCAAGTTACGAAGGACAATTAGAAGACATTGTCATTTCTGTTTATAGTGCCGTTCAGTTAAGTTATTTTATAAAGCACTAATTGAAATTAAATTAAACCTGGAAACAGTTTGCAAAACAGACAAATTTAATTTACAACTATGAAAACTCTAATTAGATCTAAAGTCCATTCGTATCAATTTGATTGTTCTAGAGCATTCTTATTATGTAGTTGAATTCAGATCCAGTTACATAGAATCTGAATCACTTCTAATCACAACATAATACAATAATTTAATGTCAATCAAAAGAGTAACATTGTCAGTAATAAGTACTTCTTATACTTCATATTGACTTACTAGGAACTGGAGTTCAGAACTGAATCGTGAGCAACTCAAAGATCTACCTTGTTGAATGTTGTGTCAAGAACTGATCTCCAGAGTTTCAGATGAAATCAGAGCTGCAAGAGAAGGCCTTCCTTCTCTTTCTACAAGAGACACTACATCATTGTCGCTTTACTAAAGGAGAAAAGGAAGACGTGAGCTGTTTGGTAAATCTGAAACACTTGTGGTAAAAAAAAAAAAGCAAACAAACATCTGAAGAACAAAGGACTCTTTTCAACTCAAGGATACCACTGGTAGAATGAAAAGCCTCTTGACTTTTGAATGGGAAAAACAATGTTTTAAAACACCTCATTTATGGCATGATGGTTAAGTTAGAAGATAAACACTGTACTGTTTTGGGTATTAACAGAAGTAATTTTATTTGTTTAAAGCCAAACAAAAAGAAAATTGTGATCAACTGGTGGTAGATTTAGTATCTGAAAATACTAAGCATTTTTGACTTTGACTTCTAAGTGACCTTGCTGGGGCGCCTTTATAGGGAAGAATCAGTAGCTGGAGAAATTATATAGAATGTCCTCTATTTACTGCTTATAGAAAGTTATTGACGTAATGTAGAAGTACACAGTTTTGTGTAAGCATTAAATTAGAATAAGTTCATAATGTATAGTTTATATTTCATTTTCTGATAAAAAATAAAATAAAAAATCATGTTTAAGCTTGGCTAAACAAGTGAAGATGCCCCATCCATCTGTGCAGGTGAGTGTATAATAAATCAGTCTCAGATAGATTTGTCAGTGCCAGGAACCATGTCAGGCAGGTCAGCTTGCTCTCATAAAGCACGTATGAAGAGCATGCCAACTCATATCACTTGTCATAGCAGCATATTGTGCATTTTTCAAGTGTCACTTCCTGCCACTGTGGAAGGCTGACATTTTGCAGCTTGGTATCTTGAAACAAGTGTAGTTATGACAGGGAAAGTCATGGCACATGTTAGAAAGCCAAATCCTTTTCTTGGCATTTTATTGTCATTCAAGATAGTCAAGTGTGACAGGAGGAAATCCTGCTTCTCAGTTCTAAATGCAGGCATGTTTTTCTTTTTTTTTAGCAGTATGCAGAGTGACAAGATAGTACATACAGGGGATTTTCAGCCTAATTCTGAGTTCTAATACCTACTTTAAAAAGTAAGTAAAAGGAGAGATGAAAGGAAGGCTGCAAACCAGGTTTGGTCTGTCAACTTTTAGAACCCAAACTAAATCGCAGAAATAGCTCATTTCAAGTCTCCCCTATGGTTTTCTTAAATTTAGAGGTAGCTGGGTTCTGCACAATCAGCAGTTGTGTCTACTAAAGGTTAATCTTAAATTGGTAAGGTGTACCGGTTGCTTAAAGCAAAACCGTCTGAATGTTTGCATAAGTGATCCAAAGTGAAGCTCTTTCAAGCACCCCTCCAAGTGTGCTGCACAACTTGTCCGTAGTAAAATGTATCTAATGTGAACAGATCTTAAGGTTGATCACTCCTGTCTGAAATAATTGAATCTCGTTCTTAATAGATTTTACAGTTTAATTTGTGTCTCCCAGCTCAGCTTATCTCCTTGACAGTATGTGCTGCCAGAGCAGGAGTCATCACTTGGCACTGATCAACTGCTCAGAAGAAGATTTTGGCTTATGTGAAAACTGTGTCATCTTAGCCAAATATATTTGTTTCCCAAGACAACTTCTTTAGACATCACTTCCCTAATTAAAAAATGTCAACAAGATATCATGTTGGCCACAATACCTATCTTAGACTCTTTACACAATAACCTTTCAAGCAAGAAACTAATATAACTACACCAAAGAAAAAATAGGTTCACACTTAATTTGTATTTAAAATTGCTGCTAATTGTGAATTTTTTTCCAAGCTTTCCAATTTTCTTATTAAGACAAAGTAAAGTCAACAATTTTAACAAAATTCTTAGCAAGGCCAACTTTTGGGGAACTTTTACAGATACAATCTGTCATCTAAATAACTTGACAAACCAAGGCTGTTTGCTTCTCGTCTTTTGGAGAAGTGTTTTGTTTAAAACTATGGTTC